>NC_031991.1:30646237-30657316 GCF_001879085.1 Nicotiana attenuata
TTTCTAGCCACGCAATGCCCCTAAACAACTCTGCTACTCTCAGTCAGAGGTCCAGACTTACCTTCCCTTCAAGAATCATGTGCCTACTCACTACAAAAGAGGATTATATCATTTACAAATCACACACTGAGGAATTCGAATACAACATTTCACTCACCCTCAGAACAAATTCTTATGCCACAAACAACACACCATAGGCTTGCCCGTAGTGTAATACTCGACTAATCGAGCTCATTCGGTCTAGAATCAAGTAGGACTTTATTTGGTTGTAATATTGGCTGCGGGACGGGTAGGATACATCTGGGTATAGTGACTACACTCCCTAAGCACTCCACTACATTGTGTACTTTTAAACTCTTCACTTTATCACACCTTCCTTCCACCATTACATTATTGTGTTAATCCCTTCTTTTTCTTCTTAAGCACACTTTTCTTTTAATAGCTGCCACAACTTTGATGCTTCTCTTTTTTTTTCTTTTTTTTTTCTGGTGGCCTCTAATATTGGTTATCAACCAGTGCACCTTTTCTTTTTGTCCCCTTGATTCCACTTAACAGCCCAACCAACCACCCCACACTTATATTTTTCCATATCCGTTATACTTTGAGTGCTTCTAAGAGGTGTAAGCTTCAACAAGATAGGCTATTTAAACTAGGGTTAGGCTTGTAATGTGGTTGCCAAGAAAAACAGGACTACAGGCTCAGCGGGGTTGACTAGGGTATACACATTTAGGTGGGAACAAGCATACATAGAAGGGTTAAGCATAGAAATGCCTCTATCACTTTCCAGACCAAACAAGGCTACCATTTCGCTTTGCACATACACAAGGAAAGTTCTAGGCATTGAATGTTAACACAGAATACAGAAAACCTCACTCTCACATGGCACATGACTCAATTCAGTTAGGATCATCAGACACTCCGTTCTAAGTACTTGAGCGATTCAGGGACACACAATTTAAGGCCTTCTTTGAGTCAACTAAAGAGCCTAAGTGTCACACTAAAGCAGTCTTATTAAAGGTACCATAGAGTTAAGGGTCCCTATTCCTTTTCTCGCCCAAGACTTTCTAAACTAAAAAAGAAAAAAGATAACTACACCCGGTTCAAATAGAAACCCTTGAAAAAGAATCGTGGTCTAAAGAAAAACCAAGGGGGAGTTGATACACTACCTAATCAAATGAAAATCTTTTTTTTTTTCGACTTATGTCCCTCAAGAGACCCGTCGAGAGGTGTCCGTCTTTGGGCCAAGTCTAATTTAACTAACATAAACCAACAATACCAAACAACAAAACAACACCATACAAAGTTATTCAATTTTTACAACAACTACCATCCCCCACCCCACACATAAAGCTTTGGCATGTCCCCATGTCAACGAATATAAAGCAGAGTAAGGTAAGGGGACTTCCCTGAAGCTCAATCCTGATCGGATACAGTGCTAGGATCGAGGTGACATGCTCGTCCTAGTGCCCGGAGCCAGCCTATGATCTTTTTCTCCGACTTGGCCTGTTGAGTAGTCAAATTGTCAACTCGGGTGCCCAGGTCAGTGACAGAAGTGCGAAGGCCAGCCAATTCTTGCTCTAGGGCTGTCAAGCGGGTACTTAGGCGGGCCTGTGATGGGCCTGCCTCATCAGCTCTTGGGTGTGGTAGGGCGGCAGTGTCCTCAGCATCCTCATCAACATCATCATCATCATCAACTACCACTACCGGCTCTCTCCCCACTGTGTTCTTGCTAGCCCGGAATGGGGCTTTCACTGGCAATTTCCCATCTACTCTAGGATTTTTAGGGAGTCGTGCAGCACGGCACAGCTTGGTAACCAAAGCGGGGAAGTAAAACCCCTTGAGTACTTCTGGGGAGCGGATGAACATCTCATCATGAAGGAGCTTGGCGACATCAAAATTCTGGTGGATCATAAAATGGTAGATAGCTGCTGCTCGTGGCCCATTGACATCGGTAGTGTTGCTGGAGGGCAGCAATCGACTGTTGATAATTGTGAGCCAACACTTAGCCTCTCAATTGAGAGACTGGGAGTTCAGTGTGATCCGGTGCTTTATACTCTCTGTCTGGCATACATATAGTTTCAAGAATTTGTGCCCACCGGACATTTGGGTGGCAATAAACAAGGTAATGATCTGTATCCCCCATGAAAACTAGCAGCCAGTACACTCGACGGATGGCCTCAAGTGACGCGTCTACTCGGGTGTTGTGTACTGTAACCACCCTATTGACATGCTCAGGGCAGTTCGCATAGAACTCCCTAACCATCAGTACATTCACCTCATCTGGTTCATCAAAGAGGATGTCTAGCTGACACCTCCTCAACTCTGCAAAGATACTTGGGCATTTCGTTTGCAAGGCTTGCCGGTCAATATGGACTTCAGGTAACAATTTCTTGGACGCCTTGGCGTTATACCGGTCCTCAGCTGGTTTGGAGACAAACCTAGCGCGGTCAAACTGTGCCACACTAGCTTGACCCCGAGCTCTAGAAGAGCTGCCCGGTCCACTAGCGGAGGACCCTGTGGTACGTCTCTTCCTGGATTGATGCATTGTACCTGCCAAAAACAGAGCCTCCTATTAGTGAGGGTTTGAGTTCTGTGAACCCTGGGTGGTTACTCAGACTTCACCACCACCAAGGTCACATTAGCCGTTACAACTTCATTGGGGCAATTTCACAAACACCTTGTGAGCAAGGGCTCTATTCTAACACACCTAGCCTCATGAAACCATCAATTTTTTTTTCCAAATTAACCATTCGTACTTCACCATTTCACCCCACCACAATTAGTTTTTACACACCAAATCACACACTTCTCTACAACATTGTGCACACAGCCACTAAAAAATAGACAAGAAAACCAAAAGAAGGAAAAATCTACTAGAAATACTACAACATTTAAAGCAATAAACTGACAAAATACTACAACAAAAATACAAGAGAAGAGAGAGAAGCTTGACATACCTGGTTCGAGTAGAGGGTGAGAGGAGTGTTGATACCTAATTTTTCCCTATATATTTCTAAATATGCAAAATTCTTTCAAAATAGCATATATAAGCATGTCCAAGGTTTTTATTATTTTTCCCATAATTTTAAGGTTTTAAATTAATTTATTTTCTCCCTTTTATCCATAAAATCCCCAATAATTATTTCCAAAATTATTGTTTTGATAATTCATCTATTGTGTTTCTATATTTATGCCAAAATATGGCTAAGGTAATTTTTATATATTTTTGCAATTACATTTAGTACTTTTAAAGTTAAATTGCACATAATTGCAATATTAGCCTTTTTAAAATTTAATTATGTTTTATATGCATAAAATTGGATCCTATATTTTTAAATTACTAATTATGAATTCTAAATCATTTTAGCATTTTTAAATTATTTTCAGAAATTAGCTACTATTTTTTACAAATTAAAAAAAAGGGAAAAACTGGCTATTTATATAATAGCCCCATTTGTATTTCAATTATAACCAAATACATCCCTGGCCCAATTGAAACCCCGACCCAATTAACCCAACCCACTTTTATAACCCGCCCAGCCCGGAACCAATCTTTGCCGTTGATCTCAAGAGATCAACGGTCCAAAACAAACCTTCCTTTTTTTATCTAACCTAACCCCCGAAAACCTAAGTCATTTTCACCAAACAGCCGCCCTGAAAACCCCTTTCCTCTCCAATTCTCTTTGAGACCTAGACCAAACCCTAGCTGCCGCCACCCAAACCAGCCCTAATCCCTTCGATCCTCACTCGATCCATGGATTACCATGGCTGTTTGAGGCTTATACTTGTTTCCTATGTATACTGGTTGCTCGTTTTTGTGATTTCATGGAAGGATCTCGAAGAGATCTAGTCTAGGTCCTGTTCAAAACTCTCCGAGAGTCTATCCATGGTCTTTCATGCTATTTTTCGACCATCCATGGTTGTTCGAGTAAGGTCCATGACTTTCCAGCTAAAACCGGTAATGTTCTAAGGTTTTCTCATCTTCTCTGGGTTCTCTGAAATCCTAACTCTTAAGATTTTTCACTTTTCTTTAGATCTGTCTTAGATCTAGGTATATCCATGAGTTTTTAACCCATTTTTCTTCATCTCTACTATTTTTCTGAAAACCCTAGTTTCACTATTGTTCGAATCTTCTCAGATCTTTATAGATCTGTATTTATTCGAGTATCATTGGGTGTTTTCCTTTAAAATCTCTAGGTTTGATTAATTATTTCGACTTCGTTTACTCTTTTTGAAATTAGGGTTCATATCAGATTTGTCTTCAAAGATGTTTTCTAACTTTTCGATGTTTAAACTAGGTATTCTTCACTATCTTGAATGATTCTCTTATATATGCGTGAATTCTGGATGCTTCTGTCTGTTGCACTGATTTTTTTTTCTTTCTCCTGTTCTCCGTTATTTTTATTTTTTTCTGTCAACCCAATGTATTAACTGATTCTATTTGGGGTTTGAACAATCTTCCCTATTAAAAAATCAGTATTCTTCGGGATCCTTGCGTGATTAATTTCTATTAGGGTTTTGAGCAATCTTTCTTGTTAAAATCAGTATTTTCTAAGATTTTTTGCTGATTTAAATGAGTGTCCTGTTAAAATTAGTGTGTGCTGGGATTTTACTTATTTCCTTATTTGTGACCCTGATTGGTTATGCTTGCCTTAATTAGTTATCAGTAATTTGGGGATATTACTGACTCCTTATATGGTATGGTTTTGATTTATTACCTTAATTGAACCCTGTTATGATTGTTAATTGACTATTTCCTAATTAAAAGGGTTTTTCCCAGACTTCTCTATAGAAATTGATTATGTGATTGGTTGATTGATCCTTAATTGATTGAAATCTGATTCTCTTTACCTTATTAGTTCTACTCCTAATGTGCTATATATACACTCTTGTTTTACCTCTCAAGACACGAACATAGTTCAGAACACATACACTCAAACTCTCTCTTCTTTCTCTACTACTTGTGCTACTGCTTGTCTAGCCGGCTGAAAGCCAAGGCTAGACTGTGGAACCCTACTCGCTTTACTTTTCTGCACTTTGCTTCCTTAACTGGTATGTTCCTAGTTCAATTCTGAAGCTCAACTCTATGTGCTCCATTGTTTGCCAATACCTGTCTCTTTCTGCACTGACTTAATGGCCCATGTTGTTTAATTGCACTTCTTGTTTACTGCTTTACTCAGCATGCTTAAGTTCTGCCCTCTCTTGTTCAAATGCAATCAGCATGTTTACTTGAGTTCCTGTATATGTCCCTCAACTAGTATGTTTCCTAATGTACTTGATTAACACTAAGTCATGACTAATTATGTGTAATAGACCCCTGCATGACTACTCCCATACCCTGTCCCTATGTCTTATTACTATTCTAATTTTAAGCATGATTCCCTTGTTAACTCTTTGAAGTAATTGTTTGTGTTCTAAAGGCCAATCAGTCCCTACTTGTTCTTTGTACTTGCTGGTCTATATGCATCTCTTCTCAGCCATGTTTATGTGTTTCTGATTTGGGTCCTCTATGTCCCCAACCCCTTATTTCCCTGCCTGCGAATGTTGGAATGATACTATTCTTTGAACTTGTTCNAAAAGGAAAAGAAAAATTACCATGAACGAATAATCGCTTTACTAAACTATTGGTGCTGATTTAATCAAACAAGAACTAATGTGACTTAAACCAAACTAAGATGAAGAACAGCAAAAGAAGGGAAAAAAGAAAACTAAAATAAACAAAAAGGAGAGAAACATACCAGGATCTACCAAAAGGATTAATGACTCAGAGAAAACGATGGCTAGTAAGAGGTTTCGGCGAATGGCGAGAATTGTTACATGAGCATTAACCTGAATTTCTTCAACGGCTAGTGCTCCATATCACAATCCTGAACACCTGCCCTGAAGTGAGACGAAGCAGAAGCTCGGAACACTGGTTGCTTGACCAAAAGTTGGGTTCTATGAAAGGCCTTGAAACTGACTAAATAAACAGCTAATTCTCGTGTGATATTACCAAAGAGAAACAAATAAAGGAAAAAAAATTAGAGAAGGTAGAACAACTTGGATTTTCTGCCTTCTGAGATTTGAAATTCGCGAGGATTGGGTGATTTTTGGAGAAAACTAATGGTGGATTTGGAATGGGGAGGCAACGGGGGTTATATGGTCAAAATTTGGCTGAGTTTGGAGACCCGCCGCCGCCGGTGGCGAATTCCGGTGGGTGGTGGGCGGCGGTGAAGATAGAGAGGCGAGAGAGAAGATGAGACATGTGTCTTAAGTTAATCAAATTTTCAGACAGTTTTAATTAAAATAAAAGGTAGATCCACAGCCGTTGGATGATGGAAAATGATCAGCTGAGATCAGTTTAACATAATTGAACTCAAAACGACGTAGTATCGCCCCCATACTACGTAGTTTCAAAGGTCTTAAAGACTAACAACTTGGACCGGGTATTGGCTAGGTTTGGGCCAGATTGAGACGGGTTTCTAGGTGGGATCGATTGGGCTTGGGGGAGATCTAATTATAAAAAGCCCAAAAATCAGACCTCTCTTTCAATTTCTTTCCTTTTCTTTTTCTTTCAATTTTCAAAATCTCTCCTTTCCAAATTAAAATTTAAAACCTAAATTAATTAATAAATCAAATTACCCTACCAAATTAGACTCATTACTCAAAATAATATTTACAACAACTAATTAATTTCCAAATTAAAAGAAAGCTACAAAATTCGAAGCTAAATGCAAAACTGAGTTATTTTTTGGTGATTTTTCTATTTTTGTAACACAACTAAATCACTAATTAATTTAAAAATGCAAAATTAAATCCTAAATGCAAATGCAATGTATTATTTTTGTATTTTTTATGAATTAAATAAAATAAACGTGCACAGACATATACAAGCAATTAACAAAAAATGCTACAAAATTCCACGAAATTGCAAACAATGGGAAAAATTTATTTTGTTTGAATTTATGGGAATAATTCATATAGGGCAAAAATCACGTGCTCACAGCCCCCAAATCACAAAGTGCTTTGGCGAAAGCAAAGTTATTAATAGTGCAGGGAATTGTGAAACTCCCTGGGTCAGATAGCTTCTCGGCAATTGGTCTAGTCACCACCGCACTGCAGGTCAGAGTAAGAGTCACCATGGCCAAGTCTTGGAAATGGAATTTTTGGGACATCAAGTCCTTCATCATTTTTGCATAACTAGGCATCTCTTTCAAAGCATCAATCAATGGAATATTTACCTAGATTTGTTTCAGCATCTCCAAGAATTTCTTGTATTGTTCCTCTTTTTGGTACTTGGCCAGCCTCTGTGGGAATAGTGTGAGAGGTCTCTTCTTCCCAATGATTTGGGACTGTTCTTTGTCAGCTGCCACCTCAACTACCGGTTCCTGGGCTGTCTCAGCTTCTTTCTCAGCCTCAATCTGAATGTTATGTTCTTCCTGGACAGGTTGTACTGTCACCTCTGTCAGTTTCGTTGACTCATCTAGCTCAATGGGCACTGGTATAAGTGTCTCAGCCTGACTGCTTTCTCGATCCCTCTCTTGATCCAAGTCTAAGTCTCTGCCATTACGTAGACTCACTGTCATCAGCTGCTTCGGGCCTTGATCTTTTGGATTTATTTGAGTGTCTGCAGGTAATGTCCCATGAGGATGATTATTCAAAGACATCGAAATCTGTCCCATCTGCACTTCAATGTTCTTGATAGCTGAATCATGTGCATCTACTCTTTCACTGATTTTTGCATTTGACCCAATAACCTGCTGCATCACTGCCTCGAGTCTAGCAAACCCATCTTCAGCCGTCCACCATGCTGCTGCTGAGGAGGGTGATACCCCTGCTGCCGATTTTGATTATTATATCCCTGTGGCCTTTGATAAGGCGCCATATTATTGTAAGGTCTTATACCTCCCATGTTTCCATTATTGAGATGTGGCTGGACTGGCCAGCAATGGCTGCTAATGTTGGCCCCAATTTTGACCACCCTGTCTCTGGCCTCCATAGTTAGACACATAATTCATGTCCTCAGGGTAGTGATGATGATCACTTTCTGCATTCCACTGGTTACCAATTGGTTGACTAATGCAAGATGTGCATAAGCCCCCATTGGTAGTATCAACAATGTATACCTGCTGCTTCTGCCCTGACTCTTCCACCTTTTTGGTTAGTATACTCATCTGTGTCACTAATGTAGCCATGTTTTCAGCAAGAGTGTTGGATGGATCTACGGGCACTGAGTGAACTACTGGAGTGATAGGTGCATTCCTGGTTGTCCACCCCGAATTCTGTGCCATCTTGTCAAGTAGACTCTGGCTTTCTCTCCATATTTTGCTCAAAAATGCTTCACCAGCTGAAGAATCAACATTACCCTTCACGCCATCTGCTAAACCCATTTAAAATGGCTGCCCCAACATCTGATCTGGAATACCGTGGTGCGGACATATAACCAACATCCCTTTGAATCGTTCCCATGTTTCTTGCTGTGTCTCCATTGGTCTCTGTTTGAAACTCAAAAGTTCATCAATTTGTTGAGCAGTCTTGTTGGGTGGATGAAACTTGTTCACAAATTGCTTGACTAGCTCCTCCCAAGTTGCTATGGAATTAATGGGGAGTGAGTTTAGCCAAGTCTAGGCAGCACCTGTCAGTGAGAATGGAAACAACAACAGCTTTATTGCTTCCTGAGTTACGTTGGGCTGCCTTTGAGTTTTGCATATTGACAAGAAATTCTTCAAGTGCTGTTAAGGATCTTCGATTTGTGACCCCGAAAATAGTCCCTTGTTCTGCAACAAGTGCAACATGTTGTTCGTGATTTGAAACGATTTAGCCTGTATCTGCGGGACTAAAATCGCTGTGGCCAAATTTTCTGCTGTGTGTTGTGCCCAGTCATATAGAGCAACCTCTGGCGCAAGAGGTGCCACTAGCACTAATGGTGCAGCTGGGTCTACCATGTTGTCCCCCATGTCCGGTTTGAATTGTTCAATTGTTTGTTGTTGTTGTTTGTTTGTTTTTCCGGTTGGCCCGGTTCAAGGCCTTGAAAACTTTCTCGGGATCTGATAATGCTTCAAATACTTCACCAGTTCTCGATGAGTTTCTAGGCATGCACCTGTACAACCAAGTCAACAAACGTTAAAATTTCAATGTAAAGATTTGAAGTGAAGAAAACTGACTACACTAAGAATTTTTGTAAAAATTTCAATTGTAATTGATAACACCGTTATGTCCCCGGCAACGGCGCCAAAATTTGATCATGCCCAACTATGCCTTATAAAAAGGACTAAACGGACGTTGCAAATATAATCTGAGTATTTAGCCCAGAGTCGAACCCACAAGGAATTAACCTGTCAATTACTCTTGTTAGACTCACTAAATTCTACGTAATCAACTTCCCAAACGTTTCGAATAACAATTGAGGATATTTTTACTAACTATAACTGACTGCAATTAAGTAAATAACGACTAACTACGATTAAGTTGTAAACAATTAAAAGAAGGATCTAAGGTTATGATTTTCCCTATTGATGGAATCCCTTCATGTTATGTTTCATATAGATTCGCCTAATCGTCTCTATCAATCATGAGCACTCTTATAACCGTAAATCTCTCCCGAGTAATCACGACAATTTACTAGACGCACTCTCCCGAGTTACGCTAGCTGGACTTCATTACAGCTCACTTAAGATTGCACCCAAGACTTCGTTATCCCTAATCTCACCTTTAAACCCTCAGTTATTGATCCCTCGTATACTTTGGGAGTGGTGTTGTTCAACAATTACCTAAATATGCACTCTCTCCCGAGTAATACATACTAAATAGGCACAGCTAATTGAGGATCCTATCAATTAACTACAACAAGAACGTAGTTGAACAAATAGAAAATAAATCGGGCAAACTATATTGACATAACACGAAGTTCATCCTTCAATAGGTTCCATCAAAACCCTAGACAAAGTATTTAGCTACTCAAAACAAAGCAAGATGAAATCACCAAAGGATTCATAATGTGCAAAATAGAATAACAAAGAGAAGATTGAATAAATGTAACGGTTGATTGCTCTTCTCACACTTGTTCTTCCTCCAATGCAGTCTAAAAACAAGCTTAACCTTTGGTTGGGCGAGTTTGTTGAGTTTATAAAGGGTTAGGATAAGTTTCCCCCGATTTTACACTTTAGTCCCAAAATTTCTGGATAATTACACAGTCCACCACAGTCGCGGCAGAACGCGGTGCGACCGCGGTGAAACACAAGTATTCTGCCTCACGTTCTTGGCCAACTGCGGTCCAGCCGCGGTCGCGGTGGCTTCTTGCCCGGTCCTCCTTTGCTCTTTCTTGCTTATTTTCGTTTGGGTTCTTCTTGATTGGCCTTATATCCACATTGTTGACTCCAAAACACTCCATCGTATCTTCCTAACTTAGATTAGTCCCTGCAAAGCAAAAGAACACCAATTAGAGTATTTTGTAATCATTTATCCTTTAAAACAACCATAAAGTATGGCACAATTGGAGTGTAAATAACATCTATATAGCCTATTATCAACACCCCACACTTAAACCGTTGCTAGTCCTCTAGCAACAAACCATAGTCTAGAGGCCTATTCGTCATTGGGTCACTTCCCTACTCCCTATACCAAGAATAGTTCACATGGATAGACAACTTCAGCGCAACCTCCTCGCCTCAAGAGTGGACTCCTTTCTAGCCACGCAATGCCCCTAAACAACTCTGCTACTCTCAGTCAGAGGTCCAGACTTACCTTCCCTTCAAGAATCATGTGCCTACTCACTACAAAAGAGGATTATATCATTTACAAATCACACACTGAGGAATTCGAATACAACATTTCACTCACCCTCAGAACAAATTCTTATGCCACAAACAACACACCATAGGCTTAGCCCGTAGTGTAATACTCGTACTAATCGAGCTCATTCGGTCTAGAATCAAGTAGGACTTTATTTGGTTGTAATGTTGGCTGCGGGACAGGTAGGATACATCTAGGTATAGTGACTACACCTCCCTAAGCACTCAACTACATTGTGTACTTTTAAACTCTTCACTTTATCACACCTTCCTTCCACCATTACATTATTGTGTTAATCCCTTCTTTTTC
>NC_031991.1:30659551-30791928 GCF_001879085.1 Nicotiana attenuata
AGCAGTCTTGAGGCAGAATGCTCCTCTTCTACTACGGTCGAGCCGCGTTCCTACCGCGTTCGCGGTGACAAGCTATATTTTTTTTTCATAAGGAAGTTACAAGGGACAAGAAAAATAACAACATTCATGGGTTGCCTCCCACGCAGCGCCTGATTTAATGTCGCGGCACGACGCAGATAAGCGCATTTAAGGTTCGCTCGACCTCTACGGTTCAGACAGGCGGATCTCTGACACTTCCTTTGGTTCATTCATGCCCACATATAGTTTCAATCTCTGCCCATTGACTCTAAATGTATGAGAGTCTTTCTCTGAGGCAATCTCTACAGCCCCTGAAGGGAATACTTCGACCACTCGAAATGGTCCAGACCATCTTGACTTGAGCTTACCCGAAAATAGCCTTAATCTTGAGTTATAGAGCAGTACCATGTCCCCGGGGTTGAAATTTCACTCCACAATGTTCTTGTCGTGCAACCTTTTCATTCTTTCCTTGTACAACCTGGTGCTCTCAAAAGCAAGATATCGGAACTCGTCGAGCTCATGTAATTCTGTGATTCTCGTTGTGCCCGCAGCCTCAATGTCTAGATTCAGCTGTTTCATTGCCCACCAAGCACTATGTTCAAGCTCTACTGGCAAGTGGCAGGCCTTCCCGAACACCAACTTATATGGTGACATACCAATTGGTGTTTTAAAAGCAGTTCTGTAGGCCCATAGTACATCATGTAGCTTTTTCGCCCAATCAGTTCTTGTGGCGTTTACAGTCTTGGTCAATACACTCTTTATCTCTCTATTAGACACTTTAACCTGTCCACTGGTCTGAGGATGATATGGTGTTGCCACCTTGTGGCGCACATCGTACTTTGCTATCAACTTCTCGAAGGCTCGATTGCAGAAGTGAGTGTCTCTGTCACTGATAATAGCTCTCGGGGTCCCAAAACGGGTGAATATATTCTTCTTCAAAAATCCCACCACCATTCTTGCATCATTGGTGGGAAGTGCTACAGCTTCCACCCATTTGGACACGTAATCCACAGCAACAAGTATGTAATTATTGCCAAAAGAGCTGATGAAGGGGCCCATAAAGTCAATCCCCCAGACATCGAACACTTCCACCTCTTGAATTGGGTTCATGGGCATCTCATGGAGACGGGAGACATTCCCGGTTCGCTGACATTCATTACAGCCCTTCACCCATTGATGTGCATCCTTAAACACTGTTGGCCAGTAGAACCCGGCCTCTAGCACTTTCACAGCCGTCCTGACTCCTTCAAAATGCCCTCCATATGCCGATGCATGACATGCCTGCAAAATAGAAGATTGTTCTATCTTGGGGACACACCTCCGGATGATATTGTCAACACATATTCGAAACAGATAAGGTTCATCCCAATAATACATGCGGCAGTCACGATTAAACTTTTTCTTTTGCACAGAGGAAAGGTCATAGGGAACTATACCGCTTGCCAGGTAATTTGCAAAATCTGCATACCATGGCACTTCCTCCATGCTTGTAGCTAGTAGCTGCTCGTCTGGAAAGGTTTCTAGAATATCCTCAAGCTCAACTGAGTTTTCAGCTCCCTCAAGTCGTGATAGATGATCAGCGACTTGGTTTTCTGTGCCCTTACGGTCACGGATTTCAAGATCAAACTCTTGCAGTAACAGCGCCCAACGAATCAGGCGCCGTTTGGAATCCTTCTTCTTAATCAAGTACCTGAGAGCTGCATGATCAGTATATACAATTACCTTAGAGCCAATCAGGTATGATCTGAACTTGTCGAATGCAAACACCACAGCCAGCATCTCCTTTTCAGTCACAGTGTAGTTTAGCTGGTCTCCACTCAGCGTTCTACTGGCATAGTAGATTGGGTGCATTAGCTTGTCTTTCCGCTGTCCCAGCGCTGCCCCCACTGTGTAGTCGCTGGCGTCACACATTAGTTCAAATGGTTGCTCCTAGTCAGGGGCAATAATGATGGGTGCTGTGACTAGCCTCTTTTTCAACTCCTCAAATGCTACCCCTGCAATCATCAGAAAACAAGAAAGGGTGATCTTTTTCTAACAACTTGCAGAGAGGGTTGGCAATTTTTAAGAAGTCTCTTATGAATCTCCGGTAAAAACCGGCATGCCCGAGGAAGCTCCTGATGGCCATGACTGAAGTGAGGGGTGGCACCTTTGCTATCACATCAACTTTAGCACGATCTACCTCAATTCCCTTGCTTGATACTCGGTGTCCCAAGACTATGCCCTCTTGTACCATGAAATGTCACTTTTCCCAATTAAGAACCAGGTTAGTCTCAATATAACGTTTCAGCACTCGGGTCAGATTTATAATGCACTCGTCGAATGAGTTTCCTACCACTGAGAAATCATCCATGAACACCTGCATTATGTCCTCGACCATGTCAGCGAATATGGCCATAATGCACCTTTGGAATGTGGTGGGTGCATTGCATAGGCCAAAGGGCATCCTTCGAAAAGCATAAATGCCATATGGGCAAGTGAAGGAGGTCTTCTCTCTATCCTCTGGTGCAATGGAGATTTGATTGTACCTTGAGTACCCATCTAGAAAACAGAAGTGAGATCTCCCTGCCAATCTGTCAAGCATCTGATCAATGAAAGGAAGTGGGAAGTGGTCTTTTCGGGTGGCCAAATTTAACTTTCTGTAGTCCATGCAAATTCTCCAACCTCTGATGGTTCTTGTAGAGATCAGCTCATTGTTATCATTTTTGACCACCGTCATGCCACCCTTCTTAGGAACACATTACGCTGGGCTAACCCAGTTGCTGTAAGAGATTGGGAAAATGATTCCCGCATCCAACCACTTAATCACTTCCTTCTTCACCACTTCCTTCATGGGGGTTCAGCCTGCTTTGGTGCTCCCTAGAAGGTTTGTGTCCTTCTTCCAGTAGAATTTTATGCATACAGTATGCCGGGCTGATCCCCTTAATGTCTGCTATGGTCCACCCAATGGCAGTCTTGCACTCCTTGAGTACATGCAAAAGTTGTTGTGCCTGCACATCTAACAAACTAGATGAGATAATAACAGGTAATGTGGAGTTAGGTCCTAGGAACTCATACCTGAGATGGGCGGGCAGTGGCTTCAATTCCAGCTTTGGTGGCTCTTCTATGGATGGCTTGGCTGGAGGAGTTTCTCTGTTTTCTAAGTGCAGGAGCTCAAATTCAAGAGTTCTATCCCAACACCCTCTGCCCTCTAAAGCCAACACCCATTATGCCAATTCTTCCCCATTTACCTTATCTATATTTACCAGACATGCAGCAAGAGGGTCCTCAATAGTCAACATTTCATCATCAGCTTCTACGATTACATCAACGGCATCAATAAGAGAGCAATTGGCGAATTCACTCGGTCGCCTCATAGATTTCTGCACATTGAATGTTATCTCCTCATCGTTCAATCTCATCTTGAGCTCCCCAGTTTCACAATCAATGAGAGCTCTCCTTGTGGCCAAGAACGGCCTTCCCAAAATTATAGGAATTTCTTCATCCACCTTGTAATCTAAAATCACAAAATCTGCAGGGAACACAAATTTCCCTACCTGAATCAGCACATCATCCAATATACCAGAAGGTCTTTTTACAGTCCTCTCAGCTAGCTCCAACAACATAGATGTGGGTCTAGTTCTTCCAATCCCAAACCTCTTATAAATCACTAAGGGCATAAGATTTATGCTAGCCCCCAAATCACAAAGTGCCTTGGCAAAAGCAAAGTTACCAATGGTGCAGGGAATTGTGAGACTCCCTGGGTCGACAGCTTCTCAGCAACTGGTCTAGTCACCACAGCACTGCAGGTCTGAGTAAGAGTCACTGTCGCCAAGTCTTGGAAATCGAATTTCCGGGACATCAAGTCCTTCATCATTTCTGCATAACCAGGCATCTCCTTCAAGGCATCAATCAATAGAATATTTACCTGGATTTGTTTCAGCATCTCCAAGAATTTCTTATATTGCTCTTCTTTCTGTTACTTGGCCAACCTCTGTGGGAATGGTGCTGGAGGTCTCTTCTTCCCAATGATTTGGGATTGCACTTTGTCAGCTGCCACCTCAACTACCGATTCCTGGGCTGTTTCAGCTTCTTTCTCAGCCACAATATGTATGTTATGTTCTTCCTAGGCAGGCTGTACTGTCACCTCTATTAGTTTCGTTGACTCATCTAGCTCGATGGGCACTGGTATAAGTGTCTCAGCCTGTCTGCTTTCTCGGGCCCTCTCTTGCTCCAAGTCTAAGTCTCTGCCATTACATAGACTCACTGCCATCAGCTGCTTCGGGCCTTGATCTTTTGGATTTACCTGCGTGTCTGCAGGTAGTGTCCCATGAGGATGATTGTTCAAGGACATCGAAATCTGGCCCATCTGTACTTCAATATTCTTAATAGCTGACTCATGTGCATCTACTCTTTCACTCATTTTTGCATTTGACCCAATAACCTGCTGCATCGTTGCCTCGAGTCTAGTAAACTCATCTTCCTGTCTTCCACCATGCTGCTGTTGAGGAGGATGATAACCCTGCTGCAGATTTTGATTATTATACCCCTGTGGTC
The DNA here is from genome assembly GCF_001879085.1 of Nicotiana attenuata. NCBI lineage: Eukaryota > Viridiplantae > Streptophyta > Magnoliopsida > Solanales > Solanaceae > Nicotiana > Nicotiana attenuata. The sequence goes on from NC_031991.1 coordinate 30,664,103, forward strand.
TTTGGTAAGGCGCCATATTATTATGAGTTTCCATTGTTGAGCTATGGCTGGACTGGCCTGTATGGCTGATTTTGTTGGCCCCAATTTTGACCACCTGTCTCTGGCCTCCATAATTAGACACATAATTCATGTCCTCAGGGTAGTGATGATGATTACTTTCTGCATTCCACTAGTTACCAATTGGCTGACTAATGCAAGATGTGCATAAGCCCCCATTGGTAGTATCAACAATGTGTACCTGCTGCTTCTGCCCTGACTCTTCCACCTTTTTGGTTGGTATACTAATCTGTGTCATTAATGTAGCCATGTTTTCAGCAAGAGTGTTGGATGGATCTAAGGGCACTGAGTGAGCTACTGGAGTGATAGGTGCATTCCTGGTTGTCCACCCCGAATTTTGTGCCATCTTGTCAAGCAGACTCTGGATTTCTCTCCATGTTTTGCTCAAAAATGCTCCACCAGCTGAAGCATCAACATTACCCTTCACGCCAACTGCTAAACCCATTTAAAATTGCTGCCCCAACATCTGATCTGGAATACCGTGGTGTGGACATATAACCAACATCCCTTTGAATCGTTCCCATGTTTCTTGCAGTGTCTCCATTGGTCTCTGTTTGAAACTCAAAATTTCATCAATTTGTTGAGAAGTCTTGTTGGGTGGATGAAACTTGTTCACAAATTGCTTGACTAGCTCCTCCCAAGTCGTTATGGAATTGATGGGGAGTGAGTTTAGCCAAGTCTGGGCAGCTCCTGTCACTGAGAATGGAAACAACAACAGCTTTATTTCTTCCTGAGTTACGTTGGGCTGCCTTTGAGTTTTGCATATTGACAAGAAATTCTTCAAGTGATACTGAGGATCTTCGATTTGTGACCCCGAAAATAGTCACTTGTTCTGCAACAAGTGCAGCATGTTGTTCGTGATTTGAAACGATTCAGCCTGTATCTGCGGGACTAAAATCGCTGTGGCCAAATTTTCAGCTGTGGGTTGTGCCCAGTCATATAGAGCAGCCTCTAGCACAAGAGGTGCCACTGGCACTAATGGCGCAGCTGGGTCTACCACGTTGTCCCCCATGTCCGGTTCAAATTGTTCAATTGTTTGTTGTTGTTTGTTTTTCCGGTTGGCCCGGTTCAAGGCCTTGAAAACGTTCTCAGGATATGATAATGCTTCAAATACTTCACCAGTTCTCGATGAGTTTCTAGGCATGCACCTGTACAACCAAGTCAACAAACGTTAAAATTTCAATGTAAAGATTTGAAGTGAAGAAAACTGACTACACTAAGAATTTTTGTAAAACTTTCAATTGTAATTTATAACACCGTTAAGTCCCCGGCAACGACGCCAAAATTTGATCACGCCCAACTATGCCTTATAAAAAGGACTAAGCGGACGATGCAAATAAAATTGGAGTATTTAGCCCAGAGTCGAACCCACAAGGAATTAACCTATCAATTACTCTTGTTAGACTCACTAAATTCTACGTAATCAACTTCCCATACGTTTCGAATAACAATTGAGGATATTTTTACTAACTATAACTGATTGCAATTAAGTAAATAACGACTAACTATGATTAAGTTGTGAACAATTAAGAGAAGGATCTAAGGTTATGATTTCCCCTATTGATGAAATCCCTTCATGTTATGTTTCATATAGATTTGCCTAACCGTCTCTATCAATCATGAGCACTCTTATTACCGTAAATCTCTCCCGAGTAATCACAACAATTTACTAGACGCACTCTCCCGAGTTACGCTAGCTGGCTTTTATTACAGCTCACTTAAGATTGCACCCAAGGCTTCGTTATCCCTAATCCCGCCTTTAAACCCATAGTTATTCATCCCTCATATACTTTGGGAGTGGTGTTGTTCAACAATTACATGCACTCTCTCTCGAGTAATACATACTAAATAGGCACAGCTAATTGAGGATCCTATCAATCAACTACAACAAGAACGTAGTTGAACAAATAGAAAATAAACCGGGCAAAGACCCTAGGCAAAGTATTTAGCTACTCATAACAAAGCAAGATGAAATCAATAAAGTATTCATAATGTGCAAAATAGAATAACAAAGAGAAGATTGATAAACTCTAATGGTTGATTGCTCTTCTCACACTTGTTCTTCCTCCAACACAGTCTAAAAACAAGCTTAACCTTTGCTTGGGCGAGTTTGTTGAGTTTATAAAGGGTTAGGATAAGTTTCCCCCGATTTTACACTTTAGTCCCAAAATTTTTGGACAATTACACAGTCCACCGCGGTCGCGGCAGAACGCGGCGCGATCGCAGTGAAACACAAGTGTTCTGCCTCACGTTCTTGGTCTACCGCGGTCCAGCTGCGGTGGCTTCTTGCCCAGTCCTCCTTTGCTCTTTCTTGCTTATTTTCGTTTGGGGTTCTTCTTGATTGTCCTTATATCCACATTGTTGACTCCAAAACACTCCATAGTATCTTCCTAACTTGGATTAGTCCCTGCAAAGCAAACGAACACCAATTAGAGTATTTTGTTATCACTTAGCCTTTAAAACAACCATAAAGTATGGGACAATTGGAGTGTAAATAACATCTATATAGCCTATTATCATATGTTAATGCATGATGACGACTTACTTATCACGTCAATCCGATACGCTACCGACAATTCAACAAAACATTAGATATCAACTCTACATAGGTAAATCCATCTTGATTACCAAATCAACAAATAATAAGAGGCATAGATTCACATGTTAGATGCAACGCAAAAAAAACATGTAGAAATGCATGACAAACATACAAAATTCACATGCATATTCAAGAATGTCACCCTCATACTCCACATTTCATCGCAATAACCATATCCACCCTTATCGCTCCACAATAAAAATATCTATCCTTATCACTCTGTAATAACAATATCCACCCTTATTGCTCCGTACCCTTACACAATAACAATGTACACACTTATTGCTACGCACCCGACACAATAGCAATATTCACCCTTATCGCTCCGCACCCGACACAATAGCATTCGCTCCGCACCCGACACACTGTCATATCCACTCTTATTGCTGAACGCGCAATAAAATAGCAATATCAATCACAATCACACGACAAAAATCTCGTTCCAACACCCAACCGATCTGCCCAACATGTCCACATGTGCCATAATCACAACAATGCAATAAGCCAAATCATCATCAAAGACTTACGCTCATAATTTATCAACCAAGTGCACGATGACATGGAAGTGAATGAATGTAGATGAGGATTCAACATATAAAGCATGACTACTGCTAAATCAATATATCAATGATTCTAAAAATGCCCAACTTGGCAAATTCAGGAAATGATATCCTATAACATAATCTCTAGCATGAAAAGGATGAACCAGCGTGGTCATACAAAGGATTGCACATATATCACAGAAAGTATACGTTCAATTCAATGCACAACATAGTATGGGTGTGTATTCATTGTTGCACCCTATTTTGCAGGAGTCAAAACAATATTCAACTTGTGATTTCTCTGTTTTTGATCAAAGAGAGTCGTCGCCTAATATTGAAAGGTGTACTAGGGTACCTATTTAATTACTAACGGTCATATTCTTCATTAGTCTGCAAACTGGTGAGATTATGGGTAAGGGTTCTTGTTCTTCTAAGGGGAAGTGTTAGGCACCCCTTAAAATCTACACGAAATAGCTCCATAGGACTTAGACTAGATTTAGGACTAATTATTTATATGATGGTTAACTAGCATTTAAAGAGTGTGGCTTGCCATATATTAGGGAATAATACCTATAAAGGAAAAGTGTAGTTTAATAGGTGTGGGTTCATAGAAGGATCTTAGAAAAACAATGTTGGTGTATATATGTTTGGAAAGAGCTTTAAAAGATTTGTGTGGTATTTCTATGAAAACGTGTGAAAGACAACTAAGTTGAAAAACTTTGTTCATAAAGCATGGAAGTTCATATTCTCTAGTGAGGTGAAGGTGTCATGAAAGTAAACCTAAGATACACCTTGTTTTTATTTTAAATATTTTGGCTTGAAGGAACTGTTTGAAATCTTGGTTTGGGGCGGCAAAACCTTGGTTTTCGAAAGGAGCTGATTTCCTTTTAAAATTTTAAAATCGGGATTTAGTTATGATTTTTCTTTTTGAAAGAGGGACTACCGCCTTTGTGAGGCCTTTGGGCTTCAAAATCTTTAATAAAAGTCAGCAAAGCATAATGAATTAATAATATAACAGCTCATGTTTAGCGGATGTAGGGTTGATTGCTAACTAATGCTTCTTTTAATCCTAGGTTCTTTAAAGCTTGCCTAAGTTGTTTTATATGGTTTAAGACATAAAGTAAAGAATTCAATCCAATATATAATTATTGTATACATATGAGATAAAACAACATGAACACAACAAAGGACAACGACAATGTAGAGCTATAGAACAAAGAAAGTAGTAAATAAAAGAGTAAAGGGAAATAAAGGAATCTGGTTTTTGGGCCTCAAAGAGGCAGGTCTAGCAGTAACAGGGACGACAATTGACTCTCGACTCTCAGGATATAGCAATGCTGGATTTGGGCCTGAATTCTTTAAGAACTCAGTAGGCCCAATCCATTATACATGTTCAAAAAGAAGAAGAGAGAAAGTCATTATAAAGACAATACTATATACATGCTCATACATGAAATGTGCAAGCAAAGAATAAAGGAAAGATGACTAACAGTATTTAAACACTAAGAAAGTTATACTAATGTGGTAGTTATGTATAGCAAATAATCCACATTGAACACCTTTCGTTGTTATTAAACACTAAATCCAAAGAGAATAACAAGTGTCCATGAATTAAGGGCTAAGGAGAGATTTCCACTCAAGGTCGATGCCCCCTTTGAATTACCGACACTTCAAAGTTCCCAAGGGTCTCAAGGCCCAGGGCAATGCTTGTGCGTGGAAGAGTAGCCCAACCAAGAGTTAAATTCTACTTCCAAATACCCTCAACCACTAACGACTAGTTCTTCCCTATAGGTTTGAGTGCCAATAAGACCCTTTCACTATAAACCAATTACCATAATACACCCTACCACAAAAGCATACCCTTTTCTTGACAAAATAATATAAGGAACACTGAAACATTTTTGTTTTTCATGACTAGGTTTCCAATAATAAGTGAATGAAACAAACATTGAACATGTCTAAAGGTCAAGCTTCCAAACACACATAGAAGCAGGAACCATTATACTGTTATTTCTAAAGAACCAAACAACTGGGATCATACATCTTCAAGCATAGATAAAGAGCACATGGTTTAGAGAAGCTATATCTTAGGGGCAAAAAAGCTTTTGCCCTAATAGACTAATCACAGATTGGTTTAACTCAAGTCTTGCACACATAGGTTAACAATATTGTTTGGAACTTTTGAAAGTATCAACATAGGTTTAGGCAAATAATCATAGTCAGAACTTCTATATGGGTTACTAGAGCTACCAGAATATAATCAGAACTTTTAACATGATCAAGGTCTGCATATTCAAATGGAACATGTAAGAATGCTTAAAAAGATCACATACTATCAGTCTTACTTGACCTTGAAATTGATAACAGAACCAACCCTTTATAAGAGTATTAATCATGTTATGAAATAAACAAACTATTATGTCCAAACAATAGCAATAAAGAGTTTCCCTTAAACTTCATATATTGGGTTCAATTCAGAATAAAGAGGAAAGAGGAGATTGTATGAAGTTTAAAGATAGCACACAGAAGCATAAAATCATGAGAGAGATGCAGTGATACATACAGAACCTTTATTCACATAGATATTTCAACTAATGTCATAGTCTTACAAAAACAGGATGAGTCTCAGTCATTGTAAAAAAATCAGGTCAACAATGTTATTAGGGTTAAAGACAGGGGAGACATTTTATCAAACATGTTTAACTCAGCTGTAGAGACTAAGATTAACATCTAAGCATAATGTAGTTATATTCAGCTGTACAACACTTAATATTCAACTACCGTAGACATGATTATAACTATTTAGTGCGAGATAACTTAATCATAATAGAGCACATGGAAGATGGTTGCTTATGCTCACAAAGGTTTTCCTTAATTAGACTATTTCACCTAAAGAGACTCCTAGATGTAACTAACAGTAGGCATGGGCATAAGACTCTCATAGTGATGACTCAAATAATGCTTACATGTTAACAAACACTTATATAAAGAAGGAGAGCATTTAAGCACTTAAACTTCACATACTTCAACTAAGTGATGAAAGATTAAACTACGAGCTTTCATGCTTTTGCTAGTTAGAATTATCAAACAACATCCTTAACAATAAATGTAGAAACAGTATTGACAGGGATAAAGATCATAGCAGAAATGTTAAAAGAAAACCTGAAGCCTATACAAACATGAAAAAGTCATTAAGACATATTAAGTAGCTTAATAACATAGGTTGTTTGATACAGAATAGAAGACATTAAGGTCACATAGAAACTCGATCAAATGCTCATGAAAGCATGATAGCTAATCACATATCAACAACATGTCATGGTGAACCACGATAAACAATTATAGACGAGTAAGATACATTATAAATGAAACAATTAACAAGAAGACAGTAGTATGTTCATGGTCTTTGAATGAAACAATCAAAGAGGAAGGGTGGGGGCACACTGACCTTTTCTAGGGTAGCAGACCAAACAGGATTTTTACTTAGCCGTATGAAAACCAAAGCTTCAAGCTTTTTGCAGTGAATGAACACGGAAACAAAGGAGATAAAGATCAACCAGAAAAGAGACCTAGATTCTTAGTTTGTATGAGAATTTAGGCTATTGTTAAGTCCAGTAGGTCTGGTCGTTTGGTTAGATTGTAGGTTTTTTGGTGATGTTAGGTTAGAGCAATCAAGGCTCTACTTATAGTGACATTTAATGGCTTAAGGTTTCAGCAAGATTCAAGCATAGGTAGTGGAGAGTGAAGACTATGCAAACATAGGCGAGTAAAAATCAGAGAGACAAGAGGAAATCAGTGAGAGTTTCTTACCTGAAAGAAGAGTTTTTCACCGTTGAAGGCAAAGCCCATTGGTCAAAGCTTCAGTGTATAAAGGTCGTCACGTTTGACCTCTGGACCTCGAATAATCATAATTAGACTTTGAGATAAGCTCATGCATGCTCAGTGTTGCTCCCAAACGCACACGCAAGTATACGCGGTCGTCAAGTAATAAATTGACTAAAAGTCGGATGTCGAACCCACGAGGACTTGTGATCAACTATTAACTAAATTAGATTATCCTAATTATCTAAACAAGAATTAAACCTAGAAGTATTTGATTCTAAACTAATTAAAATAAATAAAAACAAATAATGAACTTTAAACAGAGGAAAAGAGCAGATTTTTATGATATCAATGTAATGAAAACGATCTAGGGTTATGAGCGATCTAACATTCCTATTCTATTCTTCAATTGAATTGACTAACCAATTTATCTAGTTTATTAATTGACAGGGTTAATATTGCTCATAAGAATCTGTCGAGTTCTTACTCGCCTATTCAAGCTAACCTAACTCCTATATGTCTATGGAATTAGAATCAACAAGAACGCATTTATAATTCCTGTAAATCAACCAAGCAAGACAATTAGGTATATGTCTATCCTAACCGCGAATCCGTTCCCCGATGCCCGGGTTCAAGAACTTACTCTACTCAATCCTATATGCAATCTAGAATTCCCACTTTCGAGTTCAATTCAAGATTCGTAGATAGTATTCAATTGGTGATCAAGCAATCAAATAATTAAATGCAGGATTGAATAAATAAACCAATATGATAAACTAAGAAATCAAAATCAATATCCGAATAACAATAGTCATGAAAGAACTACAACCCTAGAACGTGAAGTTTAGCTCCACATAGACATGGTAGCAAAACAACAAATCATACAAAGAAACATAAAAAGACTAAGTTAGTGGAAGAAAAGATAAAACCCGGCCTCCACGGCGGCTCTGTGCTCTTCCTTGGTCAAAAATTGCTCTCAAAAACGTTCTCCTATGTATATATACCAAGTAGGGTTGGGACCAAACAATTATACCTTCTCCAATGTGAAAAAGGACACTTCTCCCGAGCTTAACTAGCGCTGCAGCGCATTTGACCGCGCTAATTGGCTGACTTTCTGTTTCTGGGCGCGCTAAAACTAGCGCGGCCGAGCATCTGGGCATTTTTCACCCTGTTCCGTTCCGAATTTGGAAAAACGTAAAACATAAAAGTTGTAGCCCTTTTAGTTAGCTTTCCAACCATATATTGTGTAGCCAAAATGGAGTTCTGAGCGAAAAGTTATGTCCATTTTACTAGACAGTACACAATCTGCCTACTGGAGTCTTCGTTCGCTCTAACTATCATCCGTTGACCCCCAAACACGATCCCGGCTTAATTCCTTGAACTTTTACTCAAACTTTAAAGCTCCAAATCACTTGAATTCATTCCATAACATCTATATAGCTCGAAATCACTCATACAAGGCATAAAACATACAATTAGTGCAAAACACTAGCGATTAAAGCTCAAACTCAATTAAAGTGCAGTAAATTAGAGTGTAATAAGCGACTAAAATACGTAATTATAGCCTATCATCACTCAGCATAACAGAAATCTGGAGATTTGAAGTTTCTCCTTTGAGTGTAGTGTTTCGGATTTGGGTTTTTTGAATCCAATCAATGAAATAGAAAGTGAATCACACGCCTCATAGCCGAGGGTCAAAGCGAATGATTCTCTGAGTTTGGACTTGAGAGAACGAAGACGAAATGATATCTCAATGCTAAGGTAAGAGTCAGGTACTTCAGATTTGAAGAACAAAAAGGTAAAGGTCAGTGGGATTCTCGGATAGGGAAGTAGGAGAGGATGATTTGGTGAGAGATCTCATGACCTTGCACGAATTTGTGCAAGGTCTGTTGATTGACATTCATGAGAGATTGAGAGAAAGGAGAGGGAAAGAGGAAAGAGAGGCGGCTGAAGTAGTTTGCAAATGAATTAGGGTTAGAAGATTTTGTTTTTTTTTTTAAGCAAATCCACTAGGCAGGTGCCTAGGGCTAGTTTTATTAGTACTAAAAAGAAAAAACGAACCACATAGGAAGAGTACATGTAAGTGGGGCATGGACCTTACTTTACTAATCCTATTGAGGCAAAGAAAAAGCCTCATCTTCTAGCAAGCATGTAAAAAATAGGAACTTGAAAGAACCAAATGTTCTAGGATCGCCATAGAATTTATAACACACTCTACGACGCTATTACAAATGATGACACTCCTNCAAATGAGGATGCTTTGAAAATGATAAACTAAAACCATGTAAAACTTATAGTCTTGCCCCTCATTTACCAAACTTGTGAATTCTTCAATTTGGACTTCCTTAAAATCTTCTTTACCTATCTTCAAGTAATCTTCAAAATTCTTCATTTCTTCTCCGATCTATTGGACCTCGTAGATGTGGCAGGGGCAACCCCTTTTTGCTTTGCAGCTCTCATTGGAAGTTGTCTGAGTGTTACTCCTTGATTAGCCTCCTTCATTTTACTATGCTTAGGAGAGAAATCTCCACTTGTGGCTGCTAATTCATCTTCTTCTGCTTCATTATAAATATCAAGACGTAAGTTGAGCTCTAATTTTTGATTATCTTCTTCTTGTAAAATCATCTGTAATGGTTCCTGCCTCTTTACTCTCTTTGCACTACTTGACTCATGTCTCTTTGCTTTTATCTTTTGTGAAGTCGTTTTTGAGCCAGTTGAGTATGCACATCTTTGAGGTTTTGGACTGCCCAATGTATCCAGTAGTGCCCGGTCTTGATCTGAAACCAAAACATTTGTAGCCATTGCACTTGAGCTTCCAGTAGCATCAACTGCTGCAATTTGCTGTTGCTTGGAATGGCCGAAATCAGGATCATTTATGTCTTCCTGCTCTTCAACTCGATCAGCCCATGTCTTGCTTTTAACTACAATTGCACTGGTCACACCTTGTTGATCCTTAGAGGCACTTAACTCATTTGTGGATGCTTGAGAAATTGAGATCTTAGCTGTGTGTGGTTGTTGATTATTACCTGTTGACATTAGTTGCTGTCCAGAATCCTCCTCATGTTCACCAAAAGACTCCCCACTTTGGGAAGGAATTTCTTGAGCTGATGTATTCAAAGTGACAACAGGTTGCTTGATCATGGGATTGGCATTCAACATCATGGCAACCTGAGTATCTTTGATGATTTTCTCCACTCAAGGACTGGAAAATTGCAATGTGGGAACATAGGAGCTGTGTGACTGGTGTAGCAATGTTGCTGAAGAATGTGCAACAGTGTTATCGACTACCACAAGCTGCCCTTTCTTATTTTTTGAATCCATCTCAATATTAGCATTTGTTAACTGATCATCAATCATCAAAACATCATAAGCATTATCACTGTGAGCGCGTGATTTTTGCCCTATATATGAATTATTCCCAAAATTCAAACAAAATGATTTCTTTATTATTTTACAATTTTTGTGAATTTTTGTGTTATTTTCTGATAATTGTTTGCATTTTATTTGTGCATTTTAATTTATATGAAAAATATAAAAATACACTTGGCATTTGCATTTAGAATTTAATTTTACATTTTAGGATTAGTTAGTAGTTGATTTACTTTTAGGAAAAAGAAAAATGACAAAAATGGGCCTTTCTGCATTTTTAGTTTTAATTTGTTTTAGTTTGCATTTAATTAAGGAATTTGTGTAATTGGAAATTTGGATGTGTAATTTTAGAGGCAATTTGAGTTTTGGTTTTTAATTTAGCATTTAACAAATCAGAAAATAAAATACAAATAAATATATAAAATACAAAAATGAAAACAAGACAAAATTGAATAAAGAGAAAATAAAAAGGGAATTAAAAGAAAAGAGGGATGCTCTCATTAGTCACAGTTGGGCCATTTCTTCAGCCCAAATACTCAGCCCAGAATCAGTCCACACCCAAGCCCAATCGAACCCTGACCCGGTCCAGCCTCCATGCCATTGAAACGACACCGTTTCGGTGTCCCTCAATCTTGGCCGTCTAGGATTTTTAATCCAACGGCCGCGAAGTGAAGTCCCCTAGGCTTTTAAGTGTCGGAACAGCCCCCCTACCCCATCTTGTCTCCTCTTCACACCCCATTCTCACAGAAACCCTAACGGCGCCGCCCTAATTTTCCACCGCCGGCGATGGCGGCGCCGGCCCCAAACCACTCCCAAGTTACACCCCTAATTCCTCTCCGTCTCCTCTGTCCAAAAATGCAAACGGTTTCTCTCAAACGTTTCTAGAACTCGTCGAATAATTGGTTGAAATTTTCCGGCCAAGACGCTACTTATCCCAAATCGATCCAAATTAACACCACTAGACCGCCTGACCCTCCTCTACCCAACCCCCCTAACTCCGTCCCTCAAATCTCGCCGGAACTGCTCGGATCTTGAGTGGGGGTTTTTCCGGCCAAAACCCTAGTTGCACCAAACCTTCCCAAATTGATACCGCATAGTCCTTGGACCTTCCCCATGAAGAATTCACGGTCAAACACATTCAAATCCCACTGGAATCGTTCGAATCTTGATTTTGAAAAACAGCCGGTAAGTTTCTTTAAGGGTTCTTAACATTCCTTTTATAGTTAATTAGTTGTGTAATTAGCCGGAGTCTAATTTTGTGTGTTTCCGTTTTTATCTGGTTCAATTTGTATCACAGTGGTTATTTGTCTAATAGAGTCTGGTTCATCTTATTTCAGAGCTTAGTTGATTGTCGTTTTGATTGATTAGCTTTAAATTAGTAGGTGTCTTTTAAATCATTTTAGTCGATTAATCGTTTCATTTAGATTTAGTCGTCAAGAGTAGTTCATGCCATCTGATTTCATATTGAGTTTATGATGATCAATTGATTAGTTTCTTGGTTTGTTGATGATAATTGGCAACTCAAAGTTCAGTAGTTAGTTTGGGGTTAGGATTTGAGTTTGAATTTAGTTTTAGCTGATTAATACTCATTGCAGTGATTGCTTAACTATGGTTCAGTCAGGGTTGGGGTAGGTTAGTGATTCTAGGAATAAGCTAATGGCAATTGGGGTAATTTAAGGGTTTGGAATTTGTTAGAAACTGAAATAAAAGCCCTAGAACATTCTAGAATAGGCACTTAGTTATAATTTCAGGGAAGTTAGTAGGCTAACTTGGGTAACAAGTTAATAACTAAGGGGCTAAACTGAAAATAAAAGAGGGACTAGTGTGAAAAAGGAAAATCTGAAATTGTATCTCTCAGTGCCTATAAAATGGCACCCACATGCCTTGAACGAGAAGTTTTTTTGGAAGCCTAAAATTCCCCCAAAAGTTTCTACAAGTTTTGAGTCTCTGAAAATTTGAATTTCAAATTCAAAAACAAAAATAGCAGAAAATCTCACAAAAATACTGTTCTTATTATAGTTTTCTGAGTTCTTCATATTCGAAACAATTTCTGAGCATTCAAGGGTGTAAAAATGAGTTGAATGTGGATCTGAAATCACAATTTGGAATCAAATTGCATCCTGCTTCTCTCTCCCTGGGTTTTGGCTGTTTGTGAGCTGTGTTACTGTTGATTTAGTTGCTGTTTGTTCACTACTATTGCTGATTCCACCTCTTTCTTCATTTTGTTTTACTTCCAGGTATGTTTGGCTTCAACTGATATGTGAGGAATTGAAACAGCAAGTGTTTTGGATTATTGAAGACATATTGCTCATGTTATTTACATGTCAAGTTACTTGTATGCATGTTAATTTGAGTATTAGGCCACAGTAGTGGGATTGGATGTTCAAACGATTTGAATATCCTATTGTTTGTATAAAACTGGACTGTATGCAATTTTTCAGACTTGCTTTAGTTGGTTTGGTTGGTTATTATATTAACGTGAGGTCAAGTCTATGTATGTTTGCACAGATCTGCATCTCTCGTACTCTAACATAATTGATAGTTTAATTTGTTCATGTCAAAAGTGAAGCTTAGGATAATTAAATTGTTGTTAGCTTTCAGAGTTAGAATATTAAGGTTAGCTTCATAGGTATTAACAGGAGTATCATGAGTATTAACGGGATTAAATTCGATTAGTTGAACTGATCTCATCATAGAGTTGATAATCACCTTAGTTAATCATGGCTTCCTATAATTATTTGTGTTAATTCATAGCTTAATAACTTCACGTGAATAATTGTTTAATTCTAGTTGATACCTGATCCATTGTTTCATGCACATCAAAATCGAATAGCTTGATAGTTTGGCTTGATAGAGGTCTGGACCGTCCGGGCTTTGAAGAAGTGATTTAACAGGCCCGAAATTAAATTGGCATCGGGTCTTTGGGCTCATCACAGGCCCAGGCCGTCCAGTCTTTTGTAAATGCAATTTGGGCCTGTTTGAAAAAAAAACTCCCATTGGGCTGCTTCGAATAACTTACTAAAAATTCTGTTTTCTACCTTCTACAGTTGTTGGACTTGGATGATTTAAAAACTGAATCATAGGTTTTGGGCTTTTGAGTTAAGTGTCACACTTGAATTAAGAGGTGTTTCCTCTTGTTCAAATGTGGACTTGAGCTCGAGGCCCGACTTCCTTGATTACGTTTAAATAATAGCAATTGATAATACTAATTAATTAGGGCCCTTTTAGAGACAACACTGTAATAGAAAATCATAGTTTCTTTTAGGATGGCCTTTAAATAAAAATGAGACGAGCCTCGCCGCACAAAACATATAAATTGCGGGGCCCTCATTAAATGCTTATACTGAAATACTTAGAAATTCGGGACGTGCCATTTAGCGAATTTTCATGGCCTCCCGCAAAGTTAACAAGACGCTAGCCACTTTAGGCGCGCTTTTTAATAATTTTACTTTCTTAACTACGGGTGTGCATTTCATGCGACCCAAATCCAAATCCCAAAACGTTGAATAAGAGGTGTCAAGGATCCGGGTGCATTTCATGTGACGTGATCCAAAAACACGCTCTTAAACGACGTTCACTTTCATAAAAACTAATTAAAAGCGGTTAAACAATTCTAAAATTGCAATAGGATAACATGTATTAAAATCAAACTTTAGCCAAATATAGCAGTTGAGCGACCGTGCTAGAACCACGGAACTCGGGAGTGCCTAACCCCTTCTCCCGGGTTAATAGAATTCCTTACCCGGATTTCTGGTTCGCGACTGTTAAACAAAGTCAAACCCATTCCTCGATTCGGGATTCAAACCGGTGACTTGGGACACCATAAATCTCCCAAGTGGCGACTCTGAACTTCTTAATAAACGAATCCCGTTTCGATTGTCCTTTAATTGGAAAAACTCCTTTATTATACCTTTCACGGGGTGTAGTAAGAAAAAAGGAGGTGTGACAATCACTACAGAATTTTTTGTCACCAACAGTTCGAGATAGCTGACCAGTTACAGGTTCTTGAAGCTGTGTATTTGCTGTTTGCAAAACCTGTTGACAAATACTGCTTGTTTCTTATAGCTCACCTTCAGTTACAAATTGTGATGCCTTAGCACCTGAGTTCTGCCCCATATCTCCTCGATCATTAGGTTTAAATTGCCTATCTTTTACATGATCAGCTGCTGTTTTTTGCTGCTCCAGTTCTTTTCCTTCATCTTGCTCACCATTACTTGTTAAGTCTACTGGTTTTTTAATTGTAGTAGTAGCCTGAGTAACTCCAATTGCTAAACCATCCTCTGCATTACCTGAAAACTGGGCAGTATCACCTGCCTTGATCTTGGCATGATCAACACCACTGTGCAATCCTTTACCAGCTGACAGGATTTTAGTAGCAACTGTAGAGTCAGTTTGATTTTTACCAATATGTCCTGCTTCCTCAACATGACCATCTGCTCCTTTTGAGGTAATACCAGGTCCCAAAATAGCTGCAGCAGCAGCCAATTTGTCATACGCTTGCACTATAGGATTTACAGCATTAGAGATCCTAGCTAAAGCTATCCTAGCAGGCATATCTCTTGAAGGCTTAGATGGTCCTTTATCGAATTTCAACACTTCCTCTATAGGCACAAACGGAGCAGTAACATGTGGTGCTGTTGAATCACTCATATCCCTTGCACCATCTTGGCTTGATCTATCCCTGTCATTGACCTGCTTTACAAAAAGATTTTTTACTCCACTACCTGCTAAAGCTGTCTTATTAGGATTTTGATCACTCCTGAACCCTTCACGTAACAGGTTACCATCAGCTACACTATTTCCAGCTATATCATTGCTCACAGTATCAGTTTGTTTTCCTTCACATGTTTGCAATACCTGCTGCTCGTTAGAAATTACTTTTGTTGTTTCATCCCTTTGTTGCATAGCCCTTTTTGCATTGAGATATTCCCTAGCATCCCCCTGTAATTTGTCCAGATTACCCAGGCCTTGGCTTTCGTCTATACCAACTGCATCTTCCTTATTTTTCTCATTCCTCCAACGACATGCCTTTTCTGCATGCCGTTGATGTTTACAATATGTGCAATATTGTGGGAGGTTATCATACACAATCTCCTGCCAGTATTCAACCAACTTTCCGGAATTTCTATCCAAAATATGAATTCTAACTCTCTTAGGATGTTTGTCCAAAAGATCAAGCAAGACCTTAACCCTAGCCGTGCTTGGTCGCGTTCGTTCTTGGGTCGCTTTGTCCACTGCTAAAGGCTTTCCAACAGCTGAAGCTATAGACATCAATGACTTTTTTGCAAAAAAAATTGCAGGTAACTCAGGTAAGGAAATCCAAACAACATATTTTGATGTTTCTTCTCTTGGATTAAATCCAAAAGTCCATGGAAACGATCTAAAGAAGAACTCGTCGCCCTTAGACTTAACATATCCTGTAGTTCTTGGTAGAACTTAAACAAAATCTTCAAACAAATCAAATCTCACCAGAATATGTCGATATTCCAGTTGTCCGATATTACAGTTGCCCTTAACATCAAATTGTTTCGAAAAATTCTGCCCCAACTCATGAAGATCAGGTCTGCCATACGAGAATTTAAGGATTACTGCTTGATGTAAACCTTCTTCAATGGTGAAAGCATTCACCTCTTCAATGGTGAACTCCACAGTAGGTTCACCTTTGTCAAACGTTACTGGACAAAGCTCCAGCTTTTGCGATTTTACAGCAGAACTTTTTCCAGCGATCTGTGCTGTATACGATGGCTTGGAATTATGTTTAGGATAATTTTGTATGGTGTTTTGACTTGCCTCTCCCACAGCCAAAGGCCGGGGAGAGGGCACAGCAGCCATGGCTGCCTTCGAAAGTGAGAGAAGACCTAGAGAGAGAAAGTAGAGAGAAGGTAGAGAGAACTCAGATCTGCAGAGAGGGTTTTTTTTTGGGTTAGAAGATTAGGGAGGGTCTCTGAGGGTTAATTTGGAGATGGAATCTCGGCCGTTGATTATTTAGATCAACGACCCTTATAATCCAGGGATTTAAATAATAAAACTGAAGAATTATGGAGGTCGTTGGACTTTTGATTTTAACGATTGAGATTAAATAAAATAGGGTATTAAAATTAAAAGAAAAGCAGAGATAAACGACGGCTGTTGATCTATAGGATGGACAATTGGGATATGTTGTGCTTCTTTAGTGAGTGATAGAGACGGGTGACGTGGTGTGCTTTGATTGGTTCGAATGGGTTGGGGAGGATTGCCAACTTGGACAAAGGGGTTGTTTAGATTGGGTTGTATCCGGATTTGGGACTGGTATTTGGGCTGGAATTATTTTAATGATAGCCACTGTGTAATTAATTAAGGAACTGCAATTGTAGCCTTTTAATTTTTAATTAATTTAATTAAGCGTAAATAATATTCAATAAAATGTAGTAAAACCATAACTATCAAATATATTACCAATTATTGTAATTAATTATTTATGAAATACTTTGTTTTCTAAATCATGACTCTAGATTCAAATTATTAACATAGCAGCCTATTTAACTAAAATTGAGAAATAATTCCTTAAATAATATAAAGCCTATGTAGTTTGTATAAAAGATTGTTTTAACAATGTTGAAATTGTAAGTACATTTGTAATTACATAATACTAATACTGGGCGATTAATTTCAAATCAATACTTAATTAATTTGTAAAATATGTATTTATCTATAGAAAATACTTCCAAAGTATTTACTGTAAATTATTAAGTACAAGTAAATTAATTTTAAAAAGGAGGGTCAAAATTAGCCGTCAACATTCATAACATATATGTGACTACGTCCGAGGCTAGTATAGCATCAATCTCAAAATTAGTTGATCATGTTCAAATTAAAGCAATATAGCCTTAATATTAGATCTAGCATGGTTTATTATGCTCACATAGTCAATTAACTGAATAATACAAAGGATCAAGTAGAACACATAACCAAATAAGGCATAGAGTAATCTAGAATCTATCGCGAGCATGAATACCCATAGCACATGATATATGCTCGTCACCTCATTTATACATCACTCCCGTATGTAGCAAACATATCAATTATTAGAAAAATTTCTCTCAACCAAAGTTAGGCAAGAGACTTATCTCATCTGGGCTAGTCCAAAGATCCAAAATTGCATTTCCTTTAGAAATCACCTCTAACAGGCTCAAATCTAGCCAAACATCAACCAAGCAAGTCAACTAATGCCATAGTAAGTAACCCAAATCAATAAAGCTTCGATCTTTGAAGAATTTCCAAAAAGTAATCAAAAGTCAACCCGGGCCGTATGCCCAAAAACTGGAACCAATACCAAAATCTGATGACCCATAACCTTGCGAGTCCAAATATGTGATTAATTTCCAAATCCGAGGTCAAAACCCCAAAATACACATTGTTATCTCGTAGACAAAAACTCCAAATTTCTCTTTAAAAATTCATATTTTAGGTGTATAAATCCATGGGGAATCAATATAAATAACCAAATCCAAGTAGAATTACTTTCTCACAAAGCAGTGATGAAAATCTACTCAAAAAATGCTTCTTGTCGAGCTCCTAACCTTTATGAGAAAAGTGACTAAATCCCAAAACAAATAAAAAAAATGCAGCAGTTGTCACACCCTAACTCATATGCTAAATAATCCCGAAACTCACTCTTTATAAACCCAACATAGTCCTTGCGGTATTACACCAAAGATAGCCTTTTGCATCAGCCAATTTGTCCTTAAAATGAGGGAGATATGATGTTTTGAAGTTTTAATAGAAGTCTGAAATTTATGGACAAACTCAAGGACATAACCAGTTTTTTGGAATTGTTGCATCAGAAAGTCATAAATTAAAAAATCTTTGTTTTAGCACCCAAAACTCAATTGGAACCTCCCGTACATAAACCATATACGTATTTCAATCATAAAACATGCTACGAACCTGCTCCGCACTCAAAACACCGATAATGGGTCGTCACCCGATATTGACCGTGGTCAAACTCCAAATCCTTAACTTAACTATTCTTTCAACCTGTCACACTCAAGCCGTGGGAGGTGCGACCGGCACACGACGCTCGAAGGCCCGTACGAATCGACACCCGGGATTAAACCCTTTTAACATAGAAACTGGCCAACAAGGCCTCTAAGTTGCAGTACCAGAATTTAAAATGTACACTTCTGACTATGGAAGAGACTTTAGCATTGATATATCTACACATACACATATACATACGTTGCCATCAAAGTCACAACCCTCTTTTGCATATAACAAACTACTTGTCTAGCATGCAAGCCTTTAAGAGTATCAAATCATAATACATGTACATAACTTTGTCGGGATAAGGCCCCATCGTATCCAAAATAACTGGAACATGCACTTCGATATCTAGTGATATCTGAACAACTACTCCGATGAAGTGGAGTGCACGACCAATCAGATGGAACAAATACCCTACTGGGGAGGGACGTCACCGGGTCTATTCGTACATGTAGGCATGAACATAGCACCCAAAGAAAAGGGGCGTCAGTATGAAAGATGTACTGAGTATGTAACATGGATAACATGCGTAAACCAATGGCATATCATAAGAGATAGAAATACACCTGCTTAACCTGGATACCATAGACAAGCCACCGGAGGCTGCTAACCGTGCAATATGAATGTATGCATGCTTTTGTAAAACTAAGCCACTCTTTGGGGCCATCCATTAATTTCTATATATATATATATATATGTATATAGACACACACACATTCAACCATGCTTTTGTAAAACTAAGCCACTCGGCCATCCATATATATATACACAAACACCCATACATTCAGCCACTCTTTAGGGCATATCATCACATTTCAGTCAATACCCTGCCTCATAGAGGACTCGATCGTACCCGGCCTTAGGAGGTATCGACTATACCCGGTCTTAACAAAACTCCATGTAGTCGGACGCAAGAGGATTCGGTAGCCTCATATTACACATCACTCCATACCCGGCCTCATAGAGGACTCGGTCGTACCCGGCCTCAGGAGGTCTCGGATGTACCCGGTCTCAATAGAACTCGGTGTAGTCGGTCTTAAGAGGACTCGGTAACCTCACTGCACACATCGTCGTACCTGGCCATACAAAGCATTGGTAAAATCTCATATCATGTCTAACATACCTAAATGATCAGTAGTTGCACAAAAGGTGCTCGGTAAAGTAAAATAGAGATATATATATATATATATATATATATATATATATATATATATATATATATATATATATTCCATGCAAGGTTAATTTCAAGGAAATACCAAGATCAACTAAGAATAAATCATACTTTCTGACTTGGAATACTACCTACAAACACTTTAACTTGAAAGAAAAGTAACATTACCGGCGAGAGAAGATGTATAAGAACATAAGCAACGTTACTGGGAAGGGCTTAGAACAAACTAATCTTACAACATTTAAGTCCTTCAGAGAGAAATATGTTTACACCAAGTTATGCAAGGAAAGAAAGTTGTCCTACATACCTTGTTGAAGAACTAGCTACACTTCTGTGGTGGTTAACTCTGCTTCTGACGAATCTCCATAATCAATACAACAAGGCAATGGATATTACAGTGATGAATAAAGCTTCCTCACGCTAAATCCTTCTAGATTCACCTTCGATTTAGCCTTAGACCGTTTGGGGAACTGTAATGGGGGTTTGAGAGCAGTAGGGATAACCTAAAATGGGTAATATCTTCTAGAATAAGAGAGAAAGAGATACACCACCTATTTATACTGTATCAAGCCTAGGAAATTCCGTCGCTCCATATGTAAAATTGGTCGCCCCGCAGCAGCTGCTGCGACCGATTGGACAATTGGAAAAATCTCCTCACATGCAGTCGCCCCTTTTGTCCATTAACTTGCCACCATCTGGTTGGTTGTACTTAAACCTCATAAATCTTCCAACTTCATATGTGGGGTGTAACATCATCCCCCCTTCGAAAAATTCATCCTCAAATGTTGAATCATAGTCACTTTGCAAACTTCTTTAGTCATTCTGAGTGGAGCCCACCGTAATAATTTCATCATTGCCCCCATATTGTGGAATAAATGGGGGTGCTTGGGTTTCATGTCTTCTTTAGCTTCCCAGGTCTTTTCTTCCTTATTATTGTCCCTCTAAAGTACTTTAACTAAAGCTACTTCTTTGGTTCACAACTTACACACTTAACAATCTAGGATAGATACCGAAACTTCTTAGTAGGATAGGTCTTCCGTAACTTGAATATCTTCAATAGGGGTAATAAAATATGGATCACTCAAGCACTTTCAGAGCATAGACACGTACTGCTTCCAATTCCTGGGGAAGCTCAAGCTTATAAGCCACTTGATATACTTTTTGAATAATTTGATATGGCCCAATATATCGGGGACTAAGTTTACCCTTCTTACCGAACCTCGTCATGACTTTCATAGGCGACATCCTTAGGAATACCTAGTCTCCCACGAGAAACTCCAAATCTCGTCGTCGGGTGCCAGAGTAAGACTTTTTCCTGCTTTGAGTGGTCAATAGTCGACTTCGAATCATTTTCACCTTTTCTACAGCCTGTTGTATCAACATAGGACCCAATAACGTTGTTTCACCACTTTCGAACCAGCCAATAGGAGATCTGCATTTTCATTCATATAGTGCCTCATATGGTGCCATTTGAATACTAGCATGGTAGCTGTTGTTGTAAGCAAACTCGATGAGTGGTAGAAGATTTTCCCAATTTTCTTTGAAGTTCAAAATACAGGCTCGTAACATGTTCTCGAGGGTTTGAAAAGTGCGTTCGACCTGACCATCTGTTTGTGGATGAAATGATGTGCTGACTGCTGAGTTGATTTTGGTACCCATTCCTTTTTGAAATGACCTCTAGAAGTTAGTTGTAAATTGGGAACCTCTGTCCGATATGATAGAAACTGTAACCCCATGAAGTCGAACTATTTCCTTGATGTATAACTTGGCATAATATTAAGCTGAGAAGGTCGCCTGAATTGATAGGAAATGGGATAATTTGGTGATTTGATCCACAATTACCCATATGGAATCAAATTTTCAGCGTGATCCTGATAACCCGATAACAAAATCCATGTTGATCATCTCTTATTTCCAGCTCAGAATTTCTATATTCTGAAGTAATCCTCCTGGTTTCTGGTGTTCAACCTTAACTTGTTGGCAATTTGTGCATTGAGTGGTGTATTCATCAATGTTCCTCTTCATGCCATTCCACTAGTATAGCTATCGAAGATCGTGATACATCCTTGTTGACCCCGAATGTATCTAATATTGGGATTGGTATATCTCTACAAATATCTTCCTTCGGAGTCCCCCGACATCGGGCACC
This sequence comes from Nicotiana attenuata, assembly GCF_001879085.1. Lineage (NCBI taxonomy): Eukaryota > Viridiplantae > Streptophyta > Magnoliopsida > Solanales > Solanaceae > Nicotiana > Nicotiana attenuata. The sequence continues at coordinate 30,685,837 of NC_031991.1, forward strand.
AATAACCGGTCCCGGTATCCAAGGACTCCGTCCTCAGATAGCTCGAACACTTGCTTCTTCTGAAAGGGAATGCTTTCTCTTATTTTCACCAAGGCTGGATCGTTAAATTGCCATACTTTTACTTTGGTTACAAGAGAGGATTCGGCGGCATTTTGAACTATGGCTCCTCCGCTACTGATATCGAGAAATCATACACTTAAGTTAGCCAACCGGTACAAATGTATAGTCATTTCTAACTTATAATCTTCCACATGTTGTAGGCTGCCCCATGGATTTCCGACTTAATGCGTCAGCCACAATGTTTCCCTTCTCGGGATGGTACAAAATACCAACATCGTAATTCTTTAATAATTCAAGCCATCTTCGCTGCCTAAGATTTAATTCTTATTGCTTGAATATGTACTGCAAGCTCTTGTGATAGGTGAATATATCGACATGAACTCCATACAGAGACGCCATATCTTCAAGGAAAATATAATTGGTGCTAGCTCCATGTCTTGAATGCGGTAATCCTGCTCGTGCTTCCTTAGTTGTCTCGAAGCATAAGAAACAACTTTCCCATGTTTCATTAGAACACTGCCCAAGCCCATTCTAGAGGCATCACAATATATAACGTACCCCTCGGGTCATTTGGGAAGAATTAGAACTGGAGCTGATGTTAACCTTTCCTTTATCTCTTGAAATCTCTTCTCATAGACATCGATCCACCGGAATTTTGCTGCCTTATGCGTTAACTTTGTTAATGGAGTGCTATAAACAATAAATTTTCCACAAGTCTTCGGTAGTAACCGGCTAAGCCCAAGAAACTACGCACCTCGATAGAGGTTGTGGGCCTTGGACAATTCTTAATTGCTTCAACCTTTTGACTATCAACTTTGATACTCTTGTCTGATACTATATGCCCAAGAAAAGCCTCTAAGTTCCGCTAGAACTCGCACTTGGAAAACTTGGCGTATAGCTTATGATCCTGGGTGTGTGTAGGACCTTTCGCAAATGCTCTGTGTGCTCTGCTTCTGATCGAGAATACACCAAAATATATTCTATGAACACGATCACAAAAATATCCAAAAATGGCCTGAACACCCCATTCATCAGATCCATAAAAGTTTCTGGTGTGTTGGTAGGGCCAAAGGACATAACGAGAAGTTTGTAATGCCCATATCTGGACCGGAAAGCTATCCTTGGAATATCTTCTTCCTTGATTCTTAACTGATGATATCTACACCTGAGGTAAACTTTTAGAAAAATACTTATCCCTTGCAATTGAACAAATAAATCATTGATCCTCTTGGCGCAAATAAATCATTGATCCCCTTGCAATTGAACAATTAAATCTTCTAGAATAAGTCAGAAAGTAAAACGGATACATATATATAAGTGTCATGCAAGGTCAATTTCAAGGAAATACCAAGATCAACTAAGAATGAATCATACTTTCTGACTTCGGAATACTATCTACAAACACTTTAACTTGAAAGAAATGTAACGTTACCGGTGAGAGAAGATAAATAAGAATAAAAGAACCGTTACTAGGAAGGGCTTAAAATAAACCAATCTTACAACATAGAAATCCTTTAAGAGAGAAAGATGTTTACACCAAGTCATGCCGAGAAAGAAAGTTGTCCTACATACCTTGTTGAACAACTAGCTACACTTCTATGGTGATTAACTTTGCGTCTGATGAATTTCCAGAATCAACACAACAAGGCAATGGATATTACAATGATGATTAAAGCTTCCTCATGCTAAATCCTGCTAGATTCACCTTCGATTTAGCCTAAGACCGTTTGGGGAACTCTAATGGGGGTTTGAGAGCAGTGAGGATAAACTAAAATGAGTGATATCTTCTAGAATGAGAGAGAAAGATCTACACCGCCTATTGATACCATATCAAGCGTAGGAGATTCCGCCGCTCCACATGCAAAATGGGTCACCCCACAGTGGCTATTGCGCTCGGTGGGACAACTGGAAAAATTTTCTCACATGCAGTCGCCCCTATTCTCCGTTAACTTGCCACCATCTGGCTGGTTGTACTTAAACCTCATAAATCTTCCAGCTTTGTATATGGGGTGTAACACAACCAATGATCCAAAATACAGTTGATCCCTTCGGGACCCCATCCTATCATACCAAAAACTACAAATATATTATCCAAACTTATCCAAAGCCTCAAAACACCCATGGGAACATCACAAAAAAAAGTCGAGGCTCAAACCGAATAGAATTTCTCTTAAGTTAAATCTTCATTATTTCAAAAGAGTGTCCGAATCTCACGTAAACACTTCAGATTATTTCAAAACCTTGCACACAAGTTCAATTAAAATATATAGACCTATCCGAAGTCTCAAAACACCAATTGGAGTCCAATAACATCATAGTCAACTCTTGGTCAAACTTATGAACTCTTAAGTTCTTCAATTTGCCAACTCTCGACAAATAGTGTTGAATTCTTATAGGAACCTTTAAAACCAAATCCGAACATACGTACAAAAGTCCAAAATCATCGTACGAACCTATCGGAACCATGAAAAACTGATTTAGAGTCTGTTTACCCGAAAGTAAAACCTTGGTCAACTTTTCCAGCTTAAAGCTTCGAAGTCGAGAGTCATTCTTCTTAATCAATCCCTACCATTCGAAAACCAAAACCAACCATATGCATAAGTCAGAATACATCATATGAAGCTACTCAAAGTCTCAAACCACCAAACAGAATGCTAAAGCTCAAAATGACCAGTCGGGTCGTTACGTTCTCCTCCACTTAAACATACGTTCGTCCTCGAATGTGCCAAAAGTCATTCCAAAGTCATCAAATCACAGTGTAATATCACCATACACATTACCCATTAGTAATCCCATGCCACCAAAATCCATCTATGTCCATTGGCACAACCCCAGCTGAAGATCCTTTCTTCAACCTTAGCCCATAAACAGTAGGACAAAATCCCAACATTAGGAATTCCTTATAAGATCTGATTCTCGCATATACACCTCGTAAAAGTCTCAACAAGCTACGTCAAGCCATAACTATATTCCCAGGATGTACACACACACGATGTACCACATAACTCATGTCCTCATAATAATAATTTTTGACCATAATAGTTGTTCATTACCAAACCCGGTATCGGTATACCTCATATCAAATAGAAGCTTATTCCAAACCTCCACAACACTGCAAATGATAAAAGAAACATGTAAAAGCTCTTATCCACCAGCAAATCAACAAGTTGTGGAGCTCTCTCGCCCGACGAGGACCGCTGCTAAATTCTGAGCTAACTAATGACTTTTTTCTTCCAAACATACCTTTATCCAAAATCGAGTGATCTAATTCTAGGTCTAATAACTTTATCTCACCCAGCACAAGGTGCCCGACCAACATGCCACCAAGATCCACATATGACGCAATTCGCACCCAACGAGCAATAACTCGATTATAACCAAATATGGAAGGAGAACCAAATAAGAGAACTACCCAATAAGTCCAACATGTACAACCCCAACGACACCATGTTATGAATCCATCCCACAAGGGAGAAGCAAAACACACTAAATAACCACAAAGAATCACATCATAAGATAATCCTGCTGCAACACGTAGCCTGAGCCAAACAAAGAAATCCACATGGAAGACTAAATGAGCTATAATGCTCACAGTCAATAACCATGTGTATCAATAGCAAACACGCAAAGTGTATGACCATAACCATGGAGAAACGGATAGCACAATATACCACAAACAGGAAAAACACGACTAATGTGCACTAATCAACTCAACACCCTAAGAGCCATCTCACTCAAATCTCGCCCCAAGGCCTGAACAGAACCACATCATGTATGTGAATAATCAAACAGTCTCATAACCCATCATAGCATAAGAGAGAAACACAAGTAATAAATCATGACACGAATGACATCCATTCCGCCCGATGACACACCCATAGTAAATGATGTGCAAGAGTGAGCAAGCTCGATCAGATGTAGAATACACATTCTCATTAGGCTTACTAATGGGCCCCCAAATCAGTTCCGGTCATCCCAAAATAGGTAAATAACCTTACAAAAGTCCATAGTAACATATCCATAACACATACCATTAGTTGTCTAACTCTTAACATTCCTTCACAGTCCATAACCAAGGAATAGTCTGCCTCTGAAAACATCGAGTCTCTAATCCTCAAGAATACAAGAATCTCTATATGGGATCCCAACTCCACCAATTAAATTATTGACACGTCACTTATATACAATTATCTCTGTCACCCCCGACCTCGGGGAGCGCGAGTAGCGCTCAACCGAGTTACCCCAGTCAAGCAAGCATGTACAATGCCAACTTACCCATGAATAAAGAGATGATATATTTCATTAATTAGACAATAAGAAGATCATATGGACAATACCAATTCATTACCATTAGTTACGTTATTTATAAGTCTCAAAATACATACACTTTCATAGTTTGAAGTGGAACATGTGATACAAATAAAAAATTACTAGTTTGACTTCCCCAACACCGATATACAACCCACACAATGTCTATGAAGCCTCTAACGGATACAAAAGAGTACTATGATAGTGCCGGCAACAAGGCTCCAGCTTTACTTCAAAACATAATGCACAAGTAACAAAAGATGCACAACCCCGAAATGAAGTGGGGCTTACCAAGTTTGCTGGGAAGAGGGTGTACTGCTATCATTGATCAATGTCGCCTGTTGTGGAACCACCTGCATCCATTACAGATGCAGCACCCCCTACAAAAGGGACGTTAGTACATATAGAATAGTACTAGTATGTAAGACTAAACACCCTCTCAATAGAACGAGTAACAATACAAGGAGAAAAAATCATAAAATCAAATGGAAACTTCAAATAATACCACAACATCAAGTTAGGAGCAAGAAAAGTTTTCAAGTTAATTTCATTATTTAGGTTGGGAGATCTATAGTACCAATATACCACCGTGACTTTAGCACGGAGTCCGATCACGACCCAATTAGTTAGGTCGTCTCACCCAAAGACATCCACTCGTAATCATAATCACTACCATGTGCGTGGCATGACGTCCGATCTCGATCCGATCGCTAGGTCGTCTCACCACAATACCGTGTGGATTGACGTCACACTCCGCTAGCAATCATCTCATCCCAATTAAGGGAAATAATCTCAACACATCAATCTCGTCCCATTTAAGGGGAATATTCACAACACATCAATTCGGGGATTTACCCCCAAATCAGTCCTACACCGACACGTGTAGTTTCGGGGTTAGGTTATTTCAATCTACCCTTCCTCGGTGACTAACGATACTCCCATAATGTTCATATATAAAAGTTTTTCAGCTCATTTCATAATCTTTTACACATCTTTCATTGCATTGGCACTAGTGGCCACAAATGTAATATCATTCTTGGCACGTCGACCGTATTTCATATTTTATGCTCACCCCTTTCACTTTCAAAAATTATTATGGGTTATCAACAACAAGGCATTTCTAATAACGACTTTAAGTACATATATGATCAATTAGTCAAGCACGCTTTTTATTGAGTCATGCCAATTGAAAAAAAAGGATAGCCTTTACATGCCTTTAGTGTCGACTTTATCGAAGGCGATGAACTTGGCCTTCTTCACACGTAATCTCAATAAGTGGAAAAAAAAATCAGATCCTTTAATTAGTTACATCAGTAGATAGTTTCACTTCTTAAACAACAAGGATGTCGTCGTTGCTGCCATTTTTGGTTCATTGTAGCATATACCTTCTAAAGGAAATTTACTAGTTAAAGAAGATTCTCACTTTCAAGTTTTTCCCCCTTCTTAGTATCTGCACGTTTAATTGTGTCTTAGTATTAGTGTAAAGTCCATTTAGATAACAATGTCCATTTATTAGGTGGGACCTACATAGAAATAAAAATAAATTAGATTTCCTATCCCCTTTAATCCTTTTTCTTTCGGGGTAAGTGTAAATAAATAGCAAATCCATGTATAGTAATTGAATTCAGAATTAAAAGTCCTTGTCTCATACTTCAAAAATTATTTAATATTTTCCCAAATCATTATCAATACTCAAAAGTGATTTTCTATATCACGCGTCATATAATGTATTTCATATGGTTCGTATAACTTGTTCCTCGTTCCGAACTTTAACGAAACTCATTTTCCTTAACTCGTTTAGCCTCTAACATATCACTTACTAAACATGGGAGTAGACCCTTGTAATCATTAGGATTAACATAATTAGATCTCCTATAACCTCGAAGATAATCTTATTCCCGAGCTTTCGTCGATTAACTTATGACAAAACTTAACGTTCGAAAACACGGGATGTAACAACAATCAAGCATTCACAATCCCTTAGTAGCTCAAGCATACCCTTCTCGTCAAATTCAAATCCTCAAAATGTATAAAAAAAAAAATCACCACCAATATGAAATGCATGCGATGGTCCATAATGTCCCAAATAGCATTAACATCCTCGAAATTCATACCCTATCAAAAAACCCATAATAATAGGCTCTCACTTCCACACCGGTATAACCATCTTCTAAAATAACCACTCGATTCCGGATGCTCATTCTCGACCTACTAACAATCAAACATTGTGAGACATGCCCAATGATGTCCTTCCTCATCCTCCGCCCCAATAATATTGCCTTGAATAACGATACATCTTTGTATCTCCTGGACAAATAGAATACCACATCTACGAGCCTCCTCAAGGATTACCTCCCTTGAACTATCAACACTGGAAATGCAATTCTGACCTTGAAGTCGTAACACACCATCCAAACTAAGGACAACATCCTTAGAACTACCTCACAACACCATGTCCCTGAGGACAAGCAAATGGAAACCATCATACTGGCTATCCTTAATGTGATCAAACAAGGATGACTTCTCAGCAACACAAGCGAGAGCTCTACTAAACTCAGAAATACCCGATCTCACAAATCTATCAACCATGGCTTGAACATCCATAGCCCAAATGCCTCGCCTCCGATGGAACAAGTGTTATGCTCCAAATGGTGAACCAGATATTCCTTCTCATGGGGCTACTATTACCTTAAACACACACCACGTCAAGACCAACGCGTGGATCATCATAATATACTATATTAGTCCATGAACCCATGGGCAATACCAGCACTAGGGTTGCAATAGAGGGCAACGCTTCCACAAGCGACAATAGTAGTCTGACCTCATACATAGAGGAAAAACATCGTGCACCATATATGTATCATCATCAAAGCTCTCTGGTGCCCAACTGATACCGAGTACTCTAAATCGCGTACAAATAAGGAGGAAAGAACTGAAGATATAGGCTTCAAGTCAAGATAAAGTGGCACGATAAAGAATCAAGAAAGGGAAAGTTCCTAAATCCATATAGCCTCTCGAAGATAAGAATAAACGTCTCTGTATCAATCACATGACACAATTAGACATGCTCATGAGACCTACATGAACCTACTTCTTTAGCTTATCACGACCCAAAATTCACCATTGCCGTGATGGCGCCTAACATCGTTTACTAGGAAAGCCAAAAACACATATACAAAAATAAACTTCAACAATGGTAAGAAATGGTCTCAAATAACAGAATAGTATAAACAAATAAAGTCAAAATAACGATACAAGTAAGAACCACCCCAAAATCTAGTGTCGCCGAGTACATGAGCTCTATAGAATGAGTAAATACAAGGTCTGAGTCAAATACAATACTGCCCGAAAGACTAACAGTGACATCATGAAATAAGGAAAGGGGCTTCAAGGCCTATGAACGGTACCATAGTGCTACCTCAAAATATTCAACTAGTCCAGATCCGGCTCACGGGAAACTACCACGATCAGCAATACCTATATTTGCACATGAAGTGCAGGGCGTACTATAAGTACAACTGACCCCGTATACTCAATAAGTAGCAAGCCTAACATCGGACTAAAAGTGGTGACGAGCTTGGCAAGGCCCAATGCTTACTTCTCACAGCCACCAACCACAATAACAACAGAACAATAGCATATAGGGGAAAAGCAGCTCAAATAATAACAGGTTCAACTCTAACACAATAAGAAGAGAAATAGGCATGTTTTTCATGAATATCAGTCAAGGCATCAACTTTTTCCACAGAAATCACTTAGATATAGATTTAACTAGGTAAACTGTGATTTCAAGCTTAAACATCAAATAGAGACATCAAATACCAAATAGAAGAAAATACAACTCTATATCTGCATGTCAAATATGCATGCCAAATCAATACTTTCATTGTTAAATCATCAAGTAGACACAATCTTAGCACATTCATAGTGCCTGAAAATAGTACCCTCAATCACACTCTACGGTGCCTGGCAAAATGCACATGGATCATCACACACACACACTCAGCAATATACGAGTGCCTGGCATAAGGATCTCACTAGCACATATTGTGTTCCTACACTTACATGACCCAAAGTAACATGGGTTATTACCTAACTCTAGAGGGGTGTATCCTAGTCCAAGTGCTGATTGGATCAAAATCAATGATCAATATCGCTCAGCCCAATATGGGGCCTGACGCACACGTCACCTTTCTATCAATACCACTCTACCTAATATGGGCCTGGCACATGCGTCACCTTGCTATCAATAACGACACAGCTCTATGGTCCAAGATCAGTCATGAATCCGCTTAAGTCTCCATATGCCAACATCTCACAGAATCACAATCAACATAAAGCAGGAAATATACTCACGTATCACAACTCATGTCAAACCCGTGTCACGCACAAGGATACCAACACATGTGAGATAACCTATAAAAAGTGCACAAAGATAGAGTTATAATACGCGGATATAATATTATGACTGAAAAATATGACTACAACTAAGGCAAATAATTTAACATGGCAAAAATATCCCTTTCATGCTTCAACAGATAAGCAAATGGCCTAGACATGATTTCCAGATTGAATAATAGCTCACGTAGTCATACAAGTGGAGCAAAACTATATCAAAGAAGAATGATAGAAAAAGAAGGCATATAATAGCCTAAGATCTACCCCGATCATGAATAATCATGGTGCACGCATATGCACTCATCACTTCGCATATACTTCACCCCCAATATGTACAAATATCATGATCAACGGGGAAATACCCTCAATCCAAGCCTAGGCAAGATACTTATCTTCTCCGGGCTAGTCTTTAATCTCGAATCACTCCAAAACCTCGCTCTAACCCTCCAATCGCGCAAATCCAAACCAAACATCATCCAAGAAAGTCAACCATGCCATAGCAAGTGATTGATCCATAAAACTTCATCCTTTGAAGAAATTCCTAAAAGTCAACCAAGGCCCATGTGCCCAAAATCCGAAACCAATACTAAAATCCGATGACCCATAACCTGTTGAGTTCAAATATATAATTAGTTTCCAAAATCGAGTCTCAATCGGTACTCAAATCTCCAAATTACACTCTCTTTAAGTGTAGATAAAAACCTCAAAATTTTATTGCAAATTCCAAGTTTTTGGTGTAGAAATTCATGGGTAATTGATATATAATTAATCAAATCAAGTGAAAATCACTTACCTCGAAAAGATTTTAAATACCCCTCTATTCAATTTATGTAAACCTATTTTCTTTTTAGTCTGTACCAAAAAGAATGATCCTTTCTATATTTGAAAATTATTTTTCTTTATGCAATGATTTATAGACACAAAAAATATATGTGCCTCATTTTACACCACAAGTTCAAAAATCTTTTTTATTCTTAAACTCCGTGTCCAATCAAATAGGTTCACTTAAATTGAAATAGAGGGAGTAATATTTATGAATTATTTTTGGGTACCTTTTCATTAATGATTGTTAAAGATTATTTTTTGTTCAATCTTTCCAAAAGATTACTAAATTGATAGAGATGATCTAAAATACAGAATGTAATTATAAATTTTTGAGCCAGAAGACTATCGAAGTGAGGTGGAAGGGATTACTAGAAAATAAGTATTTCTTTTTTTTTTTTTTTGTCTTAAAAGCCTTAATATTTTTTCATATTACATACATCACTCATTGATTGGTTCTCTCTTCCACGTCAGGTCGCTAGATTATCACGCACTCTATTTTGAAGATTGCTTATGATTCAAGTGTTTAACATACATATTTTAGGAGTCCAAAACCAAAATATGATTCATTTTGACTCAAGCGACCGAAATGTGTGGGAAAAAAATTAGTTACCAAAATATGTATAGCGTATTTTTAAAAGACGCTATACTTTAACGGCCATTTGGCTAGTTAAGCATAATGTCTTTTAAAAAGACGCTATATATATAGCATTTTTTACCAAAACGCTATACATATTAAGTGGGCCCACAAATAATTCTTCTGTGCTTAACTGACATAACAATAATTCAGCTGGGTATAGCATTTTTTTTAAAAACTCTATACCTCTAATAATTTAACCCCCGTGCTGGTTTTTGCCTTATTTAAAGAGGTGAATGATTTTGTAAAAATCCATTCATAAACATCTTCAAGTGTCTGAAATTTTTCAAGTGTTCTGAAATTTTTCAAGTATTTAGAAATTTCTCTTTATTAAGTTGTTTTGCATTTTGTCATAATGTCTGAAGAGCAAAAAATTAGGGTTTCATTATATTGGGGGGGTGAGGTTGTGGTGGCGAATAACTTAGTAAGCTGTAGTTTATCTCAACAATGTCACGTTAAGTTGCCACTTACAATGGAGTATGATAGATTGGTATTATTGTTATATAATAAAATGAGTGTGAGCAAACATTCGGTGAATCTTAAAATAACCGGAAGATATCCGTATTCTGTGACTACGCAAGGGGTTGCTTGTTATGTTGAGTTTAACACCGAAGACGATGAAACTCTAAGAGATTTTTTGGAGACTCCTGATGAATACAGGGAATTTATTGTGATAAAATTGTTGAAAATGTACATCAAGGTTGAAGGCGTTCGCAATAATGAGGTTGCGCAAAGTAGGGAAATCCCTCAATCATCGGGTGGTTATTTTGGAGTTGTTTTAGCCGAACAGGTTCCGGCTGAAAGAGTTTGGCCGGATCTAAACTTGTCTCCAGGGGCGAATGAGGAGCGAGAAAATAATTTCTCCCCTAGTATACATAATCCCCAAGCTGAGTGGTAAGCTCCAATTATCCTTTGTGTTACGATGTATATTTTTGAATATTGCATTTGTAATAACACTCATATATTCCACAGGGGGTACCAACCAGATATGAATTTTTCAAGTTATGAACCAACGGCCAGTTGGAATATGCCTAGTTTTGGTGTGTTGGATCATGGTGATCCATCCGGGAGTCAGTGTGAGCACGTGATTTTTGCCCTATATGAATTACTCCCATAAATTCAAAACAAAATAATTTTTCCATTATTTGCAAATTTTTTGGATTTTTGTGGCATTTTCTGTCAAGTGTTTGCATTTGTCTGTGCATGTTTATTTTATTTAATTAATGAAAAATACAAAACATATGTTGCATTTGCATGTAGGATTTAATTTTATATTTTTTGAGTTAGGTGGTAAATTAGTTATTTTATAAAAGTGGGAAAAGTCACAAAAATAGTTATTTTGCACTTTTAATTTTAATTTTAGAACTTGGGTAATGTTTCCTTTAACTTGGGTCTTAATTAATTGTGTTAATTGTTATTTAGAGTTAGGTAATTTAATTTGACTAGGGATTAATTTAAGTTTGTTTTTATTTTAACTTAGTTTAAAAAGAATTAAAAGAAATTAGAAAAAGAATTGAAAAAGAAAAGAAAACAAGAGAAGGAATTCTGATTTGGGCTGCATTTAATTTCCAAATCCCAGGCCCAAACTTTTCTCCCCAATTACCCCAAATACCCGGCCAAACCCGTCCCTACCTGGTCCAGCTTCCTCACTACACAAACGACCCCGTTTAGGTTAGATCAAATCTGAGCCGTCGAGGTTTTCTAATCTAACGGTTAGGAAGCGGGGGTGGGTTTGATATATAAGTGTCCGAATGAAATTCCTCCCCCCCCCCCATCTCTCGTCTCTCTTTCCATCCCCCCTCCCCCCCTTTTGCAGAGAACATGAACCCTAATCCGCCGCCACCGTTCCCCACCGCCTTAGGGTGGCGGCGCCTGCTCCAAACCCATCCAAATTAACACCAAAAAACCACCTCACTCCCCTCATCTCGAATCCCCACCCCGTTTGCTTCAAATCCCCCTGGAGTTTCTCAAATATTAGATCAAAGACTCGAACCCTAAGTTTCCAAAACTTGAATCAGTGGCCTGTTTTGAAGATTTGAAGTCGGAAGGGGTTTTATTCATGTGGTTTCGTTTGAGAACACATGATTAAAACCCATTTTGGTCAAAATCGGAGGGTGCCGGAGGTCTGTTCAAGCCAACTATCCGCCTATCTATTTTGGGTATTTCTGTTCATTTCCTCTCGTTTCTTTATTTTCTTCTTTTCCTCGTCTCCTTTATTCTCTTTCTCGTTCTTCTTGTTTTTGTTTCATTTTTCTTTTCGACCAATTAGTGAAAATTAGATAGCATGAACTTGTTAGTAATTTCGTTTAATTTTGTCAAACGGACTTAGGGTTAATTCTATTTTTGTTAATTCTTTTATTATTGATCTTTTTTGTCTTCATTTTTAATCCATAAGTGTCGAGTTAATATTCAAAAATGATCAAATTGCTTACTTCTTATATTGTCGATTAGTTTTTGATATGGTTTGGGTCAGAAATTGAGCTTTGAATGTTCATTTTGACTGGTTTAAGATCAGCTTTGGGCCTTTTGCGTCATTTATGACCCGGTTCAAAGAAGCCCGATTGTTTTGGCCTAGAGGATTTTCCTTGAATGTAAAAAAGGGGCTGTAAAGGGGTAATTTAGGGATTTTGAAACTTAGGGAATATTTTTCTGTTAGAATAGAAGCTTCTAGGGGATAAGATGAGAGCTGGATTGATAAGGGTAAGGAATTTCAGATATTTCAAAAAGGTTAAAAGGGGTAAAATGATCATGAATTAAAGGGGTAAAATGGGAAAGGGTCAGCTAGGTCAGGGATGCCTTGGGCATGCCTATATAAGGACCTCTTTCTCTTCATAGTGAGGCAGCCTGGAATACTCTAAAAATTTCAGAAGTGTATCTGCTTCCTTTTGATCAAAATTGCTGAGATTTATTCTTGGATTTTATTGTTAACAAGAGGCTATGATTTTCAAAGATGTTTGACTCATCCGGGGTAAAAATGGACTGAACTTGGGTATTGGAAAGAGTTGGTTCAAGTTTGTTGGTTAATTTGCTGTTCTATTGGTCTTTCTGGGTCAATTACACTGTTTGGTTGTTCGAATCTGAGGCTAACTTTCTGCTGCTGCTGCTATTACTGAGTCCTTACCTTTTGTTCCCTTCCAATTTCCAGGTATTTTCTTGCAAACCATTGTCAACAAATGATGTGCTACAAGTCTGAACCCGATCGAATCTATGTAAAGATCCAAGAACATGAGTTTGAATCTAAATGGAGACATTATTCCTTGCTGTAATTTTTGCTTGATTCTGTTACCTTATGTCATTTAATTTCCCTTGTTCTATAGTAGCTTAGCCTTCTTGCATGTTCCGATTTGCTTATTCATGTTTAGTTGCTAAGGCTGGTTGGTTATTCAGAATAAGTGTTTAAATGCAGAATGTTGACATTATGATAATGATGAAATTTATTGTATGAGTAGACTGTTGGACACGCTACAGGGGAAGATTACTTAAACGTGTCAGTTCAGTGTTCTTATAATTTGGAAATCATAAATTGTTATGTTAAAGTGTTGCCTACGGTCCTATTCTGCATTTAGAGGGCTTTGCAGCGTTTTACTCAGTTGAAATTGCCATATAAATGGTCTATGCGAGCTTCAATTCCCTGTGTTTATTTGTGGGATTAGTTTAGAAATAAAAATACAGGCCTGAACCTCTGTTGCTTTTATCAATGCACTTGATGGTAGAAATGTCTGGTGAGCTAACAACCTGTTGAGGTTTTGGTGTTGGATATGACTCGATATCGAGTCTTAATTTCCAATTTTGACTTTGCAAGTATTTGGTTTATGGAACCTTAGACTTCTGGGCCACCTACAAGAGAGGATGGTGTTGGGTACATTGGGCTTGCCTGCTGAGCCTAATAACTTGTATTGTTATTGATGTGCATCTCACGTAATGGACCTGATTTTTAATTAATCTGTGTCAATTGTTTTAGACCATAGTTTGATTTGCTAATTCGACTTCATATTTTGCGTTGGTATCAGTCGACTGGTTTTCTCGATTGGCATAATAATTTGGAATCTGGTAACTGGGCCTAACGCAGGCCCAACTAAAGAATATTGGTAATCAGGCTCTTGGGCGCCTTTTCTCAGCATAATCTTGGGCTCATTTTGAGCCCAGACTTCAAAGGCATTCATCAAAAGGGGCTTGATCGGTAATCAGTGTGTCCCCCCCCCCCCCTCTGGACATTGGATTCTCTAATACAAGATGTTTTAATAATTAATAGGGTAGAACCTTTGTTTAGAAGTAATCAGAATTCTTATCTTTCTTTAATCGATTGATCGGGATATTAAGTTAGTTGAGGTGTGCCGCGCCAAATAAAATCTCAAATGCGTGGCCCTCATTTAATTATTTCTTTTAAATCCTTAGAATTCGAGGCGCGCCATTTAGCAAATTTTCATGGCCCGCGCAAAGTTAAAAACGCATAGTTGCTTTAGGCGCGTTATTTTAATAACATTACCTTCCTAAACTCGGGTGTGCATTTCATGTGACCCAAATCCAAATCTTAATAACGTTGTATAAAATGTGTTTCGGATTGCGGGTGCATTTCATGTGGCGCGGTCCAAAGATATATTTTAGACGACGTTAACTCTTCTTTAAAATAAATAAAAGCGGTTAAAGGTTTAATATTGTACCATACGTTAAAACATATACTAAAATCAGATAATAGGCCATTCATAACAGTTGAGCGACCGTGCTAGAACCACGGAACCGGGAATGCCTAACACCTTCTCCCAGGTTAACAGAATTCCTTACCTGGATTTCTGGTTCGCGGACTGTAATACAGAGTCAATCTTTTCCTCGACTTGGGATTTGAACCAGTGACTTGGGACACCATGAATTATCCCAAGTGGCGACTATGAATTTTTTAATAAAATAATCCCGTTTCGATTGTTACTTTAAGTTGGAAAAAACTCCCTCGTATACCCTTCCGGGGGTGTGGTAAAAAGGAGGTGTGACAGTCAGTATCAACAAGATAATGTGCATTACGGGATATTAACACATTATGATTTGTAAGTAAATATATAAAGTTGTATGTATTGTTTTGACCAATTTCAGTAACTCATTATTTCTTTGATTGTGCAGTGAAAACAAGCAACTTGATGGTCCTGTCCTCACTCAATTGGCAGATGCGCAGAGTCAGGAAGATAATAGTGATTATGACAACAATACCGATGAGTCTGGAGATGACACACCCTTCCGTGACGAGGGTGATGATGAGGAGGAAGAGAATGCCGAACCTAATTTGACGAGGGAACATGCTCTACCTCCCGTTAGACCAAGAGTGTACGAGTCCCACGTGTCGTTTCATTCAAGGCATATTCCCTACCTTGATCATTTTCCAAGTACGTCGGATGTAGATTCCCTCACAAGGGATATTGACGAAATTTGAACAGCAATGTGGGATGAATCTGGACCAACGGTGCTGTCAAAGGGCATGCTTTTTCCTGATAAGGCGCGCCTAAGCAGGGCGGTGAAAATGTACGGCGTAAAAGAGTGCCGTGAGATGATTGTATGGGAGTCATCTCCGGATGTATACAAGGTTGTTTGCCGTAGATGGTTTACGGGTTATAACTGGATGCTGTGTGCGATAAAGAAGAAAAACAAATATGTGGAAAGTGGGTAAATACATTAGCACCCACAATTGTGAAATGGACACATTCAGTGGGAATCACTTCAACTTGGATGCTGACTTGATTTCTCTTCTCTTGATTCCACACTTTGAAGCGTCCATAAGGTACAAAATCAAAGAGTGTATTACATCCGTCCACCAGGAATATGGGTGTACCATTACCAAAAGAAAGGCATATCTTGGGCGCAAACGTGCATTTGAAATTGTTTATGGTGACTAGGATAAGTCATTTGCATCTCCACCCAGGTACATGGTCGCATTGAGGGTCGTAGAACAACTCGGCCTACAGGATCAGGTTGTACCCGCGGCTCGAGTTCTAAACGGCTTCAATATGGCATGTGAAACCACCAAAGCCGAGATAACTTTGCCAGTAAACATGGCCGGGACCATCCAAGAAACAAAGTTCCATGTGATCGAGGACGATATGAGGTACAATGCCTTATTCGGGAGTTCGTGTATCCATGACATGAGGGCAGTGCCTTCGACCCTTCACCAGGTTCTAAAGTTCCCAACGCTAGAGGGGGTTAAAACAGTCTACGGAAAGCAACCCGAAGCCAAGGAAATGTTTGCCATTGACGAAGTGATACCAATATCGGCTCTCTCATCAACGAAAGGGTCAAGTTCGAAGGGAAAGCAAGAGGTTAACTAGCAACCACAAACACCAGCCTCGACCCAATCGGAGAAGTAGGGGATCGACGAGGATGATGACTATGGGGTCCCTCGATCTTTCATAGTCCCCGATGACTCCGACGCCACCAAGTCGACGGTCGAAGAGCTGGAGCAATTCACGTTGACCGAACATCAGCCCGAACAAAAGGTATACCTGGGCACGAGGCTAGCCCCCGAGCTCAGGGAAAAACTTATTCAGTTCCTTAAAACTAACATGAATTATTTGCTTGGTCCCATCTCGATATGACAGGGATTCAACCCGGAATTATCACTCATAAACTAAGCCTGGATCTGAAGTTCCATCCGGTAAATCAAAAAAAAGACCCCAGTCCGAGGTCAAACATGCTTTCATCAAAGATGACATAACCATATTTCTTAAAATAGGATCCATCCGGGAAGTCAAATATCCCGAATGGTTAGTGAACGTAGTAGTAGTTCTCAAGAAGGGGCATAAACTTAGAATGTGTATAGATTACAAAGACCTAAATAAAGTATGCCCCAAGAATTCTTTTCCTTTGCCTAATATTTGATCGCATGATCGATGCCACGGTCGGCTGCGAGATCCTTAGTTTTCTCGATGCCTACTCCGGGTACAACCAAATACATATAAACCTGGAAGATCAGGAAAAAGACCTCGTTTATCACTAAGTATGGCACCTACTGCTATAATGTAATGCCATTCGGACTAAAAAATGCTAGTGCAACTTATCAACGCCTAGTAAACCAGATGTTTAAAGAACAAATAGGAAAATCAATGGAGGTTTATATTGATGACATGTTAGTTATGTCCTTGCGAGCAGAGAACCATTTGAAGCAATTGCAGGAAACTTTCGATATACTAAAAAGATACAACATGAAGCTCAACTCAAAAAAATATGCATTCGGGGTCCACTCGGGAAAGTTTCTCGGCTTCATGGTATCCAATCGAGAAATTGAGACCAACCCCTATAAAATCAAATCTATCGAGGACATCACGGTAGTTGACAACGTGCAAAGGTTAACGGGGTGCATAGCCGCCCTGGGACGATTGATCTCGAGATCATCAGATAAGAGTCACCAATTCTTTTCGTTGCTAAAGAAGAAGAATAACTTCACATGGACCCCGGAATGCCAACAGTACTTGGAAGAGCTTAAGTGGTACTTATCGAGCCTGCCGCTACTTCACACACCGAAGGCAGATGAACAACTTTACTTGAATCTGGCAGTATCAGAGATAGCGGTAAGTGGAGTCCTAGTCCGAGAAGAATAAGGTACGCAATTTCCTATCTATTATGTTAGTCGAACCTTAGGAGAGGCTGAAACAAGATACCCCCATCTAGAAAAATTAGTGCTCGCCTTGATAAGCGCCTCCAGAAAGCTAAAATCGTACTTTCAATGTCATCCCGTATGTGTCGTAACGCTTATCCTCTTCAAAATATTTTGCATAAGCCCGAACTTTCGGGCCGGTTGGCCAAATGGGCCGTAGAAATCAGCGGGTACGATATTGAGTATCGACCTCGAACAGCTATCAAGTCTCAAATTTTGGCAGACTTCGTGGCTGACTTCATGCCAACCCTGGTACCCGAGGTCGAAAGGAACTATTAGTCAGCTCGGGTACGTCCTGGGGAATCCGGACCCTATTTACGAACGGTGCTTCAAACGTAAAAGGGTCCGGACTCGGCATCTTGTTGAAACTAACATAGTTAGACAATTTATTAGAACAATAAAATTGACTAACAATGAGGCCGAATATGAGGCCATGATTGCAGGTCTCGAACTAACCAAAATCTTCGGAGCGGAGGCGATCAAAGCCTAATGTGACTCCCTCCTCATGGTGAATCAGGTTAACGGAACCTTTGAAGTTCGAGAAGAACGAATGCAAAGATACTTGGATAAGCTACAAGTAACTCTACACCGGTTCAAGGAATGGACTTTGCAACATGTGCCTCGAGATCAAAATAGTGAAGCCGATGCTCGCAAACCTAGGGTCATCGGTCGAAGATAACGAACTCATTTCGGGAGCTGCCGTACAACTCATGAGGTCAGTGGTCGAAGAAGGCCACGACGAGATAAACTCCACGAGCTTGACCTGGGATTGGAGAAACAAATACATAGAGTATTTGAAGAACGAAAAACTTCCCTTAGATCCAAAGGAATCGAGGGCCCGGCGCACGAAGGTAGCCCGATTTAGCATGTCCGAAGATGGAACCTTACTCAAGAGGACGTTTGACGGTCCGTTGGCAATATGTCTGGGACCAGGAGATACCGAGTATGTTTTGAGGGAAGTCCACGAAGGCACATGCGGGAACCACTCAGGTGCTGAATCACTGGTTCGAAAGGTAGTCAGAGCCGGGTATTACTGGATTTATCTGGAAAAAGATGCGAAGGAGTTTGTGCAAAAATGTGATAAATGTCAAAGACATGCTCCGAATCACTGCTGCATTTAGTTTTATCCCCATGGCCGTTCATGAAGTGGGGAATGGACATCGATGGCCCTCTTTCGTCGGCACCAGGTAAAGCTCAATTTGTTTTATTTATGACAGACTATTTCTCTAAGTGGGTTGAAACACAGGCTTAGCAGAGAGTCAGGGAGAAAGAAGTCATCGACTTCATTTGGGACCACATTGTATGTCGATTCGGAATACCATCCGAAATTGCATGTGACAACGGAAAACAATTTATCGGCCGCAAAGTGACCAAATTTCTCGAAGGCCTTAAGATCAAAAGGATCTTATCGATACCTTATCACCCTAGTGGGAACGGGCAAGCCGAATCGACCATCAAAACCATAATACAAAACCTCAAGAAAAGGTTGACCGATGCCAAAGGAAAATGGAGAGAAATCCTGCACGAAGTCCTTTGGGTGTATCGCACAACTTCGAAGTCCAGTACTTTCTTTGGTTTATGGCACTGAAGCTTTAATACCAGTCGAAATCGGGGAGTCGAGCATCAGATGCCGATATGCGAAGAAGGAATTAAATGACGAGGCCATGAATACGAGCTTGGAGCTATTAGATGAACGACGTGAAGCTGCCTTTGTTCGATTGGCTGCACAAAAACAACGGATCGAAAGGTATTACAATCGAAGGACCAACCTTCGATATTTTAATATCGGGGACTTGGTACTGAGGAAGGTCACATTAAATACATAAGATCCAAATGAAAGGAAATTGGGTCCGAAGTTAGAAGGACCGTACCAGATTCTCGAGATCACGGGGAAAGGATCCTACAAGCTTGGAATGATGGACGGAGAACAGCTACAGAACAATTGGAACGTAGCTCATCTCAGACAGTATTACTGTTGAGGTACGACCCCATTTCAATTCTTTCTATTTTTTAACTAACATGCAGGTTATTGACAAAGAGCAGCACGAAGCCTTTAGGTCTGAAAGCACGCGTTGCACTCTTTTTTCCATGAACCGTTTTTGTCCCAATTGGATTTTTCAGCAAGGTTTTCAACGAGGCAACAAAAAGATCGTGCTAACTTAGAATTGAAGGCCGATCACGAATCAACACCGAAGATTATGTTTATAGTATCCGAGATTTCTTTACAATCAACCTCGAATACTAGGGGAGGGGGGTTGCCCTCGAATATCGAACTGTTCTAGCAAGGGAATTATTTCGAAATGAAAGGGTCTCAATAGATAGCATTTATTGGAAGGGCCAAACGATCAAAACGAACTGTGCCCACATAGATTGCTCGAGCCCTGACATAAAACATGCACACATGTGTGACTATTTTTGACAAGAATAAAGAGAAGTACTTTCCTTCCAGCTATCTAATGTCTTGAAAAAATTTCCACTTTACAACCCCGTATTTTCGATCCGTTAAGGAAACGAGCCCAAAGGCCGATTGTAACCAGAGTTCGGATAATCATTTTCACACTTGGGGACTATCGTCCATAAAATAAACTCAAACATATCGAACTATTGAACATCGAGGGCTAAGACCTCTTAGGCTACCCTTGAATTTTAAAGAAAAAATCTCACTTTATACCCATTAAATCCAAACTATTTATCCTTTAATGCCCATGCCCAAACTATTTATTACTCCTACCCATGCTGCCTAAACTATCTACCCGCTTATTCATTTGGGTTTTAGGGTTTTGGAAAAATCATAGAATAGCAATTTGGGTGCCCTAGAAACTAATTTTTTCATCTGGGTGTTGTCCAAAACGGTATGTTTCAAAAAATTGAGGACTAAATCGGGATTTTTTTTAAGGATTTCCATGACGTTACCTTGGAAGATGTAGATGTTGCTTCTTCTTTGGAGGATCCTAGAGAATTAACCATGTATTTTACCAAGAAATGTGTCGGGGCAGGAGCTGGGGGTTGCACTTATTGAGTAGAAATATTGAGATACAGCTACTGCTTTGCCTCTGAATCGGACGAGCATATCGTTTAGCTATTGTAGATCCACAAAAAAGCTCCATCGTCAATTGACATATTAGATGTCAAGCAATGTGAAGACTTGGGCATTGAGGGGGTTAGTTTATAGAGGCAGCTTGCTTCTTTTAATTACTGATTTATTTTTGCATTTACCATGATTTTATCCAGTTGATTGCTAGTTGTTTGCATTTTTTTCCCCGAAATTCATCTACTTCATCTACTTGGGGTCCAAGCCAGATGACAGTCTTTTTGTTAACGAAGATGAAGCTGAACAGCTGTGTAGGGTTCTTAACTTATTTAGCATGGTAAAAAAGTTGCTGTACTTGTGTATCGAGGAACATGTTTCTGTATTTTCTTCAAAATTTCCTGCAAGTGGTATTGAGCATCTATTACTTTGAACATCTTTGGAATTGATCAGATTTCGGTTGCATGGCATATCATTACTTTTTATTAGCTCAAACTAACGAAGATTATGTGGATCAATTCTGCGCCAATAACGAAAATGGCTAGTTTCAATTGTGTTTCACTTTTTCTTGATTGTTCTTTCCCTATCTCTTGCTCTTGCCTTGGCTTAAAATTTTTATTTTGAAGATTTCTTGTTTGATTCAAAGTGGGTGCTGTTAAATATTGCTTATAATACCTTCTGGAAGTTCATACTGAAATTTGATAGCATTTGGAGCTGATTTGAGGTGATTGAGATCGAAATTTTCAGCTGAAAATAGAAGAAGAACACAACTACCCAATAGTATACTGCGACGGTATACAATATGATGTAGGAATATATAGCTATACTGCAACAGTATACTATTATAGTTTACAATATACTGCAACGGTATATTGTAATAATCAAAGAAGAACACAGTTACCTAACAATATACCGCTACAGTATCAATATACTATAGGAGTATATAGTTATACTACAACAGTATACTATTATAGTATATAATATATTGTTATAGTATATTGTAATAATATGCAATATACTGTAACAGTATGCTGTAATAGTATACAATATACTATAATAGAATAGTTATTACCCGTAAATTCACTTGCCTTTTCCCTTTTAATTTGCTTTAAGCTTTTACCCAGCGTGAGGGGCAAATTGAAAATGCAAAAAAAAATAAAAATAAAAAATTATAGTATGCTATATAGTGTAACGGTATACTCTTACAATTAGATCCTTTTAGAATTTTTGAATTTTTTATTGACAACTGATATTATTTCAGTTTAATAATTGAATTAAATTTTTTCTAACTCTTTGCGTACAATTGTATACCCTGTTGGTATAGCCATATACTATACTGGTATTATATGTTAGTTAATATTTTTTGATTGTATTAGCTACATTTAATTTGTACACAATTTAATTTTTCTTTAGACATAATATAAAAAAGAATAATAAAAAATAGTGAAAACAGTAAATAAAATTAGATTATGAAGAGAAAAATAATATAAAGAAAAGAAGTTGAAATGAAATTAGAAAAGGAAAAAAGAAAAAAATAAGAAGAAAACGAGAAAAAAGAAAAGGAGAAAAGAAAAAAAAAAGAAAAAAGAAAAGAAAAGAAGCATAGAAATAAAAAAGAATTGAGAATAAAGAAAAAATTCCCCACAAAAACTACTATGGGTAGGAAATGTAATTAGTTTATGGGTAGAAAAACAAATGGATAGACAAGGGTAAATAGTTTTATTTTTGTGGGTAACTGTGCCAAAACTCTAATTTTAAAGGCCACGGCCATACCTACTCAAGGACTGTTATCTTAGGCAAGCCTAGATAACTCGAGAAAGCAAGCTCACCGGGCTATACTCGACTACAAGGCAACGACCAATTTAATACGGTTCGAATATGTCCGAAATCCATAATAAATATAGGCCTTCGGAAAAGAAAAATTCTTTCACAACCAGTTCTAAAGATTAGCCTCGGTAAAATCTTAAACTTAAGATATTTTCTTGAGTTGGTCCACCCTTTTTATTGTACACCGAATAGAATGGAGAGGCTCAGCAACCTACTTCTAAACCTCCTGTGCTTATTTGGTCTAAAGCCTCATTTGTTTGCACTTAATAGAGGTCTCAATCTTAATCATTCAGATCTCAGATGTTAAGTGCGTTTGTTTTTAAAGTCTGAATCTTAATTATTCAGATCTTAATCATTAAGTGTTTTTTTTTACTTCACAACCACTTAATGCGTCTGAATAGGTCTGTATGATTAAGATCTATAACAGAGACTTAATTTCATTAAGATGCTATCACATATTCATTATTAACTACTGCCACCGCCTACCATTATCAACTACCACCATGCCACCACCACTACCATACTCAACCACCACCACTCCCACCCCACCACCACCACGCCACCGTCATCCTCAATCATAGCCTCCATTATCGATTATCCCCACCACTCCGCCACCATCATTCTCACCCACAATCAACACTCATCCGCCTCAACTGCCACAACTGACCACCCCCATCACCATCAACAACCACAGCCGGCACTGCCCATCATTATAACCTACCACCACCCACCCACCACCTTCCTCAATCACAACTACTACCACCATCCGATATTATTAACTATCACCACCCACCACTACCATCCTCAATCATAATCTCCACCACTACCAATCACTACTAGCTACTAGCATGAACCACCATCATCAACCAAAATAACCACCAACCACCGCCTCTACTCGGCATTCACCCGTTAGCCACACCACCAACAACTATCATATTTTAAAAAACTATATATTTTATTGATATAATATTAGATTAGTTAGTATTTCATTTGAATTTTATGTTTATTAATTTTCAAATAAAGATAAATTTTATACATTCAGATGTTAAAAATCAAACAGTCTTAGTTATTTCTATTCAGATCTTAATACACATCTTAATATATTCAGATGTGTATTCAGATTCAGATGTCTTAATCTTAATACACATCTTGATATTCAAATGTGTATTCAGATTCAGACGTCTTAATCTTAAAAAAAACAAATGAGGCCTAAATATCTGAGGGGCTTTAGTTCGTTTGATAGAACAATCATGTCTTTGAAAAATTAAAGAATACCTTATTTATAGATAATATTTCAATTTTCATTGATGAAAAATTATAATTGAATTCAAATTGTTGCTCAATGCTTATTGGAAGATATTTACTTCTGTATTTATGTGATATCATACATATTTTTAAGAATGGAAGACAATCTGATTTGTCTCGATTATTTAATTTACGATTTTTTAGTTGAAGACACTTTGATTTACTATTGAAAATTTTTCTCCCTTTCTAACGTCATATATTGATTTGCTGTTAGATTACATCCTTTTTTCTTGTTAATTTTTCTTTTGGTTATCTGAAAGAGAAAAATACTTAGCTTTATTCATTTTTAAGTTTGTGGTTTTTGTCTATGAGTCCGGTAGGTATCCAGCATGAATCCACGAGCCTTTCTTTTTAGGAATTTAATAAATTAAACAGAAGTATATTATAAAATATAATTTCATCCTGTATGGGATGTGTCTCTGATGGAATATTTTAAGGCTATTTTGGTCTATAAATATCGTATTTGTACTCTTATAAGTAACAATATAAATATAAATATACAAATATATGAAACTTGCTTACTGAAATGTGATCATTATTGGAGATCTGCAGAAAAGAAAAGATATGCTTTTTCAAAGAATTTACTCTAACAAACAAGTTCTGAAAACTTAAAAATTAAATTTGTAAACTCAGTTTTTACAAAATTTCAAACAAACGCATATGGCGGCTGACATGGTAGCTACTTGACTTGTCACTCGAAAATACTGAATTACTCTAACACCAGAAAGTAAAAGGGTCGTGTCCAATCACCAAAAGAATTACAGCTATTGAAACTGTCCACTCACATTCATCCCATTGGACCGTCCCTTCACGCGCCCATACTCTCCTTAATAGTTACAAAACCCCTAATCTCCCTCACAACTCACAAGTCAGAACTGAATTTTCTCTTTCTCTCTCTAGTCAAACATTAGTCATTCAGCTTTGACTCAAAACTACCACCATCATCTCCGCCGCCGTACTCGCCACGACGTACCGGCAACTCTCTATATTCACGCCCACATCTCAAAATTTACACCGTTTTTGACGGTTATATAAAATTATACAGCACACGTAAAATCAGAATATATAAATTGTATTGGGTGTGCGAACAAAGTGCTGAAAAGATTGGGAGTCCACATATAAGGTGTAGGAATTTATTAGTGATGTGAGGCCTTTTGGGAAAAATCGTGCCGGCTTGACCCAAAGCGGACACCATATTAAAAATGTATTTGAGCTAGTTTATCCTAACAAATTGTACCCCGCAAATTTCTTTCCCGTCCTTATCTCATCACTACCATATTTATCCTAAAATTTCTGCTACTTGTATGCATTGTACACATGTAAACTAACCCCAAGTGGCGCAAAAAAATGTTCTAAGATGGAAAATACATTTTCTTATTCCAGTCTTCTATGTGAAGAAGAACACACACTGATTATATCTGAAGAAAATGGTGATGAATATATACAAATGTTGATTGATAGAGAAATTGCCAGTTTTGGACTCCAAGGTCAAGAATCTTCACATGTTACCAATTTTGACTGGATTCAACAAGCTCGTTTGGCTGCAGTTCAGTATATTCTTAAAGTTAGTCCTAACAAAAACCCCATTTTTTTTTTTTGGAATTTTCCTTCGATGTTTTTTATGAGAATGTGAAAAATATGTTAACTTGATGCAGACAGGAGAATCATTTGGATTTAGATTCAAAACAGTTTATATAGCAGTGACATATTGTGACGGGTTTCTTTCAAGAAGGTTTCTAGATGTAAGCCAATATTTTTTTACAAATTGGATATTACTCATAGATAATATTGATTGATCATTGTTTAGGATTTTTGTAGGGTGAAAAACACTGGGCAGTAAAGTTACTAGCAGTGGCATGTTTATCTTTGGCTGCAAAAATGGAGGAATGCAAAGTGCCAACATTAACAGAATATCACATTTTTGAGAGCAGTGTGATTCAGAGAATGGAGCTCTTGGTACTTAATACACTGGAATGGAGAATGGGGTGTATCACTCCTTTTAATTTCATTAATTATTTTGTATCAAGATTTTGCATAAATGATTCAAGGAAATGTGTCATCTCCACAACTGTGGAAATCATCTTTACTGCTCTCAGAGGTAATTTTGATTTCTCATTCAAAGTCTAGTTTTCTGATTTAGTCAATAGTGATTTTTTTTTTTTACCATTAATTAAGCAGATATAAAGTTAATGAGTGTGAGACCATCTGTACTAGCAGCAGCGGCTACATTATTGGTACTAAACAAAAGTTTGACAATGGAAGCTTTAGAGGTTGAAATAAATGTCTTACATTTGAATGGTATTCTTCAAATTGTGAGTCTCTGACCCTTTACTTTTTATTAGAATAATATCCCATTACATTGTTCAAATAACCTTTTCATTTGTAACTGCTACTGCAGGATGATGTGTTTTCTTGCTATAATCAAATGTTATACCTTAACAAGGAAATATATAAGTCACCCAAGTGCTTATTATCTCCTCAATTGTCACCAAATCAACTGCTGAGGAATGGTAAATTAGAAAAATCTTCAGTTCCATCCAAAAGAAAGAGCCTCACTTTCCTGGAGATTGACCAAATTGATGATAAACCCCAGCAGAAGCGTCAATGCACAAGTAATGTTGGCAAATAAAGCACAAATTCAACTCCAATCAGTTGGGTTATAAGGGTCTCAACCGTTAAAGAAATATTAGTAGGAATTGTTGGTTTTAGTGTTTGTTGAATTTATTGTTTATTAATTTATTTTGTTGTTAATTCGTTTCTCAAGCTTACTAGGATAGTCTGTCTTATCTTCAAATCAGAACGGGGTAATGTGTAGTTGTTATAGCTCCCTCAGACCTCTTGTACCTCTTTTGCGGAAGATGAATAAAAGTACTTAGTTGGTTGCAAAAAAATTAAATAAATACAACAAAAAGTGCTAACTTTTAAAGTTTTTTTCTTCTTCTTAAACTTGGGATGCTTTTATAATATAATTGCAGGTGTCTTTTGGAAAAAAGTGGAAAGCAATTTGGGGCTATGAGAGGATGAAAGTTTAGAACTGTTTGTGAGATTTGATGCATCTATGTCTCTTGTTGGCCAATAGCCATCAACAAGAAAAAGAAAAAGGTTTGTAGAATGCTATTGGATTTGTTTTGAATTTTAGGGACATGCAGCCTTTTTGAGGGTAGGGTCCTTGTGATCTTTTTTCTCCGCCTAATGGGAAATCTTGAAAAGCTGTGAGAAACTAAGGGCCTGTTTGGCCATAACAATTTTTATTTTTATTTTTTTAAGAATCAGTGTTTGTTCATGAAAATTTCAAATTTCACTTGAAGTTGAAAATTTGAAAAACTCCAAAAAAGAATCTCCAAATCAGTCACAAAAAATTTAAAAACAATTCCAAATTTTATTTACTTCCAAACACAATTCTAATTTTAAAATACAATTTCCACTTTAAAAAAATTTCACTCTTTTCGGAGTTTTAAAATTCTCAAGTCATTTTGTAGAGTAGTGAAAAGGAAAAGAATTTGTACTTTAATTTAACTTGATAGTAACCACATCTTTGTGTACTTCAATTTCCTTTTCTGAAGAGGACTGTTCTTTCCTTGATATGTAGGGGTGCTACCAGATGTCTATGTCTTTGTACGTTAGGGTTGCTTCCTTTTCACTCAAATTTACTGTATTATACGTATGAAATTTTGGTTAAACATATTTTATTTTTCACTCAATTCGATAGGTTTAATGATCCTTTCCTATAACTTAAACTTTTGTAATGCAAAGTCAAAATATAAAAGAGTCAAAACTGTCGAAAAATTGAAGAAAAGCTCTTTAGTTAAAAGTAAAAAAAAGAACCTTTATAGGAAGAGGATTGGAATCTATACATTGATCTATATCTTTTTTGAATTGTATGCACAAGACAAATTTAATCCCGAGTATTATATTAGAATAATCCCCTAATTCCAGCAACCAACGGTCTGGGTTATATTTGGTTGCCCTGCATTAAAGGTTGTTAAAATAGTGCAGGCGGTGTCTATCTCATCAACTGAAACGTGTCTTATATATTAACTCTACAAAGAGAAATTTAAAAGGAGGATGTTCATCCTCAAAATAACCTGGTAGATCGGTGTAAGTCATGCTTGTACGGGTCAAAATCTGCATCAAGGAGATTTAATATGAAGTGGTATTACGAAAAATAATATGGCCAAGACTAGTAAAAGGGGGCTCATAGCCGAGCAGTCAATAACCGACGAGATCAAGTATCAACAGCAATAGTAATGGCTAGTTTTGTAATATGATCTTTAGGAGAATATTCTCTTTACTTGTACTTTTAGGGTTGACTGGGGAGTATGTCCCACATAAATAGAAAAAGAGATAAGTGAAAGGCATGGAAGATCCATTTGATAAGAACACTTTTTGAGAAAAAGATTCTCTCTCTAGAAATGATACAAATATTGCTTTTTCATTAAGATTTTTCCGTCCATTATTCAATACTTTTCCACTAGATCCGAGAATAGTTCTAATATTCTAGGATTTGTCTGTCACTCATCACTGTCAGAAGGACGAATCATCCACCTCATTCAATATTGGGTGAATCTTTCTCCATATTTACGTTAAAGCCATTTATTGTTATTTACTACTTGATATTTATCTCTCATTACTCAAACCGTTTGGAACATTAAATGCACACCGCATTTAATCCCTCACCAACGTTGTTCTACATTAGTTGTGTTAACCGATAATAAATCTAGGGATATTATCATTAACTAGGTTTAGCCCCTCTTTATATAAAAATAATTAGTTTAGCCCAAGATTTACATTTTTTGGTCAAACAATTTGGCGCTGTCTTTCCTAGTTAAATTTTTAGTTTCTTCTAGATATATAACTGGCACAGTTCAAAAAAAACACACACAAAACTCCTACTTCCTTGTACCACACAGATATGACATGGCAGGTAACGGAGAAGAAAAAATGAAGGCAGTGGCCGATCTCACCACCAACCTCTTAAACACCATCAATGAGGTTTCTGAAACGGAAGACGAAGATATAACGCTTAATGCCTCTTCCATGCGAAGTGGGTCGCCCATTCCTCACGGCAGTATCACAACATCCCGCGGTAAAGGAGCTTCCACGTCCACAACAGAAGAGGCGCTACCAGCAGTGAAGAAACTGCTTGAGGCTTGGCTGACAAACACGTTGACCAGCATCCTCGACAACCCCGCCCAGGAGGCAGTTAGAGAAAAAGCAAGGACTTGCATTACACGAGTAACGACCGAGCAACACAGCCCTCTCCCTCTAGTAACAGGTATCATTCACAATTTTAATGCAGGTGACGACACCCTCACAGCCATTCTGAAAAAGATGGAAGAAATGGAAAATGAAAACAAAATGCTTTGGGACCAAATGAGAGAACACCAAGAAAGAGTTGACAAAATATCGGGTGCCACAAAACTCTTGCCGAAAAGAGATGCTGGTCGGTTCGTTGAACAACCCTACGGTGATGAAGCCGCCTCGCATGCCATACTCAAGACCTTCAAGATGCCGCCTTATCTGAAAATATACGACGGTAAGACCGACCCCGAGGATCATGTGACTCACTATGCCACTGCGGTAAAGAGCAATGATCTCGCCAAAGAACAAGTATCCTCTATCTTGTTGAAAACGTTCGGCGAGACCCTCACTAGAGGAGCATTAATTTGTTATTCACAACTGCCCGCGCACTCCATTGAAACATTCGAAGAGATGGCCGACAAGTTTGTAATGGCCCATGTTGGGGCAAAAAGGCGGAGGCAAGAGTGAACGATACATTTGCCATCAAACAATCGCCCGAAGAGGAATTAAGTAACTTCCTCGCTCGTTTCAACCGAGTAAGGATGACCTTACCAAATGTATCAGAAGGCATGGCTGTAGCAGCTTTCCAGAACGGGCTGAACACGAATGGTTCGAGGGCGACCAGAAAATTATTAAGTCGGCTTATGAAATATCCTCCAACCACTTGGGATGAAATACACAACGCCTACTGTGCCGAGGTCCGTGCTAACCAAGACAACCTGAATGGGCCAACCCATCGATTGACCTCGGTACAAGCCGAATCCAGGAAGTATCAAAGAAATGATTCCAAGAGGGATCTTGCAGCTCTACGACCCAACCAAGAAAGGCATCAGCCGTATATCAGAAGCGTCATCATTCCCCCTCCCTCCACGAGGAGGGCCCATCTAGGCCAAGGACAGGGACTCACCGGAACGAGAGGGGTATGCCTCCTTCATTATCCGCTCACAATTTTTGTGTGTCGCCTTCAGAAATAGACTACGCGCTGGAGAAGCTCGGAACAAAAGTGAAGCGGCCACAAAAGATGAGGTCAGACTCGAGCACCAGAAAGTCAAACGCCCTCTGCGAATTCCACCAAGAGCGAGGTCACAAAACTGAGGATTGCATCGCTCTAAGGAAGGAGGTTGTAAACATGCTTCACCAAGGACACCTAAAAGAATTGCTGAGCGGCCGAGGGAGGACCAACTTCGCCCGAGGACGTGAAAAACACCAGGGACCGCCGAAACCACCTTCACCAACTTGCACCGTTCAAATGATCATCGGAGGTGGCGACGACGCATCGATCAATGGCGTAAAATTCACCACAACCCACAAACTCAAACGGTCGATCACTCATGAACGGTATGACGAACTCGAAGAAAGTATCATCTTCAATAAGTGGGATGCCCACGGTTTGGTTTTCCCTCACTATGATGCCTTTATTATTACTTCACGAATATTAGATACATATGTAAGACATATTATGGTGGACGATTGGAGCGACGCGTGCATTATGCACCCTCGAGTGCTTGCGCAAATGAAACTCGAGGATAAGATAGTGTCGCATTGCATCATGCTAATAGGTTTTAACAATGCAGCTGAACGAACGTCTGGGGAAATCACACTCCTCATCCTGGGCAGCGGCGTCACTCTAGAAACCATATTCCACATCATGGACAACGCCATAATAGGTCAACCCTGGATACACGCCATGAGGGCCATCCCCTCCAGCTTGCACCAAGTTGTCAAATTTCCAACCCCATGGGGAGTATTCAACATATGAGCACATGTCGAGAATGCTATCGCATCGCCCATGATTGAACATATACCCAATAAATGAAGGGCAAAGCAAAAGATGCATAGAAATTAACATGGTCGAGGTCGAGCTGTGATGAAAGAGCGGACGTCACAGAGACCCCGAAATAATAGAAACCACGAGATCAACCGTAGAAGACCTCGACCCCGTCCAACTTGATGATAACAACCACAACAAGAAATCTTACGTCTGCTGCAAGCTTCAAGAACCAGGTAAATTTCGTCAATTCTTAACTACTAATGCAGACATGTTTGCTTTTTCCCATGCAAACATGCCAGGTATCCCGAAGGAGGTCGCCACACACAAGTTGAACGTCCACCCGTTCTACCCCCGGTAAGGCAGGTCAGCGGAAGTTCAACTCCGCAATAAACGATGCAGTCCATGAGGAAGTCGAAAAATTGTTGGAAAATGGCTCTATCAGGGAATCAAAATACCCCCAATGGGTCGCCAATGTGATCATGGTGAAAAAGAAGAACGAAAAGTGGAGGATGTGCATAGACTTTACAGATTTAAACAAAGCATGCCTCAAAGATTCATTCCTACTACCTCATATCGACCAGCTCATTGATGCAATGGTCGAGCATGAACTGATGAGCTTCTTAGATGCCTACTCGGGCTATAATCGGATCCTCATGGAAGAGGAGGACCAGGAGAAGAACACCTTCATCACCCACCAAGGAACATACTGCTATAGAGTGATGCCTTTCGGACTGAAAAACGTAGGGGCGACATACCAAAGGTTGATGACCAAAATGTTCAAAGGCCAACTCGGAAAGACCATGGAAGTCTACATAGATGATATGTTGGTCAAGTCCAAAAGGAAAGTAAGATCACATCGACCACCTGAAAGAATCCTTCAATATAATCAGGCGGTACGGTATGAAACTAAATCCTGAAAAGTGTGCATTCGGCGTGACCTCAAGAAAATTCTTGGGCTTCCTAGTATCACAAATAGGTATCGGGGTCAACCCCGACCAAATCAAAGCTATAGAAAGAATACAAAGCACTTAACCAACAAAAAAAATAGGTTTAGAGGCTGACCGACCATATCCCCGCCTTGTCGAGATTCATCTCACGGTCATCTGACAGATGCTATAAGTTTTTCGGCTTACTCAAGAAGGACAACGGCCTCCAGTGGACTTCTGAGAGCATTCAAGCCCTGAAGGAGTTGTAAGATTATCTAGCATCATCATTGTTTCTTTTCAAAGCAGAACCTGGGAACACCTTCTCGTCTACCTCATCGTATCTGTAGTAGCGGTGAGTGCAATTCTCATTCGAGAAGATAAAGGTACGCAATCTCCCATCTATTACATTAGCAAAACCTTAATCGATGCCGAGATGAGGTACCCCCACCTCGAAAAATTGGCCCTGGCCTTGGTCGTAGCTTCACGAAATCTTAGACCCTACTTTTAGTGCCACCCCATATCGATAGTCACAACTTTCCCTTGATAAGTATTCTGTATAAGCCCGAGCTATCGGGCAGGTTAACCAAGTGGGCCATAGAATTAACTGAGCATGATATCACATATCAGCTATGGACGGCGATAAAATCACAAGTCCTTGCCAACTTTGTCGCCGACTTCAGCGCAAAAATAATACCCGAAGTAAAAAAAGAAGCCGCCCATGCCTCTCCACAAACACAAGATCTATGGATATTGTACACCGATGGCGCTTCTAATGCATCAGTGTCCGGACTGGGACTTGTTCGCGAAGTCCCGACAGGCGAAGTGATTCACCAGTCCATAAGGTGCTCGAACATGACTAACAACGAGGCCGAGTATGAGGCGTGATTGCAGGATTAAGGCTAGCACTCAAGTACCAGGCGAGACGGGTCATCCTACTCTGCGATTCTTAACACATCGTCAATCAAGTCATAGGGACTTTCCAGATCAAAGAGCAATGGTTACAAAAATACCAGGCTGAGATCTGCAAACTACTGCCCGAGTTTGATAAATCCCAGCTCGACCAGATCTCTCGGGCACAAAACATCGAAGCAGACAACCTCACCAAATTAGTGGCAACCACTAAAAACATAACTAGCGAAAGAAACGTGGTCACCCTCCTCCACTCATCGATAGATCAAATCGAGGTAAGGACTATAAATCTAACTTGGGACTGGCGCCACCGTATTGTTACATACTTGCAAGATGGCGTACTCCTAGATGATAAAAAGGAAGCCAAGAAGCTTCGAATGCAAGCGGCCAGGTACAATATCATCCACAACGACCTATACAAGAGGACATATGGCGGACCCCTAGAAAAATTCTTAGGCCCGAATCAAACGTGGTGCGTCCTAGAAGAAGTCCACGAAGGCCACTGCGGGGCTCATTCCGGGAATCGAGCTCTAACCAGATGTCTCATATGGTTAGGTTATTACTGGCCCACCATGAAAAAAAAGGCCGCTGACTTCGTGAATAAATGCGAGCAATGCCAAAAACATGCAGTAATGATCCACCAAGCGGGCGAGCACCTCCACTCAGTCACTTCCCCTTGGCCTTTCATCAAGTGGGGAATGGACATCGTCGGCCCCTTCCCTGCGGGGCGAGGTAACGTACGATTCCTCTTGGTTTTAACTGACTATTTTTCCAAATAGGTAGAATCAGGA
This sequence comes from Nicotiana attenuata, assembly GCF_001879085.1. NCBI lineage: Eukaryota > Viridiplantae > Streptophyta > Magnoliopsida > Solanales > Solanaceae > Nicotiana > Nicotiana attenuata. The sequence goes on from NC_031991.1 coordinate 30,719,556, forward strand.
GCATTCGCCCAGATACGCGAACAAGAAGTGATCGCCTTCATATGAAAAAGCATTGTGTGCCGCTTCAGCCTCTCCAAAGAGATCAGTTGCGACAACGGACCCTAATTTACCGAAAAAAAGGCCGCCAAATTTTTTGAGAAATGTCATATCAAAAGAATAATCTCCACACCATATGATGTACGGGCCTATAAGGCTGACATGATCCTTTATATACTCAAAACATTGGCCGACAAAGCCATACAAGAATCCGTATACATGACATCTGTCTACAAGCCCCGCCATACCAAACAATACACATCTAAATCATACTAACCAAACAAGCAACTCCGGAGCAAATGGAGTGCACCAACATCTTCCGCTGAGCTGATCGCCTACTTGGAGGACTTTTGACCTGTCTATCGGGGCCTGCGGGCATGAAAGGCAGCGTCCCCAAGAAAAAGGGACGTCTTTACAAATAATGTACCGAGTATGTAAGGAATGAAAATCAGTAGATAATAGGCATGAGAGAAACATGGAGTAAAAGACTCGACATGTAAATCTGAATAGCTCTGTGAAATCATTTAATATTTAAAATGTCATGCATATACGTATAAATGTCATGTCGTGCATAGGTACATGTGTTCATAACATAATCAAGCCTCTGAGGGCATCCCATCATATCATCTCGGCCACTATGGGCAAAATACATCTAACGTAATACCAACTGATCAGGTGGTGGTGCGTATATAACGCCATAACCTTTTCCATATCCCATATATATATATATACATATATATATATATATATATATATAATGCCATCTGGTCATGGGTCAATGTGCATATGTAAATGCATGAAATGCATGTGAAAATATGTCAATAAAATCTCTCGTTACATCATAAGACCATTGTTCCTCTGATTAATATCATGAAATAAATTTTACCAACTTACGTATTTTTGAGACCCATGAACAGATGATAGAATAATATGACACATAGGAAATCAAGAACATCGACATTTCTAAATTTTCTATGAATAGAGTCATTTATGGAATTTGTGTATTTTCTCGTTTCATTCGTGTCGTATAGGTCATGCCAAAAAGAAAGAAGGGATAGCCTTAACATAACCGGAGTAGGGAAAAATTCATATAATATTCTTGTAGGAGAATTGATGTCACGACCCAGATTTCTCACCCTCGGGGTCGTGATGGCGCCTACTCGTGGTAGCTAGGCAAGCCAAGAACCTTTACAAACATTAACCTATCTTGTTTTATACGTGATTAAACAATTAAATTATCAATGAATAAGCAGTTAAAAAGACAACGAAAAGTAAAATTTAGCGGAAGTTTGAACTAAACATAGAAACAACGTCTAGAAAGCCAATACATGTCTCTACCTAGCACCTGGTGTCACAACAATACACATACTGTCTAGGATTACTACAACTAAGAGTTTGAAATAAAGGACATAGTCTGTCTCGAATACAAATGTCAACAGAACATGAAAACTGAAAGAAGAGACGCCGGGCCTGCGGACGCCAGCAAGGCTACCTCGGAGTCTCGTGGACTGAAGGTCGGCTCCCTAACTACTGTTGCTCACCGTAAGCTGCTCCGACACCTGGATCTGTGCAAAACAGCACAGAGTGTAGCATCAGCACAACCGACCCCATGTGCTGGTAAGTGCCTAGCCTAACCTCGGCGAGGTAGTGACGAGGCTAGGACCGGACTACTAATTAAACCTGTGCAGTTATATAATATACATCGAAAAGTAAGCAGGAATAAACAAGTAAAGATGGGAGGGGGAAACATGCTGTGGGGGTATACCAGTATTATCAGTAAATCTAGAGTAACAGTCTAATGGCAGCTTAGAATTTACGGCGAACAAAGAAAATTAATGTCCAAAATAATCACACTTATATCAATAGTTGTTGCGGCGCGCAACCCGATCCCAATATATAAAAACACTGTTGCGGTGTGCAACCCGATCCACATCATTTAGCATTGTTACGGCATGCAACGATCCACAAATATCATTGTTGCGGCGTGCAACCCGATCCATATCATTTAGCGTTGTTGCGGCGCGCAACCCGATCCACAAATATCATACAATGCACGGCATCACCCTTCCTGCTTTATCACTCTTCCTCATCCAAACAACAGTCACAAATAAGGGCAAGAAAGTAAACAAACAATGATAGAAATCTCGGCAAGGGAATGCAATTAAACAATTAAATCCCGGCAAGGGAACAATATCAATAAGTCTCCATGTCCCGGCAAGGGAGAAAATCAACAAAACAACAAAACGTCCCGGCAAGGGATTAAACCAATAACTCTTTCTCTTTCTTTCACTTTCATCCCATAGTTCATATTATCACTTGAGCCAACGCTCCAAGGATTTAAATATCTCATATACCTTCACAATTTGTATTTCAACTCGAGCCAACGCTCCACGAAGTTCAAAGATCACCATTGCCTTTCACATACTCTTTACAACATATAGAAATCATCAATCAAGTATGGAAGCTGTAACAAATCAGGATATGCGCAATATAAGGACTCACGGTCATGCTAGACACCAATGTATAGAAACTCGTCACCATGCCTATACCTCGTACTCGACAATTAGCAAGTAGCAATTAAGACTCAACTCCTATTCCCTCAATCTAAGGTTAGATCAAACACTTACCTCAACTTTCACGCTCAAATCAATCCACAACAACCGCTTTCCCTCTCGATTTCGGCTCCAACTCAATCAAATCTATACAACAATGACTTCAATACATCAATAAATGCTAAACAATACGAACCCAATGCCTAATTATAGCTTTTCCATCATTTTTCCCAAAAAGGTCAAAAATGCCCCCAGGCCCACATGGTCAAAACCCGAGGTTCGAACCAAGACCCGATTACCCAGTCCCCCACGAACTCAAATATATAATTCATTTTGAAATCGACCTCAAATTGAGGTTCAAATCTCCAATTTTAGAAAAACCTAGGTTTTACCCAAAATACCCAAATTTTCCCATTAAAATCTTTCATTTGAAGTTGAAACTATGTTAAAAGATGTTAAGGGGTGAAGAAAATGAGTTAGAAATCACTTACCAATCGTTTTGAAGAAGAAGGGTTGTTTGAAAAATCGCCTCTTATGTTTTGGGTTTTTGAAAAATGTAAAATAACTGAAATTCCCGTTTATTTATACCCCTCTGAAGTTCCCTGCGCGGACCGCGCAAAAAGGACCGCGGCCGCACAGGCCTCCCTGAAGACCTGCGTATCTTTGCCCCCTGCGGACCGCACAAAGACGACCGCGGCCGCACAGCATCCACCGCGGACCGCTCGAAGGCGACCGCGGCCGCACTGGCCCCTCTGCGGCCGCACACGATTTCTCGCGGACCGCGCTAGAGGGTTCAGAGACCTGCAACATCTGATCTTTTAAGTCTAAGGCACTCCGGAACCTACTCGAAACTCACCCGAGCCCTCGGGGCTCCAAACCAAACATACACACCACCTCAAAAACATCCTACGAACTTATTCGTGCGATCACATCGCTAATATAACATCATAAACATCAAATTAAGCCTCAAAATCCACGATTTCTTCCAAATCTCACAAAACATCAAATTTTCCGTTTCAAGTCCGAAACACGTCAAACGACGTCCGTTTTAAACCAAACTTTACAGAAAGTGCTTAAATCATATATAAGACTTGTACCGGGCGCCGAACCAAAATACGGGCCCGATACCATAGTTTTCTAATCAAATTTCATTTTCAATTGCCTTTATTATTTCCAGAAAGCAATTTCACACAAAAATTCATTTCTCGGGCTTGGGATATCGGAATTCGATTCCGGGCATACGCCCAAGTCCTATATTTTCCTACGGACCCTCCGGGACCGTCAAATCACGGGTCCGGGTCCATTTACCCAAAATATTGACCGAAGTCGAATTTATTTATTTTAATGTCAAAAATTAGCATTTTTCTCACACAATTCAAATTTAAGCTTTCCGGCTACGCGTCCGGACTGCGCACGCAAATCGAGGCAATCCTAAATGAAGTTTTCAAGGCCTCGGAAGTACAGAATGGGTAAGAAAAACAGGTGATGATCCTTTGGGTCGTCACAATTGATTGCAAGAAATCTCGTTGCTAATGTCTTGTTTCTAACGTTCTGTTGGTGTCTTTGTTTGCAAGAATTGAAAAATAAGCTATGTTGAAAGCTTGAAAATGGCCAACGTTTTCCAGGAAATGTTAAGAAGGCTAACGTTTGTTTTGAATTGCAAAATGCTAATACCTTTGACTTGTAAAGTTCCTAAGGTTCTGATAGTTGAAAGCTTTTGAAATAGCTAAGGTTCTTTGGATTGTAAAATGCTAATGCCTTTTGAATTGTAAGGATTTGTATAGTAATCATAAGAAATGATGTGTCTCTTTCTTTACTAACCTAGTTGCCACCTATCCAAGAAGACTAATGCTTGTCTTAGGTTGTGGCCAGTTGCCACGTTTTTGGAGGGGTGGGGTAGGAATTATTAATCTTTATCCACTTATTAGATAATTAGGTAATGTTCCGTTACCCGGTAATTAACCAATTACCCGCATAATTAAAAATTATTTCAAATTACTTAAAATTATATTTATTTTTAATATAATTTATACGTCATACTACCGTGGTCATATGGTTCCTTGCATGGTACTAGTCCATAATTATCGGGTATTATCGCTCGACCCGTATTTTATCCCAAATCGGCCACCTTCAACGAAACTCGTTTTCTTTAATTTGTGTACCCTTTATCCTTTATGACACTTACTTATCGCTTGTTATAAATAGCATAAGTACGTTAACCTCAAGATAATCTCATTCCCGAGACTACGTCAATTAACTGAAGAAGAAACTTTTAACGTACGAAAACGCGAGATGTAACATCCTTTTGTTAAACTTGGACGAAAAATTCATTTTCTTTGACTTGCTTCCCCCTCTCACCATCACAAATTTACTCATCATTTGTTTAAAAATAGCATAATCCTTATAATCTCCAGATAATCTTTTTTCTTGGACTAATGTCAATCACCTTACGACAAATTCAACGTACAATATTACAGGGTGCAACATCGTCGTAATTTAATACTGCAAAGCGTAGCATCATCGTAATATAATACTGCGGGACGTAATATCAACGTAATATTGCGGGGCGTAACAAGTAAGTCCCGATCCATAGGAACCACGATGGTCCTCGAAGACCCATCTAACCTGACTTCAACGCGAGTACACCCATCGCTCAGCATCCGAAACTTGTCAGGATCTAGATCGGACCCCGTCTTATAGCCGCCCTCAGTAACCCCTTTGCCTCTCTTATCGGTAGACATGGTGGGAACATCAACTGGCAGCAAGGGCGATGGCTCATCTTGCCGCACAGTACCCAGAACCTTTACAGATGGTCCGCTAGCTCCGACGTCGGCATCGAAAAGGGGCACGCTCACTGCAATTTTCGCTGATGGCGGAATTTCAGACTGGAGATATGCACCATCTTCAGACACGGCGGCGGCCGGTTCACAATCATTTCGGGTAGAGTCTAAGGCTCGGACCATTCCATCGCCGACGTCTACTGACCTCCTTTTACGAGGAACTAAATCCTCCTCGCTCGGTGATGACTCATCTATTAAATGAAACAAGGGAGAGGACGAAGTCACTAGTATTGATGTCGTTGGTCGAGCCGGCCTAGTTGGAATAGGAGGCGGAACGGAAGTAGAAAGCGTAGGCCTGGCCACAGCCACAACAGGAACAGACTCCGATTTTGTGTTTCTCTGGCGAAACGCAGGAGCTGGGGCCCTCCGCCTCCTGGAGGATCCCCAGGCTAAAAACAAGAGAGTAAGTTAAGAGTCGGTCCTCACAGAATGATAAAGAACAAGCGACCAGAAGACACGACAATAAATATTTAAAAAAGGGTACCCACCGGTTACGAAAGGCGCAGGCCTGAACTTCTTGATGAAGGTCGGCCATTCGCGAATCCCCACTGTATGAGGGAGGACCTGACTAACCCAATCGTGAATATCCTTAATCAAAGGAGGGGGTTCAACCTCGGCTACATGGAGAGAAGATGATGTCAATACAATTAAAATTAGCCAACGCGCAATACAATGAGAGAAAAAGGAAGAGAGGTGCTTACAGGCATAATTCCATATCTCGAGGAACCCGCTTGGCCACAGCGTCCTTAGTTTTGTTGACGTAAAAGTAACTGAGCCAAAACTAGCGGTTTGCCTTGTCATCCATTTTCACCACTAGACATTTGTTGCCCCGGTGGCGAAGATGTAGCACCGTCCCCTTGTGAAAGTTGGGAGCGAAGAGGTGCATCAAGTGGCGAATGGTCACCTCGACCCCGGCTAACTCCGATTACTTCGAGATCATGCGGATGAGTTTGTAGTTATAGGGGGAAAGTTGAGCCGGGTAGACTCGGTAATAGAGACAGAACTCCTCAGCCAAGGGGAAGATTAGGAAAGAATAACCTACATGGAAGGGGTACGCGTAGAAGGCGCAATACCCAAGGCGGTGTGTTTGCACCACATCATGCCCCGCAGGAACTAGGTCTATATGAGCGGGAATTTTGAATTTAGCCCTAAACTCAGCAAGGGCCACCTCTTTCATCAATGACTCCGAGATCTCGGGGTCGTCCTTAGGCATCTTCGAGAAGTCAGATCTAGCCTTCTCACTACGGGGAATTATTTCTCCACCGTAGGGAAACTATCATTTCAGCAACAATGGCGACCCCTTCGTCATGGGGAGGCATGCGCACTCCCAAGGGAACAGGGTCAGGCACCCCCCCTCAGAACTAGAAGATACATTAACCATCTTTCTTTAGTTATATATGAAGAAGATACAAGCACAAAGGAGTCATGAGTAGCAGAAGTCACCAGAATTGGTGAAAATAGGGATACGAGAGTAAAGGTAACAGGAGCAGGAACTCTGAATGAAGAAGGAAGAAAGAGATACAAAGATTCAATATTTGAGCATGCAAAGAATAAAGCAAATGGTTTCATATCCCTATTTATAAGAACCCATGCATCAGTATCGAGAAAACAAACAGTCAATGCCCAGCGTTGGTATCGAAACAGCAGAGGCACGAAAAACGATGCAAAGCATCGGGAAAATGCGTCATAATGACGCATGATATCGTGACGTCACTCTGAATCGACATGACCATAGGTTATGGTTCACAAAGTGCCACGTCGCCACCTCATCAGATACGTTACTACTCGACCTGCTCGCCTAAATTGTTCAACCACAACTAACAGAGTCCGCTCGTCGACATCGTCCAGAGCCGGCTTCAATAAGCGGAGGGACTAACTGTATAGGCCAAAATCTGTCTCAAGGAGATTTAATATGAAGTGGCATTACGAAAAGTAATGTGATCGAGGTCGACTAGTAAACAGTGGGGCTCATAGCCGAGCAGTTAATAACGGCCGAGGTCAAGTATCAAGAGCAATAGTAACGACTAGTTTTGTAATAGGATCTTTAGGAGAATATTCCATTGAATATTCACTATACTTGTACTTTTAGGGTTGATTGGGGGTATGTCCCATATAAATAGCAAAAGAGATAAGGTGAAATGCATGTAAGATTCATTTGATAAGAACACTTTTTGAGAAGCAGACTCTCTCTCTAGAAAGGATACAAATATTACCTTTTCATTAAGATTCTCTCATCCATTATTCAATACTTTTACACCAGATCCGAGAATAGTTCTAATATTCTAGGATTTGTCTGTCACTCATCACTGTCAGAAGGACGAATCATCCACCTCATTCAATATTGGGTGAATCTTTCTCCTTATTTACGTTAAAGCCATTTATTGTTATTTACTACTTGATATTTATCTCTCATTACTCAAACCGTTTGAAACATTAAATGCACACCGCATTTAATCCTTCACCAACACTGTTCTACGTTAGTTGTGTTAACCGATTATAAATCTAGGGATATTATCATTAACTAGGTTTAACCCCTCATTATATAAAAATAATTAGTTTAGTCCAATTTATATTTTTTGGCCAAACAATGCTACCCGTATTTAGTTCTAATTTTGATGAAAACTTTCCCGAGATGAACTTCTCCAATCAATGACTACCCAAATGAATTTAAGGAAAAATGAAATTAAAAAGATTGTGGCTTGGTAATTTTAATAATTTGTACCGAATTGGTCCCTAATGGAATTGTTTTGTGCAGCAAGACCATGTCAAAAAGATCCAAGTTGATGACCTTGTTTCTTGATATCTAGTCTCAAAACCTTACTGTACTTGTTATTCTTTCTTAGTGTACTTATCGTTGTTTCTTGATATATCATCCAATACTCTCATTTTTTGGCTAGGGGTAGGGGTATCCAGATTGGAGGGGGGGGGGGGGGTTTCTGTGCAGTCAAAAGCTCTTGTCACAAGCTGTCAAATGTTAAGAGATATTTGGGAGGGAGATGTAGATACTTCCCTGACCCTGGCACAGCCAGCTTGCCTGCTTTGTTGGCATAGAGAAAATTGAATTTTTTTAGCCTTGCAGCTCTTTGCTACTTCCCGTATTTCCTGTCTCTATATATTTTAATAATTCTTACCTTGCATGCGCCAACTGACCCGGTAAAAACTTATAGGTCTCACCAACAAAGGTTATGGTGGAGGGGTAAGTACTCCTTCATCCTTAACCAGAGGTCTCGAGTTCGAGCCCCTTGATATGGGGTCGCCTTTGTTAGGGAGCACCTTACCCCAATGTGGGACTTTTCGGCGCGAATCCAAATTTAATCGGGCCCCAATATGAGTATCGGACACCGGATGGGAAACCAAAAAAATAAAAAGCCTTATACGTATCAACATGTTTTCCTCAAATACTATCTTGTTAAATTATTCAACGAGTTGAGAATACTTATCATGGTTAAGTGAAACCAATTTGTATACGAACACACTTTGTGGCATTTGTTTGTAAAATTTTAAACTTTTGTTGCAAGTAATTATTTGAAGTTTTGATTCTTTTTCTCAAGGAGAATTTGCAAGAAAGCATTGTTTGAGTTCAAGTTTTTGAACTTAGTGGTTTGGAGGTGTGTTCTAAATAAAGTTATTTTAAATTTTCAACTTTCACAAAAGAATAATAATAACTAGAAGTACTCAAATATAATTTCAGCTTCTATAAACTCTTTTTTTTTTCCTTACTTTAAATGGATCTTCTCTGAAGGGGTAGAGCTAGTGAGCGAGAGTTTATCTAAATCACCTTTACCAAAATATTACATTATTAAAAAGGATTAAATTTTTTTTTGCGTATACATAGAAGATGTTAAATTCCTTGATGAAAATTTTACCTCCGCCCAAAGGCAGATTTAAAATTTCTAGTACATGTGTGCACTACTAAAAAAAAAAGAGAAAATGTACTAAGTGAGAATCGATCTTTATTCCTCTTGATAAATAACTTATCCTTCAACCAAATGCACCATTCAACCTTTTTGGAGCATGGGTGCTAGATATTATATCAATTTTAGAAAATATGTACATAAATATCTAATTTTGTAGAGAAACCATAGGTTCACGTGTTCCATAATTTTGTCTATAAATCCGCCCTTGCCTCCACCGTTGTTTCTCTAGTAATGCCAACGTTAGCAACCCTTTCTGTGGCCACTTAGTGTCACGACGCCAACCCCTTCTATTCACGTCTGAGAGAGTAACGGGTTTTAGATTTTTTTTTAGCAAAGATCACTTTTATCCCACGATCGAAACTATTTATATTTTATTATTGTAAAAGTGTATAAAATTTGTATAATTTTGTGTACATAATATACATAAATGCATATGTGTAATGACCCAACCGGTCGTTTTGAGCTTTTGCACTTTGCTCGCCAGTTCTCGGGCGTGACTTGCCCCATGTAATGTATTATGACTTATGTAAATCGTTGGTTTTGATTTTCAGGGTAATCGAAATAAATTTAGAAGAACAGTTCTCAGTTTGAAGCTTGGAATTTAAAGGTTTGACCAAGTTTTGACTTATTGGTAAACGACCTCGGAATGCAGATTTTATGGCTCGGATAGCTTTGTTAGGTGATTTAGGACTTAGGAGCGTGTCCGAAATATTGTTGTGATGTCCGGTGTAGAATTAGGCTTGAATTGGCGAAAGTTAGTTTTTGGCGTTTTCGGTTTATAGGTGAGATTTTGATACAGGGGTCGGAATGGAATTCCGGAAGTTGCAATAGCTTCTTATTGTCATTTGGGATGTGTGTGCAAAATTTCAGGTCATTTGGACGTGATTTGGTTGGGTTTTTGATCAAAAGCGGAATGCGGAAGAGTTTAGAACCTTAGGCTTGAATTCGATGAGTTTTGGTGATTTTGATGTTGTTTGAGGTGTTTTGAAGATTGGTACAAGTTTGAATAAGGTTACGGGATATGTTTGTATTTTTGGTTGAGGTCTCGGGGGCCTCGGGGTGATTTCGGATGTTGACGGAAGAGTTTGAGGTTTTGAGGAGTTGTAAATTTTTGCTGCTTCTGGTGTTTCCGCACCTGCGGATTGGGGACCGCAGGCGCGATGCCGCAGATGCGGAAAAGGTGATCGCAGAAGCGGAAAAATGCCTGGGAAGGCAGGAACCGCAGATGCGGTTGTAGGGACCGCACCTGCAAAGGCGCAGATGCGGAATTGGCATCGCAGATGCGGTTTGGGCTGATCTAAGTGAAAGCTGCAGAAGCGGCTCATTGACCGCAAATGCGCTACCGCAGAAGCGGTAGAAGCACCGCAGATGCGGAAATGCCTGGGTCAGAATATATTAATTCCTCCTTCGCGATTTTTAGAGGGTTTCTTCATTTTTGAACGGGAAAAGAGCTTTGAGGCGACTTTTGAAGAGAGGAAGTTAGTGTTCTTCATTGAGGTAAGGATTGTGGACCCAAAAACTCGATTATTTGTGATTAAGGAAAGAAATATCAGTGTTTAATTCGTGAAAATCAGTAGAAAAAGGTGGAGTTAGGGCTTAAGAGACCTTCTAGGAATGATTTGAGGGGTCAAACGAACTCCGATTTTCGAGTTCTTTATATGTACGGACTCGTGAGATGATGAAGAACATTTTAGTATAAAGTTTGTCAAGTTCCGGGACGCGGGCCCGGGGGTCAGTTTTGACTAATTTCGGATTTTGTGCTTAAAATCGATATTTTTCAATTGTAATTCATTCGTTGAGCATAATTTAATGATAAAAATCTGAACTTGGTAGATTTGGAGCACTCGGAGGTCGTTTCGAAGGGCAAAGGCATTTCAAGCTAGGTTTCATGCCGGATTGAGGTGAGTAATGATTTTAAATGCTTTCCTTAGGGTATGAAACCCCGGATTTCACAGCATACAGCTATGTTGAGGTGACCTACACGCTAGATGACGAGCGTAGGGTAGAGCACCGCTGGGGATTATGACTTAGTCCATCCCGAATGAATATTTTACTGCGTATTGAATAGCTAATTGTTTGATATTATTATATTTTGGGCTAAAAGCCATATGTGGGCTTCGTGCCAGTTGTTTGAACCCTTAGGGAATTTTTAAATGATATTTTCCTTACTGATTGATTTCATACTGGTGCTCAGTCATATTATATTTTTCTATTTTAAAAACTCAGATGTATTATTCTGTTTTAAACACATTAAATGATATTTTCAAAGGTATTTGAGCTGAGCTTCATATTTTACTGTGGCCCGAGGGGCTTATGAGATTCTGACTGAGTAAGGCCGAGGGCCTGTGTTGTGAGGATACATTTGGGTCGGGCTGCACGCCGCAACGGTGATACATTGATTATGATAATGAGGCCGAGGGCCTGAGATTGTACGCCACGAGGTGGCTTGAGATTTGATATGAGGCCGAGAGCCTGTTTATGATGCCACGAGATGGCTTGATTATGCGCTTGGGCCGTAAGGGGCCCCTCCCGGAGTCTGTACACCCGCAGTAAGCGCGGGTACCCATTGTGATTTGAGATATAGCCCGAGAGGCTGGTATTGTTCTGTGACATTGCCCGAGGGGCTGATTCTGTTGTTACTGTGCCTGAGGGGCAGTTATTATGTGTTTACTTTTTAGTTGCTTTCCTGTATATTGTTTAACTGTTTAAGAGAGGTTTATGAGATTTCACTGCTTAATTATATTCACTGATTTGTTATGCCTCTTGTAGCTTAATGTTGTGCCTTACATGGCTTTATATTACTCAGTCTTCATTTATTTTTATTACTCACTGAGTTGGAAGTACTCACTTTACTCCCTGCACCTTGTGTGCAGATTCGGGTATTTTTGAACCCGGTAGCGGGTGTTGGTTGCTCAGAGGCAGAGTCATCGGAGTTTAGCAAGGTAGTTGCCCGACGTTCGCAACACTGCTTTTCTCCCTCTCAATTTTATTAGATTGTATCTAGAACATTTTAGACTCTTGTTATAATCGGACCTTAGTAGATGCTCATGACTAGTGACACCCCGATGTCGGGCTGTGTTGGGTTTGTTTTTCCGTAAATCATACTGTTAACTGCTTATGTTTGAGATTTTATCATGTTTACGACTAATGCTTATTATTTTACTGCTTAGGACTGGAACGGGAATATGTCGGCTGGCCTTGTCTTCACGAGAGGCCCATCACGACCGCGTTGGGTTTAGGGTCGTGACAATATGCATACAAAAAATATATATTTTTCGGCTATTATTCTGATAGCGACTATACAATATTAATATCATTTCCCCTTTTTTTGGCACCTCTACTGACAATGGACCCAATCGAACTTAAATAAAACGAGTTTTAGATTCTTTTCATAAGTGCTTAAATTTTTGTATAAGCCTATACTCCTATCGAATAATTAAGTTAATTTTTTATTTTCATATAAAGACTCGAAACTATACCAAATCGAACCAACTTATTGTTACACCTAAGTTTCAATGATGACAATAGTGCAAATCTAATCTAATCTACTTGATTCCAGGAAATTAGGAGGACAATCAAAGGAAACCAAAGGAAGTCAAGATATCAAGGCCATAAAAAAAGAAACAAGATCAAGTGCAACCCTTATAGGAAGACATTCTTTACTTCAAGGATCGATTTGGTAAGAGAAATCTGAAGATTCTGAGGATTAATCAATCAAGTCAAGTCATAAGTACTCCCTTGATTGTGAACGCGAAAAGGAAGGAAATCATTAAATCCAGCCCATCTCTTGAGCAGGATTTCGAGGCAACCCTTGGGGTCAAAACTCTTGGAATATTTTGTGCCTTAATCAATGGTCAATCTGCAACGGCTAACTCAAAAAGAAGTTCGCATGATCTCAAGACTTACATATAAGAGGACAGACAGACTCAAGAAAAAAATTACGCAACTTATCACTATTTCTATACCTTTCTAGTTCTTAGCACAAACAATGTATTCTTGAGTTTACAAGTATCTCAAAAGATAGGAAGTGTTAGAAAACAAAACAAGAGTTGAGTCAAGTTTAGAGAAATACTATTGCTGAAAATCGTTGGTGGTGAACGATCTAAAAGCCACTACTGTTGTAACTAATTATTGAAGATCTAAGAGAACCCTTATGATCCAAGGGAACTGGATGTAGGTACTACACCAGTACTAAACAAGTATAAAACTCATGTGTTCTCGGCCTTTAAATTCTATGCAATTTATTTCTACTGCAATGAAACAGTTGAGTTGGCTGATTCCTTTTTAAGTCGACTAAGTTTTACAATTCACCCCCCCCCCAATACTTTCAATTGGTATTAGAGCAAGGACTCATAATATTGCCGAACAACAAGTGAGAAAAAGATCATGACGTCAAATACAATCGTTAGAGCACTATTTCAAGAAGGGACTTCTCAGGTAAGACCACCACACTTTAATGGCCAACACTTTTAACATTGGAAAGTGCGCCTGGATACCTATACAATGTAATACGACATCAAAGTATGGCATGTGATCAAAAAAAGAAATCTTCCAATTCCTCCAAAGAAGGATAAAGATGGTGAGATCATATTATCGTCTGATCCTCTAGACATAGATGTATACACTGAAGAACAGAAAACCGTTATTCAAGTGAATGCTAAGGCTAAAAATATCTTATACAATGTCATAAGTGGTGAAGAGTATGAGAAGATATCAAGTTATGAAACTGCTAAAGAAATGTGGGACTGGTTAGAAGTCACATATGAAGGTACCAACAAAGTTAAGGAAACAAGAATAGATCTCCTGGTGCATGACTATGAATTGTTTCAAATGAAAGACGGAGAATCCGTTGAAGAAATGTTCTCTCGATTCAGCAAATTCTTAGGGACTTGAAATATTTTGGTAGACCAATTAGAAGTGGAGAACAAGTCAGAATAATACTAAGAAGTCTACCCACTATTTGGCAACCCAAAGTTATTGATCGTGAATGTCAGGACCTCGACAAGATATCATATGATGAACTCAGAGGCAATCTAATTGCTTTTGAAAAAACCCACTTAGACAGACAAGTTCATCAAGAGAAAAGGAAAACAGCTCCATTTGAAGCAACTGTGGCTGAGTCAGAAAATGAAGAAGAAGAAGAAGGAGGAGGAGGAGGACGAGGAGAACAAGATGGAAACATAGCTATGCTCTCCAAATTAATAATAAGCATGATGGGGAGAAACAAAAATAATAGAAGAGGTAAGCCGAATTTTAGAAAAGGGAAGATGGGAAATAAAAATGACAAAAATAATGGAAGATTCTATGAATGTGGAAAAAACTAACACATTCAAGTAGAATTTCCTAAACTGAAAAAGAAACTTAGCAGAAATTTCCAAAAGAAAAAGTCTTTTGGAGCATGGAGTGATGAAGAAGAGTCTGATCATGAGAAAATATCCAACATGTTCTTCATGGCTATAAGTGATGACAATAATGAAGAAACAAATGAGCTGGGTCTCATGGCAGATGAAGGAACCAGTGAGGTACGTTCACCTATGTGTCCTAAATGTAATGAACTTCAAGAATTTATTGATATTGCTCTTTTAGAAATTGACAAGGTCCTAAATGGCTTCGAAAGATTCAACTAGAAAAGAAAGACTAAGCTCTGAAACTTGAAGTATGTGAGATAGAAAAAGACATTCTTCAAGAAGAAGTTCATAAACATCAACTTCAAATGAATGGATTGAGAAAATCCATCAGTGACAGTTCCATCAGACCTAACCAGTCAACTCCTCGTAATAGCCCACTTAGGGCAAAAACTCATACTGCATGCTTTATTGTGACAAAAATGGGCACAAATCTAACCATTACAGGTTCATATATAAGACTTCTGAAAGTCCTATTAATCCATCTTGTTTTTATTGCAAAAACATGGTCATACCTCTAATCATTGCAGGTTTAAGAACAACAAAAGATGGGTTTGGCGACCTAAGGCCTCTAACCAGGCTAACAATCAGAACAATAACCATCCGGGACCAAGTAGGCTTGTGTAGTGACCCGATTGGTCGTTTTGAGAGTTGTAGCATTGTTTCCCCCACTTACTGCTTATTTTATGCTTAATAGTTACTATGTGACTTGCTGGGGTAGTTTGTTCGGTTCCGGGAAGGTTTCAGAATGAGTTGAGACACTTAGTCTCAAGGTTGGAAGCTTAAGTTGAAAATGTTGATTGGATGCTGACTTATGTGTAAACGACTTTCGAATGGAGTTTTGAGGGCTCTGATAGATCTGTCGGATGATTTTGGACTTAGGAGTGTGTCCGGATAGTGATTTGGAGGTCCCGTAGTTGAATTAGGCTTGAAATGGCGAAAGTTGAAATTTAGAAGTTTGACCAAGAGTTGACTTTGTTGTTACCGGGATCGGATTGTGGTTCTGGGAGTTGGAGTAGGTCCGTTGTGTCATTTTTTACCTGTGTGAACAATTTGAGGTCAATTGGACGTGAAATTGGTAGGTTTCGGCATCGAATGTAGAAGTTAGAAGTTCAAAAGTTTATTAGGCTTGAATCGATGTGCGATTCATGGTTTTAGCGTTGTTTTATGTGATTTGAAAGCTCGACTAAGTTTGTATTGTGTTTTAGGACTTGTTGGTATATTTGGTTGAGGTCCCGGGGGCCTCGGGTGGAGTTCAGATGATTAACGGATCAAGTTTGGAATTTAAAAGACTATTGAAGCTCACCAGGTCTGGTGCAATCGCACCTGCCGAGTTTTGATCGCAGGTGCAAGCTGGGGAGCAGAGATGTGGCCTGGAGAGGAGTGTGCACTGGTCGTAGGTGCGAGGGTATTTCCGCACCTACGTGGTCGCAGATGCGGAGTAAGGGCGCAGAAGCGGGCTCAATGAGGAAGCTATGAAGCGCAGATGCGGAGGGAGTTCCGCAGATGCAGACTCACACCTGTGCGTATGGGATCGCAGAAGTGAAGGCAGAGATCTCAAGTCTGGCTGCAGAAGTGGAGAAATGTCCGCACCTACGGGACCCTAGATGCGGTTAAGTGGGTCGCAGGTGCGAAAACACTAGCAGTGTTACATCCGAAGAGTTTCGTGATTTTTCTCAGTTTGGACTTTGAAAACTTGGATTAGGACATTTTTGAGAGGTATTTCGAGGGGTTTCTCTAGGTAAGTCACTTGTGATCATTTTTATTCAATAATTTTATTTCCCCATTGAATTTCCCACCTAGTTTGTGTATTTTTTAGGTGTAATTTTTGGAGTTTGAGGCTAGGGATTTGGAGAGTTTAATTTGGGGATTTGAGTGACGATTTGGTGTCAGATTTTGATTAATTTGGTACGGTTGGACTCGTGGGCTTCCGAATTTTGTAACTTCTATTGGAATCTGAGACATGGACCCGCGAGTCGACTTTGAGTTGACTTTTGATTAGGAACTTAGTATTTTCTTATGGAATTGATTTCTTTAGCTCGTGCTGATTGTATCGAAATGTTTGTGGTTAGATTCGAGGCATTTGGAGGCCGATTCGTGAGGCAAGGGCGTGTTGGAGTAGATATTTGCATGATTTGAGGTAAGTAACACTTCTAATATTGGTTCTGAGGGTATGAACCCCAAATTATGTGCTATGTGATTGATGTTGAGGTGACACGCATGCTAAGTGACGGGCGTGTGGGCGTGTACTATAGTAATTGTTATTTAGTCAATTCCATGAAACTGCGTAGCCATTTTATCTGAACATTTTTACAGTACTCTATGTGTTAGAGCACTTGAGCTATGATTCATGCTAAAAATCATGTTTAGGCTATATGCTGGTACTATTGGGACCCACAGTGGTCATTCTTTGCTATTGAGTTATTTGCTTAATTGCAGTTATATACTCAGTCACATTCATCATTTCGTATCATATCTCAGTCTCTGTTATCGTATATTGTCACATCTCATATCATTAATTGGGGCTGCTTAGCATGAGTGTTGTGAATCCGAAAGATTTGAGAGATTAATGACTGAGTGAGGCTGAGGGTCTATTGTGTGTGATATTCAGCGGATCAGGCTGCATGCCATAGCAGGCTTTATTGATTCATGCCAAGATTTGGCTTATTATAGCAATTGGGCTGGATCTACCACTCTAGAGTCTGCACATCCATAGTGGGTGTAGTTGCTAGTTATTTATTTACATTTTGGGCTGGATCTACCCTGGTTTTATTTGCATTTGG
Source organism: Nicotiana attenuata (assembly GCF_001879085.1). Taxonomy (NCBI): domain Eukaryota; kingdom Viridiplantae; phylum Streptophyta; class Magnoliopsida; order Solanales; family Solanaceae; genus Nicotiana; species Nicotiana attenuata. The sequence continues at coordinate 30,737,089 of NC_031991.1, forward strand.
GCTGGATCCGCCCTGTTATGTGTTGAGTTTTATTGCAAAACATGAAAGCATGTCTAAATTCTTGTACTATTACCTATAGATTATGAATTTCTGAGATATCACTATCATATTTTTCTGTAACCTTCCAAACTGTTAATGTTGTATATGGGCTGTAATACTCGAACCCGTCACTTTCAGTCTAAAGGTTAGATTTGTTATTTATTAAGTTGGTTGTACTCATGCAACACCCTGCACTTCGTGTGCAGATCCAGGTGTTTCCGGTCAGGGCGATTGCTAATTCTCAGAGTTCAATCATTCGGAGATTACCGAGGTAGATGCCCTGCGTCCGCAGACCTTCACTCTCCTCCCCTATCCCTTAGTTTTATTTATGCAGTTTTGGTTTCTTAGACTATTTTTCAGACTTTATATTTGTATAGATGTTCATGTACTCAGTGACACCCTTGTTTTGGGAAATTCTGTATTGAGTTATGACATATTATCCAACTTTTTGAAAGTTTTACTTATTTAAACATGTTTTAGTATATTTAAATTAGAAAGTGTTGGAAATGTCTAAGTTGTCGGCTTGCCTAGTACCATGATAGGCGCCATCATGACTCGTTGAGTTTTGGGTCGTGACAAGCTAGTATCAGAGTCTAGGTTACAAAGGTCTCACGAGTCATGAGCAAATTTAGTAGAGTCTTGCAGATCGGTACAGAGACATCTGTACTTATCTTTGAGAGGCTGTCGAGCCCTTAGGAAAACTTCACATTCTTGTATTCTTATCGTGCGTTGATTCCAAGAACTAAACTTTTGTTATTCTATTCTCTCAAAGATGGTGAGGACACGTGTTACCGGACAGGTCGGACAACCACCAGTACCATCAGCTAGGGCCACGAGAGGTCGAGGTTGCGATAGGGGCCGTAGTAGGGGCAGAGTGCAGTTCGTATAGCAGCTAGAGCAGCACCTGCAGATCCACCAATTGCTCCAGCTCAGGAGCAGGTTCCAGATATGGTTGAGCTAGTGGGGCCAGGTCAGGCACCAGCTGTGCCCATTGTGATTCCAGGCCTTTATGAGGCTTTGGCTCAGATATTGACTGTGTGTACTATCCTTGCTCAGACGGTTTCTATTTAGATCGCGCCAGCCACTTCTCAAGCCGGTGGAGGTACTCAGACTCGTGCACCTTCAGTTCATCTCGTGCACCTTCAGTTCAAGGTTCATCTGCACCAAGTCCCTCTGGTAGTTATTATGGTTCTCGGGGTCCGCCTCAGTATTTGCCACCATTTTTTGATAGTGGATGTTTCAAGTGTGGAGAGTTGGGTCATTTGAAGAAGTTTTGTCCCTATCTTACTGGAGGTCCAGTTCAGCAGAGGAGTCAGGCCACGACTTCATCACCAGTTACTTCACTACCCGCCCAGACAGCTCGGGGTGGGGCTCAGACAGCTAGGGGTCACTATAGAGGGGGAGGCCTATCAGGTGGCTCTCAGGCTCGATTCTATGCTATTCCTGCTACGCTAGATGTCGTTGCTTCAGACATAGTGATCACATGTATTATCTCAGTATGACACAAGGATGCTTCTGTATTATTTGACCCTGGTTCCACTTATTCGTATGTATCATCATACTTTGCTCGTTATATAGATATGTCCCGTGAGTCCTTAGCTTTATCTTTTCATGTATCTAAGCTAGTGGATGATACTATTATTGTGGACAGTGTGTATCAGCCATGTGTAGTGACTATTGTGTTATTGGAGACTAGAGTTGATCTCTTATTGCTTAGTATGGTTGATTTCAACGTGATCTTAGGTATGGATTGATTGTCTCCATGTCATGCTATTCTGGATTATATCATGATAAGACCGTGACATTGGCGATGCCGGGGTTGCCAAGGATCGAGTAGAGAGGTTCTCTTGATTATATCCTCAGCAGGGTGATTTCTTATTTGAAGGACCAACGAATGGTTGGGAAGGGATGTGTGTCGTATTTAGATTTTGTGAGGGATGTTGGTGCTGATACCCCTACTATTGATTCCCGATAGTGCGAGACCTTCCGGATGTGTTTTTTGTAGACCTGCCGAGCATGCTGCCGGACAGGGATATTAACTTTGTTATTGATTTGGTGCCGGGAACTCAACCCATTTCTATTCCTCTATATCGTATGGCACCAGCTGAGTTGAAGGAATTGAAGGAGCAGTTTCAGGAACTTCTTGATAAGGGATTTATTAGACCTAGTGTGTCTCCTTGGGGTGCACCGGTTCTGTTTGTGAAGAAGAATGATGGTACTATGTGGATGTGCATCGACTATAGGCAGTTGAACAAAGTTACAATCAAGAAAAAATATCCTTTTCCGCGCATTGATGATCTATTTGACCAACTTCAGGGAGAGAGGGTGTTCTCTAAGATCAATTTGAGGTCTGGGTATCACCAGTTGAAGATTCGGGACTCAGATATTCTAAAGACGGCATTCAGGACCCGATATGGTCACTATGAGTTCCTTGTGATGTCTTATGGGCTGACCAATGCCCTAGCAGCGTTCATGCATTTGATGAATAGTTTATTTCAGCCATATCTCAACTCATTCGTCATAGTATTCGTTGATGATAACCTAGTGTACTCACGTAGCTAGGATGTGTATGCCTATCATTTGAGGGTTGTATTACGGCGACTGAGGGAGGAGAAAGTTTATGCCAAGTTCTCCAAGTGTGAGTTTTGGCTTAGTTCGGTGGCATTCTTGGGGCACATGGTGTCCAGCGAGGGGATTAAGGTGGATCCAAAGAAGATAGAGGCGGTTCAGAGTTGACCCTGACTGTCCTCAACTACTGAGATTCGGAGATTTCTCAGCTTGGCCGGTTATTATTGTCGCTTTGTGAAGGGTTTCTCATCTATTGCATCGCCTTTGACAAAATTTACCAAGAAGGGTGCTCCTTTTAGGTGGTCGGATGAGTGTGAGGAGAGATTTCAGAAGCTCAAGACTGCCTTGACCACAACACCAATTCTAGTTTTGCCTTCAACGTCAGGCTCTTATATAGTGTATTGTGATGCTTCTCGAATTGGTATTGGGTGTGTCTTGATGCAGGGGGAGGGTAGAGTAATTGCTTATGCTTCGCATCAGTTGAAGCCTCATGAGAAGAACTACTCTATTCATGATTTGGAGTTGGCAGCCATGTTCATGCATTAAATATTTGGAGGCATTATCTCTATGGTGTGTCATGTGAGGTATTTACAGATCATCAGAGTCTCCAACACTTGTTCAAATAGAAGGATCTATATTTGAGACATCGATGATAGTAGGAGCTGCTAGAGGACTATTATATTACTATTCTATATCATCCCGCGAGGGGCAATATGGTGGCTGATGCCTAGAGTAGAAAGGCGGTGAGTATGGATAGCCTTGCATTTATTCCCATTGGTGAGAGACCGCTTTCAGTTGATGTTCAGGACTTGGCCAACCAGTTCGTGAGGATAGATGTACTTAAGGATGCAGTTCAGCATGATGATGCCAGGGATGTTATATTGGGGATGATGGGGGTATTGAGAATGCAAGGTCGGATTTTTATGCCTAATGTAGATGGGTTACATGAGTTGATTCTTAAAGAGGCCCACAGTTCGCGATATTCCATTCATCTGGGTGTCGCGAAGATGTACCAGGACTTGAGGTAGCACTACCGGTGGAGGAGGATGAAGAAGGATATAGTGGGGTTTGTAGCTTGGTGCCTAAACTGTCAGTAAGTGAAGTACGAGCATCAAAGACCAGGTGGATTGCTTCAGAGGCTTGAGATTCTAGAGTGGAAATGGGAGCTATCACCATGGATTTTGTAGTTGAGCTCCCATGGACTTCTAGGAAGTTTGATGCTATTTGGGTGATTGTGGATCTGTTGACCAAGTCCGCTCTTTCCATCCAGTTGGGGCTACCTATTCTTCGGAGCAGTTGACTGAGATTTACATCCGCAATATTGTTCGCCTTCACGTCTTTCCAGTGTCCATCATTTCAGATAGGGGTACGCAGTTTACATCGCCATTTTGGAGAGCCATGCAGCGAGAGTTGGCACACAGGTTGAGCTGAGTATAACATTTCACCCTCGGACAGATGGGCAATTCGAGCACACTATTCAAATATTGGAGGATATGCTACGCACTTGTGTCATAGATTTTGGGGGTTCTTGGGATCAATTTCTGCCGCCCGTAGAGTTTTCCTACAACAATAGCTACCAGTCGAGCATTCAGATGGCTCCGTGGGAGGCTTTTTATGGAAGACAATGTCGGTCTCTGATGGGATGGTTTGAGCCGGGTGAGGCTAAGCTATTGGGTATTGACTTGGTTCAGGATGCTTTGGGCAAGGTTAAATTGATTTAGGATCGGCTTCGCTCGACACAATCTAAACAGAAGAGTTACAGCGATTGGAAGATTTCTGATGCTTCTTACATGGTTGGGGAGAGGGTCTACTCAAGGTTTCACCCATGAAGGGTGTTATGAGGTTCGAGAAGAAGGGAAAGTTGAGCCCTCAATATATTGGGCCGTTTGAGGTGCTTCAGAGGATTGAAGAGGTGGATTACAAGCTTTCCTTGCCACCTAGTATGTCGAGTGTTCATTCACTATTTCATGTATCTATGCTCCAGAAGTATGTCGGCAATCTGTCTCATGTTTTGGATTTTAGCAAAGTTAAGTTGGATGGTGATTTGACTTATGATGTGGAGCCAGTGAACATTTTGGGTCCGCAGGTTTGAAAGTTGAGGTCAAAGGAAATAGCTTCAGTGAAGTGCAGTGGAGAGGTCAGCCAGTTGAGGAGGCTACTTAGGAGACCGAGCGGGAGATGCATAGTAGATATCCACGCCTATTTAAGACTCCAAGTATGTTTCTAGAGCCGTTCGAGGACAAACGTTTGTTTAAGAGGGGGAGGATGTAACGACCGACCGATCATTTTGAGAGTTGTAGCCCCGTTCCCCCACTTATTGCTTATTTTATGCTTAATAGTTGCTACGCGACTTTTCTGGGAAGTTGGTCCAGTTCCAGTGAGGTTTCGGAATGAGTTGAGATACTTAGTCTCAAGGTAGGAAGCTTAAGTTGAAAAGGTTGATCGGATGTTTAATTATGTGTAAATTACCCCGGAATGGAGTTTTGAGGGTTCTGATAGCTTCGTTGGGTGATTTTGGACTTAGGAGTGTGTCCGGATAGTGATTTGGAGGTCTGCAGTTGAATTACGCTTGAAATGGCGAAAGTTGGAAATTTAGAAGTTTGACCGAGAGTTGACATTGTTGTTACCAGGCTCAGATTATGGTTCCATGAGTTGAAGTAGGTACGTTGTGTCATTTGTGACTTGTGTGCAAAATTTGAGGTCAATCTGACGTGAATTGATAGGTTTCGGCATCGAATGTAGTTGTTAGAAGTTCAAAAGTTCATTAGGCTTGAATCGATGCGTAATTCATGGTTTTAGCGTTGTTTTATGTGATTTGAAGGCTTGACTAAGTTTGTATCGTGTTTTAGAACTTTTTGGTATATTTTTCTGAGGTCCCAAGGGCCTCAGGTTGAGTTCGGATGGTTAACAGATCAAATTTGGAATTTGAAAGACTGCTGAAGCTCACTAGGTCTGGTGCAATCGCACCTGCAAAGGTTTAAGTGCAGGTGCGAGCAGGGGAGCACAGATGCAACCTGGATAAGAGTGTGCAGTGGTCGCAGGTGCGAGGGTATTTCCGCACCTGCCTAGTCGGGGATGCGGAGTAAGGGCGCAAAAGCGAGCTCAGTGAGGAAGATGTGGAGTGTAGATGCGAAGGGAATTCCGCAGATGTGGACTCGCACCTGTGTGTGTGGGATTGCAGAAGTGAAGACATAAATCTCGGGTTTTGCCGTAGAAGCGGGGAGGGAAATGTCCGCATCTGCGGGACCGCAGATGCGGTTAAGTGGGTCGCAGGTGCGAAAACACTCGCAGTGTTATATCCGAAGGGTTTCGTGATTTTTCTCATTTTGGACTTTGTAAACTTGGATTAGGGAAATTTTTGAGATGGATTTCAAGGGGTTTCTTAAGGTAAGTCACTTGTGGTAATTTTTATTCAATAATTTTGTTTCCCCATTGAATTTCCCACCTAGTTTGTGTGTTTTTGAGGCGTAATTTTTGCAGTTTGAGGCTAGGAATTTGGAGAGTTTAATTTTTGGATTTGAGTGACGATTTGGTGTCGTATTTTTGTAATTGGTATAATTACACTCTTGGTTGAATGGGATTTTTTAACTTTGATTAGATTCCGAGATGTAGGTTCGGGGGTCGGCTTTGAGTTGACTTTTTGACTTTTGATTAAGACGTTAGTATTTTCTTATGGAATTGATTCCTTTAGCTTGTGTTGATTGTATCAAACTATTTGTGGCTAGATTCGAGGCATTTGGAGGCTGATTCGCGAGCCAAGGGCGTGTTGGAGTAGAGATTTGCACGGTTTGAGGTACGTAACACTTCTAAACTTTATTTTGAGGGTATCAACCCCGAATTACGTGCTGTGTGATCGATGTTGAGGTGGCACGCATACTAGGTGACGTGCGTGTGGGCGTGCACCGTAGTAATTGTGATTTAGTCGATTTCATGGAACTGCGTAGCCATTTTATCTGAACATTTTACTGTACTCTATGTGTTAGAGCACTTGAGCTGTGATTCATGCTAGAAATGATGTTTAGGCTATATGCTGGTACTATTGGGACCTGCAGTGATCATTCTTTGTTGTTGAGATATTTGCTTAATTTCAGTTATGTACTCAGTCACATTCATCATTTCGCATCATATCTTAACCTCTGTTATAGTAAATTTTCACAGCTCGTATCATTGATTAGGGCTTCTTAGCATAAGTGTTGTGAGCCCGAGAGACTGAAGAGATTAATGACTAAGTGAGGCTGAGGCCTATTGTGAGTGATATTCAGCGGATCGGGATGCATGCCGCAGCAGGCTTTATTGATTCATGCCAGTATTTGGTTTAATATAACGCTTGGGTTAGATTTGCCCGTCCGGAGTCTGCACATCCATAGTGGGCGCAACTGCTAGTGATTTATTTACATTTGTGCTGGCTGTGCCCTGGTTTATTTGCATTGGGATGTATCTACCCTGGGCTAGATCATCCCTGTTCTGTGTTGAGTTTTATTGCAAAACCTGAAAGCATGTCTAAATTCTTGTAGTGTTACTTGTAGATTATGAATTTCCGAGATATCACTGTCATATTTTTCTGTAACCTTCCGTACTGTTAATGTTGTATGTGGGCTGTAATACTCGAACCCGTCACTACTTTCAGTCTAAAGGTTAGATTTGTTACTTATTGAGTTGGCTATACTCACGCTACACCCTATACTTTGTGTGCATATCCAGGTGTTTCAGGTGACGGTGGTTGTTGATTCTCAGAGTTCAGTCATTCGGAGATTATCGAGGTAGCTGCCCTGGCATCCGCAGACCTTGACTTTTCTCCCCCATCCCTCAGTTTTATTTATGCAGCTTAAGTTTCTTAGACAGTGCTCATGTCCCTCATGTTGGGGGCATCAACGTTCTTGAGAACGAACGGCATGACTCTATAGCAATAAACTCCCCAAGGTGTGGTGAAGTCTGTCTTTTCTACATCTTCCTCGTGCATCAAGATTTGGTGGTACTCAGCGAAACAATCCACAACGACTGCAGGTAATGCTTCGCACAGTTGTCGATGAGGATGTGGATATTTGGTAAAGGGAATTCATCCTTAGGACTAGATTTGTTGAGATCTCGGTAATCCATGCATATCCTGATCTTTCCATCTTTCTTGGGTATTGGAACGATATTTTCCAGTCAATTGGGGTAATTGGTGACCCTTACCATATTCACTCTATCTGCTTGGCCACTTCCTTCTTTATCCTCAGACTCCTTCACGCAGTGTAGGTACAGAAGGATCTTGACATTTTGGTGGACCATTCCCCTTGGACTTGGTGTATCAATAGATCGGATTCCCTAAGACCAAGAGTTCTTTGATGTTTATGTCGACTACTATTCTGATCCCAAGGATGCACGCTTCGTATTCAGCCAAATTATTGGTTCAAGGGAACCCTATCTTCGCTGATGCTGGATAGTGTTGTCCGTATTCCAAAATCAGGAATGCCCCAATTCTGACTCCTTTAAAGTTTGCTGCTCCATCGAAAAAACTTTCTCCATCTAGGGCAAGATTCTACAATATCTTCTCTAGCAAATAATACTTCTTCATCGGGACAATACATAGTAAGTGGATCATAATCCCCATCCACCGGATTCTCTACAAGGTGGTCGGCAAAAGCTTGCCCTTTGATAGCTTTTTGAGTGATGCACACAATATCAAATTCTCTAAGGAGAATTTGCCATTTAGCTAGCTCTCCGGTAGGCATCAGCTTCTGGAAGATGTACTTGAGCGGGTCGAGCTGAGATATCATATGCGTAGTGTATGCTGACATGTAATGCCTTAGTTTCTAGGTGATCCAAGTCAGAGCGCAACAAGTGCGTTCTATCAAAGTATATTTGGCCTCGCATGGCGTGAACTTCTTACTTAAGTAGTAAATGGTCTGCTTCTTCCTACCAGTCTCGTCATGTTGTTCCAACACACAGCAGAACGAGTTATGCAAGACTGATGGATATAGTAATAATGGCTTCCCGGGCTCAGGGGGGAACCAGCAATGGTGGATTTGATAGATACTCCTTGACTCTGTTGAAGGCTTTCTAGCACTCTTCTATCCATTTTATGGCAGCATCCTTTTTCAGGAACTTGAAAATGGGTTCACAGATTACCTGGACTTGTCTATGAAGCGACAAATGTGATTCAATCTACACAGGAAACTCATCACATATTTCTTACTTTTCGATGGTGGCAATTCTTGAATGGCCTTAATTTTTGATAGGTCCAGTTCTATCATTTTTTTGCTTATAATAAAGCCCAACAGATTTCTATCAAGGACTCCGAACGCACACTTTGCTGGATTCAATTTCAAACTGTACCTCCACAGGTGTTTGAAATTTTTTCTCAAATCGTCCAAGTGCTCTGAACTCTTTCGAGACTTGATGATGACGCCATCCACGTACATTTCAATCTCCTTCTGAATCATGTCGTGCTAAGGAGGTGACTATTGGTGATGATGGGGTACAGAGGCTTTAGGCTGGATCTGTGTTCCTAAGATGGATGGTAATAAGTTGTTATAATTCCATATTTTTAGTGTATTACATGCCTTACATTTTGGTGTTTTAATGATTAATTATACGATGTTTGAGCTTAATTATCTTATTTTTATTTGTAGGATCATTGGAATGCATAAAGAAATGAAAGTTGCACAAAAGGACATTAAAGACACAAGTAATGAGCACGAAAAGGAGAAAATCAGAACAAGGCAAAGTTACCTCGCCCTGCTAGCTTAAGGCACGCTCAACCTCACCCCGCCAGGACTATGGTGCGCTACAGACCAAGCCTCGCCTTTCTTAAGTCCTGGTTCCCTATTCCAAGAATAAATTATTTTCTACTCAGTTTTGGACTAGGAGACTCCGGCACTAGCCTATAAATACCTCCTAAACGTGATTAGTGAGGGGGGTGTTCAATTTTCAAAGGCGGCAAAGTCTTAGAAACACACATGGAACACGGAATTCATCAATTGTTCCATCTTTCATCTATTATTCATATCTTCTATGTTTAAAAACAACACTTTGATTATTGTCATGAACATAAGTGGTTAAGAACCTCATTATTCTGGGTTATGGGTTTTTATTGACTATTATAGTTTGTCGGTTGATTATTTTGCTTGAATTATCATATTAATTCAATCTTGCACTTAATTATTCTATTGTGTTGCTAACATTAGAATAATATCTACGAATTTATAGTAGAACTCCAAGGTGGGAACTATATATTGCATATAAGTTTGAGTAGAGTAAGTTCTTGAATCTGGGCATCGGAGAATAGATTCGCGATTAGGACAGACATATTTTGGTTGCCTTACTTGGTTATTTTTGCGAGAAATATACATGGATTCTTGTTAATTCTAATTCTATAGACATATAGTATTAGGTTGGCTCGAATAGGAAAGCGAAGAGTCAACAGAACTTCGCGAGTATAATAAACCTTGTTAACCATCAAATTAGATAAATCAGGTAATTAAACCAACCAAAAGAACACAATAAGAGAGACATTAATCCCACAACCACGGAATATTCCCATCTCATTGAATTCTTCCAATGTGTTTGCTTGTTTGCTTTGCACCTTTGAATTTCTTGCTTGTTTAGTAATTTCAAAGTAATTTTTAGTCATAAAAATCTCAATAATCTTCTTCACAACCGCTTGAGCAATTCACTTATAAAAGTTTAGACTAGACAAGAGTTAATCATAAATCCTCGAGGGACGATACTTTCTCATCAGTTTGTTACTTGTCGATCGCGCATACTTACGTGTATGTTGGGACAAAATAGGTTTTTGGTGCCATTGCAGGGGATTCAGAAATTAGCTAATTTTCTTAAATAAGCTTTTATTTGTTTTTGTTCGAGTTTTAATTTGCTTTACTGTTTTTGACTCTACAAGTGTTCACCTTAAATGCTAAGAAGAAGTAACAGTCTGAACAATCTTCCTCCTCCTGATCCTAAACCCAAAAGACTTTTTCACAAGTTGAGGAGTGAGGCATAAGCAAGAGCGAAAACTGCAAAGTTGGGCATCGTAGTCCAACTACAGGCAATCGAGATGGAAGAGAATGATGAGAGACTGGTGATCGAGGCTGCAAGGCCTAGTATCCTAAACATCACTCAGGCTATCGTAAAGCTTGACATAACTATTTAGTTTGAGCTGAAACAGTACATGGTGCAACTAATCCAGTCCACAACGCAATTTGTGGGTTTATCACATGAAGATCCGCAAAGGTATAAACAAAATCTTTTAGAGATTATGGATCATACAACTATCCGAACGTCTCGAAGGACCACGTCAGACTGACCTTGTTTTCCTTTTCCTTGTTGGGCGGAAGCAAAAGAATGGTTACAGAAAGAGCCAGCAAACTCAATCCGCACATGGGACGATCTAGCACAGAAATTCCTAATCAAATTCTTTCCCACAAAGAAAACAAAGTCATTGAGAAGCCAAATTCTGGGGTTTTAACCAAAAGACGGCGAGACTCTATGTCTAGCATGAGAGTGATATAAGAAGATACTCAGAGATTATTTGCAACACTATCAGACTAATGAAGTCTTGGGTCATACATTTGGTTATGGACTAGACAAAGCATCCAAGATGAATCTTGATTCAGCTTGTAAAGGTAGTTGCATGGCTAGGCCGTACAATGAGATCCATATCCTTCTGAGAAATTTCACTGCTAATGATAGCAACTGGCAAGGAGACGAAGAACCATGAAGAACACTTAAATAGAAGGCAACAAGTGTTATTGAGCTTGATGATTCCTCAGCCATGAGAGCAGATATAGTAAATTTAGCCAATCAGGTGAATACTATGACGATGCAAAAAGTGTTGTTTACCCTTAAAATTGGATAACAATTAAACTTATAATGAGGTTTTAAGGACACGTGATTTCACCTAATACCAATTGATAAATGTGAAGATTAGTAATAGAAATTAACAATAAGATAAAGCAAACCAGTGTTGAAAAGTAGTTCAGCTCACGAGCTAGAGTGCTCTCAAACTGGTCAAAACCAAAATAATTAAGAGATAAGCAAGCTGATGAAAAAGAATATAAACTAGAGAGATAATGTTATATTGCTTTGATATGCATGAATATATGATCGTTACAAGATGATTAAGGCCCTCTTTATATAGTAGAGAATCCTATTTATGGTAAAATTCTGATTACGGAAGTAAATTCCATGATGGGATAAATAATCGGTCCTGACTTGATACGTGCCGAGATTTCCGCCACGATGCTTGCCCGATCATGGATATCTCGACTTTTTGTTACTCGACCTGGCAGGCTTCCTTCGATCTATTTCCTATTTCAGTCTTGATCTTTATCAGCCATTGATCCATGAGCTTACTAATCCATATATGTACCATGGTCCGATATAACCGAGGCCGAGCCTTGATCTACCACCCCGATTTTGGTCAGTCATACAAAATTATGCAAGTCTGATTTTAACCTTATACAGATAGTACCCTCATTTTTTGGAGTGTAATGACGAGAAACAAATTGAGTCTTTGAGTTTCTTTGCTTGTTCTTCCTAAAATACCAAATGTCCAATCTCTATTCTTCTTTCCGTACGAAAACAAAATGGCCAAAATAGCTAAAATTGTTCCGCAAAAGGAAACCGCTCAGGTTCGGGCTAAGGAGCGCACCAAGTGTCGGTCTCGGAGGGAGACCTTTGAAGAAATCCATGCTCGGGGCTTTGTTCTTTCGACTGAGATCGATGGACCTGAATGACCATTTTAACTAGAGTTTGAGTAGCTCTTAGTCTTAACAGTCGGTGAGGATTTGCTCGGACTCAAAGTAAAGTTAGCCCTTAGGCTTTATAGATAGTCCCCGAGTGAGAGTTTGCTCGAACTCGGGTTGAGATAGCCCTCGGGGCTTTTATGATCGAGTGAGGACTTGCTCGAAATCGAAGTGAAGTTAGCCCTTAGGCTTTATAGTCGAGTGAGGATTTGCTTAAATTCGAAGTAAAGTTAGCCCTTAAGCTTTATAGTTGAGTGAGGATTTGCTCGAACTTGAAGTAAAGTTAGCCCTTAGGCTTTATAGTCAAGTGAGGATTTGCTCAAACTCGAAGTAAAGTTAAACCTTAGGCTTTATAGATCGTCCCCAAGTGAGAGTTTGCTCGAACTCGGGTTAAAATAGCCCTTGGGCTTTTATGATCGAGTGAGGACTTACTCGAACTCGAAGTAGAAGTAGCCCTTAGGCCTTTGTATCTGTTACGGATTTCGGACGTCTCCGATCCACATTAATTTGGTCGTAGCCTCTTTAGTTCAGAACTTGCCCTTTGGATTATTTTCCATTTCACTTCGAGCTTACCCGAAGTGTCAGTCCCCGAGTGGGGTGGTCGTGGCCAATAAAATTGAGGGTCGCCTTTAAGGTCTTATGGTCTCGAAATTTTAGTAGTTCGATTTTGTTTGTTTTTTGGACGGCAATCCTCAAGCGTGGGGTTAGTTGTTCGAACTTTCGTCATAATCGGCCCTTAAGCATGTTTACACAATAGAGCAAGAGTATGAAATAGGAAATATTTATAAAGGCATGAGGTATTGGCAAGGAAAAACACTTCTCTCAATTGATGATTACACATGCGCGCATGCTTGATGTTAGGGCTCAAGTAACCTATTTGGGCACGGTTCATCTGAGCGTTTGACCCTTACAATATTTTCCTATCGAGACCCTCACGAAGTAATTTCCTTCAATAAAGTAGACATTCGAGGGTAATGCCCCCAGTACTCGAGGCTTATTGTAGGGAACCTCGGATAATGTTGAATTGCTCTAAGTTAGAACGAACAATGGTTTCCTCGTTAAAAACCTCGCCGAAAAAACCCATTTGGGACAAAAACCGGTCTAAGAGAAAAAGAGTGCAATGCGTTCTTTAAGATCCAAAGCTTCATGCTGATCCTTGTCGATAGCTTGCAAGTGTTAGTCGAAAAAATAGAAAGAATTGGAATGGGGTCGTACCTTCATTCGGATTTTGGATATTTAATGTGATCTTCCTTAGCACCAAGCCCTCATGAATTTTGACCTCGATCATTTCTCCCCTTATTTCGTGCGAAGCTTCGCCCAGACCCACTGCCTCTACGGTCTCCATTGTACGGTTGATATAGATCCCTATTCGACCTCAGCTCTCGATCGATGTCCCTTTTGATCTTATCCATGGGCCTCCTAGGATAAACGGACCCCAAAGGAGTCCCTAGTTGATCATCCTCGACCCTGATCTTCGACTGATATTGATTATGTACGTCGGCCCAGGTGACAGCCGGGTACTCGATTAAACTTTGCTTCAATTGCTGTGAAGCTATGGAACTCCGAGTGTTGAGACCTTGAGTGAAAGCTTGAACAGCCCAGTCATCGGTGACTGGGGGTAAATATTTCTCTCTGCTTGGACCGAGATATGAATTCCCTGAGCATCTCGTTATCTTTCTGCCTTACCTTGAAAAGGTCCGACTTCCTCGTTGCAACTTTAATAGCTCCGGCTTATGCCTTTACAAAAGAATTTGCAAGCATAATAAACGAATCAATAGAATTAGGGGGTAAGTTATGATACCATATTAAGGCACCCTTCGAATGAGTCTCCCCAAACTTCTTCAACAGTACAGATTCAATTTTGTCATCTTCCAAGTCATTTCCTTTGATGGCGCACGTATATAAGGTGGCGTGTTCATTCGGATCGGTCCCGTTATTCTTGGGAATCTCGGGCATACAGAACTTCTTGGGGATTGGCTTCGGAGCCGCTCTAGGGGGGAAGGGTCTTTGCATAAACTTCTTAGAATCTAGTACTTCCAATTTCGGTGGTGCCCCCAGAATTTGATCAACTCAGGAGTTGTACGCTTCTACCCTGTTATAATTTTCCTCAATCTTCTTTTTCGCCCGATTCAATCTATGGCGGGGCCATTCCCCAATTCACTAGCATTCGATCTCTCCGGTACAGGTTTGGCCCTATGATCAACTTCTTATGATGTTTCAATCTCAATTCTACTTGGTGCTCGATTCTGATTTTGGAGTTGTGCTATCGCAACTTGTTGAGTCTGCAACATCCCGAATATCATTCAGAGGATAATTCCGCCTTCTTCACCTCTTTGTGCATTCTTATCGGTTGCTCGAGCATCTTTGCGGACGATATTTTAAGGGTCGACGCCCAAATTCCCATTAATGGCAATATGGGAGTTGACATCGACTAGGTCTACAGCCAGCGGTCCGTCGGGGTTGACTGGAGGTAATCCGTTTCTTGGGGCGACTATGTTTTCTGTTACACCCCATGTTTTCGTACGTGGAAGTATGCCATAAATAAATTGATGAAAGTTCGGAAATGAGATGTTACATCCCGCATTTTTTTTACGTTAAAGTTTCGTCGTAAGTTAATCGACATAAGCTAGGGGAATGAGATTATTTGTGGGATTATTAGTATTATGCTATTTCAAACAAGGGATAAGTAAATTCGTGAAGGTGAGGGTAAGCAAATGCACAACTTCCATAAATGACTCTATTCATAGAAATACTAGAGATGCTTATGTTCTTGATTCCCCATGTGTCATATTATTCTATCATCTATTCACGGGTCTCAAAAATACTTAAGTTGGTAAAGTTTATTTCATGTATTAATCAGAGGCATAATGGTCTTATGACGTACCGAGAGATTTTACTAACGTATATCATATGCATTTCATGCATTTATACATGCACATTGACCCATGGCCAGATGGCGTTATATACGCGTATATATATGTAGATGGGATATGGGAAAGGTTATGGCGTTATATACGCACCACCACTTGATCAGTTGGTATACGTTGATGATTTTGCCCACAGTGGTCGAGATGATATGATTAGATGCCCTCTAAGGCCTGATAATGTTATGAAACATGTACCTATGCACGATATGACATTCATACGCATATGCATGACACTATAATTATTTCACGATTTACAAAGTTATCCAGACTTACAGGTTGAGTCACTTACTCTATATTTCTTCCATGTATGTTATGTACTTATTTATGTACCTTACATACTCGGTACATTATTTGTACTGACGTCCCTTTTGCTTGGGACGCTGCGTTTCACGCCCGGAGGTCCCGATAGACAGCTCGAGAGCCCTCCAGGTAGGCTATCAGCTCAGCGGAAGACGTTGGTGCGCTCCATTTGCTTCGGAGTTGCTTGTTTGATTAGTATGATTTAGACGTGTATTGTTTGGTATGGCAGGACTCTGTCCGAACCTTTATGGAAATTATGTATTCTTAGAGGATTGTAGACAGATGTCATGTACGTAAAAGATTGTATGGCCTTGTCGGCCTATGTTCAGTATACGAGTGATTACTTTGGTCTCATAGGCCCGTATGTCATATGTATAAGTTGGAATCACATGTTGTATACTACTTATCTTACGGCAGCCTTCTGGCTCACTTATCTATGATAGTATGACATGAAAAGATACGTTATGTTGGTACTCGGTTGAGTAAGTTACTGGGTGCCCATTGCAGCCCTTCGGTTTAGGTCATGACAAAAGTGGTATCAGAGCAGTTCTGTCCTAGGGAGTCTACAAGCCGTGTCTAGTAGAGTCTTGTTTATGGGTGTGTCGTGCACCACACTTATAAGCAGGAGGCTACATGGCGTTTAGGACCGTCACTCTTTCTTCTTACTCTAGATCGTGTGGTAGAGCTCAGTTGTAAGAACTTAATTTCCTAAACTCTATCTTATTCATAATACAACGATACCTACATTTAGAAAGACGGTTGATAAGGGATTGAATGCGGCAGTTGAGTCAGAGGAATTCAAATTTGCATCATGCTTATGATGGATAAATGTGAGGTATTCAGCAGATCATGTGTATACTAAGATGTGTAAGCCTCTTGATAAGGAACCTTAAGGCAAGAATATTTATCCACCTTTATGGTGAAAGACAATGAGAGATTCAGAAGATAAATACAAGTTTCAAGAAGTAAAAGAAGCAAGGTGAAGAAGGGTACGAGGCACCCAATTAATGAAGATTATCAGTATTACAGTTCTGGAAGCAAAATATAAGCATTGTGAGTTACCCTCAACAGCAACCGAGATATGTATAATTGGCCACACCCATCTCAGTTATACCCTATTGGGAGCTAACAAACATAGTTTAAGAGAAGGACGAGTTATCAGGATCCGGCTGGGGATAGAGTAACCCAAAGTAGTGGATGGATTGGCAGAGTTAGTTGACATTTCCGAAGGATAGTGCAAACGTGGTAATAGATCTCCTTGTGAGACACCCAGATGGCGCACTCTAAAATAGTACAGCTAGATATGTATACTATAAAGATAGACATTAGAAACCTTGAAGGGCTAAATATTACCTTAGTGTGGCTTGCGTCCCTAGTAGAGCGAGAACTTTAAGCAACCCGAAGAGCCATTGGATGGACCAAAGGGGAGCTAAAAGCAAAAGAATGTCTTGTTCGAGTTTTCAGAATAAAGTGATAGGTATAAATGTTAGCGGGAAATAAAAAAAAAGAATTAATGAAGCATTATGAGTAAGATATGATACATGGATGACAACGGTAGATCAAAAGATGACAGTATTATAGAGTATATAGTCAAGTGAAAGAAGAGACGAGAGGTGACAGGCCTTAGGACAACAAAAGATTATAGGCCATACAGTCATGTCCTCGTTTCGAGAAATAAGTTCTTAACTATAACTCCATTATCAAAAGGAAAAGTCAGACCCCAGAATAATAGAAATCAGTATGGGCTGGTGAACAAGATAAACTAAACATGAATTAGTTTATGGGTACTCTAATATAGTACAGCTAGATATGTGTACTATAAAGATAGACATTAGAAGCCTTGAAGGGATAAATATTACCTTAGTGTGGCTCGCGTCCCTAGTAGAGCGAGAACTTTAAGCAACTCGAAGAGCCATTGAATGGAGCAAAGGGGAGCTAAAAGCAAAAAGAATATCTTGTTCGAGTTTTCAGAATAAAGTGATAGGTATAAATGTTAGCAGGAAATAAAAAAAAGAATTAATGAAGCATTATGAGTAAGATATGATACATGGATGGCAACGGTAGATCAAAAGATGACAGTATTACAGAATATATAGTAAAGTGAAAGAAGAGACGAGAGGTGACAGGCCTTAGGACAACAAAAGATTATAGGCCATACAGTCATGTCCTCGTTTCGAGAAATAAGTTCGTAACTATAACGCCATTATCAAAAGGAAAAGTCAGACCCCAGAATAATAGAAATCAGTATGGGCTGGTGAACAAGATAAACTAAACATGAATTAGGGACTAAGTGATTTGATAATGGTCGACATCATGAGAATTTCAGATTGCGTTCTGGCAATAGTAGAATGGACAACAGAAGAATATTCATGAGGAATTCAGAGAAAGGTCATTCAGGAAGACGCTTCCCTAAAGCAAGCAATGTGACCAAAGTTAAGCTTAAAGGACTATATGTGCCAGTTATACTAAGTTCACCCCCGTGAGTAAGGAAAGTTTTTAATCTTGGTACATAAGGATTATCACAAGGCGAGTAAGGGTCATCGATGATGTGAGAAGATGCCAAAGATGAAGAGGTAAAACATCTATGGGTAGATCGTCGTAGTGCTAAATCTTAGTACTCCCTTAAAGGGGGGAATATGGAGTGATGTGGCATTAAGTCAGAATTAAGTGGCTCTAGTAACTATAGAATGATAAAGGAAGAATGCGATAAAAATGAGAAAGGGATGAGATTGCACTTATCCAAATCCTACGGATATGCTGCAATTCCAGAACATTATGTAAGCACGACGTCGAGGAAAGGAAGTAAGGCTACCAGCCCGAGATGTTTTTGATAATGAGGAGCCAGTGCGAGAGGTAAGTTAAGACAAAAGGAATAACCCAAGAAAGATTACTCGGAATATTGATATGAGAATGGGCCAACGAGTAGTTAGTAGTTGATTCAGGAAGAGCCTAGCAATGGATAGACAAGAGGATAAAAGACAAATCAACAGATCAATGCAAGATAAACGTAGGGAACCCCAACATGGGGAATTGAGTCTCGCAGTTATGACATTGTAATACTTGAGATATATTCATATAATGGTTGGGGAAGTTAAAAAGGTACCGTATGAGTATTACAGAAATAAAAGAGAATTCCACTAGGATGATAGTCGAAATATCAATTCAGAAGCAACCCTACAAGTACAAGGGCGTGGAGGTAAGTAACTACGGTTAATTATAGGCGAGGAAGGACATCAAAAGTTCCGTTGAGTACACGACGTAATAAGTTCGCAGCTTTACAAGAGTCAGAGGGTCCTCCCTAAGTACTACAATGAAAGACTAGTTGAGAAAATAAGGAAGAAAGCTTCAACTTAAGCACAATGCCCTAAATAGGAAATGGTCGTGTAATAACAGTCTCACTACAAAATTGTATGCACTCCAAAAGAAAGTGGCACCTACCATGGCTAATGAGCGAGGAGTAAAACCAAAAGTAATATTCGAGATCATATGAGTTGCACAAAAATTTTGGCATGCGTGAGAACTCAGATAAGCTAAGTAGGCATGCAACAAGGGGCAAAAAGACCAGGAAAAGCAATTGCTTACGTTGAAGAAAGCTGAAATGGAACGAAAGGAATTATTCAATTAATGATCAGCCGAGAAGACTCCAGTATAAGTTAAAAGAAAGAATTGGGTCCAGGTCCTAGACAAAGGATTGAATCATTAGAAGTTTGTATCATGATTTTCCATAGCGTCCATAAGAGGATAAAGTAATAACTAATACCATGAGCTACAAATTGAAAGATAGCTTAAGCCTGCATAGAGGCTGATCAGAGGGAAGAGGAAACTAAAGAGTTACATCAACTAAGTAAATCGGGAGTTTGATTATTGGACCCAGAAAATTATAGAAATCGTGATTGAGAACATTTCAAAATCACTCTTAATATCAGAGGTACAAGAGGGATAGCACAGTAGCCATATTCTATAACGGCTCTACGATAAAGCCAGTTAGAAGAAGTACCAGCCTCATAAAAAGTTAGCATGAAGCTCCCACCGGATTGTGTATGTGCCAGAGGTGCAAGTATTATAATAGAGCTTCAAGTTGTGAATGTGAATCATACCTATGTGGAAGGGAGGTTATAAAAGAGATAGAAGAATATGAGGCGATATTTTAAGGTAAGTAAGGTAAAGGTGAACAATGTATGAGATACTCAAGTGCATAAGGTTATGAATAGTCCATACTTCAGATAGAAGGCTAGAAGCGCGGGAATTCTGTATCCAGGAATGATAGCGGCGTCGTCAATGGCATATCTTCCAGCCTATTGTTTCTAGGTACTGAGAGTCTAGTTAAGAAAGTAAAGAAGAGTCAGAGACGATGTGAGGTCTCGCTTGATGTTCTAGAGTAACACAAGGAAGTGAATAGTGCAAACAAGTTGAAGGAAGGTTCCGAGTAATATAAATAGATATGTGTAGGTCGCAAGCTAAAGTATGGTAAAGCAATAAGGTTTTGAAGTGTAGTGTCGTATCGCCCCTAGGTGGATCAAGAAAATCGCTTCAAATGTTCCATGATGAGACATAAGCCCTAGTGGAAATGTATTATAAGAAGTTTCAAGTTATCAATGGAAGATTGTATCAACATTGAGGTGAATGAACAATGGATGAATAAAAGTTACAAAGTATATGATGAGATTAGGCCATCATTCTTAAGATGAACAGTAATGAAGAAGCGTTAAAAGACTTAGCTTTATGCATATAGGATAAGCAATGAGAGTAACCTGGAGTTTGGTCACAGACCTCAGTAACGATAAGTCGAAGTAAAAATTATGGTATAGTATGACCTACCTAGATGCAGTAAAGTCATACGAATGTATAGCTGGGTCTATGAAATAAGATATATCAATATTTGTAAGTTCAACAAAATATCGAGTAAAGAACTTCAGTATACCTATAGAGGCCCAGAGAAACATCTTATCAAGCTCTGTATATGCTTACAAAGTGAAGCCTAGAGATTGGCTAAAAATTGGAGGAAAATGGAGAGGAGAGTCGCATAGGCGCACATACAAGGAAAAAGTCGTACAGGATACGTGACAGAAGATAGCAAGAGTTACGAGATTGGAAGAATTCCGACCCCAGACCGTGGTATGAGAAAGAGGCCTAAAGGGGGGAATGCCCTGGCCTTTGCATTTACTCAGAGAATGGTTGCCTAAATGGCACGAAGAGTATTAAAGTATTCGCAAGAGCTATGTGTTATGAGAATAATAAGTGCATCAGTCAACATTCGAGGAAGAATGTTCCAAAGGGGGGAATGATGCTACACCCCATATTTTCGTACGTGGAAGTACGCCATAAATAAATTGATGAAAGCTCGGAAATGAGATGTTACATCCCGTATTTTTTTTTACGTTAAAGTTTCGTCATAAGTTAATCGACGTAAGCTAGGGGAATGAGATTATTTTTGGGATTATAAGTATTATGCTATTTCAAAAAAAAGGATAAGTAAATTCGTGAAGGTGAGAGGGTAAGCAAATCGATAAAAAATGAGTTTCGTCGAAGTTTGGCATTTTGGGATAAAATACGGTCCAAGCTATAATACCCCGTATTTATGGACTAGTGCCATACAAAGTACTACATGGCTATGATAGTAGGGTAAATAAAGTGTATTAAAAGTGAATAGTATTTTAAGTAATTTGAGATAATTCTTAATTATGTGGGTAATTAATTAATTATTGGATAATTAATTAAAGAGTGGGATAAGATTTAACCCCTCCCCCCAACGTGGCAAGCAACCCCTTTCCCTTTAATTACAAGCACTAAAGGATGCAAGGTGTCACACTTTGAAAGAAATGTGACACCAAGCATTAATTAAAGAAAGCCACCTAAAGTTAAAGATAATTCCCTAACTCAATTCAATTTCTAATCTCTTAGAAAGATTCTACCAAGAACGTTACATTATAATCACATTCTAATCCAAGGAGCATAGGAACGTGACTTCATTTTTCAAATAGCAACACTTCATATCAGAACGTTAGCAATTCCAACAAGAATTATTATAACCTTAGCAACATAAAATTTTGTGGTTCTAAAGGAGTACGGTGCAATCTTTTCCAAGAATATCATACGAATTTTTTCCTACTCCGGGTATGTTAAGGCTATCCCTTATTTCTTATGGCATGATTCATATGATACAAACGAAACGAGCAAATGTACAACTTTCATAAATGACTCTATTCGTAGAAATACTAGAGATGCTTATGTTCTTGATTCCCCATGTGTCATATTATTCTATCATCTGTTCATGGGTCTCAAAAATACGTAAGTTGGTAAAGTTTATTTCATGGTATTAATCAGAGGCATAATGGTCTTATGACGTACCGAGAAATTTTGCTAACGTATCTCATATGCATTTCATGCATTTATACAGCACATTGACCCACGACCAGACGGCGTTATAGACGCGTATATATATGTATATATTTGTATATGGGATATAGAAAAGGTTATGGCGTTATATACGCACCACCACCTGATCAGCTGGTATACGTTGATGATTCTGTCCACAGTGGCCGAGATGATATGATGGATGCCCTCTAAGGTCTGATGATGTTATGAAACATGTACTTATGCACGACATGACATTCATACGTATGCATGACGCTATAATTATTTCACGATTTACAGAGTTATCCAAACATACAGGTTGAGTCATTTACTCTATATTTCTTCCATGTCCGTTATGTACTTATTTATGTGCCTTACATACTCGGTACATTATTCGTACTGACGTCCCTTTTGCTTGGGGACACTGTGTTTCATGCCCGCAGGTCCCGATAGACAGGTCGAGAGCCCTCCAGGTAGGCTATCAGCTCAGCGAAAGACGTTGGTGCGCTCCATTTACTTCGGAGTTGCTTGTTTGATTAGTATGATTTAGACGTGTATTGTTTGGTATGACAGGACTCTGTCCCGACCTTTATGGAAATTATGTATTCTTAGAGGCTTGTAGACAGATATCATGTACGTAAAAGATTGTATGGCTTTGTCGGCCTATGTTCAGTATACGAGTGATTATTTTGGTCTTATAGGCACGTATGTATTATGTATAAGTTGGTATCACGTATTGTATTCTACTTATCTCATGGCAGCCTTCCGGCTCAGTTATCTATAATAGTATGACATGAAAAGATACGTTATGTTGGTATTCGATGGAGTACGGTATCGGGTGCCCGTCACAGCCCATCGGTTTGGGTCATGACATTTTCGTTCTCACCATGAAGACCAAGGTCGGTGTCTGGGTGAGTGGGTACTACTTGAGAGTTTGACATGTTAATTCCTGAAATCAAAGACACTTACGAGAACAAGTGTAAAGCAATGTGTTATGAGAATTAATATCAGGGAATCACTATTATCCTTAGCCCCATAGTGGGCGCCAAACTGTTTACCCTTAAAATTGGATAACAATTAAACTTATAATGTGGTTTTAAGGACACGTGATTTTACCTAATACCAATTGATAAATGTGACTATTAGTAATAGAAATTAAAAATAATATAAAACAAACCAGTGTTGAAACATAGTTCAGCCTTGAGCTAGAGTGCCCTCGAACTGGTCAAAACCAAAATAATTAAGAGATAAGAAAGCTGATGAACAAGAATATAAACTAGAGAGAAAATGTTATATTGCAGATATGTGTCGATGGATGCTTAGGGCCCCCTTTATATAGTAGAGGAATCCTATTTATGGTATAATTCTTATTACGGAAGGAAAATCCCATGACGGGCTAAATAATCAGTCCTGACTTGATACGTGCCGAGATTTCTGCCACGATCCTTGCCCGATCACGGATATCTCGGCTTTCTATTACTCGACCCGGCAGGATTCCTCCGATCTCTTTCCTGTTTCAGTCTCGATCATGATCGGCCATTGATCCACAAGCTTACGAAATGGTCCGATATAACCGAGGCCGAGCCTTGATCTACCACCTCGATTTAGGTCAGTCACACAAAATTAGGCAAGCCCGATTTTGGCCGTATACAAGTCCATTAGATACAGCAGGTGCAACAAATGTCTACATGTTCTGAGATATGTGGAGAAGGCCACACGAGTAACCATTTAATGACCTGGCCAGTTGTTTTGAGTATTTCAGCCCCGTTTCCTCTACTTGATGCTTTACATCTGTGTATTTGTGGTTACACGAATTGACGGGGTGGTGGGTTTTGTTTCCGTGGAAGTTTCAAAGTGAATTAGGACACTTAGTTCTAAGGATGGAAGCTTAAGTTGAAAGAGTTGACCAAAGTTTGTCTTTTGTATGGACGACTCTGAAATGGAGTGTTGTGGTTCCAATAGCTTCATAGGTGATTTTGGACTTAGGCGTATGTCCAGATGAGGATTTGGAGGTCTGTAGGTTGATTTGGTGCTTTTTGGTAGAAGGTGGAAAATTGAAGGTTTGGAAGGTTGATAGGTTTGTCTGGGAGTTGATTGTGTTGATATTAGGTTCGAATTTTGGTTTCGGGAGTTGGAATCGGACTGCTGTGTCATTTGGGACTTGTATGGAAAACTTGAGGTAATTCCGAGTTGATTTGATGTGGTTCAACGTGAGTTTTAGTAGTTGATAGTTTATTAGATCATCAGGCTTGAAACGTGGTGTGATTCGTGGTTTTGATACTGTTTTTTTGTTTTGAGGCTTCTAGTAGGTTTGTATCATGTTTTTGGATTGGTTGGAATGGTTGGATGGGGTCCCGGAGGCCTCGAGTGTATTTCATATTGGTTTCAGCTTGTTTTGGATAGTGTTGCATAGTTGAAGTGTTGTTGAGTCTAGAGCTTTCACCCTGTGGTGGACTAGCCATAGATGCCGGTCCGCACGTGTGGGTGAAGGGCCGCAGAAGTGTACAAGGCTAGAGGTTAGGGACAATCGCAGATGTAGAAGGCAGGGCACAGGTGCGATGTTGCTTCTGTGAAGCAATGGCTGCAGATGCGCAAGGGCAGATGCAGTAGGTTGGTCGCACAAGCGAAAGTGCTGGGTATTAAGGTGGGCTGTAGATGCCGGCTCTTATCCGCAGAAGCGGAGCCACAGATGCGCAATCATTGGTTGTGTTATAATTAAAAGGGTTTGATTGTTTTCTCTTTTTGGGAGTTGTGGCGATTTTTGGAGGGCTTTTCCCTACAATTGAAGAGGTAAATGAAGTTTTTTCAATTTTGATAATAGATATTGATTACATATAGATTATTACACATAGTTTATGTGAATTTATGGTGAAATTTGGGGATTTTTTACTACGGTTTTTGAAAGTGAGATATTATGATTTGAAGGTCAAATTGAGGTTGGATTCAAATGATACACACATATTTAGTCTTATGTTGGAGTGGATGTTCGGAATTTTTGAGTTTGGACGGGTTCCGAGCCCGAGGTTGACTTTGCATAATTGATTTTAGAACTTAGCTTTATCTTTTGGAATGATTTCCTAGGCTTTGTTTGATGATATTAAGTTGTTTTGATTAGATTTGAGTCGCTCGGAGGTGGATTTTGTGTGGGAAGGGCTTTTTGGAGTATTGTGTCCTGCATTTTGAGGTAAGTACCATATCAAAACTTGGATTCAAGGGTAAATATCCTTGGGAACTATGTTATATGAGATGTATTGGGGTGACGCACACGCTAGGCGACGGGCGTGTGTGAGTGCACCGAAGTGTTCATGATTTGGGTGGATTTTAGAACATTATGGGATTTGTTTTGCTATCATTCCTCATTATATCCGTGTTTTCAAAACTTGTATGATTATTTGAGTTTTGATTCATTTCAGAATTCATTTCTAGGCTATGTGCTTATTTGTTTAAGACATGATAAGCTATTCTTGGTGTTTCTGAGCTAGTTGCCTTAATTGTACACGTACTCTCAGTCATGATGCTATATCCGTGTATGATATCTCCATCTTAGTACTTTCTTATTTGATTCCTCACATGCTGTTGATGCTATATATGTGTGACTGATAAGTTGGTATTTTACCGACTTATCTCGTCTTTAATATTAGAGTTTTGCTATGTTTGATTGATTAAATCATGTGATTAATATCATTTACTTCTATTTTACAAGTTTTATATGATTTAGAAGTGATCGTGAAGAAACCAAGTGAAAACAAGTCAAAAAGGAGATAAAATGAACAATATAGAAATCTGCCTAGCGAATTACCCTTCGCGAAAGCGAAGGTGAGATTGCGAACGCGAAGATACAAAATACAAACCTTCGCGGATGCGATGGAGAAATCAGGAACGCGAAGATGCAGAACACAATCCTTTGCGAACGCGAAGGTATAATCACGAACACGAAGAACAAATGAGCGAAAAAACTGGGCAGTTCTGGAATTTCACGTTTTCGACTCCAAAACCATTTAATATACGACCTAGCTCATTTGTAAAATATTTTTGGTCAGTCCCAAAAATTATCTCTTGAGAGGAGAACACAAGTTTTGAGTTTGGGTTCTTGCACACACACTTGGGTCTTGAAGATTTGAAGTTTTTTGTTGAGAATTTCTTACTCATTTATGCTCATTTCTTCATTTTCTTGCTTTGTACTGAATATTTAAGTGTGTAGTATTTTTTCCAACACTTAAATCTTGTTTATGGGAATATTCATATTTAAATTGTGGATTAAATATCTTGTTGTGCTTATGTATTGAATAATTTTTATTTATTATGAAGTGAGTTATTGTTTCTTTAATTATTCTAATTTTCTAATATTTCCAAAGGGATTAGCTAAACCTAGGACTTGCCCATGTACTTCGAATATTTTGGATAAGATAATATGGGGTTGGGAAAGATTAATTAACAAGAACTTGAGGCTTTAACCCTCACTTTATAGATTCCACCTAGGGATAGGATTGAACTACTTGTAGCCATATCCGGGTGTGCTTAATCTCTTAATTGTCTTAGTGATAATTCAATTAGGAAGTCTTGATAGTCTTTGGAAGAAGCTAAAATAGAATTATTACCCGAGGCTAATTAATATAAACTCGCTCATATTTGTAAAATCGTAAAATACATTGGATCTTTACTTGAGTGTAATTTTTTTTGTATCCATACTTATAGCCATTGATCATTTTACTTGCTTTCTAGGTTAGTTTATATTTTCACGATTAGTCATAAATATTTTCTCAAAACCATTCTAAGTGTTTGACATTGCATAACAAGTGATAATTCTCTTACACTCCTAATCGCTTACATAGTGTTCTCTATAGGATTCGACCCCGACTTATAGTTGGGTATATTATATCATGCGACCGTGTTCATTTACTTTTTAGTAGTGGATTTGGAAGTCAACAAAATTGGCGCCGTTGCCAGGGAACAATTTGGCGTATTTAGGTTGTTTGAGAAATAAGTGTACGTGTTTTGGCCCAAACTTGTGAATATTTGTGTAATTATTTTCGTATCTTTGTTTATTTTTCTTGTTTGTTTTCTTAGTTTTTGAAAAATGGCATCACATGATGAAAATTGGTCGGATGGTAGTTGCTCATACTTTGATGACCCTTGTCCTTATTGTGGAGGACCACACTCTTGGCAAAATTGTATAAACTTTCCCGGGGGCGGATTGTGCACACAATCTCAAACCCATGAGTGGAGTATTTGTGATAAGTCTGATGGTCAAAAGGGTCATTAGACTAATCGTGCTTATTTGTCCTTCCCTTCCCCAAACACCCGCTATGATGATTCTACTTTTTGTGATGACAAGTATAGGGAGATGGAAGCAGAAGAAATTGAGCAAGGTCAAAATGGAGAGTTTAAGATCAGATAGAATGCCTACTTGAGGGAGGAAACAAAGAGCAAAATGCCTTGGAGGAGCTTTTGGAAAATAGTCTCCAAAATGATTTGGCACTTGAAAGGTTGTACTTACAAATGGAATAAATGCTTGAAGCTTTAGAGGTCCAAAAACCTAGGAAGTGAGTGATAGCCAAAAACCTTCCTTAGAGGTTGAAGCCGAAAATCCGTCCTTGGCACTTGATCAAAACCAAGAAGAACTCTCAAATACTCAAAATGAGAGGATGATGCTCATGTTGGAGGCCATTCTTGAAAATAAGGAGAAGCACAACTTGGCACTCGAGGACTTAAAACAAGTACTAACTCAAAATGATGATAATATCCGCACCTTGAAAAATCAAACGAAAATATTCGTTGAGGCTCACTATGCCCACCAATTTGAGAATGTGGAAAGAGGTCAAGAAGAGTCCAACTTTGAGGAAGAAAGTGAGATTTATTTTGAGGAATCAAGAATTGAACATCCTCCAAGCGACTCCATTCTTGTTAGTGATGCCAAGAAAAATATGGAATTAGAGTCAACTAAAAAATTTGAAGATGTAGTTGAAAATGACTCTAGTTCGGGGTACCAAGAGGATGTCAAAATCCGAAAAGAATTGTAATCTGGAGGCTTGATGTCACATTCCAAGCATTTCTCAACGTTAGAATTGTGGGGTGATATGGGAATTGAATTACACGAGTCAATGAGGGATTGCGAGGAGGAAAGGCAAAGGCCATAGATTTTATAGTTTGAAGGAACAAGAAGGAAAAATGACATTCATCGCATCAAAGCCAAGAAATGCAAAATGAAGAAATTAAAGTTTGGCATTATCATCTACTTACCACCCCCTGTCGCTCGTGGTCACAAAATTGATTCCAAGTTAGGTGCCTAGTTCATATCTTCCAAGTGGCAAGAAAAGTGGTAAAGTTGATTCGTGTCATGCCACGGCGTTAAATGCGGCGCTTGGTGGGAGGCAATCCGTAGTTTTCAAAAATTTTAATCATTTTTGAAATTTTCTTTTTTTAGAATAGCTTAGTATATTATTTTTGACTAATCTGCCAAGTTTTAGAATTTTTAAAGTTGATTTGAGCAGGTCGGGGTGACCGGACAACCAAAAACTAGTAGCTGCTGGAAATTGCAGAAGCATTGCTTCGCATTCGCGATGGACCTTCGCGATCGCGAAGGGTAATAAGATTTTAAGCCTACACGTTCGTGATGAATTTTTTGAGTTAGCGAATGTTTGGCCAACTTTAACTCTTCGCAAAGGTTTTAGGTCCCACGCGAACGTGAGCCTCAGGTAAATTTAAAAAGTAAAACACTGGAAATCAACTTTTAATCCCTCTCTTTGCTCAAGAACAGTTCTTCCTACTCCTTGAACCCCAAAAACAAAAAACCAAATTCCTCATAATCTTAAATTTCATTGCAATCTCCCTCGCCATTCTCAAGGTATGTGATTTTCTCTCATCTCCTAACTTTTTCTTCCATTTCTTGGTGTGAAATGGTAGAAGAGCAGCCATGGTTATTTTGTGCTTAGGGTTGAAAATTTTTAGTCTTTAATGTTAACCTTGTATGTGAAATTTGTTGTTGCTTGTTGGGTGAGGTTGGTTGAGTGTAAGCAGCTTATTACTGAAGAAAATTGGGCAAGATTTGTGCTACGATGGTCTAGAAAATGAACAAAGAAAACAGGCATACCAACTGTTTAAAAAATGCTTGAAAGAAAAGTATCTCTGTGCGATTAACATAACCTTCGTGAATGCGATGGTCTTCTCGCGAACGCAAAGGTCTATTTCTAGGCAAAAATTTTTTGCTCTTCGCTAACACGGAGGACCTTATGCGAAAGCGAAGAGCAATCCCTGGCGGTCCCAAAAATGGATAAAGACAGTAGCTTTGCACAACTCTACCCAGGACCTCTTTGACCCATTGCTTTGGCCTAAATACTTCCTAATACATTGTTTTAAGTGTCTATATGAGCTTTTAACATTGTTGGTCCATTTTATAGGTACTTTGGGCATAAAATGGATTCGGAACACAATGAATTTTGAGCAGGAACATGTCCCAGAATATGAACAAGAGGAACCTTTTGATCATGACCAATTTTTATCTGCGGAACATGAACGGAAATATGACGAGCTATTGTCAAAAACCATCGTTAGGGAAAGATGCATAAACATGGAAAAGGTTAAAGCTAAAATGCCGGGCTTCTACACAAGATTGGTAGAAAGCAGGTGGATTTGTTTTGCCGCTCAACCAAATGATGCCAACTACATAATAGTGTTGGAATTTTATGCAAATGCCTTATAGACAGACTTTCAAGGAACCTTAATTACTATTGTGCGGGGTGTGCAAGTCAACTTCAACCCTAAGATAATCAACAGAATTTATGGCCTTCCCAATGCTGATAATGAGGTTTATAGAGACAGAGCAAAAGAAGGAGGAAACCAATGGTTTGTGGACAAATTGCATGATGGGTTGATCCCGAAGTAGTTGACAGTGCACAAGGGAGTTGATTCTCATGACTTCACTGCTAAGGCAAAGATGTGGCTCTCCATTATCTGTGCAAGGATCTTGCCTTCTACTATGACAACAGAGAGGGCACTAATAATTACCGCTATCATGGATGGACTACCCGTGAACGAGGGGAGCACATTGTTAGAGAAATCGAGGAAGCCACCCATGGGAGGTCCAAGAGCCTATTCTTCCCATCATTGATCACTTGATTATGCTATGATGCTGGGGTGTTAAAATGCCCAAATGATGATAAGAAAGGTCCGGGAAAGTCGATGATCCACCCATTGCTGAAAAGGGGACCCATTGACAAGTAGAAAAAGGGGAGTATTGATGTTGCATCCTCTTTATTTGGGCAGTTCTCTGAGGCTACTACTGACCCCGCCGGATCCTGTGCACCTGCACCAGGGTTATTTGACCCCATGGGACCACTCCAGTCTGGCCCTCATACCATGCGCCACCTCTCCAGTAAGATACATGGAGTAAAAGCACACATTAGGCAACTTATAGCCGGCCTTCCTACTGGCCCATCTGGGGCTCGCACATCTACTGGCACTGTTGCCCCACTATCCCTGGATGACGTGGTCAAAGAGCAAAAAATAACGGACAAGATGGAAGCCATGAACAACATGTTGGAAAATATGAGCCGCCAGCAAGGGAAGATTGAAAAGCGGCAGAGAAAATTCAAAGAGCACGAAAAGAAAAAGAGCAAACTCCTGAACAATAAGATGGATAAGCTGACGTCATTCTGTAGTTCAAATGACTCTTATGATGATGACGAGGAGGAGCTCAAATTTCCTTCCATCTCCGGCTCTGACTGAGGCTGATTCAGGGAGCCCCTCTAACTATTATGCTTTTTGTTTTGATATTGTGCAGTGAGGACACTGCAATGATGTTAGTTGGGGGTGGCACACTTTATTTGTATATTTATGCTTGACTTATGCCCTTGTCGGGCTTATGAGTTTGTATGGATATTGTGTGCCCTTATGGGGCTTGTTTTGTGATTAATATAGTGGTGGATTAGTTGTTTTTGTAATTTTATTTAGTAGTTTTTAGTTATTTTATTTTTATCCCTTTAATAGTTTTTATTTAATATTATTTTTATCTCTTTTATAGTAATATACTTTTCAATAAATTTTCTTTAGTTTTCTTTATGCTACGGTTCTTTCCGGAGGAATATTTTTGTGTTGAACCGGCTGACTTTTCCCTATGATGGATGGCGTCACGACTTTCTTAAGGGAATTAGTCTTGTTTTGTTATATGGAGACTTTTGGATTGTTTGGTACTAATAAAATTAGTCTCTTGTATGTGAAGTGTGAATTAAGAATACCCCTCCGAATTTTTGTTGTAAATTAAAAAAGTAAGTTGCATGCGGAAGAATAATTTTTTTCATAAATTTTTGGCTCATTTGGTTACTCTTTGCCCACTAGTTGGCATGATATTGCTCTAATTGTTCTTATTAAGAAGTGAAATTGATCCGCCTTGATTAGTTCATGTGCCATGTATGTTAGTTTTTGTTAAAAATAATTCTTGTGTTTACTTTTATCATCTAGAACTTGCCTGGTTGGTCTTCCAACGCTAATGTTAATTATGTTTGGTTGGAGGGATGACCTTAGGAATTTTTTGAGATCTTTTAAAAAGCCTCTTTATCCTTTCGATCCTACCATTGCATAAATATTATCACTAGTTTACTCCATTTGAGCCTTTAACATTTTCTTTGGCACCTCATTATAAACCTTTACCTTTTTTTGTGAAATAATTCCCTCTTTTGAACTCGTCCCTCCTAGAATGTTAAGAATGAGGCTAAAAGTTTAAGTTGGGGGTGTTGGTGTTAATTGGGAAATGGTGAAGATGTACATTGTGTGTAGAAACATATACCTCAAAGTTGTCTATATGAAGATACTCAAGCTCCAAAAAAAAAAAATAGTTGTGTGTGTGTGTGTATGTGTGTGTGTGTGTGTATATATATATATATATATATATATATATATATATATATATATATATATATATATATATATANCTTATACAATATTGTATAGTTATGTATAATTGTGTATAAATATGTATAAATATGTATATTTGTGTATAATGTTATATAAATATATTTTTTCATTGTACAATATTGTGTGTGTGTGTGTATGTGTGTGTGTGTGTGTATATATATATATATATATATATGGAGTCTTGAGAAATTAGAGAGGTACTTTGGTTCTATGTTGGTAACTAGATGTCAATAAGGGCTATGTGGATCAAAAAGAAGCAAAGTGCAAAAAGAAAGACAAATATGAGTAGTGTTCAAGGAGGGTGTAGTCACTTGTATCCCAAATACTTATCCTACCCTTCCCTAAACCTACATTACAAGCTTAAAAGGTCCTTATGGGATCTCCAACCGAATGTTCTTGAATAGGCGGAGAATTAAAATAAGGGTAAGCTTATGGCATGATATTTTGTAACACTTGAAATTCTTCGTTGAGAGTGAGTGTCTTTATACATTTGTCCCTTATGTTGTTATTGTAAATATGGTAATTTTGAAAATTTCTTTCTTGTGAGGGCACATGGATTATGATGGATTGGTGACATTAATAGATTCCGAATTATGTAAATTGAGAATATGTAGTAGACTAGTGCTTTTGAGTCACTTCTTGAGGCTTAGTTGTTGTCACTTGATTACGTTGAAACTCGATTGCACTCTTGAGATTGTTTTAAATGAGGGAATTATTTGGTTGAGATTCACATGCTTGAGCCTAATTATTAGTACCAACAAAATCCATAAGTGTTATGCTTAATTGGAGAATGTGATTTAGAAATGATAGCGATGCTAATTGTGCTTTAAATGGTAGAGCCGCATTGAATTTTTGGTTTTGATTTGCTGAGGAAAAGCAAAAGCTTAAGGTTGGGGGTTTGATAAGTTGGTATTTTACCAACTTATCTCGTCTTTAATCTTAGATTTTTTCTATGTTTGATTGATTACAACGTGTGGTTAATGTCATTTACTTCTATTTTACAGGTTTTATGTGATTTAGAAGTGATCGTGAAGAAACTAAGTGAAAACAAGTCAAAAAGGAGCTTAAATGAACAATGGAAATCTGCCCAGTGAATTACCCCTCCCGAATGCAAAAGAGCTGAAAGCCAAACCTTCGGGAACGTGAAGGTGAGATCGCGAACGCGAAGATACAGAATACAAACCTTCGCGAACACGAAGGAGAAATCGCAAACGTGAAGATGCATCATACAATCCTTCGCGAATGCGAATTTATGATCGCGAACGCGAAGAACAAATCAGCGGATTAACTGGGCAGTTCTAGAATTTTGACCCCAAAACCATTTAATACACGACCTAGCTCATTTGTAAAATATCTTTGTCCATTATCTGAACATTTTCTACATCTCTTGAGAGGAGAACACAAGTTTTAGAGTTAGGTTTCTTGCACGCACACTTGGGTTTTGAAGATATGAAGCTTTTGGTTGAGAATTTCTTACTCATTTATGCTCATTTCTTAATTTCCTTGCTTTGTATTGAATTTCTAGGTGTGTAGTATTTTTTCCAACACACTTGAATCTTGTTTATGGGAATATTCATATTTAAAATGTGGATTAAATATCTTGTTGTGCTTATGTATTGAATGATTTTTATTTATTATGAAGTGAGTTATTGTTTCTTTAATTATTCTTGTTAATGTTTCCAAAGCGATTAGTTAACCCTAGTACTCGCCCATTTACTTCGAATTAATTTTGGGAAAGATAATTTGGGGTTGGGAAAGATTAATTAACAAGAACTTGAGGCTTTAACCCTCACTTTATAGATTCTACCTAGGGATAGGATTGAACTACTTGTGGCCATATTCGGGTGTGCTTAATCTCTTAATTTTCTTAGGGATAATTCAATTAGGAAGTCTTGTTAGTCTTTGGAAGAAGCTAATATAGAATTATTACCCGAGGCTTATTAACATAAACTCACTCATATTTGTAAAATCGTGAAATACATTGGATCGTTACTTGAGTGCTATTTTCCTTGTATCCATACTTGTAGCCATTGATCATTTTACTTGATTTCTAGGTGAGTTTATATTTTTGCAATTAGTTACAAATATTTTCTCAAAATCATTCTAAGTGTTGGTATTGCATAACAAGTGATAATTCTCTTACACTTCTAATCTCCTATATATTGTTCTCTATAGGATTCGACCCCAACTCGTAGTTGGGTATATTATATTGCATGCGACCGTGTCCATTTACTTTTTAGTAGTGGATGTGGACGTCATAACATTCTTTATGCTCGAGTCATCGCATTCTATATGCTTGAGTCATCACATTCTATATGCTTGAGATTTTCCTAAAATCCAATGCGGTTGAGTTTGCGGCCGCAGAAATGGTTTGCGGACCGCATACTGGCCACATACACAAGCTGAAACAAGCTCAGTTCAAAGTCCAAAAATGCGACCGATCTGTGGTCGCAAACTTGTTCTATGACCACTTCTACGGCCCCCATAATTTGTTTTGCTTTTGATGGTTATATTCTGCGTTATGGTTTGAGGTCCGTAGAGTTGTTCTGCAATCACATAACTACTCGTAGAACATTTTATGTCTCTCATTTTTCTACCATATGTTACACATGCCCCACCATGTATTCACTCCTCATTAATTGGCAGGAATGGCACCAAAGAAATCCCTAGCATCGCAAACATCCACCACTCGAGGAAAGAGATGGGTTGTTGCTATAAGCCAACAATCATAATAATCCCCACGCAAATGGCCTGGCACATCCAGAAATTTCTCTGAGCTTGCCTCCCATTCTGAAGAGGAGGAGGCACAGATTGACCTTGTGCCACTAGTTGACCTCCAGGCCGAAGCACGCAGAAAGAGTGGTGAGGATCTCAGGTTTGGGATCACCGGCTCTTGGAATCAGTATAAAAATGGCCTAGCAAAGAGGAAAATCCTCGAAGAAAAGCACCTGAGTTTGAACGGTCTTCAAGAACATTACCCCCATGTTCTAAAAAACATCCAAAAGAGGGGGAGGAGTCTTAAAGAACATTACCCCCATGTTCTAAAAAACATCCAAAAGAGAGGGAGGGGGGGAGTTCTTCACGGAGGTTCTGGGGGAGTACAACGAGACACTTGCTAGGGAATTTTATGCTGCATATGCCGCATCAAAGATCTTAGAACAAAAGAGAAACCGTATATATTTGAACTCTGTCTTAGTCCGAGGAGTTGAAATACTGTGTGATCCCCTCTCAATCAATGATGCATATTTCAAATCTTGGGAGTCCGGCACAGCACAATTTGACGCTAAGATAGCAAATAAAGAATCTAAGCGTGCTTGGGTTGCCTTTGTCATACACAAGGGAACTCCACCCTGGATTGCACCACACCGAAGATTCACAGGAGGGATTTCACCCAAGAAGTCCGGTATTGTCTCAATTTTGTCTGTTCTCGTATAATGCCTATGAGAAATGTGTGACGACCCGACCCGTCGTCTCTGGAGCTACCGCCCCATTTCCCCCATTTTATGCTTCTTCATGTTTCGTTATCGGTATTTGGTGTGTTAGAGTTGATTTGGATTGGTTTTGATAAGAAATGAGACACTTAGTCTCTTTAAGGAAGGCTTGGTTTGGAAAAGTCAACCGGAGGTTGACTTATGAGTTATAGGGCTCGGATGTGATTTTCGGTGATTCGGTTAGCTTCGGGGGATGATTTGTGACTTAGGAGTGTGACCGGAATTGATTTTGGAGGTCCGGTGTAGAATTAGGCTTGAATCGGCGAAGTTAATGTTTTGGCGAATTCCGGTTGATAGGTGAGATTTTGATCCGAGGATCGGAATAGAATTCCGAGAGTTGCAATAGCTTTGTTAGGTGATTTGGGATGTGTGTGCAAAATTTCAGATGATTCGGAGGTGGTTTGGTTGGGTTTTTGATCGAATGCGAGTTTCGGAAGAATTTGAAGAACTTAGGCTTGGATTTGATGTAATTTGATGGTTTTAGTGTTAATCGTGGTGTTTTTATGATTGGAACAAGTTTGAATAATGTTTTAGGACGTATTGGTATTTTTGGTTGAGGTCCCGGGGGCTTCGGGGTGAGTTCGGATGGTTAAAAAGAGAGTTTTGGAAGAGTTTTGGAATTTTTCATGTGTTAAGTCTGCTGCTTCTGGTATGTTTTCGCTTCTGCGGAATTTGGACCGCAGAAGCGGTATCTCTTATGCGATCGGGGAACCGCAGAAGCGGTTGGAGCTTGAGTTGGGTTTTCCGAAGAAGCGGAAGTTTGGGCCGCAGAAGCGGTCGTGCTGGTGCGATTTCTGGGTCGCAGAAGCGGTCGAAGCCTTAAAGTGGAAAACCGCAGAAGCGGTATAAAAGTCGCAGAAGCGGTCCCGCATAAGCGGAAACGGGACCGCATAAGCGAAAAAGAGCTGGGCAGAGAAGATTTTT
Source organism: Nicotiana attenuata (assembly GCF_001879085.1). NCBI lineage: Eukaryota > Viridiplantae > Streptophyta > Magnoliopsida > Solanales > Solanaceae > Nicotiana > Nicotiana attenuata. The sequence continues at coordinate 30,773,329 of NC_031991.1, forward strand.
TAAAATAACATTTCATCCGCGAGCTAAGGGTATTTTCCTCCATTGTTGAACATCTTGAGAGCTTTTTGGGAGCAATTGAAGAGGGTTTCGACTGAGATTGACTGGAGGTAAGTTTTATGAGTTAAAAACATGATTTTATGTGAAATTAACCTAGAAAATCATGGAAATTAAGCCTAAAATTGATGAACTAGGGCTTGGGATTTTGAGATGTTAAATTGGGATTTGATGGGTCGTTTGAGCTCGGATTTGAGAGTTCTTGGTATGTATGAACTCGTGAGAAGATGAGGAATCCATTGATGTTAATTTTCTGATTTTTCGAGAAGTGGGCCCGGGGCTCGGGTTTTGCTAATTTCGAGATTCTTGATATTTTTCGATTCTTTTCGATTGGGTATTGTTCCCTTAGCATATTGTGATGTATTCGCTCTGATTTTGGTTAGATTCGACGCGCGTGGAGGCCGATATGATGGGGCAAGGGCGTCGCGAGCTAGAGATTTCACCGGTTCGAGGTGAGTAATGATTGTAAATGATATCCTGAGGGTTTGAAACCCCGGATTTGCACGCTGTAGTGCTATATTGAGGTGACTTGCACGCCGGATAGCGAGCGTGGGGTAGAGCACCGTTGGGATTGTGACTTGGTCCGTCCTGATTGTTGATTTTACCGCGTATTTGACTGAAACTTATTTGAAATTATCATGACTTGGGCTGATTGCCATACTTGGGGCTTATTGCCGACTGTTTAAAATCCTTGTGAGCTATCATCACTGTTTTCCTTACTATTTGAAATAGTATTTGAACTCAGTCTATTTGAATTACACTGTTTCATGAACTCAGCTATACTTTTACTCAACCTTGTGTTTTAACTGATGTTTGAACTATTGTTTGAGCTGAGCATTATTATCTTTACTAATGCCTGAGGGGCTTATGATTATTTCTGGACTGATTGAGGCCGAGGGCCATATGTGAGGATATGTCGAGTGATGTGAGGAGGCTTTCACGCCTCGAGTGTATTGTGAGAAGGCTTTCAGGCCTCATGTTGATATGTACAGGCTTTCAGGCCTTATGATGATATAGCGCTTGGGCTGTAGGAGCCCCTACGGAGTCTGCACCCCCACAGTGAGCGCAGGTACCCATCTAGAGCGGATAAATGTTAGACAGTGGTAACAATGGCACTGTTGTACGCATTTTGGTCAGGTAATAATGACTGACCAGTCAGGTAACAATGACTGACCAGTGGTAACAATGGCAATGTAATACGCGTTTTGGTCAGGTAACAATGGCTGACCAGTCAGGTAACAATGACTGACCAGTGGTAACAATGGCACTGTAATACGCGTTTTGGTCAGGTAACAATGGCTGACCGGTCAAGTAACAATGACTGACCAGGAGCATAAATCAAGCCCGAGGGGCCGGTACTGTTTTGAGATATTGCCCGAGGGGCAAACTTTTATGTGCTCATCTTGCATACTTATTTGCCTCTTTACCTGTTATACCGTGGTATTTGTGCCCGAGGGGCGGATTTTTTGTGCATATCAGCACTAACTGTTTTGAAATCGTTTTCATAATCCCTGAAAAGATCATTTTTAAAAGAGATTTGAACTGAGCCATGGTATTTCTAAAGATTTCACAGATTTCACTGTTTTTCTCAGAAAATTGCACCCGGCTTCTGTATAGCATGTTGGTTGCTTTACGTGATTTCTTGCTGGTCAGTTATTATTTACTTTTATTACTCACTGAGTTGGAGTACTCATTTTACTCCCTGCACCTCGCGTGCAGATGCAGGTATTGTTCACCCGGTTGTGGGTTTTGAGCTGGTTGAAGGTATTGCTATCGTAGCTGAGCAGAGTGACCGCCAGCGTTCGTGGCACCGGATTACATCCTTTGGTTCTAAATTTTATTCCGTATATTGTTGGCCCTGTAGTTGTATTTAGACTTCTCTAGATGCTCGTGACTTGTGACACCCCGGTCGGGCTGTGTTGGGTTGTAAACTTCGTTAATTAATGTCCTTAAGTCGTATTTTGCTATTCATTTATGTTTAACTACTTTGAAAGGGACTATTTGGGTTAGTTGGCTGGCCTTGTCTTCACGAGAGGTGCCATCACGACTAGTGCGGGGTTTTGGGTCGTGACAAGTTGGTATCAGAGCCTAGGTTACTAGGTCTCACGAGTCATGAGCAGGTTTAGTAGAGTCTCGCGGATCAGTACAGAGACATTTGTATTTATCCTCGAGGGGCTGCAGAACCTTTAGGATAACTTCACATTCTTGAATTCTTATCGTGCGTCCTTGATTCAGCTTGAAAAAAAACTCTTGAAATTCCTTCCATGCGTTTGTATGCGCGCATGGGCGCTCAGTATCAGATGTGCCTTGATGGCTTGTGATTCCCCGATCAAGGGGCGAGATGTAATCTCCGTGAGTTTATGTTGGGCCAGTCTGGAGGACTTGAGGCCGCATATTTGGCTATGGCTTGAGCACCGAGGTGCTGATTGTGTGTGCAGGTGTTTTGAACTTATATGTTTGGTATTGTCCCTATTAGCCGGAATGACGGTTGGATATTCGTGTGATGAGTATGTTAGTACTGCGAGATGTATCTATATGACTTGGTAGTGACGAAGAAGTCTGCTGGATAATAGATGAAATGTTAAGTGTTCGTTTCCTATTGTGATTTGATGTGTAGCCCGAGTATGGGCGTGTGAAGAATATTTTCGTGTCCCCTAGTTGGGGAGTGAAGTGCGTTACATGTGGCGGTATGAGTTCAGACTCAGGAAGACTAAATGACTGTGTAATGTGTATGACGGTGGAAGGTATGCTGAAATACTAATTGAGGCAAAGCAGGTGGGTTATCTCCTGCGGAGTGTTCTTAAGTGGTATGACCCTTATGTGTATGTTAGAAGATCTCGTGTGTAATTGAAGGGTACGTGTTGAAGATGAATGCGAGATTTGTAGAGGATTACAGTACTAGATGATCTGTGTTTTCACAAACTTGTACAGGATTTGAGTTTAATCTCACTATGGCATTGTGGCATCATTAGAGTAAAAGTGTTATAAGTCGTTGAGTGTGTCTTGATATATGGCTTCGAGCCAAGTTGGGGAGTTTGCTATTAATTAGCTAATTGTACGGTCATGCGCTATGTTGGCTTCAGTTGGAGCGTGCGGGTGAGTCAGTTATGACTAGAGTAAAGGAAAATTTTTGACAAAGGTTATATTATGTTCCATAGGGTATGAGATCACGGAATGTCTAGAGTTGTTGTTGGTAAAGAATGCTCGATGCATAGAGCAAGAAGTTGCTTGGTTGTATTGGGATGAGGATCTCATTTTGCGGTATCGGAGTGCCAATAAGGCACGAGTGGTTCTGTTCGTTAAGTCAGGTAATTTGCAGTTTGAATAAGAGTGAATGACTTTCGAAAATGGTTCCAATGTGTTCAAGAGTCCACAGGGAACAATCGGGTATCTTAAAGTTGCATGTGTGGTTAGAAACTGTGTTTTCATCGGAAAGGTCAAGACTTGTGGTATTTTATGCTAATTATGGGATTCTATGTATTAGTATCTGGAAAGTATAGGTAACGAATATAGATTTGTAGGAAGTTCTTAAGAGTAAAGTATTCTGGAATGTGGTATTTCTGGGAACATTTGAGAGAGTATTCAGTAGCTTATGAGTCTTAGACAGTGTGGTCTTGTGTTTGGGTCTCGTGTAGTGAGCCTGGGTTAAGGAACTGTGGTGCTACAGCAAGAGGGAATATCAAGTTGATGATGAATCAGAAGGGAAATTAGATAGATGGAATAGCTTGATAGTAGAACGAATCGGTATGGTAAGGATATGATTAATTTTTTGTATGTGTTCGAGGTAATGAGCCCTTGCAGGTATTGTGCAACAAAGCTTTTGAGTTCTGACAGCTTGCTTAGCTTGGTTTGGATAAAAGGGTTTAGTCCTGACAGTTTAGCTTGTACAAATGGAATTGGGAGAGAATTCTTGTTGGGTTTCACCGTGGTTTGGAGATGTGTATATCTTCTATGGGCATGCGAAGCATGGAATGTGTAACGATTTTTCTTCTAGATAGGATCAAGGGAAGTGCGTGACTAGTTGAGTGAGTAGATTTCTGTGGCTCGGAAAGGAGATAAAAGTTTTCATGTTATTCCTGGATGGTATGGTATATGCGACATGTTGTAGAGGACCGAGACTGGCGTGTGCTAGGTTACAGTTCAGTTCTGAAAGGAAGTTCATAAGACTCCTAGGCAACGGGTAGCCTCAGATAATCAAGGAAATGTACTGCTAATTGGAAGTGATTTGACGAGAGTATACGTCTCAGGAAAAGGTAATGTGATTAAACTGATGATACTTCGGTAGTATTGCGGCACTTTTTTTGTGGATCGACTGCTGATATCTGAGTTTGTTTGATGGCACAGGGGAATTTTTGAATATCTTCCGTGGAATGATTGGGTACTTGAGGTGTGATATATATTCATACGGCGGAATTTGGGATTAGGTATGGTGATTCGTGTGCTATATGGAGTTGGAGACTGGGAGTTCTCAGGTACAGACTATGTAGTGGTTGTGGATCGTGTGTATCGGCACAGTTTAGCGGCTATTGGGATTTGAAGGCCCGAGTGGATCTTCCTTTGTTTGGTATGTTAGGTTTTGGATATGATGTTGGGGTGTAGACTGGCTGTCTCAATGTTGGGTTATTCTAGACTATTGCGCTATGGGCTATGCCGGAAAATGCCATGGGTTGAGTGGCGAGGTGCATCAGATCGGTCTTGAAAACCGAAATTTATAAAAATACCGGGGGTTCGAATCCCTCTCCATCCGCGAGGTCATAAGTTCTCTCTTGCGTTATCTATAGATAAGAACGAATCGGATCGACTCGATTGATATGATAGATGGAATGGGAGTTTGTGTTCTATTTAGTTAGGACCTTGTCTCCTTTTCGTTATCTTCCGCTCTCCTTGTATAGGTTGGGAAAGGGCCGGGTGGATTACCTTTGGGAGCTAAGTCGAAGATCTCGGTGGTCTTGTGAGTGGTTGATAAACTGCGATTGCAGTTTTCTTTAGGAAGTCCCATAGCTGTGAGGCTTAACAGATAAAGAAAACAGTGGATGCTTTTCCGGGTAGAAGGTGACAACGCTAATGAATTGACTATGAAGGTGGCTCTTAGCTACATCAGCGCTCAAATTCCTTAATCGTTATTGCCCAGGCTTCGATGATCAACCCCTGGCACATTTAGGTTTTGATCTTCGGCCATCCTGGTCCTCAGGACCCAACACTATATTATTCAACTATATTTCCTTTAAAATGAAAAGATGCAAAAGGTGTTGATACGTCCTATCCACATAGAAATCTTACCCTTTTCCACACATTACCGGTGGATGCTACAGCCGCTATCACTTTGGCTGCAGGATGGGAATGAAGGTCGAGGAGGCAGGGAAGAAAAGGTTATTCGCTATTGGCTTACCCTTATATCAGGCCTTGGTACGGCCTATACACGATGGATGAAGGTTTTGGCAAGGTTAAGAATGGATGTTACCTATAATCAGACCCAACCGTTGCAGTACTTGAGAAGAAAGAAAAAAAATTTCTCTTTTTATCTTAAGGTTGCTACCGATTCCTTATCTGTTATCCTGACGTCCTGTATGCAGGGTTGTTTGGAAATCCCTTTGCAACTTCCTGGACGTTCATACTTTGTTCTGTAGTCTTTCAATTACCATATAGTTTCTATAATTATAATAAAGGCTATAGGTCATCAGTTGTGACGTTTACGAAGGGTCAACCCCTCGGATTTTTTAGTTCTTGGCCTCTATTCACACTTAAACATCATATGCTTGTGTGGATAGCTACTGAAAGGGTATATGGCACGACGAAGCTTTGCGACTATGCCATTCTTGGCGACGGTGATCGCCGACGAGAAGGTGATGGCCACTTAGCATAATATATAGTTTCAGTGTACTATAACTATATCTAAAGAAAAGTTTCCCATTTGAAAGATTATTTATTATAAGTCATGTTTTGGAGTTTGCCAAATCATTTTTGAGCGACGAAGTTACTAGGGATTTCTCTCCAGTGTCTGCTAAGATGCTCCGGTCTTTGGTTGACGCTATTATGTGGAAAAGACCCCGATTTTCTCAAAGATTAGAGATGTCACTGGTACTATCTTTCTGTCTTTGACCTATCGATTGAGGGGTGCTTCTTATCGTATCTGTGGTGCGCCCTATCGCCCTAAATCTAAGCGATGGAAGCCTCACTATCTTTGTATGCTTTCGCCGCCCGTTATCATTAAGACTGTGGTTAGGATTTCCAGATTTGGGAGTGTTAACATTGCAGATGGCACTCTCTTACCTCTTTCACACTGTGGGTCTATGTCTTCATCCCGGATTCTTCATGATAGATTCCATTTTCCTCCTAAAAACAACTTGTTTTCTGTCAGTCACCTTGCAGCTAACCATCTTCGTCTCATCTTTTCTTCTTCTGAGTGTCTTATCCACAATCAGCGCACGGGAAGGATCGTTGGCCGGTTGGGAAAACTTTATTATACGGATATTCTTCTCTACATTCCTTTTTTTCAGCTGCTTCATTAGGATAAGGAATGGGACCCGCCGTCGCCTGAGACATACACAACACACAGTGCAAGACTTCTTCCATTGTCTAGGGTATATTCCTGCATTTCATTCAGATGGGTTGAACAATTCATGTGATTGTTTACAGTTGGCAATTGTATGCTCCTGGATTAAACATAAGAATCCAAAAAAGTGTGCCTTTCTTTGGATTGATTCATTCGTTAGTGTCCACTTGTGATTTGACCTACGGCTGATTTAAGGATATATCACAGACAACTACTTGAATTTAATTAAGGGGTCCTACTCGAGTGCAGTCATTCATAGGTGCAAGGTACTTTACTTACTATTATAAGTGGATGACTACAGTAGATAGATCTGGCTTTCTTTACTTAGAGAGAAGTCCTAAGCTCTTTCTAAGTTTAATATATAGAAAGTTTGGAAAATAAGTCAAATCTCCAGATCAAGAGGTTGAGGTCTGAACTCCGGCGGAGAATACGTGTCAAGGGTCTTTGATTTCATGCTCCTGAAGATAGGAATCAAACGTGAGCTGTCGTGTGTTCATACTCCGCTGCAGAATGGGGTGTCCGAAAGAAAAGACCGACATATAGTTATAGTTGAAATGGCTTTGACTTTGATGATAAATAATGGAGTACCAAAGCATCTATGGGTTGAAGCATTCACTACTACAGTGTATTTAATCAATAGATTGCCATTTTCTGTTACCAACATGCAATCTCCCTTTTCTTCTCTTTATGGTCGTGATACTTTTCAGGGGGAGATCACTACCCTTTCTGAGACATCTGACTGGGTTACTTTAAATCAATCTTCAGAGCACAGTTCTAGCAGAGTGGTTTGCATTTCCAAAGACCAGCGGATGGCTGGGAAGGACTGCTTTTCTTAATTGGGCCTTCGTGATGGATGTCAGTGCAGAGGTTTCTACCATTGGTTCAGTTCCGATATTGAGGGACTTTTCGGATGCGTTTCTTGTGGCCGGGCATGTCGTCGGGCGAGGTTGTGGATTTCGATATTGATTTGGTGCCGGGCACCGTATCGTACGGCTCCGGCAGGAGTTATAGTAGTGGAAGGAGCAGCTTCAGGCTTCCTTGGTAATGAGTTCGTTGGCAGGCCGATGTGGCTACGTATTCAGCTTAAGTTGATATTTTATGTTGTGAGACGTTAGGAATTGTTGATTATGGGCACCTGTGGTGCGGTTCTATTGGGGATTCATAGTGAAAGTCGAGCGGGAAGAGTAATTGGATGTTGCTCGGTAAATGGAGTGTTGGTTATGACCTATCGGGTTGCATGTCGTATGTTATTTGTTTCACCGTGGGTGTAATGAATTGCTTGGGTTTCAAACATCAAATTGTGCGTGGCTGTCGATTTTGAGCATAGTGACCTGAGGTGTTTCATTGGTAACAGTGTTTGGATAGGATCGTGCATTGTGGCGAGGCCACGTGGAGATATGACCTTTCGGGGTAGATTCGGGTGTTCTATTTCTATGATGTGAGACGGGGTCTCAGCCTTGTGTGGTGATGGTACTGATGAGCTTGAGGTTGTGGCTTAGGCCTACATTGAGGTGTCATACCACCAGAGTGATGTGTTCGGTTCGAGGTGATCGTTGGGGTCATTAATGAACACGAATGGATTTGATTTCAGCTTGTTGGGAGGATAAAAATTGAGGTTCGGCTCGGAATCTGTTGTGGTATTAGTCAAAAGGGAAGTGGCTTCATGAATGGTTGATCTGAGAAATGGATTACAGTTTATTGCGTGTTTCATTTATCGTTGGCAGTATATGAAAGTGTTGGAACAAGACCTTAGTTGATAAGAGGTTTTCTACCGGTATTCGGGTGTTGTGGACAACTGTTGTGAATAGAAGTTATCATTTCGAGCGTTTGGGTTATGTAGGCTATCATGTGATTGCTCCTGAGGTTGCAGGTATGGGTTATTACAGCTGGTTCGGGCTTATTCTGAATATAGATGTGAGGTTCTGACTTTTGTGTATGATTCCGGAAAGTGCAATGTGGTTCTATGGTTTATGGACTAGATGGATTGTGGAATTTCAGCTATGTTGTGTTATCGGACCTATGCGAGATAGAGTGACGTGGGATCACCCCCGGGTATATGCTTGGTAAGGTCATTCAGCTATTGGTTGGCTTATAGGACAACTCTGGGTACGCTCGAGGACGAGCGATTGTTTAAGTTGGGGAGGATGTGACGACCCGACCCGTCGTCTCTGGAGCTACCTCCCCGTTTCCCCCATTTTATGCTTCTTCATGTTTTGTTATCGGTATTTGGTGTGTTAGAGTTGATTTGGATTGGTTTTGATAAGAAATGAGACACTTAGTCTCTTTAAGGAAGGCTTGGTTTGGAAAAGTCAACCGGAGGTTGACTTATGAGTTATAGAGCTCGGATGTGATTTCCGATGATTCGGTTAGCTTCGGGGGATGATTTGTGACTTAGGCGTGTGATCGGAATTGATTTTGGAGGTCCGGTGTAGAATTAGGCTTTAATCGGCGAAGTTAGTGTTTTGGCGAATTCCGGTTGATAGGTGAGATTTTTATCCGAGGGTCAGAATGGAATTCCGAGAGTTGCAGTAGCTTTGTTAGGTGATTTAGGATGTGTGTGCAAAATTTCAGATGATTCGGAGGTGGTTTGGTTGGGTTTTTGATCGAATGCGAGTTTCGGAAGAATTTGAAGAACTTAGGCTTGGATTTGATGTAATTTGATGGTTTTAGTGTTAATCGTGGTGTTTTTATGATTGGAACAAGTTTGAATAAGGTTTTAGGACGTATTGGTATTTTTGGTTGAGGTCCCGGGGGCCTCGGGGTGAGTTCGGATGGTTAAAAGGAGAGTTTTGGAATTTTTCATGTGCTAAGTCTGTTGCTTCTGGTATGTTTTCACTTACGCGGAATTTGGACCGCAGAAGCGGTATCGCTTATGCGATTGGGGAACCGCAGAAGCGGTTGGAGCTTGAGTTGGGTTTTCCGCAGAAGCGGAAGTTTGGGCTGCAGAAGCGGTCCCGCTGGTGCGATTTCTGGGCCGCAGAAGCGGTCGAAGCCTTTAAGTGGAAAACCGCAGAAGCGGTATAAAAGTCGCAGAAGCGGTCCCGCATAAGCGGAAACGGGACCGCATAAGCGAAAAAGAGCTGGGCAGAGAAGATTTTTAAAATAACATTTCATCCGCGAGCAAAGGGTATTTTCCTCCATTGTTGAACATCTTGAGAGCTTTTTGGGAGCAACTGAAGAGGGTTTCGACTGAGATTGACTGGAGGTAAGTTTTATGAGTTAAAAACATGATTATATGTGAAATTAACCTAGAAATTCATGGAAATTAAGCCTAAAATTGATGAACTAGGGCTTGAGATTTTGAGATGTTAAACTGGGATTTGATGGGTCATTTGAGCTCGGGTTTGAGAGTTCTTGGTATGTATGAACTCGTGAGAAGATGAGGAATCCACTGATGTTAATTTTCTGATTTTTCGAGAAGTGGGCCCGGGGCTCGGGTTTTGCTAATTTCGAGATTCTTGATATTTTTCGATTGTTTTCGATTGGGTATTATTCCCTTAGCATGTTGTGATGTATTCGCTCTGATTTTGGTTAGATTCGACGCGCGTGGAGGCCGATTTGATAGGGCAAGGGCGTCGCGAGCTAGAGATTTCACCGGTTCGAGGTGAGTAATGATTGTAAATGATATCCTGAGGGTTTGAAACCCCGGATTTGCACGCCGTAGTGCTATATTGAGGTGACTTGCATGCCGGATAGAAAGCGTGGGGTAGAGCACTGTTGGGGATTGTGACTTGGTCCGTCCCGGTTGTTGATTTTACCGCGTATTTGACTGAAACTTATTTGATATTATCATGACTTGGGCTGATTGCCATACTTGAGGCTTATTGCCGACTATTTAAAATCCTTGTGAGCTATCATCACTGTTTTCCTCACTATTTGAAATATTATTTGAACTCAGTCCATTTGAATTACACTGTTTCATGAACTCAGCTATATTTTTACTCAACCTTGAGTTTTAACTGATGTTTGAACTATTGTTTGAGCTGAGCATGATTGTCTTTACTGATGCCTGAGGGGCTTATGATTACTTTTGGACTGATTGAGGCCGAGGGCCATATGTGAGGATATGTCGAGTGATGTGAGGAGGCTTTCAGGCCTCGAGTGTATTGTGAGAAGGCTTTCAGGCCTCATGTTGATATGTACAGGCTTTCAGGCCTTATGATGATATAGCGCTTGGGCTGTAGGAGCCACCCTGGAGTCTGCACCCCCACAGTGAGCGCGGGTACCCATCTAGAGCAGATAAATGTTAGACAGTGGTAACAATTGCACTGTTGTACGCGTTTTGGTCAGGTAACAATGACTGACCAGTGGTAACAATGGCACTGTAATACGCGTTTTGGTCAGGTAACAATGGCTGACCGGTCAGGTAACAATGACTGACCAGGAACATAAATCATGCCCGAGGGGCGGGTACTGTTTTGAGATATTGCCCGAGGGGCGAACTTTTATGTGCTCATCTTGCATACTTATTTGCCTCTTTACCTGTTATACCGTGGTATTTGTGCCCGAGGGGCGGATTTTCTATGCGTATCAGCACTAACTATTTTGAAATCGTTTTCGTAATCACTGAAAAGATCATTTTTAAAAGAGATTTGAACTGAGCCAAGGTATTTCTAAAGATTTCACAGATTTCACTGTTTTTCTTAGAAAATTGCATCCGGCTTCTGTATAGCATGTTGGTTGCTTTACGTGATTTCTTGCTGCTCAGTTATTATTTACTTTTATTACTCACTGAGTTGGAGTACTCACTTTACTCCCTGCACCTCGCGTGCAGATGCAGGTATTGTTCACCCGGTAATGGGTTTTGAGCTGGTTGAAGGTATTGCTATCGTAGCTAAGCAGAGTGACCGCCAGCGTTCGCGGCACCGGACTACTTTCTTTGGTTCTAAATTTTATTCCGTATATTGTCGGCCCTGTAGTTGTATTTAGACTTCTCTAGGTGCTCGTGACTTGTGACACCCCGGTCGGGCTGTGTTGGGTTGTAAACTTCGTTAATTAATGTCCTTAAGTCGTATTTTGCTATTCATTTATGTTTAACTACTTTGAAAGGGACTATTTGGGTTAGTTGGCTGGCCTTGTCTTCACGAGAGGCGACATCACGACTAGTGCGGGGTTTTGGGTCGTGACAGGGAACAATCAGCTACTTGATGAAAGTTAAACGAAGAATATTATTCTTACAATACGATTAAAGTTGGGAAAAAAACTTATGATTTTACTTTATGCCTTGTATAAAATCAAGATAATTTTTAGTACAGTAAATAAAGAGAATTTTCAAGGGGACTTGCATCCCTAAAGAGGCAATTTACTACTTCAAACAAAGAGAACCAACTATACTAAATAAATATTAACATGATATAAATTGTAGTAATTCAATATAGTAGTTCAAATTATTTTTTATTATAACTCGTTTAAAATGATGTTAACTGGTGATAAGATAATAAATATCTTATAGAAGTCTATATATATTATAGGAATTTTAATTTTTTTTCTTAATTAAGGAGATAAGAGAAATATTTTTATTTTTTCTATAAGTTTATCATATGTTAATTTTTATAATGAAATAATATAAAAAGTGTAACAAATAATATTTTAAGACAATTTATAAATAGTTGAAAACTTATTATGGAAGAATGGAGTTCAAATCATTTAGACTAAATTTTCATATCAATTAAGCATACAAGAGATAGCCTCATAAAACATATGAACAAATCTCACCATTAGTCAAGCCTAAGGTAATATACCAGTTAGGTACCTTTGAAAAAATAGGTTTAAAACAAGTAGTTAAAACTACTAAAGAGACTATCACTGTAGATAGTGATCATGCTACCTTCAGATTATTATCTGAAAGTGATTTAACCCCTTATAGGGACTCACATAGATTTATACATATAGGCTTAATACAAGTCGCCTTTAAGACACTTACTTTAAGAGGCTTACCTGAAAGCTTCATAGTAGCTCTCAGAGATGGTAGAAATCAAAACTGGAAAAAGTCTCTTATAGGGACTGTGCAAACCAGTTTGGCTTATGCTTGTGAACCCGTTTTAGGCGGGTGGTCGTTGAAGGGTTATGAGGAGCATCGTGGTTTAAGGGTTACTGTAGAGGTTAGTAACTGGCCAGGACTGGAGTTCTTGTAATTACTTTCCTGAGCCTCATTGGAAGCGATCCAGCATCCCTTTTGGGGACCCTCGAAACACTGGTAATACTGAGGTTACAGAAATCGAACAAAAGGGAATCTACTTTCATAAAGTAGTTTGTCCGCTTGTAATAATATAGAATCCTCTTTTTATCTTGTCAGCCATAATTGTAATTGTTTTGTCGGCCAATTTACTATTGTAGTTTTGTTTGATTTCAGTTGATCCATTATATAAGGATCATTTAGTTTACAGAGGAGGCAGGCATTAGCCAACGCTCTTCCTTCTCTCTAACCTAACGCCATTGACATACCTTCTAATAGAAAGAAATCCCATAAGAAAAAGGATTTCAAAAGGAAAAAGGGCTTGCCTGAAAAAAGGCGTGAAAAGACCCAAAGAAGAAAGGAACTATATAGACCAGGCCGTTGCCAATCTCAACAGTAAACCTTGGTTAGGCCAACCTAACCGGTGATGCTTGTGAACCTGTTTTAGGCAGGTGGCCGTTGAAGGGTTATGAGGAGCACCGTGGTTTAAGGGTTACTGTAGAGGTTAGTAACTGGCCAGGACTGGAGTTCTTGTAATTACTTCCCTGAGCCTCATTGGAAGCGATCCAGCATCTCTTTTGGTATCATAGCCATGTTAGTAAAAACCTTAGAAGCTAAGTCTGACACTATTTTCTTAATGAATATCATTAGGAAGAAGGCTACTGTTAAAAATAGTAGGAAGATATTTATTAAGAAAATAGTGTCAGACTTAGCTTCTAAGGTTTGGTTTTTACTAACATGGCTCTGATACCAAAAGGGATGCTGGATCGCTTCCAATGAGGCTCAGGCCTATTACAAATGCGGAAGGATGTTTTTACTAACGTGGCTCTGATACCAAAAGGGATTTATTCTTGAAAAGATAAGATTATATATTGCACTGTCTTTTCAAAAATATTTGAAAATGATGTTGGTGCCATAACATCAAAACATGAAGGCCCCATTACATAAATTATTGGGGTAATAAAGACAACTTTAATAAAGTAACGGGCCCCTCCATTATTGAAGGGAATCTACTTTCATAAAGTAATTTGTCCGCTTGTAATGATATAGAATCCTATTTCATTGCATAGAGCTAAACCTTCCTGAGTGTATACACTATAGAGTTTACCATGAGTAAGCATCGTAATTGATACTCATTCCCGTGCCTCTAAGGACTTTTTGATTCCTTTCAGCAAATAAGGCAGGGAGTCCATCTATAAATTTGGACTTCCAATGAGTACTATTACTCTGTGGTAATTCCATCACTCTGGATAAGAAAACATCTTTATACCATCTAAAGGTAAAGAGCAAATCGCTACTGCAAGTATCCAACCACCTCCTGATGTAAAGACTTTAAATTAAAAGGTCTTGACGATTTGGAAGAACTTCTTAATAAGAATTTTGGCGAGTTTAGGGCAAGTCCCTTAACTTTAGAGCATAAGCCTGATAAAGGTAATGGATTACAGGTAGAAGATGACATTAATAAGATCTCTGAAAAATATGCTCGCAAACCCTACCAAAAAATGTTTTATTATCCTAGACCAACTGTAACGATCCGACCAGTTGTTTTTGGAATTTACGCTCCGATCCCCTAGTAACTGCTTCCCCTAAGTTCTTTTCTGCTATTTTGGTTTGCCGGGATGTTCGGTTTTGAGTTTCGGAGAGTTTTGGGACGCTTACTCCCTAAATGAGAGCTTAAGTGTTGGAAAGTCGCCTGCAGTCGGAGCAGTGTGAATACGGCCTCGGAATGGAAATCCGATGGTTCTGTTAGCTTTGTTAGGTGATTTCGGGATTGGGAGCGTGTTCGGAATGTATTTTTGGGGGTCCGTAGCTAATTTAGGCTTGAAATGCCGAAGTTTGAATTTTTGAAGTTTTCGGTCCGATAGTGAGTTTTTGATCCGAGGGTCGGAATGGAATTCCGGAAGCTGCAGTAGATCCATCATGTCATTTGGGATGTGTGTGCAAAATTTCAGGTCATTCGGACGTGTTTTGGTTAGGTTTTTGATCGAAAGCGTATTTTGAAGATTTGGAAGTTCATAAGCTTGATTTTTGGTTTGATTCGTCGTTTCGATGTTGTTTGATGTGATTTGAAACTTCGAGCGAGTCCGTGTTAGGTTATATGACTTGTGTGTGTGATTAGATGGGGTCCCGAGGGCCTCGGGTGTATTTCGGATGGGCTACGGATCATTTTCCTCCTATCTTGAACTGCTATAACTGCTGCTTCTGGTATCCTCTTTCACGTTCGCGAACATACCTTTGCGTTCGCGAAGCTTTGTTGATCACTAGCTGGAATTCCTTCTTCGCGTTCGCGTTTAGATCCTCGCGTTCGCGAAGCTCTGTCTCTCCCTTCATCGCGTTCGCGTTCCCCTTATCGCGTTCGCGTAGTTATGTCGTTCCACTCTTCGCGTTCGCATAGCAGTTCACGCGTTCGCGAAGAGCAGTCCTTGGGCCATTCAATTTTCCTTCTTCGCGTTCGCGGACGCACTGTCGCGTTCGCGTTGTGTAATCTGGGCAGCCTTTATTTTTCTTCTTCGCGAACACGAGACTTCCTCCACGTTCGCGATGCTTTACATATCTGGGCATTATATAAGTTTCCAAAATCGAGGGTTTATACCATAATTCATATCTTTGACTTGGGAGCTCGGGAGATCACGATTTTTGAAGGGATTTTCACCCGGGCAACTTGGGTAAGTGATTCTTACTAGGTTTAGGCTAATTTCCATGAATCTTTCCTTAAATTCATCCTTAAATTTTGGAGTTTTGGTAGAAATTAGGGGAAAAGTTCTTAGACCTTTAATTGAGGATTTGAGGGGTCATTTAGACTCCGATTTCAGTGTTCTTGGTATGTACGAACTCGTGTGAGTACGAGGTTTCTGAAAATATAAATTTCGCCCGATTCCGAGACATTGGCCTGAGGGGTGTTTTGGCTATTTTACATAATTCCGCGTATTAGCTTAGAATTTAATTGTGGAACCAATTACTTGAAGTGTTATTTACGTTGTGAAATTAAATTGAATAGATTTGGGCCACTTGGAGTCGAGTACTCGTGGCAAGAACGTGGTTTCTAGTTGATTTGAGCCGGTTCGAGGTAAGTATCTTGCCTAACCTTGTGTGGGGGACTTCCCCTTAGGATTTGAGTCTTCTTTGTTGATTGTATTCCTTGTACGCGAGGTGACGAGTGCGTGCTTGGATTTATTTGTGGAAAATTGTCCCTTTTAGGCTCCTAGATCCTTGTAATCACCGAATATGAAGTTGTTCTTGATGCGATTGAGTTCCCTGTTATTAGCTTCACCTTTACATGTCTTACTTGGAATTTATTTGCCCTTTTTGGCTTATTCCTGTTGCCTAATTGACTTTTACTTGTTTCACTGTAGACATTACCCTTCTATAGTCACCTTATCATTCCTAACTGCTTGTCTTTATTTGGAAGCATTATTTTCTATCTCTCGTGTAATTAATTGGTCTTAATTGGAAAGAAGTTAGATATCCTATGTTTAATTGATATTTCCTTAAATTGTAATTTATTTAATTCATGTTAACTTCCTTGTTGCTGAACTTAGTATTATGAAATAGTTGTTTCATATTATTTCTCCCTTGTTGAGTTGTTCTTATTGCGCTTAGTATTTCTCATTTACGGTTATTCCTTGTGAGTTAGTTGTACCGTCTTTTGGTGAACGGAAATACCTGAGTTGATTCTCTTGCTTTGTTCCTATATATATATTGTCATTTGTTGTGTTGTACTTGAGACTGTGATGCACGAGGTTTCTGCCGTGCTGGTGTTGATACTGTGATGCACGAGGTTTCTGCCGTGCGACTGTTGGTACTGTGATGCACGAGGTCTCTGCCGTGCGGTTGTTTTTGAAGGGTTGCACGAGGTCTTTGCCGTGCTATTGTTGCCATTGATGTGTTGCACATGCGGCGTAATAAGGCGGGATATGTTATATGCTTATATGTGGGTTGCGCATGTGGCGAAATAAGGTGGGCTATGTCAGGGGTTGATTGTAAAGAACTGTGACAGCCTGTGGAGGCATTCCTATCCTATCTTGTTGATATTGTGATTGTGGGTTGCTTACCTGTACGAGCTTTATCGCTTGGAAGTTGCGAGGAAACATCGTACGTGCGGTCCGTTCTCCTTTTCATGTTTACTAGTTGTAGAATTCTTGTTAAAAACACTTGCACAAGTATACACGTAGTTGGACATCCCCATTAGAAGTGAATTCTTCCGATTTTGCTAAGGGTAGAGGTACGCCTCCGTTTATCCATTATATATGTGAGAGTGGCCCTAGTTAGCCAGTTAGTTGTCAGTATGACCGTGAGATTGATGGGGCACAGGATGCCAAGTGTTAGATTTCAGATTCTGGGTTTCGTGAGTTATGGTTGTCCGAGATTTTGGTAAATTGTGGAAAGAGTTGAATAAGACTTTATGTGATCATCATTGTAGGATGTGAGTTATTAACTTGTTTTCCCCTTGTTGTGTTGTGAACTTAGGATTTGGATTATGATTATGCCGTCATTTCGTATCATCATTTAATATATTCTTGTTGTTACTTGTTGTCCTTTTCCCTTATTGTGAATTGTAGCAATTTTTATCATTCATGTAGTCTTTACATATTTATATATCGTTTCCATTATTCCTATGATTATACCGTTTATTTGACCGGTAGGTGCCTTGACTGTTCCTCGTCACTACTCCACCGAGGTTAGTCTTGATACTTACTGGGCACCGCCGTGGTGTGCTCATGCTACTCTTCTGCACATTTTTGTTGTGCAGATACAGGTACTCCCACTCAGTTCTGTCAGCCTTGGAAGGAGGCGTATCGGTAGAGACTTCGAGGTATATCTGCTACGTCCGCAGACCGAGGAGTCCCTTTCCAGCTCTCTGTAATAAGTATAGATGTTTCAGTATTTCTCCTTTGTATAGATATTCTTGAGTCAGAGCCTCTTATGTATCCCCTAGCTTGTGATTTGTGAGTTTCCGGGTTTTGGGAATTTTGTTAGCTTGGAGTTGAGTTGTACTTGTCATGCGGCATTCAGTACAGTTTCATTTAGATATTTGATTTGATTTTCTCTATTTTTCCGCAATTTTTATATTTCCGCAAATGTTAGGCTTACCTGGTCATGGGGTCCAGGTGCCGTCATGACGTGTTCACGGTTGGTGAACTAGGGTCGTGACAAGTTGGTATCAGAGCTCTAGGTTCATAGGAGTCACAGATCACAAGCCGGTTTATTAGAGTCTCGTGGATCGGTACGGAGACGTCTGTACTTATCTGCGAGAGGCTATGTAACCGTTAGGAAAAATTCCACTTCATTTGATTTCCCTGTCGTGCGAGATTTTTGACATCTACAATCCTAAACCTCTGTCTTCTACTCTCTCACAGATGGTGAGGACACGTACTACCCGAGGTGATCAGGCACCCGCGCCCCCTGCTGCAGCCGTCGGAGGTCGGGGCCGGGGTAGAGTTCGAGGACGCGCACGTGGTGCAGCGAAAGCACCTGCGTGAACTGCCGCCAAGGTACCACCAGCAGATCCAGCCGGAGCCCAGGCACCTGACACGCCTACTGCTACTACTACTCCAGCTCTTCAGGAGACTTTGGCACAGTTCATGAGTATGTACACCACTTTGGCCCAAGCAGGATTGCTTCCCCTTGCTGCAGCCACATCCTAGGCCGGGGGAGGAGCACAGACTCCCGCCGCCCGCACTCCTGAGCAGCGAGCGCATGTTGAGCAGGTCCCAGAGATTATTCCTGCGCCGCCTGCGGTACCAGTTCAGCCCGAGGGCATGGCAACAGCTTCCGAGCAGGAGCAGATGAGACTAGAGAGGTTCAAGAAGTATGACCC
>NC_031991.1:30792028-30792714 GCF_001879085.1 Nicotiana attenuata
ATAAACAAAACACATAAAGAAGTAAAAGGGGAAGCACATAGCAGTTAAAGGCTCAAATAGGCCTCCTCATTCAAAGCAACAAATTATTTAGCATGACTTACAGGTACTGATTAGGTCTGAACTAAATTTAAAGCGTTAGGACAGGCTGATTTATCACATATTTCTCAGATGAGGAGTCCGAATTAGCCTTGTCTGGTTGTAGTTTATCAAAACTGACACAGTTAATTAATCAACTAAATGGTTTGCCTAGGTGAGACCTATAGACATGATATCTAACAGAGCGTACTGATTTTAAAGAAAAGATTACTGGTTTTATAAACAAAAGATCTGCAGATTTTAAACGACCTTGTGGCTGATTTTAGACTCATGGATGAAATAGACGAAGCTGATTCAGTTGATTACTCCTATAGACATGATTTCTAAGCATTATTGGTTTTAAACGATTACATAAATGCAAGAGTCCTATAGGCATGGTATCTAGAATGAAGTTGATTGTTATTAGACCTATGATGGTTTGCCTAATGACATGTATATGCAGAAGTGCAGAAAACCTATGATCATGATTTCTATATGCGGAGATGCAGAAACTTAGAGACAGGAGTTCTATATGCAGAAATGCAAAAAACTTATAGGCAGAATTTCTAAGATGAGAATGCAGAAGTGCAGAAATTTATAAGTAACCTTAT
>NC_031991.1:30795077-30801280 GCF_001879085.1 Nicotiana attenuata
GGGGGGTTTGGAGATTAAAAAAGGAAAGGGGAACTTATGGCCGTTGATCAAAACGATCAACGGCCTGGATCAAAGGGGAGCCGGGTGGGTTTTTTAATCGGGTCAGGGGTCGGGTAATTTAGGGATCGGGCTGGTTTAATTTGGGGCGGAATTGGGTCAAATTAAGGGCAAAAATTGAAAGGACATGGGGGCTGTAATTGAAATAGAAATGGGCTAAATATTAAATAACCAATTTTTCCCTTTTATTTTATAAAAATAGTAAAAAATGATTTCAAAAGCAAATTAAAAGTAATGATCTAATTAATAATAAATAAATATTAATTTAAAAATACTGGAGCTAATTTTACAATTAAAAATACTATTAATCGTAAAAATAGGCTATAATTGCAATTATATGCAATTTAGCTTTAAAAAATACCAAATAAATTTATAAAAATATATAAAAATCACCTTAATTATATTTTAGTGTAAATATGAGAATAAAATAAGTTATTCACAAAAAGGATAGTTTTGGGGAATAATTACTGATTTTTGTACTGCTAAAATGGACAATAAATTGATTTTAAAATCTTTAAAAATTAGGGGAAAATATCAAAACTCTTGGGCATGCTTATATATGTATGCACATGCTATTTTGAAAGTATTTTTTATGTGAAAATACCTAGGGAAAAATTGGGTATCAACATTGAGTAGAGCAAGATCTTAACTCTGAGGGGGGCGGATTTGCGGTTAGGATAGGAATATACCTAATCGCCTTGCTTGGTTATTATAAGGGAATTATAAATGTGTTCTTGTTAATTCTAATTCCATAGGAATATAGGCGTTAGATTAGCTTGAATAGGCGAGTTGTACTTCGGGAGAAGGCTACGAGCAATATTAACCCTATCAACCAATAAACCAGATAAATTAATTAGACGATTTAAGTGGAAAACTCAACGGTATTGTTAGCTAACCCATAGCTCTAGAATATTCACTCACATTGAATTCGTCTTTAAGCTAGTCGTTGTTTTCTTTAATCTTTGAATTTGTTACTCTAGATTAATCTTAGTTAAATATTCATACGTTAGGGTTCGCTTGAATAGATTAATTGTTTGGCTTAATTTAGTTGATATTTAATCACAAGTCCCTGTGGGTACGATATCTGGACATACAATCCTATATTACTTGTACGACCACGTATACTTGCGTGTGCGTTTGGGAGCAACAACAATAATCTTCAAAGTCCACATATATTGTGCTTCATTCTTATATGGGATGGCGTCACCCTGAAAATCAGCTATGAAGTGACTCATCTTAGCGACCCGTGGTATGACCTGTCTCCTGCCTGCCTGTCTCATAACCCTGAGGGGAGCATAAGGGTATATCCATCTCAACTCAATCAACACCAAATGTAGGACGTCTCTGGATCTGATGATGAACTCGTCGGTGGGGAACCACTCGAACATCCACTAAACCTGGTCCTCAGTTAACTTGTTGAAGAACTGCACCCATCCTACAGCATCCTTAGGTTAAGCAAACATGCCCGGAATGTAAGTCATTCTCTTAGGGTGATGGAAGGCTATGTGGTCATTCCACGGTCTTCGTGGAAACTCTTGGCGGTATTGACCCCTTTGGACATGTTCTAACAGCCAGACTTGTAACAGCAAATTTCAACCCTCAAAGAATCTGGACCCCTTTTGACAGCGTTCCAAGGCCCGGTACATATCTGCAATGATCATAAGGACAATAGTATATGTCTGTCTCTCGATCCCGTCCATCAAAGTTTTGGCCTCCATGGCCAGCCTGGTATGGATTCTATCCCCTTGGATTGGGAATACCAGCGTGCCCAAAAAAAAATGAACACGAAGACCCTACGATGAACCCAGCCCAAGGAGGTGATTGAGAACTCATCATCAAAAATACGGTAAGAGCTACCGTGACCGTATCTTTCATAGAGGAAGTCAAAAGGTACGTAGGAGTTCTTCAGGCACTCCAAATCATCATTTTTCTTCAGCCCCATCATCTTAAGGAACCCTCTAGCGGTGCGATTTTCAGGTGCTAACAGACCAGGACTATCCCAAGGCAACCCAGCGGACAACTAATTAGAGTAAGGTTGCTATAGAGGTCTAGACTGGGACCCTCAAGCGGAAAACTTGAGGGGGAAAGGCACGGAATCGTCGAACGCACCACTGATCGACTAGTTTTACCGCAAATATGCCTTTTTGAATTTAAAGGGTGATATATAGGAAGAGCGCAAACACTCATCAAGCGTTGCTATAGGATAGATTACGCACGAGTAGAATATGATGTTGAGCATGATTTATGCAACAATAAATAGCATGTTGTCAAGTATTTTCACGTTAAGAAAATGATAAATACAGTATTTAAATAATTGAAAGACAATTATGGAAAAAGAAAACAAAGAGACAAGTCAGTTTCAGAAAACAAAGGAATCATAAATGCTTGAAAATAAGCACTTAAATCCAAATAAGGGGGGAGGGTGCACGGGATAAGGCACGCTTAAGACTAATTAACAAAAAATTAAGTTTGTTATGGTAAGAGCCTAAAATATCCCCAGCAGAGTCGCCATGCTGTCGCGCCCCCTTTTTCCTTCGCGGAGTCCGGCTTTCGACATTCATGGGGGGAACAACTCGTTTCCTTTTGGGAATTGGGTATTTGAAGAGTCGCCGCCTAACGGATTAAGGTGTGTTAGGACACCTAGAGCAATTAACTCATGTAACCAGTTTGCATTACCAGAGATCAGGGTAAGGGCTCGAAATAACCTTGAGGGGAAGGTGTTAGGCACCCCTCGCGGTCCACAACGGTGGATCCCGGCCGAACTTAGTTATGTGAATTAGTCATGTAACAAGTAAGCGGTATAAACACACATTTGCAAATAAAGGTAGTTTACACAGTCTAAACACATATACAATCAAGGAAGTTTAGATGGTCTAAGCACACGCAAATTAAGGAGGTTTGAGCAGTCCAAGCATACATACATAAACCAAGGAAGTTTAGGCAGTGTAAGTATATGAATTGGGGGAAAGGAAGTCCTAAGTTGATTAGCCTATAGGATCAATCTGTGCAATGCCCGGTACTCCTCCTCAACTAGAGGGGCTACAAGTGACACTAGCGCGCAGGTCATCATATCCTTTTACTACCCATTGCCCTCCCCTTAGTAGTTATATAAGTGAGTTTTTAATTACCAAACTCTAAGCGTGCTTTATCTGTCCCTTCCTTGTGGTCCCGTAGGCGATTAGAACCTCTATACTCAGGCAGTTCTAGACAATCCTAAATTATTTTAAAAGGGTAAAATCTAAGCGACAACAAAGAACACATAGGACTGTCAAATAAGGAAGCAATTAAGGGCTCATGTTTGCCTCCACACATAAACAGATACATAGCACGTCTCAAACAACTGATTTTGGAAGAAATTCAAAAAAAAGGCTTAGAACATGATTTCTAGATGAACATCACAGATACAGAATTATGCAGCATTTGTTCAGGAGCGAAGTGGCAGAACTCTAATTAGTTTGCCTATTGATTTTATAGTCTGTTAAACCTGGACAATTTCACACATAAACGGAACCTGATTTCACAGTTATTTAATTGCCTAAGGCTTGCCTGGCGTGGGTCTGTATGCAGTCATAATCTGGGAACTAATTAAACAATTTGAAGTTATTTAGTCCTATAGGCATGCTGATCTAAGGGATTAAATATTACAAAACTGATTTTATGCATGTTTACACTAAGACATGATATCTATATGTTGGACTGTTTTAAACCTTTTATAGACAGTTATTTATTCAAAACAACGTAGACATGGTTTAGAGCCAATGCAAACAAAGTCCTAAATCATGATTTCTAATGCACATAAAGATGATCATTTTTATTAAGCATGATTACAGCAGCAGTTTAATGGCATGATTTCCAGGTGATAATAACTTATGCAGAGTCAGAGAAAGAAGTGATGAACATGTTTCTAATATGCAAAATATAAACGTGAGTGTCCTAAGGCAGGCTTTCTAATGAAAATATTATAGACTTATGACATGTTTTAATGCAAGTAACATAGCATATGGGCCTAGAGCATGATTTCTATCATAACGTGCACTCAAAATGAATTTCTACTAAGAGCATGATTTCTACTATGTATCAACCTAAAGCATGATATCTACCCAGTTTCCCACAAACATCATAGAAGAACCCTCCCTTTACTAATCACCCCAACATCTGTTTACAAATAAAATTATTACAGACCATAATCAAATGAATTACATAAGCAAATGAAACTATGCTATAGGGAGCCTAAATCAGGCTCAAAGTAAACCTGAGAATGCCAGGCCTTCAACAGAATCTCAGAAGCCAAAGATCTCATAGCCAATAATGTGTGCCTTGGTGTGTCAGAGTTCCCTAAGGACCTCAAGGATCCCGGGCAGTGCTCACACCAGGACCATTTCTCAAATGGGAATTAGTTATGTGCAGTGTGGAAGGACTAGCCCTGGTATGCCCTAGTTTTGGCGCCGTTGCCGGGGACTTAGAAATTAACTGTTTTTCTAAATTAGACTTTTACTTTTATCTTTACAAGTTTTTTTTTATTCTTCTCTTTTGTAAATATTTTTAATTTTATAACTATTTGACTTTTCTCCTAGTGTGTTTCTAGTTCTCTCAACATGACATCTGGGAGGTCTGAATTTGAATATGGGAGTAAGGGTTGGTATTGGGACGTATATTCTCGATTAGGCGAATATGCAAAACGACGTTGTCTTCTGACAACGTTGGTGAATGATTGATCTAAGGAGAGAGATGAACTTGCACATAAAATTGATAATTTTGGCTTGGTTGTACATAACTTAGATGCAGATTTGAGTGCAAAAGTTGATGCGTGTAACGCCCAACAATTTAATGATGAGTTGTGTGAAGCTGAAAAAGATCTGCTAGACCAAATTGAGCAGCTAAAACGAGAATACCAAGCATTAGACCATATTCCCCTTGATGATGCCAATATTGAGAAGAGTGCTCTAGAGTCATGTGAGAGAGTAGATAACATTACTTTGGGAGACTTGAGTGTGTGTATATATGGGGATGTAAATAATAGTACAATTCATGAGTTTGGGCGCAATAAACCTCATTCCAATCATTTTTCTAAATTGTGTTTAGATAGTGAGATACTAATCAAGCCATCTGAGCCTGGGGGGAGTCAAAGAGTGAGGATGAGAGTGCCTATATTCTTGAATTTGTTGTGCCAAAAAACAAAAATTACATCCCTCATCTAAAGGCCAAGAAGTGCAGAGTCAAAAAATTATTACTTGGCCTGGTTATCATTGTAGCCCCACCACTGGAGCATAGTCGCAGACTGGATGCCATGTTAGGGATACAATTCATATGTTCGAGGTGGAGGAAAAAGTGGTTCACGTCGTGCCGCGACGTTAAATTAGGCGCTTGTTGGGAGGCAACCCAACTTTACTGCTTTCTTTTATTTTTGTTTATTTAATTTATTTTTATTATTTTGAAGTATTATTTTTGTGTTTTGTAGAAGTAGGAGCATGGAGTCAAAGCCAATAGGCATGTGCAAAAGCGTACAGGTGGTTGAAACTAAGTGTGAGGTACCCGCAAAAGGGATCATACCTGGGAGAAGTCTGAGTATCCCGTGAGCTGCTAGTACTTCAGCCTTTGGTCTTTCAGGGAGTTTCTTGTTCACCCTTGTTATTTTTGCTTTATTTGTGCATTGGGGACACTGCACTCTTTTAAGTGTGGGGTGGAAGATTCTCTGTGATTTATATAGTATTATATTAGTATATTGTTAAGTTTTTTTTTCTTTTTATTGTTAGCTAGCTTCTTATTTTAATTGCATAGTTACTAGAATTAATGGAGTACTAGTAGTTTTAGTAGATTAATTTTTTAAAAAAAAATCAAAAAACTCAAAAATAAAAAAAATTGGGACTTTTCCCGACGATGGATCTCCTAGACAGTTTTCTTGAGGGATTAAAGTCTAAACAAAAAAATACAAAAATATGGCTTTTAGCTTTCTTTAGGTAGTAATAATCCCCCGTGGTTTTTCTTTGTGCCTCGGTTCTTTTCCATGGGATGTAGTTTGAACCGGGTAGTAGCATTTATTTTTTATTTTTAGAGTAGATTAGAATTTAGGGAATAAATGGAGGAAGAATGATGAACCTAGGCGCCCTTGACTTGTTTGATAGTAGCATATTTAGGCTTTGGCATGT
>NC_031991.1:30801311-30815796 GCF_001879085.1 Nicotiana attenuata
TAGTACGGGATTTCCCTGATGTGTTTCCAGCTGATCTTCCGGGCATGCCACCCGATAGAGACATTGATTTTGGCATTGATCTGTTGCCGGGCACTCAGCCCATTTCTATCCCTCCGTACCATATGGCTCCTCCTGAGCTGAAGGAGTTGAAGGAGCAATTGCAAGAATTACTTGATAAGGGTTTTATTCGGCTTAGTGTATCGCCTTGGGGCGCTCCGGTGTTATTTGTGAAGAAGAAGGATGGTTCTATGCGCATGTGTATTGATTACCGCCAGTTGAATAAGGTAACAGTGAAGAACCGCTATCCCTTGCCTCGTATTGATGACATGTTCAACCAGTTGCAGGGTGACTGTGTGTTTTCTAAGATTGACTTGCGTTTAGGCTATCATCAGTTGAAGATTCGGGAGCCAGATATCCCGAAGACTGCCTTCAGGACTCGGTATGGTCATTACGAGTTCCTTGTTATGTCTTTTGGGCTAACTAATGCCCCAGCAGCCTTCATGCATCTGATGCACAGTGTTTTCCGGCCATATCTTGATTCGTTCATGATCGTTTTTATTGATGACATTCTGGTGTACTCCCGGAGTTGGGGAGAGCATGAGCAGCACCTGAGGACAGTGCTCCAGACCTTGAGAGAGAAGAAGTTGTATGCTAAGTTCTTAAAATGTGAGTTTTGGTTGGATTTCGTAGCATTCTTGGGTCATGTGGTCTCGAGAGAGGGTATTCAGGTGGATCCGAAGAAAGTGGAGGCCGTGCAGAGTTGGCCCAAACCATCCTCAGCTACAGAGATTCGTAGTTTTCTTGGCTTGGCAGGTTATTACTGTCAATTTGTTCAGGGGTTTTCATCTATTGCAGCACCTATGACCAAACTGACCCAGAAGGGTGCTCCGTTCCAGTGGACGGACGAGTGAGAGGCGAGCTTTCAGAAGCTCAAGACAGCCCTGACTACAGCCCCAGTTTTGATATTGCCTACAGGTTCGGGGTCTTATACTGTCTATTGTGATACCTCGAGAGTTGGCCTTGGAGCGGTATTGATGCAGGATGGTAGGGTGATTGCCTACGCATCCAGACAGTTGAAGATACACGAGAAGAATTATCCTGTCCAAGATCTTGAGTTAGCTGCCATTATTCATGCCTTGAAGATCTGGCGTCATTACTTGTACGGTGTGCCTTGTGAGATATATACTGATCACCGGAGCTTGCAGCATTTGTTCAAGCAAAAGGATCTAAATTTGCGCCAGAGGAGGTGGTTATAGTTGCTAAAAGATTATGACATTACTATTTTGTATCACCCAGGCAAGGCCAATGTAGTGGCTGATGCCTTGAGTCGCCGGGCGGAGAGTTTGGGGAGTTTGGCATATTTACCCGCATCGGAGAGGCCCATGGCGATGGATGTTCAGGCCTTAGCCAGCCAGTTTGTGAGATTGGACCTTTCGGGGCCCAGCCGGGTTCTAGCTTGTGTGGTCTCTCGGTCTTCCTTGTTTGATCGTATCCGGGAGCGTTAGTTTGATGACCCTCATTTGCTTGTCCTCAAGTACAAAGTGTTGCATGGCAATGCTCTAGATGTGACTATTGGTGATGACGGAGTATTGAGGATGCAGGGTCGAGTTTCTGTACCCAATGTCGACGGGCTTCGGGAGTTGATTCTAGAGGAGGCCCATAGTTCGCGGTATTCCATTCATCCGGGTGCCGCGAAGATGTATCAGGATTTGAGGCAGCACTACTGGTGGAGGCGGATGAAGAAGGATATAGTTGGGTTTGTAGCTCGGTGCCTTAATTGTCAGCAGGTGAAGTATGAGCACCAGAGACCGGGTGGATTGCTTCAGCAGATAGAGATTCCGGAGTGGAAGTGGGAGCGGATCACCATGGACTTCGTATCTGGACTCCCACGGACTTTGAGGAAGTTCGATGCCATTTGGGTTATTGTGGATCGGCTGACCAAGTCCGCACATTTCATCCCTGTGTGTACTACTGATGATAGGCTATAATTACGTATTTTAGTCGATTATTACACTCTAATTTACTGCACTTTAATTGAGTTTGTGCTTTAATCGCTAGTGTTTTGAACTAATGGTGTGTTTTATGCCTTGTAGGAGTGATTCCGAGATATGTAGATGTTATGGAATGAATTCAAGTGATTTGGAGCTTTGAAGTATGAGTGAAAGTTCAAGGAATTAAGCCGGGATCATGTTTGGGGGTCAACTTTGATATTAAGAACAAACGAAGACTCGAGTAGGCATATTGTGCACTGTCTAGTAAAATACACTTAACTTTTTGCTCAGAACTCCATTTGGGCTCCACAATATATGGTTGGAAAGCTAACTCCAAGTGATACAACTTTCTTATTTTACGTTTTTCTAAATTCTAATCGAAATAGGGTGAAAATGCGCGTCAATAGCATGGTCGCGCTCAGGCCGCGCTCGTCAAGCAGAACACTGGGCCACTAGCGCGACCACGGTAGTCAAACCCGGGAAAAGTGTCCTTTTTCACATTGGAGAAGGTATAATTGTTTGGGCCCAACCCTACTTGGTATATATACATGGAAAACGGTAATTTGAGAGAGGAGGACGTTTTTGAGAGGAAAATACAAGCACAGGGCCGGGTTTCATCTTTTCTTCCGCCAAAATTAGTAATTTTTATGTTTTCTTTGTATGATTTGTTCTTTTGCTACCATGTCTATGTGGAGCTAAACTTCACGTTCTAGGGTTGTGGTTCTTTCATGAATATTGTTCTTCGGATATTGATTTTGATTTCTTAGTTTATTATATTGATTTATTTATTCAATCCTGCACTTAATTATTCGATTGTTTGATCACCAATTGAATACTATATACGAATCTAGAGTTGAACTCGAAAGTGGGAATTCTAGATTGCATATAGGATTGAATAGAGCAAGTTCTTGAACCTGGGCATCGGGGAACGGATTCGCGGTTAGGATAGTCATATACCTAATTGTCTTGCTTGGTTGAAATACAGGAATTATAAATGTGTTCTCTTTGATTCTAACTCCATAGACATATAGGCGTTAGGTTAGCTTGAATATGCGAGTAAGAACTGGACAGATTCTTATGAGCAATATTAACCCTGTCAACCAATAAACTAGATAAATTGGTTAGTCAATTCTATTGAAGAATACAATAGGAATGTTAGATAGCCCATAACCCTAGATCCTTTTCATTACATTGATATCATAAAAATCTGCTCTGTTCAAAGTTCATTATTTCTCTTTATTTAATTAGTTTAGAATCAAATATTTCTAGGTTTAATTCTTGTTTAGATAATTAGGATAGTCTAATTTAGTTAATAGTTAATCACAAGTCCTCATGGGAACGATACTCTACTCACTACTTTATTACTTGACGATCACGTGCACTTGCGTGAGTGCGTTTGGCCACAACAAGTTTTTGGCGCCGTTGCCGGGGACTTAGAAATTAACTGTTTTTCTAAATTAGACTTTTACTTTTATCTTTACAAGTTTTTTTTTATTCTTCTCTTTTGTAAATATTTTTAATTTTATAACTATTTGACTTTTCTCCTAGTGTGTTTCTAGTTCTCTCAACATGACATCTGGGAGGTCTGAATTTGAATATGGGAGTAAGGGTTGGTATTGGGACGTATATTCTCGATTAGGCGAATATGCAGAACGACGTTGTCTTCTGACAACGTTGGTGAATGATTGATCTAAGGAGAGATATGAACTTGCACATAAAATTGATAATTTTGGCTTGGTTGTACATAACTTAGATGCAGATTTGAGTGCAAAAGTTGATGCGTGTAACGCCCAACAATTTAATGATGAGTTGTGTGAAGCTGAAAAAGATCTGCTAGACCAAATTGAGCAGCTAAAACGAGAATACCAAGCATTAGACCATATTCCCCTTGATGATGCCAATATTGAGAAGAGTGCTCTAGAGTCATGTGAGAGAGTAGATAACATTACTTTGGGAGACTTGAGTGTGTGTATATATGGGGATGTAAATAATAGTACAATTCATGAGTTAGGGTGCAATAAACCTCATTCCAATCATTTTTCTAAATTGTGTTTAGATAGTGAGATACTAATCAAGCCATCTGAGCCTAGGGGGGAGTCAAAGAGTGAGGATGAGAGTGCCTGTATTCTTGAATTTGTTGTGCCAGAAAGCAAAAATTATATTCCCCATCTAAAGGTCAAGAAGTGCATAGTGAAAAAATTATTACTTGGCCTGGTTATCATTATAGCCCCACCAAAGGAGCATAGCCGCAGACTGGATATCATGCTAGGGGTAAAATTTATAAGTTCAAGGTGGAGGAAAAAGTGGTTTACGTCGTGCCGCGACGTTAAATTAGGCGCTTGTTGGGAGGCAACCCAACTTTACTGCTTTCTTTTATTTATGTCTATTTTATTATTTTTATTATTTTTGTAGTGTTGTTTTATTTTGTAAGATTTTGAGCATAGGGAGCAAAGCCACAAGAAGTGTGCAAAAGTGAGCCATGTGGTTAGAACTTAGTGTGGGGTGCTCGCACAAAGGACTGTACCTGGGAGAAGTCTGAGTATCCCGTGAGCTGCTAATGCTTCGACCTTTGGTCTACCAGGGAGTCTCTTTTACCCTCTTGTTATTTTGAGGCAGGAGGACATTGCACAATTTTAAGTGTGGGGTGAGGAGATTGTCTGGGTAATTTTCTGTGCTATGTTAGCTTAGTTATAGTACTCGTTCTTATTGTGGTAATTTTTTTTAAAAATACAAAAAAAAATCAAAAAATTTGGACTTTTCCCGACGATGGATTTTGTGGATAGCTTTCTTGAGGGATTAAAGTCTAAACAAAAAACACAAAAATATGTCTTTTAGCTTTCTTTAGGTAGTAATAATGCCCCGTGGTTTTTCTTTGTGCATCGGTTCTTTTCCATGAGATGTAGTTTGAACTGGGTAGTAGTTTTTTATTTTATTTTTTTTAGAGTAGATTAGGACTTTAGAAAATAAAAGGAGGAAGGGTGATGAACTTAGGTTCCTTTGACTTGTTTGATAGTAGCATATTTAAGCTTTGGCATGTGGAGTATCTTCCCAATGTTTTGAAATTGTTCATGATGCCTTGACTAAATTGGATAACATGTTATGTGGCGCCTATGTCTCGTTTAATTGACTTATGTTCAATTTGTGCTTAATGCTTAATATCTTGTGGCTCCATGAATACTTGCATTGTTTGAGAGTCGGAATGGAACCATCCTTAGTGAGTCATGTGCCATGTGTGGCGAGGTTTTTGTGTAGTCTATGTATTGTACTTGCGTCTAGAACTTGCCCGGTATGTGAGTTGAAGCGAAAATTTAGGTAATGCTCGGTTTGAAAAATAATTTAGGCTTTCTTTGAGCTTTTTGAGCTTTATTGCTTATCACAAAAAAAATCTATCCCTAGTTAGCCCTTTTGAGCCTATAGACTTTTATCTGACACCCACATTACAAGCTTATACCCTTTTTGTTCTTAATTGACATTGTTTTGATCCTTTTACCTCTTAAAGCACTCTAATTGTGAGATGAGCGCTAAAAGAAGTAAGAAGGAACTAAGTGTGGGGTGGCTTTTGAGTGGAACCAATAAAAGGAAGAAAGGTGCACTTATTTTTTAAAATAATACACCACTAACGGAAATCGAAAAAAAAGAATAATCTGGAAAAAAAAAAGAAAAAAAATAGAGATGAATACATTGTTGTCTTGTTCTTGCTAGTGGGTATGAATTAATGTAGTGCTTAAAGAAGAAGGGAGCATTTTTGGGGTGATATTATTTGTAAAATTAAAGTGGTGTTGAAGAATTTGCGCTTAAAGTTGATTATGTGATGTGTTAAAGTGCTTATGAGGGTTAGTCACTATTCCTAAATATATCCTACCCGTCCGATAGCCCACATTACAACCATAAAAAAGTCCTAATTGATTTTAGATCGAGTGAGCCTATATTAGTAGAGATTTACATTAGGGGCAAGCCTATGGTACCAAGTGCATGCATGTGACTTCTTTTGTGAGAGTGAGAGATTTCTTTGATATATATATATATGAGTCTTTAAACTATATTTGATCATGAGATTTGATTGTGTGGGTTCAACGTATTCTCTTATTCTTGTGGTGAGGGCACATGGTTTCACAAGGGATAGGTAACGTTATTAGACTTCTCTAGGATGTTGGGTGTTCAAGCCATGA
Organism: Nicotiana attenuata; assembly: GCF_001879085.1. Lineage (NCBI taxonomy): Eukaryota > Viridiplantae > Streptophyta > Magnoliopsida > Solanales > Solanaceae > Nicotiana > Nicotiana attenuata. The sequence goes on from NC_031991.1 coordinate 30,807,472, forward strand.
GTACATTGTGACTTTTGAGTCGGCTTTTGAGACTAGCATTGTTATGAGCATGTTGTATTTGTTGTGAATATTTTGAAATATGGCATAAGAAAAGGGAAGTGTATGTGATTGCATATGCTAGAGTTTAATTGTTGTTATCAACCATAATCATTGGTGTAGTGTGCTTCGAATATGTTAAGTGCTCATAGATAGAGTAAATTTTTGGTTGACTCGAGGACGAGCAACGTTTAAGTGTGGGGTGTTGATGATAGGCTATAATTACGTATTTTAGTCGATTATTACACTCTAATTTACTACACTTTAATTGAGTTTGAGCTTTAATCGCTAGTGTTTTGCACTAATGGTGTGTTTTATGCCTTGTAGGAGTGATTCCGAGCTATGTAGATGTTATGGAATGAATTCAAGTGATTTGGAGCTTTGAAGTCTGAGTAAATGTTCAAGGAATTAAGCCGGGATCGTGTTTGGGGGTCAACTTTGATATTAAGAACAAACGAAGACTCGAGTAGGCATATTGCGTATTGTCTAATAAAATACACATAACGTTTTGCTCAGAACTCCATTTGGGCTCCACAAGATATGGTTTGAAAGCTAACTCCAAGGGCTACAACTTTCATGTTTATGTTTTTCCAAATTCTAATCGGAACAGGGTGAACAATGCGCGTCAATAGCGCGGTCGCGCTCAGGCCGCGCTCGTCAGGCAGAACACTGGGCCACTAGCGCGACCGCGCTAGTCAAACCCGGGAAAAGTGTCCTTTTTCACATTGGAGAAGGTATAATTGTTTGGTACCAACCCTACTTGGTATATATACATGGAAAATGGTATTTTGAGAGAGGAGGACGTTTTTGAGAGGAAAACACAAGCACAGAGCCGTCGTGGAGGCCGGGTTTCATCTTTTCTTCCACCAAACTTAGTAATTTTTATGTTTTCTTTGTATGATTTGTTCTTTGCTACCATGTCTATGTGGAGCTAAACTTCACGTTCTAGGGTTGTGGTTCTTTCATGAATATTATTCTTCGGATATTGATTTTGATTTCTTAGTTTATTATATTGATTTATTTATTCAATCCTGCACTTAATTATTTGATTGTTTGATCACCAATTAAATACTATCTACAAATCTAGAGTTGAACTCGAAAGTGGGAATTCTAGATTGCATATAGGATTGAATAGAGCAAGTTCTTGAACCTGGGCATCGGGGAACGGATTCGCGGTTAGGATAGACATATACCTAATTGCCTTGCTTGGTTGAAATATAGGAATTATAAATGCGTTCTTGTTGATTCTAACTCCATAGACATATAGGCGTTAGGTTAGCTTGAATAGGCGAGTAAGAACTCGACAGATTCTTATGAGCAATATTAACCCTGTCAACCAATAAACTAGATAAATTAGTTAGTCAATTCTATTGAAGAATACAATAGGAATGTTAGATAGCCCATAACCTTAGATCATTTTCATTACATTGATATCATGAAAATCTGCTCTTTCTCTGTTCAAAGTTCATTATTTATATCTCTTTATTTAATTAGTTTAGAATCAAATATTTCTAGGTTTAATTCTTGTTTAGATAATTAGGATAGTCTAATTTAGTTAATAGGTAATCACAAGTCCTCGTGGGAACGATACTCTACTCACTACTTTATTACTTGACGATCGCGTGCACTTACGTGAGTGCGTTTGGCCGCAACAACTACCTATTCCTAAGAGCGATTGGCGGAGATTTATAACCGGGAGATTGTCTGTCTGCATGGTATTCCAGTTTCCATCATTTCAGACAAAGGTACTCAGTTCACATCGCGGTTCTGGAGAGCCGTACAGCAGGAGTTGGGTACTCGGGTGGAGTTGAGCACAGCATTTCACCCTCAGACGGACGGGCAGTCCGAGCGCACTATTCAGATTCTTGAGGATATGATCCGTGTGTGTGTGATTGAGTTTGGAGGTTCTCTTTCCATTGGCGGAGTTTGCCTACAACAACAGTTATCAATCCAACATTCAGATGGCACCGTACGAGGCCTTATATGGTAGGCGATGTAGATCTCCGGTGGGTTGGTTCGAGCCAGGTGAGGCCAGATTATTGGGCACCGATTTGGTTCAGGATGCTTTGGAGAGAGTCAAGGTGATTCAGGATAGACTTCGTATAGCCCAGTCCAGACAAAAGAGTTACACGGACCAGAAGGTTTGTGATGTTTCCTATATGGTTGGAGAGCAGGTTCTGCTTCGGGTTTCGCCTATGAAGGGCGTTTTGAGATTTGGGAAGAAGGGGAAGTTGAGTCCGAGGTTTATTGGCCCTTTTGAAATATTGAGGCGTGTTGGGGAGGTTGCTTACGAGCTTGCCTTACCTCCCAGCTTGGCAGGAGTTCACCCGGTATTTCATGTCTCTATGCTCCGCAGGTATCACAGTGATCCGTCGCACGTGTTAGATTTCAGCTCAGTCTAGTTGGAGAAGGATCTATCTTATTTTGAGGAGCCAGTGGCAATGTTGGACAGGCAGGTCAGGAAGCTGAGGTCAAGAACATTGCATCCATGAAGGTTCAGTGGCGGGGTCAGTCGGTCGAGGAGGCGACCTGGGAGACCGAGCAGGATATGCGCAGCCAGTACCCTCATCTTTTCACTACTTTAGGTATGTCTTTGTGCTCGTTCGAGAATGAATGAATGTTTAAGTGTGGGAGGATGTAATGACCCGGCCGGTCGTTTTTGGAATTTACGCCCCGATCCCCTATTAACTGTTTTCCTCAAGTTTATTTCTGCTATTTTGATTTGCCGGGATGTTCGGTTTTGAGTTCGGAGTGTTTTGGGACACTTAGTCCCTAAATGATAGCTTAAGTGTTAGAAAATTTTACCGTAGTCAGAACAGTGTGCAGATGGCCTCGGAATGGAAATCCGATGGTTCCGTTAGCTCGTTAGGTGATTTCGGGGTTAGGAGCGTGTTCGGATTGTGTTTTGGAGGTCCCTAGCTAATTTAGGCTTGAAATGCCGAAGGTTGAATTTTTGGAAGTTTCCGGTTCGATAGTGAGATCTTGATCCATGGGTCGGAATGGAATTCCGAGAGTTGCAGTAGTTCCGTTATGTCATTTGGGATGTGCGTGCAAAGTTTCAGGTCATTCGGACGAGGTTTGGTAGACTTCATGATCGAAAATATGTTTTTAGAGTTTTTGAAATTCTTAAGGTTAAATCCGATGAAAAATAGGTGTTTTGATGTTGTTTTTAGCGTTCCGAAGGTTGGAACAAGTTTGAATGATGATGTAGGATTGGTTGGCAGGTTTCGTTGAGGTCCAGGGGGCGTCGGGTGTGTTTCGGGTGCTCAATTGGGCACTTTTGGCCTTAAACTCATTGCTGGTTTTTCTGGTTTTACAGCAGTAGTTCCTTGTTCATTGCGATCGCGTGAGTAAGTTCGTGATCGCGTAGTGTTAATTTGGGGATGGCTGAAATATTAATTCGCGATCGCACAAGTCCTTTCGCGATCGCATTGAGCACCTAGGCCTGTGTGGAAATGGAATATTTACTCTGCGCGGTCGCGTGAAGCCAACCGCGGTCGCGTAGCTTTGTGGAGAGAAGGTCCGCGATCGCAGACCTTTCATTGAGTTCGCATAGAAGATTTTTGGGTGCGTGGTAGAATGTACTTCGCGATCGCGACTCTATGTCTGCGATCGCATAGAGCAACATCTGGGCAGAGACATTAAAATCCCAAAATCAAGGGTTTAGACCATAACTCATATTTTGGACTTGGGAGATCGGGAGTTCACGATTTTTGAAGGGATTTTCACCTGGGCAACATGGGTAAGTGATTCTTACTCGGTTTAAACTAAATTCCATGAATCTTCACTTAAATTCATCTTTTAAATTCGGAATTTTGGTAGAAATTTGGGAAACGTTCTCAGACCAAGAGATTGGGTTTTGATTGGGTTTTTGACATCCGATTTCAGAGATTCTTATATGAATAGACTCGTGTGAGTGTGAGAATTCCGAAAATGTAAATTTTACCCGATTTCGAGACGTGGGCCCGAGGGGCATTTTGGTCATTTTACCTAATTTCGCGTGTTAGCTTAGAATTAAATCGTAGAATCAGTTACTTGAAGTGTTATTTATGATATGCAATTGAATTGAATAGATTTGGGCCATTTAGAGTCGGATACTCGTGGCAAAGGCGTGGCTTCGGGTTGATTTGAGCTTTATTCGAGGTAAGTGGCTTGTCTAACCTTGTGTGGGGGACCTTTCCCTTAGGATTGATATTGTGCTAATTGAAATGCCTCGTCTTGAGCTAATTGTTGAAAATCCGATTTTCTTTAAGTATTTCAATTGAGTTCCTTCTCCTATTTCATGTTACCTGCGTATTCAGCCTGTTGTTAGTTTAGAAAAGTATGTTTAGTAGACTTAATTGCCTATTTGCTCAATTTGCCTTAATTGCATTACGTGAAGCATGTTAGGCTAGACTTATCTGTTTACTTAGAACGAAATCTAGCATTTGTTGAGTATTTCTTGTGTTGCTGCTATGTGTTTTTATTTTGGGACTACGGGATAGCATCCCGGGAGATCCCCTGTAAGTACTTATGATCTGGACTGAGGTGCGGGATACCAAGAGATCCCCGGCACGTATATTGAGGATACCAAGAGATCCTCGGGATACCAAGAGATCCCTAGTATATTTTGAGGATACCAAGAGATCATCGGGATACCAAGAGATCCCCGGTTATCATCCTTGCTATGAGTGGTAGTTCCTTGTGGTTTGCCTTTACCTTTGTTTTCCGTTATTGTACATTTATTATTCTGTATAGGCTCTTACTGTAGATTCTCAATTGCACTGCTTATCTTATCCTGTCATTTAAATATTTATTTATTCTCAGTAGGGCCCTGTCCTTCCTCGTCACTACCCAACCGAGGTTAGGCTTGGCACTTACTGAGTACCGCTGTGGTGTACTCATGCCTCTTCTGCGCATGTTTTTCATGTGTAGATCCAGGTACTTCTTCTCAGGCCTACCATCCGTGAGGGAGGCAACTACTTAGAGACTTCAAGGTACATCTGCCGCGTCCACAGACCGAGGAGTCCCTTTCCATTCCTGCTTTCTAGTATTTAACCCTTTGTACTTTCTGTTCTTATTAGACAAAATTCTGGAGTTAGAGCTATGTAGTATTTCTCTTTTCCTTAGCTCGTGATTCGTTGGTTTCTGTGTCTTGGATTTGGAATTGACTTTGAGTTTTATATATGATGTATGTCGAGCGGCACATTTGAACACTATTATTGCATTATTTCTGTTTTTAATTGTTTTACTTCCGCAAGTTGGTTATATTCCGCAAATTTAGGCTTACCTAGTCGTAGAGACTAGGTGCCGTCACGACAGTTCACGGAGGGCGAACTGGGGTCGTGACAACCACACATTGGGCAAAATTGTGCATCTCAATCTGATGTGTGGAATTTTTGTGATGTGTGTGGTTGTCAAGGTGGCCATTGGGATTGTTGTCCTAATTCTTATTTATCCTTCCCAGAGTTCTTATTATAATGTTTCTAATAATGTTTATGAGTTTGATAGGAGCAATGAAGTGGAGGATATGGAAAGCATGGCTCGTATTATGGACATGAAGAGGCAAGTAGTCGAGCAACATGACATGATGATGAGGCAAGTAGCCGAGCAACAAGATGAAAAGCGAAAGGCTTTACAAAGAATTAGCGAAGTAATCATGAGAATGATGGCTAAGGCGGAGGAAGTGGCTGAAGAGAGAGAGTTCCCACCAGAAGATAATTTAGAAGAAGAAGATATAGTGAGCCAACCTTGGTTAGAGGAACAAGCTCAATTGATAAAATGTCATGAGTTTCTCCGTGATGGTCTTTCAAATATGACAGAACAATTGATAGACGAAAGAACTGAGCTCAGAAAAGAGATAGACCAATTTGGCTCAGATATCCATGACCTGCAGGCTAAATTAAATAAAAAAGTTGAGGCGTCTGATGCCCTACAACCAATTTTTGTGCATACTGGCCAGCTTGTGGAGCATAAAGAGGAATTCCAACTATTCGACCAAAATATTATTAATGATGCCAAGGTTGACGAAGAGTGCAAAATTGAGGATGTCAAAAATAATGCAATTTTGGAGTTGGAGCGTATTGGACCTCAGTCTAAACACTTTTCAACATTGTGTTTGGTTGGTGACGCGAGAATTGATCCAGTCGAGCATATGGAGGAGTCAATAGATGAGGAACAAAGTGCTTATATTTTGAAATTTGTGATGCTAAGGAGACAAAACGACATCCCGCACTTAAGGGCCAAGAAGTGCAAGATGCGACATTTAGTGAATGGTTCTTTTATTTTTACACCACCGCCCCATGAACGTGATAGAAAAATAGATGTAAAATTGGGGGCGCAATTCATATCCTCAAAGTGGAAGGAAAAGTAGTGAAAGTGATGGAGTCATGCCGCGACGTTAAATAAGGCGCTTGTTGGGAGGCAACCCAATTCTATTTTTTTTTCTCTCTTTTGTTTATTTTATATTTTTTCTGTAGTATTATTTTTGTTTTTTGTAGGAGTAGGAGCATGGAGTCAAATCCAATAGGCGTACCTGGGAGAAGTCTGAGTATCCCATGAGCTGCTAATTCTCCGGCCTTTGGCCTACCAAGGAGTCTCTTTTACCTTCTTGTTATTTTCATTGTGAATTGAGGACATTGCACAATTTTAAGTGTGGGGTGAGGAGATTGTCTGGGTGATTTTTTGTGCTATCTTAGCTTAGTTAGTGTAGTAGTTTTAAAAAAAATGAAAAAAAAATCAGAAAATTGGGACTTTTCCTGATGATGGATTTTGTGGACAGCTTTCTTGAGACATTAAGGTCCAATAAAAAAAACCAAAAATATTTTATTTTTGTTTCTAGTTAGTTTTAGTAAGATAATAATCCCCCTAGGTTTTTCTTTGTGCATCGGTTCTTTTTCAGGGGATGTAGCTTGAACCGGGTAAAAAATTTTATTTTTGGGATTAGATTTTTTTTTTAGGACTAGTAAAAGAGGGAGAAAAACAAAACTTTCGTTACTTGTTTGATACTAGCATATTTAGGCCTAAGCTTGAGTAATACTTTTCTCTGAGTGCTCGAGTAGTGAATAAAATAGCAGACTTTCTGATACCTAAGCTCAGGGTTGTAACTCTGTATATAGCTTATTCTTATTTTGTCGTTCGTTATGATCCTGTCTGTCTTAGAGTAGAATTGATCCATCTTGATTAATACTAGTGCCATGTGAGGTGAGGATTTCTTACATATATTCCATGTTTTGCATCTTAGTCTAGAACTTGCCCTGCATGTTATTGAAGCGAAATAAAAGTGTTGCTCTGTTTAAAAGATGATAATAGGCTTTCTTTGATATGTCTTGTGAATTTTAGCCTTTTCAGATATTGTACCACTAGTTAGCCCTTTGAGCCTATAGCTTTTTGTTTGGAAGCCGTATTTTTGCCTTGATCCTTTTATTGAATCCCTAGTTTTTGCACCCTGCTTCCTTGACCACTGTTGCTTAGACTGTGCTATTAATTAATAAATTTGAAGAAAGGGATGATTAAGTGAAAAATGGTGACCAACGATAGCTGAAAGGTGATGAAAAGGCCTTCTTGAAAAGAATGCTATATGAAAAAAAAGTGAATGAGAAAAAAAGTTGCTTTGAAAGAAAAAATTGAAACGTTCTTGATATGAGGGAAATACTTGTGAAACAATAGATGAAGAGAGGACTGAAAAATAAAAGTGAAGAGATGAAAATAGTGGGTGATGAAGTCTAAAAATGCAAAGTGCTTAGGGAAGTGTAAGTCACTATTATATAATTCTCCTACCCGTCCTTTAGCCAACATTACAACCCGTTAAAGTCCTATTTGATTCTATTCGAGCACACTTAATTAGTAGAGATGTACATAATGGGTAAGCCTATGGTTCTTTGTGCATACATGTGAATTCGTTGTGAGTGCGAAAGTTGTTCTTTGATGCAAAGTCCTTAAAGTGTATTCATTCTTTGATTTGAGTGTATGGGCTATTTATTCTTGTGAGGGCACTTGTTTCATGATAGATAGGTGATGTTATTAGCTTCTTTGACAGAGTAGGTGAGCGAGCTTAAATTTGGTAAGTTAGAGTCCGTCTCTGAGGTTAGGAGGTTAGCAGTTTGTTGTTTGTTTGTGACTTATATATCTTGCACGATGATAAGGAAGTGTATATCTTATGGTTTGAGTTGCTATAGGGCATAATTTTTTAGTATCAACCGAAGTGGTGTGTTTCTAGGCATGATTTATTGAGAGTGGTGCAATAATTACATATCCGATTTGGCCTATGGACGATATGCAAGCATACGTTTCATGCTTGTTTGAGTAATA
>NC_031991.1:30823242-30826679 GCF_001879085.1 Nicotiana attenuata
GGGGGGGTTGCGTATGTGGTGAGACAAGCTGAGAACGTTATCCCACCTTGTCATGCTACATGTGAAAATATCAAAAGTAACAATTGCGTGGTAGAAATCTAGTGCAACCCAATAACAACAACCACATGACAAAAACCTCGTGCATCACAATAACAACAACCACAAGGCAGAAACCTCATGCACCACAATTACAATCGCATGGCAAAAATCTCGTGCATCACAACAACAAGTACAACAATGACAATAAATACAAGAGTACGACAAGTAAACCAACTCAAGAACTTTTGATCAGTAGAAAGGGTAGAACTAATTCACAAGGAACAACCACAATAGAGTGAAAATAATATGTAACAACGATCCCACAATATACAATTCAACAATAAGGAAGCTAACACGAGTCAAATAATTCCAAATAAGGACATGTCAACTAAGATATAGGATATCTAAACTTCTTTTATGGTTGGAAAATTATGAAGAAGATACAACAAATTCACTTAAGGATAAGCAACAGAAAGATAATCATAACCTCAATTAAGACTAAATAATTACAGGAGAGATAATAATAATTTCAAATAAAGATAAGCAGATATGAAAAGATAGCATGACAATAGAAGAGGTGAAAATCTTCAGTTAAGTCCAATAAGAGTCAAATAGGCTAGAAGAGTAAATCATAAGGCAATTAATCTCAATTAAAGCAAGTAGAGTGAAACTAGTAAATAAGGAACTTGATCTTAACAAAATAACTTCATACTCAGTGAATACAAGAAGCTAAGACTTAAAAGGCGAACTTTCCACAAATAAGCCCGAGTACATACTCGTCACCTCGCGTACACGAACTACAATTAGCATAGAAGACTCAAATCTTAAGGGGAAGTTCCCCCATTAGGCAAGATACTTACCTCAAAGAAGACAAACCGATACTCTAAAATAAACTCCTCGGGTGAAATGACCTCCAGACGGCTCAAATCTAGCCAAATTACTTCAAAGCATAAATAAAACTTATAAGAAACTATTCCAGATTATAAAGTCTCAGTAAAGCCTCACATGTTTATAAATATTTACAGTAATTATATCATTTTATAAAATATAAAATATTAAATACCTATGGGGCTTACGCCTTGCTGAAGCATATGTAAAACGACTCGCCTTCTGCCCACGCCTTTTAATTCACCGGAAAGAACGACAATATTCTAGAATGAGATAAAATCGCCGCTGCAAAGAATGAGCTTGAGCTAGCGGAAGAACGACAATATTCAGTAAGCGTCATTCATGATTTGATATATGTATCTTTTCAGCAGTGTCTTATTTATAATGTGCTAAAAGTGTAAAAACTAAAATGAGTAATACATGGATAAGAACTCTGTTAATTGTTAATGCTGCTTAGTATCTTTAGCCACAATTAATTATGGAAAAATTCACTTGAAAAGATAAACCACTAGCTTAGTGCTGTCTAATCTTTTACTAAATGAGATGTGAAGACAAATTAGAATTACTAAATGCCCTCAAAGAAGCATACGATACTAAGGGTGTGTTTGCTATGAAAGAAAATATTTTTCTTAAAAATTATTTTCTTGAAAAATGAGTGGTTTTATCACTTATTTTTCCATGTTTGATTGGTGAGTGAAAAACTTTTTCCAAAAAATATTTTCTAGTGTTTGGTCAGAGATTAGAAAATATTTTTTTAGAAAAATATATAATTTTCCAAAGAATTCAATTATTCTTTTGAAAGTTATCACAAACCCAAAGGAACAAATGTGTCGCTTTACTTTTTTTCACACAAGAACAACATTAAAATTTGAGCATTCATAACCGAAGAAATACTCTTTTTCTTGTTGAAACAAAATAAAAAGTACTCTGTCTACAACATGAAAAGAAAGTACTCATTTTGTTGAAACGAAAGAAAATACTTTTTTACTATCATAAAAAGAAAATACTCATTTTATTGGAGTGAAAAAAGAAAATACCTTATTTACAACATGAAAAGAAAGTACTCTAAATAATATTTCTATATAGACTGGGGGATCGAGGCCTCGGAGGGTAGGGATTTGGGGCGGTTTGGGTGTGTGTGTGGGGAGGGGGAGGGGATAAGGGGTTGGGCAGGGTGGGGGGGGGGGGGAGGGGGGAAGGGGGTGGTAGTGGGAGTGGGGTGGGGTGGAGTGAGGTGGGGCGTGGGGCGTGGGGCGTGGGGGTAGGGTGGGGGCAGGCGCTAGTTTTGAGGGGTGGGTGGGGCAGTGAGGGTTGAAGGGAATGGGGAATAGGGTGAGGTAGGTTGAAAATAAGTTTTGAAAAAAGTTTTTCCTTTTCTTGATAGAAAAAAATGAGGTCATGAAAAAAATATTTTTCAAAATATTTAAGTCAACCAAAAGTTAAAAAAGTCCTTCATACCAAAGAGACCCTAGGTATTGCAGTTCTAGCACATACAGATCGAGGAAAATGTAGTACTTTTGTAGAAGAGTTGCTAGTAATATTTGATTAAGGAATGTAGTTTGGACTGCAAATATAATTTCATCTGAACTTCTTTTCTATCTTTTTGAGAAATATATGATCACGTGGCAAACTATATTATTTCTAAGGGGGTTTCCGATTTTCCCTTTGAAATATGTTGTCTTGTATACTGTTCCTTGGAATATCAACTTTATTTATTGGAAGTAATCTTTTTTTTAGATATAATGTCTTGTTACACTTATCAAATCAATTTGTCCATTTTCCAGAATAAAATCAAGATGATTTTTCGAATAAAATTTAATAAACAGGGAATTAAATGAAAACACACGTATCTAACTCAATGCCGACTCAAGGGAGATAGCAATTGGTTTCATTTAGTTTCCTGTTTATTAAATTTTCTTGGAAAAATCATCAAGCAACTAAAGCAATTGTTTTAGCCCCCTAAATTGAAGGCCCCAATTTTGTATGAATAGTTAATAATATATTATTATAAAATTATTATAAGAAAGATACAAGATTTATGCTTTTACTTTTTGGAATGTAATCGAGGTTATTTAGAAAAAATAAAGGTTAGCTAGATAAATACTTAAATTTCATAATAAACATGCATTGTTGCAAAATAACAATTTGATGACGACATCGATAATAAAACAAATAAATATAAAGTCTCTTGTAATATCTTTTATATTTCTTATAAAGAGTAGATCAAGTTATTATTCTAATTTCGAATAAAATTAAACTATTTCTAATGTATAAATTGTTTTATATCTATTTAGTAGTACAAAATTAAGATCATTAAATGACGAAAATTTATAAAAAAATTTTATCTTAACTGTGGATATTTCTTATAAAAAAAAAATTAGAGCTTTGGTGAGTAGAGTAGATGTCTTCGATGGTGGGAGGTAGCAAGCAGCCGAGTGAAGCATCAAAATACAAAATGGTTTGTAAACGTCATGGCCTTAAATTTATTTTAATTATATATATATATATAT
>NC_031991.1:30826699-30925852 GCF_001879085.1 Nicotiana attenuata
CGGAAAGGTCCTCGGGTTATGCCGGGAAAGCAAATTTCGTTGAATCCCTCTGGTATCCGTCACAATCCAAAACCGAGATCATGACCGTTTTAGATAATGCTATAAATATCTTCTACTTTGTGACCAAAAAAATAGTAATTGAACGAAATAACACTACAAAATTCGTCGCTTTCAATTAGGGGTGTAAATAGGTCGCGTTATTAAATTTAAAGACCAAACCAAACCAATAAAACTCGGGTTTTTCGCTCTCGGTTTTTTTTGGATTTTCTCGGATTTTCGGGTTATTCGGGTTTTTTCGGGTTTTTTTTTCCCGGTAAAATCTTCGTAGAACAAAACATATAAATTGTGCTCAAAATATTTCTTTAATCCTAGTAGAATACAACTATATAAAGCATTTTCCAAGAAATTAATACAAAATAATAAGATGTGTCATGGCATTATCCTAAAATATTCAACAATAAAGACAATAAATTATGTAATATAAATATTGCTAATTAAAAAATCATAATAAAAATTAACATAATCTAAAAGTGCTAAGTCATGCTAAAATAAGTAGACTAATAAGGGAGTATTAATTACATGACTAAACGCTAAAGAAAAATAAAAATAGGTTATGCATTTTTATCTAAATTGTTGCAAAACAAAAAATAGATATTCAATACACTCTCGTTCGTAGTATTGAATTGAATGTCTTTTGTTAGCATTAGTATTGATTTGATTTTGGTTTGGGCTTTTGTTAGCATTATTTAATTTACTAATGTTAATGGATATAAAACTTATTGGAACATTCAAAAGTTCTAAGTTCAACCTTGAAATAATACCTTAAAAGATAAAATTATGAATTTTTTAAGAAATATTTATAAATTACATCACAAAAATATATTTATATATTAAATATATCTCAAATTTCTATATATGTAATGTCGGGTTGTTTGGTTTCGGTTTGACTTTCTTTAGTTAAAACCAAATCAAACCAATTATGGTCGGGTCTTTTTTCCAACACCAAACCAAATCAAACCAAACCATGATCGGATTTTTTTTCTCGGTTTGACTCGAATTATCGGGTTGGTGAGGTTTGTCGATTTCCTTTGTACACCCCTACTTTCAACCATTTTAAAACGATGTTTGCTGTATCCCGTTCTAACTGACGTCTTGATATTATGAAATTTTTTTAATTGTTTTTAACAAAGTGAACGAACAAATATTAGTTCAGGAAGACACATGTTAGTTACATTCATTCCATGGTCAAATGTCGATATATGGTGCTATTCGTACGTCATGTTCCTTTATAATTTATAATTTAAAAAAATAATCTTTTTAAATTTCTTATGTGTAAAAGACAGATCTCTCACGTGTAAAAGTAAATCTCTCGTGTGTAAAAAATAAGATAGGATCATTAAACTACAAACAAGTTTGTAAAGAACCACAAAATCAATTGACCCGTCATGTTAATCTCAACTATAATTGCAGTACCTTTTCCTACTTTAATCTTGTCGTCTTTTGAGCCACTAGTGAGAAAATATGTTGCACAAATTACAGTATTGTTTAAAATTATTAACGCTAAGTATTTGAAGAAATTTTGAGAATTTGGATAACTATAAATGAGAATATGCATACTAAGAAAATATTCATGTTGTAGTTTAATTATTCATGGGATTCCTGTTTTTCTTGCAAGATCTCAAGTAGTTTGCTTGTGTTTAATTATGAGTAACAATTAAATTTGATTTGTGGTTTTAAAGATACGTGATTTAATTCAATACCAATTAATAATGAAGAAGTATGAAATAAAAACGAAAGGGAAAAGTGAATCAAACCAATGTTACTCAACAGCAGTAACCTCGAGCCCTGGGACCTCGAGGTAGGCTTAGTATTATAAGAACAGTTAAGTAATAAAAGCAAAGTAAGAACAATAGAGCTAAAGGACAATGCTGATGAAAAGCAGGTGAAAAAGGTATAGAGTATATTCTTTGCTCAGTGATCAGATGACCTTACAAATGATTGGGGTTCCCTTTTTATAATAGGGGAACCCTAAATAAGGAATATTTCTATTTACAGTAGGGAATATTCTTGTTACAGCTGTCTAACCGCCAAGTACGAAATTGTACGATCTTATTCCGAAATTTGCGCCATGATCTTAGGGACATGGCAGGAATCTAGCTCATTCTGTTACAACGGTACTATTTCGGGGTCGAGCATACTTGGCCTCGGCATTCCTCGAACTCCTGTGTCTGGGCCTTACGCTCTGTCTTCGAGCTCGAGTCTGGTCCACCGGTTTCGAACTTGACCTCTCCCGGACTTGGGCCTAGGGTGGAACCTCGAGCTTATAAATCGGGGGCATATGATTTTGACCGTATACAGATAGTCCACGCATTTCTTAGAATAAGATGATAAGAAATGATTTGCACCTCGATTTCCGTGAGCTTCTTATGATGACGTCACGCCCGTGATGCAGGTGCTTGAAATGATCGGAAATGTCACGTCGGCGCTCTTCCCTAAAACATCAAATGCGTGCCAGTGTTGGTCGGCCACTAGCGCCGCCGAACTGTCGTCGCCTTTCTATAAATATGAGGCTATTCTGTTGAACAAAAACTGTACGCATTTCATCTTCGTTCATTCTGATTCTTTCTTTTCTTTACTTCTTTCCCTATGGTCCGCACCTGCAATCATAAGGTCGCATGGCAGCAACTTTACCAATTACGCCAAGGCTCCCTTTTTCAAAGCTTCGATTCGAAATAACGAGAGAAGGGCGCAGGATCCTTCCCACATCAGGAAATATGCGAACTTTATCCTGCTGCTTATCTCTCTTAACTTCAACCTGGTGTGGCTTCATTCCTTTTGTTTTCCATGGAATGAGGTGGGACTATCATCTACTAACTTTTGCATCCCTCATCGGCACAACATCCCAAGGATGAATATTCTTGGATCGTGACTCGTGCATCTTGCAACCTTTTCGGTTTTTCTTGTGATAGAAGACGAAGCTACACCTTCTCGTCTTCGTTTCTAGTCTTTTTCTCTTGCTGCTCTTTCTTAACGGATTACGGCCCAAAATTTCAACAGAATGTTCAGTCCTCGCAGCTGGAAATATAGTTACATTTATCGAACACTTTCTGCCTCAAATCTCTTCAGGCACAAAGACATTTCTAATGGTCAAAACGGGGTCCTCGGGGAGGAGGCTCTCGAAGATAAAGCTCTCGAGGACGTGGCCTTAAAAGTAGATTAGGTTTACTTTTTCTTTTCTATGCAAAGGCCCCCTGTGGGCGTTGTAAATGTACCTTTTGTAAAACATCCTCTGTGAATATAAAAAACCTTTGAGTTTCATTTTGTTCTTATTTGTGTAATATTTTGATTGTATAACTTGAATGATTGGTTTGGACTCGGGACATAATAAACCCTTAGGTCTTTATTGATATAATAATCCTCGAGCTAAGTTTAAATCGATTCGATGTAAGCTCGGGATATCGTAACTCTTGAGTCCGAGTCTAGTAAGAATGGAGTCTCGAACTATATATTTTTGGCCCTTAAGCCTTTCGAAGTTGGCCCTTAGGCTCTTATATATCGGCCCTTAGGCTCTTTAAGTTGGCCCTTAGGCTCTTTAAGTTGGGCCAATTCGGCCTCTAGAATGGTTATATAACTTTTCCTTCTTTTTGGCTAAAAGACTTAGTGAAAATTTAGTTATGCCTTAGCATGTGTTTTTTTGTACCCGTTAGGTTTTTCGAAGGTTCGACGTATCGAGACCTTGTTTGTGTACCGATAATCGAATACCTCTTGAGGTTTTATCGAGGGCTGATGTTATCGAAGCCTGTAAATTATTCGAGGGCTAAATTTATCGAAGCCCTTTAATTATTCGAGGGCTGAATTTATCGAAGCCCATTATATTTTGCTTTTGCCGAGGATAGCCTGATTTAACCGGGTTTTACAAAGTGTTTGAAGGCCTTTGATTTATAGCGGAAGTCGAACGTCTCCGAGCCGCATTATTTAGGCCGTAGCCTTTCTACATGACCATAGTCTTTAATATGGCTGTAGCCTTCAAGTATGTCACTTGGACTTGTTACCGGATAACTTTACGAACTTGTTCGAAAATTTATTCCCCGAGTATATTGGCATTAGCCTTTGTTTCGAGGGGATGCCTCTTTGAGGTCTTATGAGTCCGAATTTTTGGTGACTCGGATGTATTGACTGTCGATGGCAGTACCCGAGTATTCCGGGGTGCTTTTATGCTTTGGCTCTTGAGCCGTTTCCCATAGGATTGTAAGTGTAGAGCTCATATAATAGTAGACTTCTTTGAGACGCGAAGTGTTTTTGATATAAACAGAATGCTTCTTCAAGTTATTTGATACATGCGTACATGTTTTGCCGTCGGGGCTCGACTATTCTATATGGACACGGTTCATCTGACCGTTTGGCCCATTACAAAGTTTTCCTATCGAGGCCCTCTTAGGCGTGAAGTATTTTCCTTGAAAATATAACCTCCGAGGGTGATGCCCCCCAGTATTCGAGGTTGATTGAAAAGAAGTCTTGGATACTGTTGAGTTCTCCTTAGGTAGCACATAATTGTTGCCTCATTAAAAACCTTGCCGGTAAAACCTATTTGGGACAAAATCCGATCTAAGGGAAAAAGAGTGCAACGCATGCTTTAAAACCTAAGGCCTTCGTGTAAAAAGGGTGTCTTCGAGATCGCGTGCCTTTGATAGCTTCGGTCGAAAATCTGTAACAAGTTAGTTTTAAACTCAAATGTACAGAAGGATAAAATTGCACCTTAGCAGTAGTATTGTTTGAGTAATGATATGTTCCAATTGTTTGGCAGTTGTTCACCTTCTATTGTGCTAAGTTTGTAAGATCCTTTACGGACAACTCCGAGGACTCGGTACGGTCCTTCCCAATTAGGGGCTAATTTCCCTTCATTAGGGTCTCGAGTATTGAGGGTGACCTTTCGTAGAACTAAGTCCCCGATTCCAAAGTGTCGAAGATTAGTCCTTCTATTGTAGTATCTTTCGATCCTTTGCTTCTGTGCGACCATCCGAACAAGCGCTGCTTCTCGCCTTTCATCTAATAACTCGAGGCTAGCATTCATAGCCTCATGATTTGACTCCTCCGATGCATGTCGAAACCTAGCGTTGGGCTCTCCAACCTCGACGGGGATGAGGGCCTCGGATCCATATACTAAGGAAAACGGGGTGTCCCCCGTGCAGGACTTCGATAACGTTCGATATGCCCAAAGGACCTCGGGTAGAACTTCTCTCCATTTTCCTTTCACATCGTCCAATCTTTTCTTCAAGTTTTGAATGATAGTTTTATTTGTTGACTCAGCCTATCCGTTCCCAGCTGGATGGTATGATGTCGATAGGATCCTCTTTATTTTGTGTGCCTCGAGGAACTCCGTCACCTTGCTGCCGATGAATTGTTTTCCGTTGTCACACACAATCTCAGCAGGTATCCCGAACCGGCATATGATGTGGTCCCAAATGAAGTCGATAACTTCTTTTTCTCTGACCTTCTCGAAGGCCTGTGCTTCCACCCACTTAGAAAAATAATCAGTCATAAACAGAATAAATTTGGCTTTGCCTGGGGCTGTTGGTAGAGGGCCGACTATATCCATCCCCCATTTCATGAAAGGCCATGGGGATAGGACCGAGTGGAGTTGTTCTCCAGGCTGATGGATCATTGGTGCGAATCATTGACACTTATTACATTTTCTGACAAATTCCTTAGTATCTTTTTCCATGCTATCCAGTAATAACCTGCTCTGATAACTTTGTGAACCAAGGACTCGACGCCGGAACGATTCCCACAAGTGCCTTCGTGGATTTCTCGAAGGACATAATCGGTGTCCCCCGGTCACAAACATATTGCCAACGGCCCATCGAACGTTCTCCTATACAATGTTCCATCTTCATCTAATGCAAACCTAGCAGCCTTGGCTCGTAAGGCCCTCGATTCTTTGTGGTCCGATGGGAGTTTTCCGTTCTTCAAATAGTCAATATACTTATTCCTCCAATCCCATGTCAGACTTGTTGAATTTATCTCGGCATGACCCTCTTCTACCACAGACTCTGATAATTGGACAACGGCCCC
Organism: Nicotiana attenuata; assembly: GCF_001879085.1. Lineage (NCBI taxonomy): Eukaryota > Viridiplantae > Streptophyta > Magnoliopsida > Solanales > Solanaceae > Nicotiana > Nicotiana attenuata. The sequence goes on from NC_031991.1 coordinate 30,832,772, forward strand.
CGGGACGATGTCATCTTCTTCGATCGAAGATCCCAGATTGGCAAGCGCATCGGACTCGCTGTTTTGCTCTCGAGGCACATGATCCAGAGTCCACTCCTTGAAGCGGTGTAAAGTTACCTGTAGTTTATCCAAGTACCATTGCATTCTATCCTCTCGAACCTCGAAACTTTTGTTCACTCTGTTTACAACCAATAGAGAATTGCACTTGGCCTCGATGATTTCTGCTCCCAAGCTTTTAGCTAGCTCACGACCTGCAATCATAGCCTCCTACTCGGTCTCATTGTTAGTTAATCTTGGAGCTTTAATAGACTGCCTAATGATATCACCCGTGGGTGGCTTCAAGACAATGCCAAGCCCGGACCCTTTCACATTCGAGGCACCGTCTGTGAAAAGGGCCCATACCCCCGATGTTGTAACAGAGCTTAACAGGAGTTCTTTCTCTACTTCGGGTACGAGGGTCGGCGTGAAATCGGCCACGAAGTCAGCTAGGATTTGAGACTTGATGGTCGTTCGGGGTTGATATTCGATATCGTACCCGCTACGTTCGACGGCCCATTTGGCCAATCGGCACGATAGCTCGGGCTTATGCAAAAAATTTCGAAGGGGATAAGTGGTTAATACGCATATAGGATGACATTGAAAATATGGTTTCAACTTTCGAGATGCGCTTATTAATGCAAGTGCTAATTTTTCTAAGTGAGGGTACCTAGTTTCAGCATCTCCTAGAGTGCGGCTTACGTAATAAACAGGAAATTGCGTACCTTGCTCCTCTCGAACTAGTACCCCACTTACCGCTATCTCGGACACTGCCAAGTATAGATAAATCCTCTCATCTACCTTCGGGGTGTGAAGCAAAGGCGGGCTCGACAGATACTGCTTTAATTCTTTTAAGGCTTGTTGACATTCCGGGGTCCATGCAAAATCCTTCTTCTTTTTGAGCAAGGAAAAGAAATGGTGACTTCCAAGGCAGCTATTCGACCCGTTAACCTTTGCACGGCTTTCACGCTATCCACGACCTTGATGTCTTCGATGGCCTTCATATTATCGGGGTTAATCTCGATACCTCGATTTGACACCATGAAGCCGAGGTATTTACCCGAACCGACTCCGAAGACACATTCTCCGGGTTAAGCTTCATGTTGTATTTTCTCAAGATTTCGAATGTTTCCTGCAAATGAACTAAATGGTCCTCTGTGTCACACCTCCTTTTTACACCCGAGGGGTATATATGGGAGTTTGTTCAATTGAAGTGATATTATTCGAAATGAGATTATTTTTATTTATTTAGAGTCGCCACTTGGGATAATTTATTATGGTGTCCCGAGTCACCGGTTTATTTTAAATCCCAAATCGAGGAAAATCGACTTTATTTAAAAGTATGCGAAACCAGAAATTCTGTTAACCCGGAAGAAGGTGTTAGGCATTCCCGGGTTCCGTGGTTTGAGCACGGTCGCTTAACTATTAATATTGGCCTAATTATCTGATTTACTACATGTTTTAAACCTAGTGTGCATTTTTAACTTTATAACCGCTTTTAATTAATTTAACCGCTTTTTAGGATTTATGAAATTATTTCTTGAACAAGTTACGATTGTCGTACACTTGTTTGTTTGATACACATTGTGAATCGTGTCACAGGAACCATAACAACGATCTACAACATTTTTAATTTATTAACATTATTAGAAGTTGTCGCCGGGTCACATAAATGTACTCTCATATTGGGAAATTATGTATCACAACTACGTCACGGGAACCGTACCCGTAGCTGTGATGATTTTATTATAACGCGCCTAAAGCAAGCTACGAAGGTTCAAAGTATTTTCTACGCTAATTATGCATGTTCACAGTATTTTTCACACTAGTTTTGGTATTAATGTGAGGGCCATAGATTCTGGAATTCATTTATGGATGGCGCGCCTCAATTTATTTCAAAAGATTGCTAATTGTATACATGCTTGGGGTAGATATATTACACCTTTAATCATTTATGGATAAATGAGTTAGGCCAGCAGTAGCCCAGTGGGTTATATGATTGAAGGAATAATGGCATCGAGGCTACTTGGGCTCGAAATTGAGCCCAGAAGTAAAAGAACCTCAGAAACTTTGCTAGGTCCTAAATTGACCGTGGCTATCTCATCTTGGGCTAATATCAGGCTGGCCCAGTCACGATTATTTACTAGCTGGGCTTGTCCTACCTTTGCGTCTTAACACGACATACACATTATAAATCAAGCCACTTTTATGTAAGGAAAATCAGAAAAACTGAGCTTTTAACAATTATTACACTACATGTGATTTGCAAGACAAAAAAGAAATAAGTTCATACTATAGTTCACAAGGTAAGCTTTATAACTGAGCCAAGCTATTGAGTTTAATGCCTAAGCCCAATGGCTTAGGCCCAGACTTGTTTAGCTCATTTCCCCAATTGGGCCAATTTACAAATCTGGCCCAAGACTGAATTGCGAAGGCAAAAACTAGGCTTTAATGTAGCCCATAGCCTAACCCCCTTTCAACATTATTACAATCACAAGAATAATGAAAATCACTACTGATCTCTCTAACAATGATAACACTAATTACCACACATGAATTCGAAGCCCATTTAAATACAATAAATCACGCAAGGCATTTGAGATCAGAATTACATTATAGCCCTAAACATGCATAGTTTTTACATGGGTAATCTTGTGTGTATCATAATAATTTTAAAATTCTGGCTAAAACGTTTAGAAGAAAAAAAAACATATACATCTGTTATCTTGCTCCCTTGCAATGCAGCCATTGACCCACATGAGCCAACTTTACTGGTTTAGTCTACTCGTTAGATAGATTTGAACAACTTGTGATTAAACCAACCCAACTTAAACTTCTGCACTTCATACTACCTACTGCACTTAAATTGATTCTTTTGAATTTATTCACATAAGAACTAGGGTAAGTAGAAGTGTTCAATACATACTAGTAAAGAGAAACATTAGCTCATTTGAAGGAATCATGGACATCCATATCAAAACAAAAGAACTAAACACAGGATGAGGCATTTGAAACAACAGGTTCAACATTCATCATTTCAAACCAAATAATTACAGAACATAAACAGCCCAGAATAGCAAAATAGGACTTAACCAATATAACATGCCTTAAAGTAATTGAAAGACAGGAAGGAACAACAAGGTCAAGACAGACTTCCATTCCAAATCTTGATATTTACGACCTTTTACATGAAATCTAAAATACTACATCACAACAAACATACAAAACATGAAAGGTCACAGAAGTGAATCCAAATCAAGCATGTGAGTTCAAGATGTGTACCTTGACAACAATAGAAAAGAGAAGAGAAAATAAATCTCTTAAACAGCAAATAAAACCAAGTGAACTGCTGATTGAAATTTAAAGATGAAGCAGCAACCAAAACCCAAACAGCAGCAATAGGAAATCAACCCAGAAACCAAAGGAACAACCCTCAAACTTCTCAGAAATCAAAGTATTTGAGAAATCATCCTAAAATCTAACTAGGAAAACTGACGCTTTTTCCAGAAAGTTTTAATGATTTTTTTTGTATTATGAAAATCTTTAGGTGCAGATATGCTAATGAATCTCTATGTGTGAGTGCGGGTTTCCTTTTCTTTTATAGAGTGTCCCTAATAGCATCCAAAAAGAATATTCTTATCCTAAATTCTGAATAGTACAGCACACTGTGGCAAAGAATATAGGACAACTGTCAGTTTTTCAGCATCTTTTTTAACCAATTTTGGACAGCTGTTCCTTCTAAAACCTTCCTTTTCCTAGATATTTATCTTCTAAAGTTCCTAAAGTCCCCTTAAGTTTCTTTTAGTTTAATTAGACCCCTACAAGTCTCTACTGAGTTACGAATCATGGCAAACAGAGGCAAAGCCAAAAAGGAATCAGAATCCAAATCAAAAAATGACAAACATAATCGAGATGGTGCAATTTAAACCTACAGACTAACCTAATCAGTAAATAAAAGTGCTCATCTAATTAACCCTAAACAAGAACTGAATTTAAACACACAAACATGGCAGAAACAAAGATAACAAAGAGATAATGAAGACCTAATAATTAACTTAATTAATTTACAATTGATTAAACCAAGCAAACTAACAACTAAACTGATTCTTCTAACAATTAACATGCTTCGAATTATTTTAATACTATACCAACAGTGAACTAAATAACTTATACTCAAATGACCTAAACTAAACCAAGGCTATACACATGCAACTTTATGAAAACACAAAGAAAACAAGGAGAAGGTCAGAAAATATACCATAAAAAAGTGGGGGCTGGCAGCTCAGGATGTCTTCGAAATAGCTCCAAAATATGCTAACCAATCACTCTTGCTGAGAACGATTGATTAACATAAGTTTAAAACGAAATCGAGTCTGGAAGCAATCCGAAGAAACTCGAAAAAGAATATAACTAGGGTTTCTGGTTCTTCGTAGATCTAAAATTTGAGGAAATTTAAGGGGTTTTTTGGGGAATTGGTGGTAAATTAGCAGTGAGGGGAGGTCGAGGGTCCTATGGTGTGGATTTGGGATTGTTTGGGCGATTTAGCTTTTTTTGGGTATAGGTTTCAGATCTGAAATTGACGGATTTGGGTGGTGATTTAGAGGAAATTGATGGGGGGTAGTGTAAACGGGAGGCTGAGGATTGTAGAGGATGAATTTGGGGTGGTTTGGTGATGCTCCGCCGCCGTAAGGCGATTTTCGGGCAGCGGAGAGAGGCGGAGCCGGCGAGGGGGTGAGAGGGCGGCTAGGGTTTGGGGTTTGATAGAGATGAGAGTGAAATGAGAGGGGTCTATGGGGTTAGGGGGTCGTTCAGACACTTTTATGTAAATGATTGACCAGTTCCCAGCCGTTAGATCCATGGATGATCAACGGTCGGGATGGAACGTTGCTGAAACAGGGTTGTTTGATTAATGGGGAATTTGGACTGGGTATTGAAGGGAATTTAGCTAGACAATGGGCGGATTTGGACATGAAAAATTGGCCCAATCATATTAAACTCTAAATTAAATTCTAAATTAATCTAAATCATAAAATCAAACTAATTATCTATTTAAAATAATTCCAAAGTTAGTTAAACCTAAATTAATTAAGAGGAAATTACTAGTCTAGCATTAAAAGCTAAAAAATATAAAATGAATGATGTTTTTGTGATTTTCATTTTAATAGAGCAATTAATTAATTAATCCTAAAATATGAACACAAAAATCTAATATGCAATGCATGATATTTTTGACATTTTCGGGTCATTTTTCATGATTTTAACAAAATTAGACGTGCACAAAAATGCAAACAATTAATAAAAAGTCCTACAAAAATCCTATAAAATTGCAAACAATTTGGGAAAAATCTATTTTCTTTAATTTTGTAGGAGTATTTCTAATAGGGCAAAAATCACATGCTCACAGCTCCCCCTCTTTGCTCGGAAACACGATAAAATGAGCATTTTTTGGAAAAGTCTGACCGAACCTTGCTTCGGAGGTTGTCTACATATCCTTGGCTATAAAGGAATCAGGTCAGTGTAGTTTTGGAAGTTTTGGTAGCTGGGACTACCGAGAAACTGTGATTTCACTGCTGTTGCTGCTGTTTCTGCTTGCTGAGCTCCTTATTACACCAAAATGAAAGATGAAAATCTAAACTAGCTAATCCTATCAACTACGAGTTACAAGATTCCTATCTATGAACCTTCTAAAGCTTGATCTTGAGTCTTGGGTGGTTCTTCCTGCAGACTCTGATTTGAATCTTGATGCTCGTCAGCTGCAACCGTTAGTTCATTCTTCTTTAGCTTTTCGGATCAAGGCAGGACATGCAAAGCTTGTGACTTCAATCATATCTTGAGAAGTCCGCATCTTTTCTTCGCTTCTACACTTAGAGTCCACTTCTTTTCTTGTTCTTCTTTTATTTTATTCTGGATCGAGACTTCTTCTTTTGGTCGCCTCGAAACTTGTGCCTCAGGGTAAAAACCTGCTCAGGCACCAAAACAAACAAACGAACGAAATTTTCTGTCCCAGTTTTCACTAGGAAAATTTCGTGCGTTATTGTAATAAAAAATCTAAACTACTTCTTTATTGAAAGCAATAAAATCAGGATTGTGTATCCTTGGGAAAAAAGAGATTAGGGAGTAGAGCGCTATATCTAAAATGAAATCAAATGGGGATCGGAGGCCCTAAGTTGGAAAGATTACTAGGTTATGCTGGCATCAACTAAGGAATGGGACCCTGTGTCGGAAAAGATTACCAGGTTATGCTGGCAAAGCTAGGGAGCGGGACCCTATGTTGGAAAACATTACCAGGTTATGCTGGCATCAGCTAGGGAGTGGGACCCTGTGTTGGAAAAAATTACCAGGTGGTTATGCCGGAAAAGTCATCGGGTTATGCCGGAAAGGTCCTCGGGTTATGCCGAGAAAGTCATCGGGTTATGCCTGAAAGTCCTATCGGGGAAGGTCATCGGGTTATGCCGAAAAAGTTCTCGGGTTATGCCGGGAAAGTCATCAGGTTATGCCGGAAAAGTCATTGGGTTATGCCGGAAAGGTCCTCGGGTTATATCGGGAAAGGTCATCGGGTTATGCCGGAAAAGTCCTCGGGTTATGCCGGGAAAGTCATCGGGTTATGCCGGAAAAGTCCTCGGGTTATGCAGGGAAAGTCATCGGGTTATGCCGGAAAGGTCCTCGGGTTATGCCGGGAAAGTCATCAGGTTATGCCGGAAAGGTCCTCGGGTTATGCCGGGAAAAGTCATCGGCTATGCCGGAAAGGTCCTCGGGTTATGCCGGAAAAAATCGCCGGGTTATGCCGGAAAAGTCCTCGGGTTATGCCGGGAAAGTCATCAGGTTATGCCGGAAAGGTCCTCGGGTTATGCCGGGAAAAGTCATCGGGTTATGCCGGAAAGTGCCGGGAAAACTCATCGGGTTATGCCGGAAAGGTCCTCGGGTTATGCCGGGAAAGTCATCGGATTATGCCAGAAAGGCCCTCCGGTTATGCCGGGAAAGTTATCGGGTTATGCCGGAAGGGTCCTCGGTTTATGCCGGGAAAGTCCTTGGGTTATGCCGGTAAAGTCATCGGGTTATGCCGGGAAGGTCCTCGGGTTATGCCGGGAAAGTCATCGGGTTATGCCGGAATCAACTAGGGAGTGGGACCCTATGTTGGAAAGATTACCAGATTATACTGGAAATCAACTAGGGAATGGGACCCTATGCTACCATGATTTTGAATTTTTCTTCTTTTCTTTCTTTTCATTTCATTTCATCATCATCATTTTTTTTTATTTTTTTTTATTTTTATTTCAGAGAATGAGTAAATGCGGGAAAGAATTTTGATGGAGACTTTCCCTTTTGGGTTGTTGCTGCAAAGCTGTTTCTATCCCTTGCGCAGTTTCCTTTTGTTGCATCTTCTTCTTGCAAGGTTGCTTTTGGATTGCACCCGTTTCCTGTTTTCAAACAAAGAACAGTTGTTAGTTTGAAACGGTGGTTGGTTTTGTGGCCTTGAGCCTTTCAGTCACTTGATCTCGACCCTTTCAACTGCAACTGATTGTTTCCTGAATACCGATTGCATTTCAGACCCCAGAGGTCCTCTGGCTTTGCCAGACTTTTCCATGACGATTGGTCGGTGGAACTCAACCTTTTCGACTTTATTTTGCCTTTGTAGGCCTTTCACTTCTAACTCTTTTTTTTTCAATTTTTAACTTCGAAGCATCGGGGAACTTTTTTGCTCCTCAAACTTGCTACAACGGCTAGTCGCGTGGGACTTACCTTTTCCAACTTTATTTCGCCTTCGGAGGCCTTTCATTTCTGGCTTCTTTCTTCCAACTTCAATTTCAGGGCATTTGGGGTACATTGGCTTTTCAAACCTTTGCCGAGACGGTTAGCCACGTGGGACTTGACCTTGTCAACTTCATTTGCCTTTATAGGCACTTCAATTTGATTTTCTCCTTCCAAGAGTTTTGATTTCGAAGCATCGGCCGCCATGGCCAGTCGAGGTCGACTTGATGCCCCTGACGAGGCTGGGTGCCTTTTTGCATATTAGCTTGTATCAAATGAGAACCCTGTAAATCAATCTTACTATCCTTTCTTTTTCTTAGTTTTGGAACAGAGTTAGACCGAAAGGGATTCAAAGAAAACAAACAATGGAATGGAGAATGAGTTTAAAACAAGAAGTGTCTTTTTGAGGAAAGGAAAGAAGGACTTATCTGGAGTACATGCGGACTTCAATGAACATGACATGCCTTTTGGACTGGATGCCTGATCTGTGTAAACCGTCCGACTCTCAGAAATTCATCACAACTTTTGCCTCGAAACCAAGAAACCTTGCCCAGGACTGTGTCAATGTCAGTGACTGAAGATCCTCTTTTTCCATCAGTGGTGCCCTTTGCGGGTTTTCACGAGCTGACCTCTCTCATTTCTCTTTTCACCATCGCCTTATAGTGCTCTTTGCGAGTTTTCACTAATAAGACTCCCTCATTTTTAGTTTCTCTGCTTACTGTCGCCTCACGGTGCCCGCGTGGGTTTTCACCAATAAGACTTTCTCATTTTATTTCTCTCATTTTGTTGTATCAGATCCAAGTAACTGTATCCTTTCATTTCGAACCTCTTTGTCGATTGATCAGGACTTGAATAGGGTAAAAAGCATTTGGATTGAATTACAACTTTGGAACCTTTCGGGTGAAACCATCACCGAACCATTATAACTTCTGCCCCAGCTTCAACTTTTCGAGGAATGTGGAATTTTATTTTGGTGTGACTGAACCCCTGAGAGAGGCTGCCTATGTATCCTTTCGGAATCAAGTCGAACATAGGTCAGGGTAACTTTGTTTTTAATTTTCTTTTATTTTTCTATTTTGTTTTGTTTTCTTTTCTCTTTCTTTTTCCTTTCCTTTTCCGCTACTCTTTTTTTTCCATTTTTTCATTTTTTTCATTTTATTTGTCTTTTCTCCCTTTTTTTGTATCTTTATTTTTCTTCTCCTTTTTCATCATTTTTTTCTTCTTCTTCATTTCATTTTTTCAATTTTTTATTTTTTCAATAACACTTTCAGGTTTCAAAGAGGGTAATCAAAGAAAAGTAACCGGCTCAAAGGGTTTGCAAAGGATTGATAGTGTTTGGATAGTGAGAAAGAAAGCCTTCTTCATCTCTATCGGAGAACATTAATTCTATATAAAAGATCCAACATAGTACCTTTTGACTGCATTTGCAATGACAATTATTTCAGGGACATTTCCTTCGATGTGTCCCAAGTACAACGCACTCTTTTGGAAGTACTCTTATTGCAATATATGGACATTTCCAATCTGGAACCAATTTTCCTTCAGCTGTTCCAACTCTTTGTTTTATTTCCTTAAACTTATCTTCATTGTGATCTAATTCTTGATTCATTATTTCGAGATCTGACAGCGTTTCAGGATCTGGGCATGAAGTCCGCAAGCATGTCATGTTATTGATATCTGCATTTAACAGAACTGAAAAGAGGATAAGAAAAATGACAAAATTAAGAAAAGAGACATCCCTGGAAGAGGTTTTTTTTTAATGATGATTTTTTTTTTGAATTTTAAAGATAGAAGGGTTTACATTGGAATTTAAAAGACAATAAACTAAAAATATTTGAGTTACACCCTGAAATAACTCGGAATGTAGAAAAAATGGCAAGACTGAACTACCGGGATTCCCGCCTGACTGGGAATGGAGTAGCCTTCCAATTTTGCAGTTTGGCATTTGGCCCCACATATTGCACCTCAGCGGTGCTTGAGCCTTCACTCGGCTGGACCATATGAGCCTCATATAACATTTGCCTCATCGCTCCACAAATGTCCTCAATTTCTTCGGCCGTGAAGGCCTCATCTTCTTCCTCTATATATCTTGGCTTAACAAACATTTTGGAGAGATGCGGGACCGGCTGAGGCAGGACCCACCCATTGTTCTTACGTTCATTAGCGCATGTTACATCAGCTTCTGTGGCTTGGAAACCCACACCAAAGAATTTCTCATCGGCAGTTAGCGTGATGGGCTATGTGATGCCTTGCAAAGATACCCCGAGCCCTTTCCCGGGCTTGTACCCGTGCTTAATCATTTCAGTGGCGACCATGATTGACGCGTTTGACAAGAAGGGTTGAGGACACGGGGTTCCCTCCTCACACTGGTCCGCGACCACGATCTCAAAAGCTTGGTAGACTATGTGCTCACTACCTTCTTTAGCCTCCAGACAGGGAACTGACGGGTCCCTGTAGATTGATTGCTCATCTTCTCCATAGACCATAATTTCTTGGTCTTCGTGTTCAAACTTAACCATTTGGTGGAGAGTAGAAGGTACGGCTCCTGCAGCATGGATCCAAGGTCTTCCTAGGAGAAAATTGTAGGAGGTGTCCATGTCCAAGACCTAAAATGTTACTTCAAAATCCACAGGGCCGATGGTTAGGATCAAATCAATCTCCCCTATCGTGCCCCTCTTGAAGCCGTCAAAAGCACATACACAAGCGTTTTTGGGTCTAATCCTTTTAGTCCCAATTTCCATTCTTTGTAAGGTTGAGAAGGGGCAAATGTCAACCCCAGATCCACCATCCAACATAACTCTTTTCAAGTAGTATCCTTCACATTTAACGGTCAAATGAAGAGCTTTGTTGTGGCCTGCCCCTTCCAGAGGCAAGTCATTCGGGCTGAATGAGATCCGATTGACTTCAAAAAATCGTTCTACCATTCTCTCCAATTGTTCAACCGTGGTCTCGACCGGAACATATGCCTCATTAAGCGTCTTTAATAGCACTTTCCGATGCTCATTCGAGCTTATCAACAGGGACAAGAGTGAAACCTGAGAGGGGGACTTCCTGAGTTGATCAATCATAACGTAGTCCGAGGTTTTCATCTTTAGGAAGAATTCCTCTGCCTCTTCAGCACTGACTGGCTTTTTAAGCGGAAAACGCTTCTGCTTGGTCTTGTTCAATTCTTCCAAGTTGAGGTACTTCCCAGACAGGTTTGTTTCATTCACTTCCCCATGATTTCTTTTCCTTTGTACGTCACCACTATTTTGTTGTAGTTCCAGGGGATGGCAGTGGGGTCCTTCAAGGGATTCTGTGGTGCGCGGCTGATAACCACGGGCTCAGTCAGCCTAGGTGAAATTACCGGCCCCCGCGCCACATAAGTCCCCTTTGGTACGTACATCTTTGGTAACTCAAGCATGACCTTGTTTTGCTCAAACCTTTTGGGAGGACTCAATACAAGTTGTTCTTTCCTGGGGGCTCTGGGAACATAGAGAACGGCATCTTTAGGAGGTACTGCCCCTGTCTTGGTTTCCACTACCTTTTCTGTGTTTTGAGGAGTGGAGGTGCTCTTCTTCTCATCCTTATCTTGCTTTGATGCCGCTTTGGGCTTCTTTTCAACATCGGCAATAGCAATGATAGCTTTCAAAGCTGGTTCGAACTCTCTGTCCTCACAAATCATCCCAATAACTAGCCCGTTGTTATGAGCTGGCAATGGGTTATTGGTTACATTGGGGACCTCCTCATCCCTCAACACTACCCGTTTTTGCTCTATTAGATTTTTGACCGCCCTTTAAGGGTCCAACAATCCTCAGTGTCGTGCCCTTCTGCCCCTGAATGATAAGCACATCGGGTACCGGGTTGGTAGGAGGTGACTCTGGGTAATGCCTGTTTGGAGGACGGGCTGTAACAAACCCATTTGGACTAATTTTGGGAAGAGGCTGGAATATGATTCACCGATGGGTGTGAAGTTGGTTTTTCTGGTTGGTTCACGGGCACGGGCATTATATGGAAAATTATTCTGTGGGAGACGGGGATTATATGGAGCTTGGTGAGGAGGGTTATTTCTGGAAGGTGGAGCTTGGTTCTGATTGTAATGTTGTTGCGGCCGGGCATACGGCTGAGCGTTTATTACTACATAAGACTGAGGAGTCATGGCATATGCCATATCTTGGTGAGGGTAGTAATGCTGCGGGGTGATGGAAGAGGAACCAAAGTAACCTCGGGGTTGACGAGGATTTTTCAGACTTGAGGCCATCATTGCTACCTCTTCTTTCTTTTTCCGGTTTGCTACACCCCCTGATCCACTCTGGATTGCTTGAGAAGTAGCTCTTAGCTAACTGGCTCAGGATGCGACCCGTTTTCAAACCACTTTCCACCGTCTCCCTAATTTTTATAGCTTCTGCAAATGGCTTGCCCATAGCGGACAACATGTTCTGGAAGTAATCAGCCTCTTGGGCTTGCAAGAAGACACTGACCATCTCGGTCTCATCCATTGGGGGTTTTACCCTGGCCGCTTGCTCGCGCCATTTGATAGCGTATTCTTGGAAGCTTTCTGAAGACTTCTTTTTGAGATTGGACAAAGAGTTTCTATCTGGAGCTATGTCCACATTGTACTGGAATTGTCTGACAAATTCTCGGACTAAGTCATCCCATATGTGCCAATGGGAGATGTCATGGTCCATATACTATTCTGATGCGATTCCAGTTAAGCTCTCTCCGAAGTAAGCCATGAACAGTTCTTCCTTTCCACCCGCTCCTCTTAACTGATTACAGTATCTTTTCAAATGGGCAATCGGGTCTCTATGCCCGTCATACTTCTTGAATTTTGGTATTTTAAAACCGACGGGCAGATGAACATGAGGAAACATGCACAGGTCGGCATAGGAAACACTCTTCTGGCCACTCATGCCCTGTATGTTTTTGAGACTCTGTTCGATGCTCTTCATTTTTCAAGTCATCTCTTCTTGCTCGGTTTTTTTTTACAGTTTTCTCCTATTCCATGGTAGATTCATACCGAGGGTGTTGAGGGTAGGAGTTTGGGGGTGACATGAGCCGTATCCAGTTGAAATGGTGGTATTTAGAAAGTAAAAGGAGGATGGCTCGAAACCTGGCCTAGGTACTGTTGGTTGTATCGTAGTAGAGGTTGGTGGTGCGGTGAATATGTTAGAAGATACTCCCGAAAATAGTGCCTGGGGGCGAACCTCAGAAGGCGTTTCGGTGAAATGGGTTGACATAGTGGGATATCCGAATGGGGTGGACGGGTAGTTTATAGGGACATTGGAGGTTCCACTTGTTCTGGGAATCAGCTTGGGAAAACCAGGTATTGCGCTGGGCGGCTCCCTACCGTTAGACCAAGCGTCCACATTTCCAACATGCGGAGGCGCAGTATCCTGTTCTCTTCAGCAGTTGCTGACTCTAACGTCGGGATAACCGTCATTGGACTGTCCTCTAAGGGGTTAACAATTGGTAGTTGACCTTCCGATGTCATTTCAACACTCCCTTTAGATCTCGTGAAGTAAGGGTGCGAAGCCAGGTTACCACAAAACCAACCACCTAAAAACAGAACCTGTTCTCAATAGCATACACAACAAACTGGTTAGTTTGAGACATTTAACACATAGGGAATCGTACATTGGGGGAATGCCATGCACCTGGACAGTTAAACGTTTTCTACATGCTTTGCAACGGTTGCGTGTTTCATCCCGGCTTTTTGTTACCTTGCGGATCTTTGAATATTTTTCTTTTCTTTACGCTTTTCATTATTTTCTCTCTTTTCTTTACGCTCTCTCTTTTCAACATTTTCTCTCTTATTCGAGTTATTTACAGCTATGACCGGATGCGATGGGGATTGCCTACGTATCACGACGCCGCGGTAATCAGATCATTACGTAGTTCAGGGGATAAACGAGAAATAAAAGAAAGAAACACTTTTGGGTTTTCAAATTTTCATTAAATAAAAACTTTTGATTTTCCTCTATTACATTGACTCCGTCATACATACTTTAGAACTAAAAGCAAAGAAAACAGACTCAAAGTAGACTAACAGACTCTAAAAGAAGCTGAAATACAGACTCGAAAAGAAAAATCAGGAATACGTAAGTGCCTCCAAAACTACCCCAGGGGCCCGCGGGACATCAGTCGGTCTCGCCACGGGCCTGCAAGCCATATCTTCTTGGAGGCGATATAGGTCATCCATTATCTGACGGACAAAAATCATCACAGCAGCGAAAAACATAGACCTGGTCATGTCCTCACATTCATTGCACTTCATCACAATATAGTCATCAATTCTTCTAATCCTCTCCCTGATGACGCCCTTCTCTTGGAGCAGACGTCCAATTTGTTGAGATCTGGCCTCCAAAACTTGTGTGGCCTTATGATTTTGCTCTTGCAATTGTTGCAGGTCCTCCTCTAGTTGTGACATCAATGCATAGCAGTGCTCTCTTTCTGCTTTGAAGTTCTTTGCTTGCTTGGTCATTTCACTCTCAATGGTATTGATCTTTTTCTTCAGACCCGTGATTCCTTTGTCGTATTTTTCCTTCAACTGTCGAACGAAACTTGCCCGTTCTTCCGCATTCCTGGCTAACTTTGCTCGGGCCTTTTCTAGTTCAACCTCAATCTTTTCCAAATCAACCCCATAGTCACATATTTTCCGCCTAAGACTGTTTATAAGTTTTTCATTTGTTCCGCTCCTGACAGGGTTTTCAGCTGCTATTTTCATCTTCTGGATTTGGGCTCGGAGGGCTTCATTTTCATGGGCCAACTTTTTCTTTTCACCCTCATCTGCAGCGGCTTGCAAACCACTATCAAATTTAAGATCTCTGATTTGCCCTTCCAACTTGCTTATGGTAGCCCTGTATTCATTTTCTTTGGTCAGCCAATCCCATTGTTCTTGTGATGCTTCAACAAATTCTTGGAGGTGGGGTCTTTTAGCTGGTCTTCCAAACTCAACACTCTTTTATACCAAGCAAGGTAACCGGACGAGACTTCACCCTTGGATAAATCACGTACTCGGGTGTTCGCCGTCAAATATTGGCACTCACTCCAGATCTGGCGAACCACTTTCCTGGAATTGGCTATCAGAGCGGATCTCGACTGCATGAATGCTAAGATCTTCGTCCTGGGGGACTATTTGGCATCTTCCTAGCTGTCTCAAAACCCGGTATGGGGCATAAGGTTGGATACTTCTGAGACCCATTAGGAGGAAGTGAGGACCGGTGGCAGGCATGTATACAATCTCATTAACAGGAAGCCAACCCAACGTCCATTCTATCTGATCTGCAGTTATAGAGCGAAGGCAGGATATCCAATCTACGACCCCTTCTAGTATCTCGAACCCATTGACCCTTGTACCAAACTCCTCTATGCAGCTTTTCCCTGTAGATCCGTAGTTCATGTACCGAGGACGATGACATAGATACTCAATCATCCACATTTGCAGTAACAAATTGCACCCTTCGAAAAAATCTACTCCGGCTTTGCAAGATGTGAGAGCTCGGAATATTTCTGATACTATCATAGGTGCGAGGGTGCTCTTGGCATTGGTAATCAAAATATTGACGACTCCGGCTACTCGTAAATCAATATTCCCGTCCTTCCTGGGAAACACTAGAAGACCTAAGAATGCCACCATGAAAGCGAAGCATCTATGCTCTTCCCACTTTGGTCGGTTCCCTTTACTACAGATTCTGCTCTCCGGGTTTTCAAACCCCCATATATGTCCATACCGCTAATATATGAAGTGTAGAGTGGAAAACCCACCCGCCAAATCTGCATACTAGACCTGCCTGCTTATTTTTTAGTAAGTCTAGAAACTTGTGAGGAGTGATGGCCCTTGGAGCGACCAGGTATTTATATCTTAGACCCTCTGTACTCCCAGCATAACCTGCTATCTCCTCCAAAGTAGGTGTAAATTCGAAGTTTGAGAAATGCAGAACGTTGTGAGCTGGATCCCAAAATGTCACCAATGCTTTTATTATATCACCCCTAGGTTTAATCTTTAATAGTCCGGTGAGTGCCCCCAGGTAATGGTTGACCGTGTCTCGTCCTCGTTCACCCAAATCTTCCCACCACATGTGAAGTGCCAACGGGATCTTAGTCATAACCTTCATCGGTAAATTTTGACTTGTGCTCATTCTGCCCATTTAGATTAGGGTGACCAGTTTATTATAGAGTGAGTTTTATTCAAAAACTGATAAAAGGTTCATTTTTTGCAAAAAATTCAAATAAATCAAGGCTATTTTTGTAAATACGGCCCTTCAGCACTTTGAAAGGGAAGATTTTAGGGCTGTGCTTTCTAGGTGGTCAAAAATTGACAAAGAAACCGTCGGTGGCTATTCTTACAAAAACGGCCTTCCGACGTCCCGTTGGGACATTCGGCTATTTAGACAAAAAGGGCATCACCCACTTTATTTACGAAAACATGACTACATTTCATGTTTTTGGGTTATTTTTTGCAAAAATGGGGTTGGACCCGATGAGGGTTGCCTACGTATCCAACGTCCGATGAGAATTAAATCTGCGTAGTTCGGGGAGTTTTGACGCAACAGAAAACATGAAGTACTTTGAAACAATTTTACTTTTTTTTTCTTTTTTTTCTTTTCTCCTTTTTTTCAAAATTTTGGCAGAGTTTCTGTATATTTTGGACACCAGATTTTTCAAAGGCGGGTAATTATCTCTCTCATACCTCAATTAGATTTTTTTTTCCAATTTTTCTCCCTATTCTAGAAACCGGTCAGCATGCAAACCGAAGCATATAATTGTACAAGTAGCACGTAAAAATGCATCAGGATGGTCTTTTGATTTTTGGGTACACCTGTCCTAGACGGACCCAACCCCTGAGTTGAGTTCCCAAAGTCAAATGCACATGATGCAAACAAGCGTTCCTACTAGGGATCCGGCATGAGGCTGTGTTATTCTAGGTTAAAAACCTGGGTGTATTGTTCTAGACCTGGCTTACCCGAGCGGACAACTCGAGTCGGGGGGGGGAGGGGGGGGGCTACGTACCGGGAATCAAAAGGCCATCCGGCTTTGTAACTGATCCGATCCTCGTTCTAAATTAGGGTATGACACTAACAGAAAAGAAGTCACGCCAGCGTGCACTTCCCAGAAGATTAGAAGAGAGGGGTTTCGCAGCAGTTTATATACAGTTCAAATAGTATCAAAGCGGTAAAAAGCGGCATTTAGCATATTAGGCCCAAACATGTAATAAAAATCAGATAATAAATAAAAGCCAATTATAAAAGTTATTCTAAGCTCGAATTCTTGAACCCTGAACCGGAAGTTCTGGGTTTTAATCCCCAGCAGAGTCGCCAGAGCTGTCACAACTCCTTCTTACACCCGAGGGGGATATAATGGAATTTTTCCAATTGAAGTGACATTATTCGAAATGGGATTATTTTTATTTATTTAGAGTCGCCACTTGGGATAATTTATTATGGTGTCCCAAGTCACAGGTTTATTTTAAATCCCGAATCGAGGAAAATCGACTTTATTTAAAAGTCTGCACAACCAGAAATTCTAAGTAAGGAATTCTGTTAACCCGGGAGAAGGTGTTAGGCATTCCCGAGTTCCGTGGTTTGAGCACGGTCGCTTAACTATTAATATTGGGTTAATTATTTGATTTACTTCATGTTTTAAACCTAGTGTGCATTTTTAACTTTATAACCACTTTTAATTAATTTAACCGCTTTTTAGGATTTATGGAATTATTTCTTAAATAAGTTACGATTGTCGTACACTTGTTTGTTTGATACACATTGTGAATCGTGTCACGGAAACCGTACCCACGATCTACAACATGTTTAATTTATTAACATTATTAGAAGTTGGGCCGGGTCACATAAATGTATCCACGGATTTGAAAATTATGTATCACAACTACGTCCGGGGAACCATACCAGTAACTGTGATGATTTTATTATAACGCGCCTAAAGCAAACTACGAAGGTTCAAAGTGTTTTCTACGCTAATAATGCATGTTCAAAGTATTTTTCACACTAGTTTTGGTATTAATGTGAGGGCCATAGATTCTGGAATTCATTTGTGGATGGCGCACCTCAATTTATTTCAAAAGATTGGTAATTATATACATGCTTGGGGTAGATATGTTACACCTTTAATCATTTTTGGATAAATGAGTTGGGCCAGCAGTAGCCTAGTGGGTTATTTGATTGATGGAATAATGGAATCGAGGCTACTTGGGCTCGAAATTGAGCCCAGAAGTAAAAGAACCTCAGAAACTTTGCTAGGTCCTAAATTGACTGTGGCTGTCCCATCTTGGGCTAACATCAGGCTGGCCCAGTCACGATTATTTACTAGCTGGGCCTGTCCTACCTTTGCGTCTTAACCCGACATACACATTATAAATCAAGCCATTTTTATGTAAGGAAAATCAAAAAAACTGTGTTTTTAACAATTATTACACTACATGTGATTTGCTAGACATAAAAAAGAAATAAGTTCATACTATAGTTCACAAGGTAAGCTTTATAACGAGCCAAGCTATTGGGTTTAATGCCCAAGCCCAATGGCTTAGGCCCAGACTTGTTTAGGTCATTTCCCCAATTGGGCCAATTTACAAATCTGGCCCAAGACTGAATTGCGAAAGCAAAAACTAGGCTTTAATGTCTAGCCCATAGCCTAACCCCCTTTCAACATTATTACAATCACAAGAATAATGAAAATCACTACTGATCTCTCTAACAATGATAACAAAAATTACCACACATGAATTCGAAGACCATTTAAATACAATAAATCACGCAAGGCATTTGAGATCAGAATTACATTATAGACCTACACATTCATAGTTTTTAAATGAGTAATCTTGTGTGTATCATAATAATTTTATAATTCTAGTTAAAACGTTTAGAAGAAAAAAAACATATACATCTATTATCTTGCTCCCTTGCAATGCAGCCATAGACCCACATGAGCCAACTCCACTGGTTTAGTCTACTCGTTGGATAGATTTGAACAATTTCTGATCAAACCAACCCAACTTAAACTTCTGCACTTCATGCTACCTACTGCATTTAAACTGATTCTTTTGAATTTATTCGCATAAGAACTAGGCAAAGTAGAAGTGTTCAATACATACTAGTAAAGAGAAACATTAGCACATCTGAAGGAATCATGGACATCCATATCAAAACAAAAGAACTAAACACAGGACGAGGCATTTGAAACAACAGGTTCAACATTCATCATTTTAAACCAAATAATAACAGAACATAAACAGCCCAGAATACCAAAATAGGACTTAACCAATATAACATGCCTTAAAGTAATTGAAAGATAGGAAGGAAACAACAAGGTCAAGAAGACTTCCATTCCAAATCTTGATATTTACAACCTTTTACATGAAATCTAAAATACTACATCACAACAAACATACAAAACATGAAAGGTCACAGAAGTGAATCCAAATCAAGCATGTGAGTTCAAGATGTGTACCTTGACAACAATAGAAAAGAGAAGAGAAAATAAATCTCTTAAACAGCAAGAAACCAGCAAATAAAACCAAGTGAACTGCTGATTGAAATTTAAAGATAAAGCAGCAACCAAAACCCAAACAGCAGCAATAGGAAATCAACCCAGAAACCAAAGGAACAACCCTCAAACTTCTCAGAAATCAAAGTATTTGAGAAATCAGCCTAAAATCTAACTAGGAAAAGTGACGCTTTTTCCAGAAAGTTTTAATGATTTTTTTTTGTATTCTGAAAATCTTTAGGTGCAGATATGCTAATGAATCTCTATGTGTGAGTGCGGGTTTCCTTTTCTTTCAACTTAAGACCTAATAATTAACTTAATTAATTTACAATTGATTAAACCAAGCAAACTTACAACTAAACTGATTCTTCTAATAATTTACATGCTTCGAATTATTTTAATACTATCCTAATAGTGAACTAAATAACTTATACTCAAACGACCTAAACTAAACCAAGGCTATACACATGCAACTTTACAAAAACACAAAGAAAACAAGGAGATGGTCATAAAATATACCAAAAAAAAGGGAGGCTGGCAGCTCAGGATGTCTTCGAAATAGCTCCAAAATATGCTAACCAATCGTTCTTGCTGAGAACGATTGATTAACATAAGTTTAAAACTAAATCGATTCTGGAAGCAATCCGAAGAAACTCGAAAAAGAATAAAACTAGGGTTTCTGGTTCTTCGTAGATCTTAAATTTGAGGAAATTTAAGGGGTTTTTTGGGGAATTGGAGGTAGATTAGTGGTGAGGGGAGGTTGAGGGTCCTATGGTGTGGATTTGGGGTTGTTTGGGCGATTTAGGTTCTATTGGGTATAGGTTTCAGATCTGAAATTGACGGATTTGGGTGGTGATTTAGAGGAAATTGATAGTGGGATAGTGTAAAGGGGAGGCTGAGGATTGTAGAGGATGAATTTGGGGTGGTTTGGTGATGCTCCGCCGCCGTAGGGCGATTTCCGGGCGGCGGAGCCGGCGAGGGGGTGAGAGGGCGGCTAGGGTTTGGGGTTTGAGAGAGATGAGAGTGAAATGAGAGGGGTCTATGGGGTTAGGGGGGTCGTTCAGACACTTTTATGTAAATGATTTGCCAGTTCCCAACCATTGGATCAATGGATGATCAACGGCCAGGATGGATTGTTGCTGAAACGGGGTCATTTGATTAATGGGGAATTTGGACCGGGTATTGAAGGGAATTGGGTTGGACAATGGGCGGATTTGGACATGAAAAATTGGCCCAATTTCGAATATTTCATTAACCCCCCTCCCCCCATTCTTTTCCTTCTTCTTTATTTTAAAATAATTAAACTCTAAATTAAATCTTAAATTAATCTAAATCGTAAACTAATTATCTATTTAAAACAATTACAAAATTAGTTTAACCTAAATTAATGACGAGAAAATTACTAATCTAGCATTAAAAGCTAAAAATATAAAATGAATGATATTTATGTGATTTTTATTTTAATAAAGTAATTAATTAACTAATTAATCCTAAAATATGAACACAACAATCTAATATGCAATGCATGATATTTTTGACATTTTTGGGGCATTTTTCATGATTTTAACAAAATTAGACGTGTACAAAAATGCAAACAATTAATAAAAAACCCTTAAAAATCCTATGAAATTGCAAACAATTTGGGAAAAATCTATTTTCTTTAATTTTGTAGGAGTATTTCTAATGGGGCAAAAATCACATGCTCACACTCTGCGCGCAGGAACTTAACCAACATATCATCAATATAAACTTCCATTGTTTTACCTATTTTTTCTTTGAACATTTTGTTAACTAGGCGTTGGTACGTAGCTCCTACGTTTTTTAGCCCGAAGGGCATTACGTTGTAACAATAAGTTCCAAATAGTAATAAATGAAGTCTTTTCCTGGTCCTCCGGGTTCATCTGAATTTGATTGTACCCGGAGTAGGCATCGAGAAAGGTTAGGATCTCGTGGCCAGCTGTGGCATCGATCATTCGATAGATGTTCGGCAACGGGAAAGAATCTTTCGGACATGCTTTGTTCAAGTCCTTATAATCTACACACATCCTAAGTTTGTTTCCTTTTTTAGGAACTACAACTACGTTGGCTAACCACTTGGGGTACTTTACCTTCCGAATGGATCCTATTTTAAGAAGTTTGGTTACCTCATCTTTTATGAAGGCATGTTTTACCTTGGACTGAGGCCTCCTTTTTTGCTTCACCGGTTGGAACCTGGGATCGATGCTCAGCCGATGTGTGGTGATTTCCAGTGGAATCCCTGTCATATCTAAATGGGACCAAGCAAAGCAATCCATATTATCAATAAGAAATTGAATGAGTTTTTTCCTGAGTTCGGGGGATAATCCCGTTCCCAGGTATACCTTTCTTTCGGGCAGATATTCGATAAGTATGACCTGCTCTAGTTCCTCGACAGTTGACTTGGTTGCATCGGACTCTTCAGGAACGAAGAAGGTTCGAGGAGTAAGGAAGTCCTCTTCGTCTTCGATTACATGTTGTTCTGGCTGCATCGAGGCTGGGGGCTGGGATTGATACTTAGCTGCCTGCTTATCTTTGATGCTTGATTTCTCCGAGGTCAAGAGCACTTCGATTGCAAACATCTCTTTTGCGGCGTGCTGATCTCCGTGGACTGTTTTCACTCCTTCCTCTATTGGGAATTTCATTATCTGGCGAAGAGTCAAAGGCACTGCCCTCATGCTGTGTACCCACGGTCTCCCGAGGAGTGCATTATACCTCATGTCGCCTTCGATGATATGAAACTTCGTATCTTGTATGGTCCTGACTATGTTTACCGGCAAGATGATTTCTCCCTTTGTTGTTTCGCTTGCCATGTTGAAGCCATTCAGGACCCGGGATGTAGGTACTATCTGATCTCGTAGGCCGAGTTGTTCCACGACCCTCGATCTGATTATGTTCGCCGAGCTACTACGTTTAACTTGAATTTTATTCAAAACGATAGAGATTACCAGGGCATCGTTGTGAGGTTGAGATATGCCTTCCGCTTCCTCGTCACAGAATTATAAGACGTCCTCGGGCACATAGTTCTGAGTCCGTTTTTCTCTGGTGACTGACACTTTGGTACGCTTGAACACAGGTTGTACAGGGACATCGACTCCGCCAATGATTATGTGGATTACCTGTGGTGGTTCTTCTTGTTCATTTTTTCTTGCATCTCTCTCCCTGAAGTGATTCTTGGCCCGATCACTTAGGAATTCTCGAAGGTAGCCCTCGTTGAACAAACAAGCTACTTCTTCCCTTAGCTGTCTGCAGTCTTCGGTTCGATGACCGTGTGTGCCATGATACTTACACATTAAGTTCGGGTTTCTTTGAGAAGGATCGGTTTGTATAGGCCTGGGCCACTTGGTGTCTTTGATTCTCCCAATAGCTGAGACAATCCCCGATGCATCTATGCTGAAGTTGTACTCTGATAATCGGGGAGCCTCTGTGGGGTTGGTATGTTTATCGAACCCGCTCTTACTCATGAGACCCCGAGAACTTTGACCTCAATCGTTTCTCCAATCTCTCCGAGGAATGTTACGGCTCAGGCCGTTGTTCCTTCTGTCGGCAGATGGCTGATACCGTTCTCTGTTGAATTTTGATTCCCGGTCTGTGTCCCTCGGGGGCTTGGCCGCGAACCTGTTAGGGTGAAATGAACCCGAGGGGCTCCCAACTGGTCGTCCTCGACCCTGATTTTAGATTGGTAACGGTTGTGCACATCTGACCATGTCACAGCTGGATACTCGATCAAGTTCTGCTTTAATTGTCGAGAAGCAATCGAGCTCCGCTCGTTCAAACCCTGTATAAAGGCATGTATTGCCCAGTCGTTGGAGACCGGTGGTAGTTCCATTCTTTCCATCTGAAACCTGGACACGAACTCCCTCAGCATCTCGTTGTCCCTTTGTTTTATTTTGAAGACATCCGATTTTCTCGTGGCCACTTTTATGGCCCCGGCGTGTGCTTTTACAAAAGCATCTGCTAACATAGCAAACGAATCGATTGAGTTGGGTGAGAAGTTGTGATACTAAATCATAGCTCCTTTCGACAATGTTTCTCCAAATTTTTTCAACAACACTGATTCGATCTCATCGTCATTCAAATCATTTCCCTTGATTCCGCAAGTGTACGAAGTGATATGCTCATTGGGGTCGGTTGTCCCGTTATATTTGGGTATATCGGGCATGCGAAATTTCTTAGGAATGGGCATCGGAGCTGCGCTCTGAGGGAATGGTTTTTGTATGAACTTTTTGGTATCTAAACCTTTCAAAACTGGAGGTGCCCCCGGTATCTGGTCTACACGGGAGTTATAAGTCTCCACCTTATTATCGTTATCCTCAATTTTCTTTTCTCCGGATTCAATTCTCTTAGTGAGCTCTTCTAGAATCTTCATAATGGTGGGGTCAGTCCCCGAGTCGTTTCCATAAATGTCGTAACCCGGAAACTCCTCTCCTAGCGGAAAAGGGGGGAAAAAGGGGGACGCGACATTTATGTCATACTTTTACAAAAATCATGCATGATTATATTGAAAACTGCTCTATTNTGAGCCTGCAACATCTCAAATATCACTTGGAGGCTGACTCCCCCATCTCCTACTCCTGGTGTTCCTTGGTCCACCGGTCGAGCATCCATGCGTACACTCCCTTCGGGGTCCGCGCCTAGGTTGGTGTTTATAGCAATATGAGAACCAACATCAACTGGTTCTATGTTTTGCACTTCCCCAGGATTTACCGGTGGTACACTGACCCCTACATTGTTGTTCTCACCAAGACCTTCGTTGTCATGAGCAGGTGAGTTTCGTGAGCTGGACATGTTTCAGCCTGAATATCAAAATTTCTTGACAAGAAAAAGTGTAAAGATAATGTGTGTAATGAGAATCAGTAAAGAAATAATCACTATTATCTTTAGCCCCACAGTGGGCGCCAAATTGTTTACCTCGAAAATACGAGTAACAATTAAATTTGATTTGTGGTTTTAAAGATACATGATTTAATTCAATACCAATTAATAATGAAGAAGTATAAAGTAGAAACGTAAAGGAAAAGTGAATCAAACCAATGTTACCCAACAGCAGTAACCTCGAGGCCTGGGACCTCGAGGTAGGCTTGGTATTATAAGAACATTTAAGTAATAAAAGCAAAATATGAACAATAGAGCTAAAGGACAATGCTGATGAAAAGCAGGCGAAAAAGGTTTAGAGTATATTATTTGCTCAGTGATCAGATGATCTTACAAATGATTGGGTTCCCTTTTTATAATAGGTGTCACGACCCGGATTTTCCATCGTCGGGATCGTGATGGCGCCTACTCTTGAAAGCTAGCCAAGCCGACAAATACAGTTTTATCACATTAATTATTAACCAGAATAGAATTAACTAATAGCTAAAGCTAAACAGAGATAAAGTGCGGAAGTGTTATAACAGTTCAACAATTCTAATACATGATTACCCCAATGATCTGGTGTCACAATCCACGAACGTCTAAGAGATTCTACAAACATTGGTTTAAAAGAAATACATTTGTTCTCAAAATAGAAAGAGACAGGAAAAAACTAAAATAGAGGAAAAGGGGACTCCAGGGTCTGCGAACGTCGGCAGATCTACCTTGGGTCTCCCGAGGACTGAAGGCAGCAACCTCAACACTACTCACGAGGTCCGACACCGAAATCTGCACAGAAAGTGCAGAGTGCAGTATCAGTACAACCGACCCTGTTGATACCCAATTTTTCCCTCATATATTTTTAAATGCTTATATACTTTCAAAAAAAGTGCATGAACATCAACCAATATTTTTTCATAATTTTGTGTAACTTTTAAAAAAGGATTTTAAGTAATTTATTCCAGCATTTTATTATCTAAATAACTACTAATTGCATCACAAATAATTTTATAATGATTATTACTTGATTTTTTATCATTTTGTATTAATATTAAGCTTTAATTATTTTATGCATAAATATATTTATATCTTTAGGCTATAATTGCAATAACTTTGCAACAATAGGCCTTATATGCATAATTACATTATTTACACGAAAAATGACCTTTTAAATTTTTATAATATTAACTAATTATTTTAAATCATTTTCATGCATAAATAACATTTTTTATCATTTATTAGCTATTTTTATAAATTGTTTTATCAAATTAATTGGGTATTTAACATTTAGCCTCTTTTAATTTGATTTCTTCTCGGACCTGGCCCAAATTACCACCCCAGCCCAATTAAATTAACCCATAACCCATAACCTGTCTAAACCCGCCCTGGCCTAAAACTGATCCTGGCTGTTGATCTCAGAAGATCAACGGTCCAAGATCCACCTTCCAATTTTATTACACCAACCCCCCAAACCCTACCTCATTCTAAAAATTTGCCGCCCCTGAATCCCTTCCTCCTCTCTTCTCTCTCAACCTTCCCCTAACCCTAGCCCGCCGTCACCTGAACCCCTTCAATCCATGGGGTTTCTCTTCGATCTTGGGCCTTATCTGGCCTCCTATCTCTACTGGTTATACGATTTCTACGCTGCTTGATGTAAATCTCAATAGACTCGAACCAAATCTAGTTCAAAGTCTCTCCTTTCTCGATTATTCCGTCTATGTTCACTCCAATACCTGTGAGTACGAGTATCTTCGTATTTTTGGGGTTTCAAACCTCTGGTTCAAACCAGATTTGATTCGCTTCTGTCTATTTTTTATGAACCTAGCTACTTTCTGGTTGAATCCGTTTAGATATATTTATATCTAAAACGATTTTGTGCTTGTTTGGTATTTCTCCCTTAAGATTTTATGTTCTTACTATTATTATTGACCGGTTTCGTTTACCCTAAAGCTAGGGTTTTGATTTCTGATGGATTTCTGCAAGTGTTTTCATCTCTGACTTTCTTATTTACTTTTCGACTGATTTTTACTTGATTTGATCAAGCTCCATGTGTCTTTGTATTTCTTAGGGTTTTGATTATTTGACTGTTTATCCTACTATCTTTTGCTCGTTTACCTTTAATTCTTTCAATTAAGTGTTAATTGATTTTTATTACCCAAATTAGGGTTTGAATTTAGTACCCGCATTTCCTTATTAAGATTTACCATGTTTTTACCTTATTTATGTGATTAATTATCCGTGCTACTAGCCTAATTTTGTGTTCTGACTTTTAGTTGATCTCTGGACTTACTACTTACCTTATTTAGACCTCAATCTTGACTGCTGATTTATTCCGTGTTAATTTAAGTGATACTTCCGTGATTCTGCCTATTAATTGATTCCTGTTAGCCCTAATTGACTGATTAACTGATCTCCTTGCCTTATTTGTGTACAATTGATTCTCCTACCTTATTTGGTTTTACTCTACTATATGGTATAAAACCCTTCATTGTTCTAATTTACACACTCAGACTCAGACACATACACGCTGAGACACACAAGCTCACACACGCTTACAGACTTACACTCACTTTTACGCACTCTTACAATTTCCTCACTTTACAACTCAATAGCTCTCTGCTTTTCCTCAAAGGATTTGAGTTCTCTCTATGTGCAACTACTCTGATTTCTACATTGTTTAGCCGGCTGGAAGCCAAGGCTGAACTCTTTGGATCCAAACTACCATTACATTCCTGTTTACTTTCTTCTTAACTGGTATGTGTTAACCCCTGTTATTCTATTCTGTTCTATGTGCTTATTTCAAGCCTCAGCATGTTTCTGTGTGATCTATGGTTCCTGTTTACTTTTTTCTCAATTGGCATGTTTCAGTTCCTGTTATCTGTCTTATAGTTTATTTCAATCTCGACATGTTTTCCGTTACTACTTTCTCAACTGACATGCTTTAGTCTCTGTTATTCTATTCAATCCTATGTGCTTATTAGTTTAAAATTTCAGCATGATTCTGTTTGTTATTTGACTATGTGATTCCACTTAGTGACAATACTGAGCTAAGCTATAATGTGAAACCCTACCCAATTCAACTGTATGCTTCCTATTCTGATCATCTGTTAGATACTGCAAGCAAGGTGTGGCTAATCCTGTATGTTAGCTTTTGTGATCACTTTAAGTGCTAGTATGAGTATCTAGTCTGGACCAATGTCAACTTAGTTGAATTATATGCTGAACATGAGTTTGTTTGTGCAGTTCTGTTACTATCCTGTATGCACTAGTTTCTGAATCTATCCCCTTACCCTTATCCTTTTGAAAATTAGTTGTCTTCTAAACATGTTCCCCTATCCTCTACATACTGGATTTCAAACGTCTACTCTTAGTTACCTAGGTTCTCATCACCCCCAGTGTGAGCACTGCCTAGGGTCCCTGAGACTCCTTGGAACTCTGACACATTGGGGTTGGTTTTTCAATCTCTTCTGAATTCTGTGTTGAAAGTGTGGTTCTAGTGTGAGCATTGCCCGGGGTCCTTGAGGCTCTTTGGGAACTTTGACACACTGGAAGCCTGGTTTAAGGTGTTGTGGATCCCTGCTATTGTTTCAGAGCTGTTGTGTTTGAAGGCCTAGCTCCCAGGTTTTTATTGGGCCTGCTAAGGCTCCCTATAGTGTAACGGATACTATTATAATTTATTCATTCATTGCTGTAACAATCTTTGTAATAAACAGATTTGGGGCTTACTAGTAAAATCAAAGGGGGGTTTTTCTTATATCTTTAAACTCGGCTATAAATCCTGCCTATAGGTTCTTTGGTTTAATTATGTGAATGTTATTACTTGTTTAGAGATCATGCCTATAGGATTATTCTGTTTGCAGCTCTATATTTCCACATTCTTGGCCTACTAGAAATACTGCCTCTAGGTCTTCCGTTAATTCTGCCATTAGCAATCATGCATATGGAATTTACACATGTTTCAATTAAATGTGCATTAGTGACTATGCCTATAGGATTTCTAT
This sequence comes from Nicotiana attenuata, assembly GCF_001879085.1. NCBI lineage: Eukaryota > Viridiplantae > Streptophyta > Magnoliopsida > Solanales > Solanaceae > Nicotiana > Nicotiana attenuata. The sequence goes on from NC_031991.1 coordinate 30,860,905, forward strand.
GTTTGATTTTCTGGTAATCTGTATGATTTCTGCCCATATCCGGTTCATAGATTTCATGCCTATAGGGTTTTTAACTCAATCAGTTAGATACCATGCATATAGGGTTTTATTTCAATCAGTTAGATATCATGCCCATAGGGTTTTTAACTCAATCAGTTAGATATCATCCCTATAGGAGGTAAAATCAGTTTCAATTTAGATACCATGCCTATAGGAACAAAAGCAATCAGTTTCGACACTTAGAAATCATGTCTATAGGAGCTAATTAATTCTGCAAATTAGAAAGCATGCCGATAGGATGTAGGGAGATAAAAAGCTATTTTCATGAGTTAAAAATCAGTAATTCGCTTAGAAATCATGTTATAGGGGCTTTAATCAACTTTTAGATATCATTCTTTTCTGGTTATCAGTAGGCAAACCTGTAGGTTTATTAAGAATTCTGGGCCAAAAACTGTGATCTCATGCTGCTTGAAACATGCCCAAATTCAGAGCTTAATCAAATCAGTAGGCAAGCCCGTAGGTCCCAATGCTCGTTTTAATAAAGATGTTGTATATTCTATTCATGCTCATCTAGATATCTTGTCTATAGGATCCTAAACTATAAAAACTTTGTTTCTTTGAATTGTGTGCATTGGTTGGCTACTTGTGGAGGTCAACATGAGCCTTTATTTGCTTCTTATGTGACAGTCCTATATGAATTTTGTTTGTTGCTTAGTTTTCTCATTTTAAGCAACGTAGGTGAGCCTAGATCCGTCCAAAATAGAAGTCCTAAACACCTCCAGGACTATAGGTAAGGGACGGGTAGTGCACGCATAAGGTATGCACAACAAGCTGCTAGAACGCTTAGGTAACAACTGAAAGATAGTAATGGGGTAGTAAAGGAGATGATGACCTGTGCGCTAATGCTATGCGTAACACCCCAATTTGGGAAAAGTTAATTGTTCTAGGTGCCCTAACGCACCTTAATCCGTTAGGTGGCGACTCTTCAAATCTCTTACCCAATTCCAAAAGGAAAGGAATTGTCCCAAAATGCCGAAACCCGGACTCCGCGAGGAAAAAGGGGGCGCGACAGACCCCATGTACTGGTAAGTGTCAAGCCTAACCTCGGCGAAGTAGTGACGAGGCTAGGACACGACAACAATATAAACCTGTGCAGTTAAATCATATACGAGAGACAATAATAACAGAAATTTAACAGATAAAGACGGGAAAGGGAGACATGCTGAGGGGAATATCAAATCTGACAGTAATAAAGTAAAGAAGCAAGGTAAATATCAAACTTTGAACCAACAGAAATGATAACACAGTAACACGTGTACGGCATCACCCTTCGTGCTTTTACTCTCGTCCTCACCATAAAAACCAACAGAAACGGCACAGCATCACCCTTCGTGCATTAGCTCTCTCATAATCATGGCACGGCATCACCCTTCGTGCATTAACACTCACAGAAATATGGCACGACATCACCCTTCGTGCATTAACACTCACTGAATATGGCACGACATCACCCTTCATGCATTAACACTCTCTCACAATATCGTGCACGGCATCACCCTTCGTGCTTTACACTGTTCCTCACCCAAACATTAGAAATAATAACATCCCGGCAAGGGAATCAGCTATACCCAATCTCGTTTCAATAGTTAAATTCACAATGTAAGTCTCAACTTCAGTCAATACTCAACAATTACCCAATAACAAGAAAATATAACCAAACTTGTTCAACATGAAGAGTAACTAGCTTAAGTATGAACAATACGTGATACGAGACACAATGGTTACAAGTATAAGACTCATTTGCATGCTATGACCCAACAACAACATATAGATACTCGTCACCATACCTATACGTTGTACTCAACAACTAAACAAGTAGCAAATAAGACAACAACACCTATTCCCTCAAGCTAAGGTTAGACCAAACACTTACCTCGATTCCACGGCCAAAAATCAAGCCTCAATTACCGCTTTACCTCTCGGTTCCACTTCCAATCCGCTTGTATCTAGTCATAATTAACTTAATAACATCAATAAATGCTAAAGAACTCAATTCCCATGCTTAATTAAAGATATTCCAACATTTTCCCCAAAAAGTCAAAAACCGACCCCGGGCCCGCTTGGTCAAAACTTGAAGTTCGGACCAAAACCCGATTACCCATTTATCCACGAGCTCAGATATGCAATTGATTTTGAAATCCGACCTCAATTTGAGGTCTAAATCCCCAAATTTTGAAATTCCTAAATTCTACCCAAAAACACCCAATTTCCCATGAAAAACCCTAGATTCTAGGATGAAATAGATTGGAAGAAATAAGTTAAGAATCATTTATCTATGATTTAGGGAAGAACTTGCTCTAGGAAAATCGCCTCTTGGAGTTTAGGTTTTGAAAATTTGAAGAATGAATGAAAAATCCTGTCCAAGACCCTTTTACTCAGTTGCAGATGTCGCAATTGCGACCAGAGCTTCGCAAATGCGAAGCTCGCAATTGCGAAAGGGCTATCGCAATTGCGAAGCCTTCAAAATCCCGGCTGCCTTCGCAAATGCGAGGAAAGTGTCGCATTTGCAATCACAGACCTCGCAATTGCGATCAAATGATCACATTTGTGATCTTTTGCCTTCCCAGACTCCCTTCACATTTGCGAAGGTTTGTTCGCATTTGAGAACTATGCTAGCCTAGCCTTTTGATCGCATTTCCCTTCCGTTTTTCACCAGATTTCACAGATAAGGTCTAAATACCATAACAGACCTGTACCGGGATCCGAAACCAAAATACGGACTCGATACCAACGAGATCACACACTATTCCATTTTTAAAAATCCTTAGATTTTCCAACAAATAATTTTCTTCAAAAATTTATTTCTCGGGCTAAGGACCTCGGAATTCAATTTCGGGCATACGCCCAAGTTTTATATTTTACTACAGACCCTACCGGACCGTCAAATCACGGGTCCGGGTCCGTTTACCAAAAACGTTGACCGAAGTCAACTTTAATTAATTTTAAAGGCAAATTTCAATATTTTTCTTAAATTTCACATAAAGGCTTTCCGGAAACGCACCCGGACTGCGCACGCAAAATCGAGGAGAAAGAAAATGAGATTTTCAAGACCTCGGAACCCAGATTCGGATTCTAAAACAAAAGATGATCCTTTGGGTCATCACAATAAGGGAACCCTAAATAAGGAATATTTCTATTTATAGTAGGGAATATTCTTGTTACAGCTGTCTAACCGCCTAGTACGGACTTGTACGATGTTATTCTGGGATTTGCGCCATAATCTTAGGGACGTGGTAGGAATCTAGCTCATTCTGTTATAACGGTACTATTTCGGGGTCGAGCACACTTGGCCTCGGCATTCCTCGAACTCCTGTCTCTGGGCCTTACACTCTGTCTTCGAGCTCGAGTCTGGTCCACCGGTTTCGAACTCGATCTCTCCCGGACTTGGGCCTAGGGTGGAACCTCGAGCTTATAAATCGGGAGCATATAATTTTGACCGTATACAGCTTGCTTCCTTTGTTTTAATAAAAATGGAAAAAGGGTACAAAAGTGATTTTTTTAAAACATAACACGTTAATATGGTAAACCATTTTCTTTAGCTCCATGACTCATAATTTGAGGGTAAATTTTACAAATAGTCATATAACTATGCTTTTTTTCCATATAACTTTATTTTCTCACACAGAAGTCATACAACTTTCACTAACTCACAAAAAAGCATCATGACCGGAAAACATAATTTTTTCGTAGTATTTCTTATTCCATATTTTTTTCCAGTCTAATAAATAATAACCCAATTAAAATAGAAAAACATATATTTTTAGCCTCTCTCAAAAATAATAGCCGATAATATATATATACACACACACACACACACACACACACACACACACACATATATATATATATATATATATATACACACACACACACACACACACACACACACACACACATATATATATATATATATATATATATACACACACACACACACACACACACACACACACACACATATATATATATTTTTGTGTGTGTGTGTGTATACTATATACATATAATATACATATTTAAATATTTTTTGGCAAGCGATTACAATTAGTTTCGGTCGACAGATCTATTTTATATTTTTCCCTTAAAATAGGAATGACCCCATCCAACCTGACCAAATACCCATATATATGAATTAAAATAATACTAAAAGTGAAATCTTTTCCCCGCAAAAAAACTTAGTGGGAATGCATGAGGTTCTCACAAAAAAAAAAGATATAATTAGGGAGCGCTTAAAACAAAAATGATATCAATTTGGGTGAAAATCTTGAAAAGAAAAATAAAAGATAGAAGTATCATGGATTCACTTTTAGTATTAGTTTAATTTTATGGGATTTTTATCTTCGTATACCATATATGAAACCTTATTACCCTCAATGTTTAAGGATTGTGTTAATTACATTTCAGCATACCAAATTACCATTTATATACCATAATTCAAATTGAGGGTATAATTAATGCTTCATTTATATTAGGCGTTAATTTAGGAGCGTATATTCTCCCATTTTCGTTTACCCGCCTCTCTCTCCTCCCACCCCTCACACCCCCACGTTTTAGCTTCAGTTAATTCCCCCATTTTTGTATACTCGCCTCTCACCCACGTTTACTATCAGTTACCCACGATTCTACAATTCTCTTCTCCAGTTAATTTCACAAAATCCTATTTTGAAGTTGCATCTGTTTTTTCAAGTCCCAAATCATGAAAAAAATCAACACTCCCAAAAAAAAAAACCTTCAAAAGCTACATTAGCTGATATCTGTAGATGATGATTTTGTTGAAGATTCCCCTAAAATTCCATCTGTGAAAAAACCCAAGGTCTCTCCTTCTTCATCAAAATCAAAAAAGAAGAAACCCTCCAAAAACGTACCAGAATTGGTTCACAAAAACATTTTGGTAAAGGTAAACACTAATTATTTTTCTTTACAGTTTTTTAGTGTGATTTTGGTTGTAAAAATCTGTTGTTCAAGTGTTTTTTTGGTAAAATGTGGAATTGTCCAAATTTTGTAGATTGTTTGTCTCAATTTTGAAGGTTAATTGTAATTGTGATTTTTAGACAGTGCATAAATGTAGTTATTTTGTAGTTGTTTTGTAGGCTGCTGGGTAAATTGTAGATAAGGTATATTTTTCACCTTTTGTATGCTGCTACATTTACCTTCATACTAACTACTATTAATCTACATTTTGTGAGTTACTTGAACTAACTGTTATATTTTTGTAGTTATAGAGTTGTAGTTACCCTTTTCTTCCTTATTGTTTTGAGATAATGTTTACATGTGTAGATGTCCTGTATTGTTTTGTAGTTATAGGTGTGGTAGGTTGTTCTTCTTTTAGTTATATTTTGTAGTTATCATGTAGTTATACGTAGATTACTGCTTCTTTTTTATGCAAACTACTAATGTTCAATAATTTTTTATTTTCTGCAGAATGGTCATTACTTTGCACCACAAAATATTGATTATGGTGTGAAAGAGATGAAGAACAGATATAGGTTCGACAATTTGAGTACTGAGGTCGATGAAGAACAATTTTGAATTCTACAATTTGTATTGCGTTGTAGAATTTGTAAAAGCAAATTGAGTACTGGAGCTCCTAAAGCTTGCGTTGTTTTAGAATTGTAGTGAATGAGAGAATTACGCAGCAATGAGATCTCTTTACGTTTCAAAATTCGAATTTAATGTGGAAAGAATCAAACGCAGATTTCGTGCTTTCTTTTTAGCGCGTTTTAAATGGCAGAATCTGCCTAATTATGGATTGGTATATAAATTGTAGTAAAAGTGTGGACTGGACGGGTAATTAACAAATTATGAACATTTTTGGTAATAAGGTTTCATATATGGTATAGATAGGAAAAAATCCCTTAATTTATTTATATGTGGCTATTGGGTCAGGTAGATCATGTCCAGTTTGGTCATTCCTATTTTAATTAGATTATTATTTATTAAACTGAAAATAAAAAATATAAATCACGAATAAGAAAATACTATTGAACGTTGTATTTTCCGATCACTATGATTTTTCTGTGATTTAGTAAAAGTTTTATAATTTTTATATGAAAAAACATAATTATATAACTTTAATAAAAAAAAATTATATTTATATGAACATTTGTGAAATTTATCCCAAAATTTGACAAACTAATGAGGTAGAGCTTGTCGACCGTGGTGAATACTCGCAATATTTCCAAAAGTCTTAGATACCATAAGATAGATAAGTTGTGGTTGTGGTCCATTTGACAAATGTTTTCCTTTAGATTCTTTTTTTTCTTTCATTTTTCCTTTTTTTAAAAAAATTTAACTTCTATTCAATACTGATTTTTTTAAAAAAAAAGTATATTATCATGTCGTATTTTTTTGCATTAGCAAAAAATGATAATTATAATTGTGAAAGTAACACGTGCATAAGAAGATTGGGATTAATAACCTAAAAAGTAAAGCATATTACTTATTACAACACTATATATATATATATATATATATATATATATATATATATATATATATATATATATATATATATATATATATATATATATATATATANATATATATATATATATTACATTGTTAACTAATGTATACAAAATTACTCTTCTATTTAAGAAAATACTATAAAACTAGCGGCACACACTTATATATCGGACGCAACAATTCAGAAGTTAATTTCATTTCCAAAATGATAATATCGTAGTCATTGCGAATGAGACCCAAAATCCACATTTTTAATCCATAAATTTCGGTAGCATATTCCAAATTTAAGCAAATATTCCAATATGTACATAAGAATTGCTGACTTGGCACACACTATATATTCATTCACTCTTCCTCCACCAAAACACAATTTCATTCAAAGACATCCATTTTCTTTTATTTTCATATCTTTTTTTTCTTCTTTTTCTCTATCTATCCTAGATTCTAAATGATCATTACAAGAAACATGGATGTTCAAAATGAAAATCCAAATATGGTAGAAGAAAATAAAATCCTATGCAGTTTCTTTCACGGAAATATCTTTATACTTACAAATGAAGAAGAAGAATACTGCAATTACAATTATAATAATGAAAATAATACCTCTAGTTATATATTAGGTTGTGAGGATTATGATGAAAGAGGAAACAATGAGGCAGAAAGAGCTATTTATTGGGAATCACAACAAGCCTTGCTGCAGGTGTGTTTATAAAGCTTTTTTGTATTCATCTTATTACATGAATTATGTTCTTAAAATTTTGGAGGAACATCTTAAAAGCTGAAACAAATAATTCTTTCTTTTAAATATGTTCAAGATGGTGTTTTTCATTTCCATTATCTACTGATTCTATGTTACAAATTTTTTAATCATTAAGGGGTTTTAATTTGTTCTCTTATTACAAATAAACTTTTGTCGTTGTTCCTTTTATTTTTGCTCCCAATGCAACGGTGAAATTGATAAACCTGGCCTCTTGATACGATTTGCTCATTTTCCCACTTTTGCGGAATATTTGCTACAAATTTGCTTTGGGGTATAAACAAATAGAATTTTGAATAAATTTTTTGAAATGGAATTAATGGTGATTGCTTCGTCTATCAAGAAGTTTTTCATTTTCAGGTTTTGATTGCGAGACTTCTAGTTTAGTGGGGTTTCATTTTCATTAGGCAAAGAGGTTCTTTTCTTAAAAAATTTGGCTTATTGCATGAATTTTTTTATTTATTATTTTCTCTTTTCAAAGAATAAATTTTATAGAGTACTTTTGAATTGGAAACAAAAACCACTTCACCTTTTGATTGTAAAAAGGATAAGTTGAAAAATTTTCAGAAGTCTCAAAATTTTTAGAAAGATTCGGGATTGTGTTCGCATAACCGATAATATTTAAATTTTACTAGTATATTTTATATATTTCTATTTTGTTAAGTGTTCATCAATGAATTTATTTTCAAAAGATTAACATTTCATATATTCATAAAAATATGTGGGGTAGGTAGAAAGCAGACTGTATGGTTTACCTTTAATTTCTTTTTTCAATTGACGTTTATATTTAGTTATTGACATGAAATATCTGGAACAGTCATTTTCTAGATTTGGCGAAACTATAAACGTGCTTTGTTCAGGCAAAACATCTGGTGGAATTTTAATGTGAGGCTGCAGTTAATCATATAAACAAAATCACTCTTTTGTTTGGCTTTTAGCATTTTCCTATCATCGTAAAATACTAAAATATAACAACATTAAAGCATGTGCTACGATATTCAAAAAATATATCTTACATATTCAGAATAGAAATTTTCAGTGGAATATATTGCGCAATTTGCTTGACACTATGGTTCTTTGTAAGGACATATAAAAATCCTTTATGGAGGGCAAGATTTTTCAATATTGATCAGTCAATATATTTAGTGTGACCACAATTGAATGGTTAAGGATTTGGTCCTTTATTACGATAATTCTAGACCACTCTTTTGGCCACTATAAATTCCATTACTTTGTAGGGCTCACCTGATGTCACACATAGTTTTCACATTTTCTTATTTCCCATTAATTGGATAACTAAAAACTAGTTTATGTAAAATCAGAGGTAGTTAAACTTCAAAAGGGTCCATTTTCCAAAATCTCTTTCTACATTATCTTTTTGGTTTCACGCCCGGTGTTTGGTACCCGCATTGGAGCGCGATCATATTCGGATTCGCGCCGGGTAGGGCTCTATTTGGGGAGTAGCGCTCCCTACCAAGGACTTTTCCATACACAGGGCTCGAACCCGGGACCTTCTAGTTAAGGGAGGAGCAGTCTCATACACTGCACCACATCCTTTTGTAGTCTCTTTTAACATTTTCAAAGATTCATCTAAGATACAAAAAATCTTAAAGCAAAACAAAGAATCGTGTAATTATGTCATGCTCTTTTCAAGGGTTATTTATAAAATATAATTTTGCAAAATATTTCAGGAAATTTTGGAGCAATATAGCTTGATTGGATCAAAACTACGAGAAGGGATTACAAGAAATATTGATAGAGTTAAAGAGGGAAATGTTTGTGAATGTTCAAATCCAAAAGTAGAAGGATGTGCTAAGTGCTTAAGGAGAAGAGTGATACATCAGCTTTGTGAAAAGGGATTCAATGCATGTCTTTGTACTTCCAAATGGAAACACACCTCAAAGATGCCAGGAGGTACCATACTACTTTCCCTTCACATAATTAATAGTATTTTTTTGTTTCCCACCTAATGTCTGATACTCGCACCGGAGCCCGACTATATCCGGATTCGCGCCGCGTAGGGCCCATTCTGGGGGGAAGCGCTCCCTGCCAATGATTTTTTCATACCCAACGCTCAAACCCGAGACCTCTGGTTAAGGGAGGAGCAGTCCCATCCACTGCACCACATCCTTTGGTGGTATAATTAATTGTATTCGTTTTAGTGAAGTTGATGATTAATAATTTCTTGCAATTTATTTGAATTTAACTTATATATATTTATAATGTAGAAAATTTCACTAATACTATATTTAAAAATATTAAATTTGTCTTATTTTTCAAGTTACTAATATAATCCAAATACCGGACATTTATTTATACTTATCTTCTAAATAATGTGATAATTGTAAAAAAAAATATAAAAAATAGATTAACTATCTTACCATTTACTATGGGTTTGACTTTATGCATTGACAATGAAATTTTTTTACATATCAGGTCGCCAAAAAATAACTCTAAATTTATAACTATTACTAATAAGTGGAAATTAAACTAGTAACTTGCAAAATAAGATACGCAATCTGTTATGTATAATAAGTTAAATAAAATTAATAGTATCAAAATTATTTTATATTATCAGAGTATTAATTTAAGCATAGGTAAATAATCTTAATTAAATGGGCTTGCTCTCAACATGCAGGTAGACATGAATACATAGAAGTGATAGCAAGCACACAAGGAAGAAAGAAGAAAATCCCATTCTTGATAGAATTGGAATTTCAAGATGAATTTAAGATGGCAAAAGCATGCAAGGAATATAAAAAACTAATAAGCCAATTGCCAGAGGTTTTCATAGGCAAGTCCGAGCACTTAAACGCCATTATTCGATTGATGTGTGATGCAGCCAAGAAATCAACAGAACAGCAAAGAATCCATTTGGGTCCGTGGAGAAAGAGGAATTTCATGCAGATGAAATGGTCAGCTAATAATTCAAATACTACTGCAGAAAGGAGAGTAGTTAATACTAATATTATTGATCAACAAACTTTGAGTAAACTAAGGTTGAATATTTCACCAAGGCAAGAAGTAGTCTTGAATGATGTTAGGCCTGGTTTGGAGTTTGCTGCTGCAACTGCTGTCAAAGTTGCATAAATTAACACTTCCCAGGTCTTGGATAAATGTAGTAGGCTACCTATTCCTATTTTGCGAAGATTTTAATGGTTTTGAGATTATGAGTTAGGTTTTTTGTTGGAACTTGTGAAGAGTTATGAACTACCGGCACGTCTAGTTATGACATCCAATTTTAATATTTATGAGGGTTAATTCCACGCATAGTTATTTAACTTTCACTTTATGCATCGAAGTCATATAATTAATTTTTGTAATGAAAAAAATATAAATTCATTATACATATATATATATATCACAATAAAAAATAAAAAATATAGGAATCTAATCCAGAGACACTCGTTGTTTGTCTCTTCAGCAACTCACCTTACATAATATTCACGTAACAATATTTAATGGAAACAAAAAATTCATCTTCGACAGCAAATCCCCTGCCTATTTCAGACCATTTTACTTGACCAAAACCTCAAAGTTTTACCCGGTCAAAACGTCACCTTTAATCACAAAATCTTCTCCATTGGTTAACCGTACAGTAGCAAACAGTAAAATAGTGCTACCGTGAAGGTTTCCAAACATTAACACATTTAATTTGTTCAAAAATAGCTGAGCAGATTTCTAAAGTAGGCAAAAATATATGAACAGGAAACGACAAACCCCAATTGAAGTGGGTAACGGTAAGGCATTGATCGGATAGCCTGGAGGTTTGGTCGGATAAAATAGTTGTGTATTAGGGTAGAATGAGAAACTAGCATGATCCATACCAAACGGCTCTATAACAAGCACTATCTTTTTTTTCTTTTTTTTGGAACTAACACATTAAAACCTCTATCTATTTATCTTGAGGCTTTAATTTCTCACCTAAATATTCCGAAAGATTTATTACCCCTTCTATTCTTGTTCAAAATGTATCTACCATCACCCTAAAACGTTATAGTGGCATCGAGAGTTGATTCCTAAAACGCGTGAGGTTAGATAAATATTAAAAATTTATATTTTGCGTTATTTCTTTCATTAAAAAACTTTCCCTACTTTTTATTTGCATTATACTTTTTCTTTTCTTCTTTTATGTTTCTCTTCCTTTCTTTTCTTCTTTCCTTATCCATTACTCTGCTCCACTAAAAAATGTTAAATTTTTGAATTGAATTGAATTGAATATTGCAATTGTGAGCAAAGATGAAACGGAATATTGCTAAGCTAATACAATAGTGCATATCTAATTTGACTAACACCACTAACCGCCTATTGGAAAACGGTACAAGTAACTAACTAATAGCTAACTACAGTTATAACTGACTAGTTCACTAACTATAGTTAACTTAATAGATGGTAACTAAGACTAATTAGTGACAGCACACGTGGACATATCCATTACACTTCTCCTCAAGTTCGGAAGTATGAAAATGTTTTTCATTTCTAGCTTGGATACCAAGTAGTCATATTGAGCTCTGCCAAGACCCTTGGTGAGTAAGTTTTCTTGCTGCTTTGCTGAAGCCAGCTTGTTGAACCTTCTCCGTGATGAAATGTTAATTAATATCTGCGTGCTTGGTCCACTCGCGAAATACAGGATTAGCAGCAATCTGAATGGCAGACTTGCTATCATAATATATAGGCATTGATAAGGGGTGTTTTACACGTCAAATCCCTTGAACTTACCAAGTAGCCAAACAACCTCATCAACAAAGAATGTCAAACTTTTATACTCCGCCTCAGCTGAGCTCTTGGAAATGGTTGATTGTTTCTTGAACTTCTAAGAAATCAGAGAGTCATCTCTTGGAAATGGTTGATTGTTTCTTGAACTTCTAAGAAATCAGAGAGTCATCAAATTCAACGAGATAGTAACAGAATTTCTAGTGTGGGCATCTCAATCAGCATCACAAAATGTTGATAAAGACTTATAACAGTGCGCCTTCAATAGAACTCCAAAGTCTGGACAATGCTTGATGTATCAAAGCAGCTTCCATAGAGACACTTTGGGAAAATGCATAAACTGACTGGGACTTTGTACCTTAAATGAGATGTCTGACCTTCTAATTATAAGATAAAGCAACCTTCCAAGTAATCTTTGGTAAGCACAAGGATCATCTAGAGGCTTATCCTCAATTGTCCTATATGAGAATCAAATTCAGTGCTAATACAGGTTTAGATCTTGATAGCCCCATATGTCACGACCCAAAACCCAACGTAGGGCGTGATGGAGCCTAACGCTCTATTAGTCAAGTCAACAATTAAATCAAAAAATCATTAGTTAATTCAGAATGCGTTTCAAAACAATTAAAGTAATAAGGAGTGAAAATCGTTCGTTTTTAAAGGAAATATAGATGCTATTATTTTAAATGTTCGAATGAGACCAAAATATGAACCAGGAAATCATAGCAGAATACAACCAAGAGCAAAATCTAAATCCCCAAAACTCGGTGTCACAAGTGCATGAGAATCTACTATAACAAATACAACACTGCTACGACATATGTCTAAAATAGAAATAGACAGAATATAGTATAACTAGGACGAGAACTCTGTATTCTGCGGATCGTAACATAGAATGCATATGCGTCCAAATGACCACCAAATGTACTTGTCTCAGTACCTTCACAATCAGTGCAGAAGTGTAGTATGAGTACGTAAATCAACGCATACCCAGCAAGTATCTATCCTAACCCTGAAGAAGTACTGGCGAGGGATCGACATCGACACCTACTAGTGGTCGAATAAATCAAGTACAATAAAAGTAGCCAGATATGGAGCATGGCAAGTAAAACAGTGAAGACAAATATATGTACATAAAAAAGATCCTCCACGGATGAGTAAACACAAAATCCTCGAGTACCGAATATTACCGCGAATGGGTTGTATGTTAAGTCAATAACCACTAAAATATCATGTCTCAAGTTAGAAAAAATCATAGATACGCTGACTCCTTATCGAATATTACGCACGATTCTACCAAGGTGAAGGGACCGATCCTATAAGAGTGACGGTATGAAATCTCTCCATGGTGTACAACCCAATACCATAAGAGTAGTGTACTCAGCCAAGGCGAACAACCCGATCCCATAAGAATATATACTCCGCCGAGCCGAATAGCCGATACTATAAGAATATGTACTCTGCCGAGGTGAATGGCCTGATCCCATAAGAGTGTTGCATGATACTGCCGAGGTGAACGATCCGATCCCATATGAGTGTATTACATAATACTACCGACATGAACGGCCCGATCCTATAAGAGTATTGCTGAGGCATTCAGCCCGATTTCATTAGATTATGAAACTTTGACGGGTCACTTGCCCCACTCACGAATATAAGTGTGAGTCATAAAATCCAAGAAAACTTTCGGAAAGATATGCACAACGCGGAAGAAATCTGTAAAAGGAAGTATAATGTCCACCACAAATAAAATAGCTCGTCAAGTATCTAAAGTAGCGAGTCTGATACTTACGCAAGTCTACTCTCAGGCTAAAATGTAATTAAGGCATTTAAACAGGCAAGAATAAATCAAATAATACAATTAAAGCATGGGGTGAGTCTAGGTCTACCCGGACATAATTAGAAATTCTGCATACGTAAGGACACTCGTCACCTCATACCTGCGTAGCTCCCATAACACGTAGCACATAATAAATATAGCATCTATGGGGTAAATTCCCCCTCACAAGATTAGACATGAGACTTACCTCGCTCTGAAATCCGATAACCGTCTCCAACGCATCTCTAACACCTCAAACCAATGCCAAACAATCTGAAACAATCCAAATAACATGCAGACCAATCAAAACATACTAAGAACCTATAATTTATCATTTAGAAACAATTCCCAACCCCGCACGAAAAGTCAACCCCGAGCTCGCGCGTCCGGATTTCAAAAATTATCGAAAATAAATATTACCCATAACTTATATAGTCTATATCCATAAAATCATCCAATTTTATCCATGAATTGACCTTCAAATCAAGGATTTATCAATTTTCAACTTTGGGGCTCAAAATCCCAATTTCTACAATTCAAATACGGATAAAAATAACAACCAATAGAAATAATCATGAAAAAACGTCAAAATAAAGGCTATATATTTACCCTCTTGTTGAGACGAGAACAACACCGCAAAAATCACCTGAAACGGAGCCCTAGAACTTAAGATATGCTCAAAAAACTAAAATGATCGATCTGCCAATTTAAAACACTACCAGGTGATTTTTGTTCTTCGCCTTCGCGGGACACCTTCGCGTTAGCGAAGAGAATTTTTTCGGGTTGATCGATCAACCCAGAATTTCTTCTTCGCATTCGCAAACGTTCACACCAGAAACCAACAATCTTTCCCGACACAGAAATGGGCATAACTCTCTCAAACAACATCAGAATTCGATAATTCTTGTTGATATAGTTCCATAATTATAATACGGATATGGTGTTTCAATATAATCATAAATAAAAGGTCATTTTCTCAATATGGTACCTGTTATGCCCAAAAGAAACGATGATGAATCACCAAATAAGAGCGCGACACAACCCAAATCCATCCGAAACTCATCAGAATCTAACCAAAACTTGCGGACAAGTCCAAAATCATCATACAAACCTGTTGAAACTTTTAAATCATGAATCCGAGCTCGTTGATAACCATGGAGTTTAGCCTATCTTATGCTCTCTTTTGCTTAGGTCTTGGATAAAAAATGTGTAAAAGTATTTCCAAAAACTGACTTAATGTGCTTGTCTGCAGGGTTTGGGCAGAATGAGGCAAGAAAGCCAAAATCAACTCATGAAGGAGTTAAAATTGCACAAGTTCAAAGCTGGGACTGAAGCGCTGACCGCGATGGAAAAGCGCGGCTGCGAAAAGTCCACCGCTGAAGCGGCCATAGTTACGCGGTCCGCGGAAGTGAGGTCAGAGAAGATGTTTTGGAGACATCAGTGACCGCGGCCCGCGATGAAAAAGCGCGGCCGCGGAATACCTGACGCGGCCGCGAAGATATTTCCGCTGAGAGTGTTGATCAAAGTTCAGAGACCCTGCAAGTTGAGCCTGACAGAGGAACGCGGTCCGCGTCCAAATTACGCGACAGCGGTTGATGCTTACGCGGAGGCTGCAACTTTTACACTGGCCGCGAAATCAAGTCCAAACCAAGCACAAAAGTGAAGAAACACGGTCCGCACTTGTTTTGCGCGGCCGCGAAAGGCTATACGCTGAGGCGTTTAGTATTCCGCTCACAGCGGAACCTCCGTAGGGGTATTTTTGTCCAGTAATTTTAGTTGTGTATAAATAGATCTTTTTCACATTTTTAGGTTATCTTTTGTATCAGGGAGCTCGTGAACAGTCGTACTTTACCACTTAGAGTAAATTTAGAGCATCTTTAGCTATTATTCTTAGATTTTATTCTTGTAATCAACTTTTATGGCTTATATTTCATCTCCATCTTTGATTTCTACCTTGATTATGAGTAGATAAACCCATTAGCTAGGATCATGACCAACCCTAGTGTGGGTATTTAATGGGTCTTCAATTTTAGGGCTTATTTGTTTATGGGTTAGTGGTATTTAGCTTGATTCATGCTTTCATTGTAGAATTGGTGGTTGTAAACACTGATTCGTGCCTTTATGACTTAGACTCTTCTTGAGAAAGAGGGACTAAGTCTAGGAAATTTAGGCTAACAAGGAATTGGGGTGAATTCAAGAGATTGATATCCCCAATTAAAGGGTTAAACCTAGAGAGAGTAATACCCGACTTGAGCCAATTTTACTTGCATTGTTTGAACACCCAATTGGGCTTGAGAAAGCCAATTAGGGAAAAGTCACTCAAACTACCGAGAGGTATAGAGTGAGTAATTATGTGTAAAGGTTATAGCATTGTGACGACCCGAAGGGGTAATCACCTGTTTTTCTCATTCATTCCGCGCTTCCGAGGCCTTGAAAACCTTATTTTAGTCGCCTCGAATTGCGAGCGCAGTCCAGGCGCGTAGCCGGAAATCTTAAATACGAATTTTGTGTGAAAAATGATGAATTTTGATGTTAATATGATTAAAGTTGACTTTGATCAACATTTTGGGTAAACGGACCGGACTCGTGATTGGACGGTCCCGGAGGGCCCGTAGAAAAATATGAGACTCGGGCATATCCCGGAGTCGAATTTCGAGGTCTAGAGCCCGAGAAATAAATTTTTCTGTGAAATTGCTTTTCTGAAATTTATCAGGGGAACTGGAAATGAAATTTGATTAAAAGACTGTGATATCGAGTCCGTATTTTGGTTTCGGCGCCCGGTACAAGTCTTATATATGGTTTAAACACTTTCTGTAAAGTTTGGTTGAAATCGGACGTCGTTTGACATGTTTCGGACTTAAAATGGAAAAAAATTGATGTTTTATGAAAATTGGGAAGAATTCATGAGTTTTGAGGCTTGATCAGTTGTTTTTGATGTATTTGGCGATTTGATCGCACGGATAAGTCCGTAGGGTATTTTTGGAGTTATGTGTATGTTCGGTTTGGAGCCCCTAGGGCTCGGGTAAGTTTTGAGTAGGCCCCGGGAGGTCTTAGACTTAGAAATAGCAGATGTTGCAGGTTCAGGGAGTTGCAGGCTCCAGCGCGCCCGCGGTCCCCTTAGCGCGGTCCGCGGTGCGTGCTGCGCAGACGCGGTCGCCTTAGTACGGTCCGCGGTGGACGATGCACGGCCGCGGTCGTCCATGCGCGGTCCGCGTAGCTAACTTCAGAGAGCCAGCATTTCCCAGGTCTACCAGCGTGGCCGCGTTCCCCTTTGTGCGGTCCGCGCCGGAGAGTTCGGAGAGTGGTATTTGTACAGTTCTTCAGTGCGGCCGCGGTCCATTTTTGCGCGGTCCGCGCTGGGTCTTCAGGGGGTATATAAGGTCGTGAATTTCAGTCATTTTTCACTTTTTCAAAACCCAAAACATAAGAGGCGATTTTCCAAACGATTCTTCTTCTCCAAAACGATTGGTGAGTGATTTCTAACTCTTTTTCTTTACTCCTTAACACCTTTAAACATAATTTCAACTTCAAAACAAAGATTTAATGGGGAAATTTGGGAATTTTGGGTAGAACCTAGGTTTTCTAAAATTGGGGGTTTTGGACCTCAATTCGAGGTCCGATTCCAAAATAAATTATATATCTGAGTTCATAGGGGAATGGGTAATCGGGTTTCGGTTCGAACCTCGGGTTTTGACCATGTGGGCCCGGGGGCATTTTTGACCTTTGGGGTAAATGGATGCAAAAGCTATAATTAGACATTGGGTTCGATTTGTTTAACACATATTGATAACGTGAAGTCATTATTGCGTAGATTTGGTTGAGTTGGAGCCGAATTCGAGAGGGAAGCGGTTGTTGAGGATTGAATTGGCCGTGGAAGTTGAGGTAAGTGTTTGGTTTAACTCTAGCTTGAGGGAATAGGAGTTGAGTCTTGTTTGCTATTTGCTAATTGATCGAGTACGATGTATAGGCATGGTGATGAGTATCTATACATTGGTGTCTAGCATGACCGTGAGTCCTTAAAGGGTGATTATCCTGATTTTGTGCGAATTCCATGTTAATTGAGGACTTTTATATATTGTAAAGAACATGTGAAAAACATTATGATCATTTGATTTTCGTGGTGTATAGGCTTGGTTGTAATACGAATTGAAAAGGTCTCTGAGATTATAAGATTCATGGGAGCATTGGCTCAAGTGATATAGTGAGATGTGAAGTAAGAAACGAGAGAAAGCTAATGAGTTATTGGTTATTCCCTTGCGGGGATGTTTTGCTGTTTGGTAGACTTTTCCCCCCTTGCCGGGATATTGAAATTTGTAGTTATTGTTCCCTTGCCGGGATTCCTATTTTGTTTGTCTATTCCCTCGCCCCTTTGTTTGTGATTGTTGTTTGGGTGAGGACAAGTAATAAAGCACGAAGGGTGATGTCGTGCACGATTGTGATATGAATACTAATGCACGAAGGAACATTCCGTGCCATGATATGATTACTAATGCACGAAGGAACATTCCGTGCCATGAAGGAACATTCCGTGCCATGATATGATTACTAATGCACGAGGGAACATTCCGTGCCATGATATGAGTGTTTATGCACGAAGGATCATTCCGTGTCATCATTTTGTGAGGTAAAGCACGAAGGGTGATGTCGTGCACTTTATACGATTGTTTGGGTGAGAATGAGAGTAAAAGCACGAAGGATGGTGCCGTGCAAATGTTGATTTCCTACTCTCGTTGCTATTGTAGTTGTACTATTTCATTCCTTAATTATTGATTTTGTACCTGAACTGTTACAGCCCCTACAGCATGCTCCCCCTCCCCCTTGATTGGTTAATTTTTGTATACCTTTATATTGCATACATATATATTGAACTGCACAAGTTTGTTTGGTAGTCCGGTCTAGCCTCGTCACTACTTCGCCGGGGTTAGGCCAGGCACTTACCAGCACACGGGGTTGGTTGTGCTGATGCTACACTCTGTGCATCTTTTGCACAGATCACGGTGCCGGAGCAGCTTTTGGACAGCAATAGTTGATTTGGGAGCTGACTTCAGTCCAGAGACACTGAGGTAGCCTTGCTGACGTTCGCAGGCCCGGAGTTTCTTCTATCTTTACTCTAGTTAGTTATCCTTTGTACCGGAACAAACAAAACTATGTTTTTATTCAGACATTGTATTTAGCATTCTCTAGACGTTCGTGAGTTTGTGACTCCAGTCCTTGGGTAGAGTTGTATTGAACTTCCGCATTGCTTTCACTTTATTCATATTTAAGACTTCCGCTTTTCTATTATATGTTTCGTTATTTTTATTAATGTCGAGGTTTGCTAAGAGAGATAATAACTAATTGGCTTGCCTAGCTCCTAATAGTAGGCGCCATCACGACTCCCGAGGGTGGAAAATCCGGGTCGTGACAAGCATGACCCCAAATATAACAAGCTTGTCCTAAATTCTAGACCCCATTAGATACTCGCCTAGGTGTAATTCACTTCCCTAGTGCTTTTTATCAATTGAGAAAAATCCTACAAAAATATTGTACTTAGATTATTTTCAGCAATCAGTTGCATTAAAAGTAGAATAGAAACAAATCCAAGCATGGTTAGAAGTGCAATTAAAAGCAACCCGCGTAGCTAGATTGGATAGAAACCCAACTCCCAACCAATATTAGCTCCTTGTGGATATCGATCCCGACCTTTCGGGTAAAAGCTGCATCGATCACTCCTTGCCATTATATAGTGGTGTAGGGGTAGAGCCGATCACTTTTTGGCGCCGTTGCCGGGGAGCTAAACGGTTTTGGCTATCTATCTGACTAGTTGTGTGTCTTGTTTTTCTTTCCTTCTATTTTACTAACTTGTGTGAGTTAATTGATTCAGGTGCAAAATGGCAATTAATGATCCTATTGGAAATGTTCTCCTGGGGGAGGAGGTAGATGATAATGCTGAAGATGAGGTGCCTCTAGTACCTCAAGCTCAAAGAAGAGGCCGCCAGGCCAATGTAAATATTCCAGACCCTCCCCCAGCTCCTCCGTGAGTAGCTCCTCGTGTGCTTCCAAATGAAGGTTACGCAAGTGCAATTGTCCCACCCCGGATCCGGGCGGGCAATTTCCAGATTACAAATGTTATGTTGACCTTATTAGAGCAAAGAGGGTACTTCATAGGCGTTCCCCATCAGAATGCATATAAACATCTAAAGGGCTTTGTGGATACCTGCTGGGGAAGCAAACAGACAAATGTGTTGGAGGATGAATTGAGACTGAGATTGTTCCCTTTTTCACCTAGAGGGAAAGCTTTGGACTGGCTCGAAAGACTTCCCAACCATTCCATCACCACGTGGGATGAGTTGGCCGACAAGTTTATAGCCAAGTTTTTCTCGCCGGGGCATATGGCGACATTGAGAGATGAGATCTTGGCTTTCAAACAGCAACCAAATGAACCACTTCATGAGATCTGGGAAAGGTATCGGACGATGGTGAAAGAATGTCCGAACAATGACATGACCGAAGCAATGATCCAGCAAACATTTTACTGTGGCATCAACACTACCAATCAGTGTGTAGTGAACCAGCTAGCAGGGGGAAACTTTATGAACACACCTTATGCTGAGACGTGTGATATACTTGATGAGATGGCAGATACTAGGGGTGTTCAAAACCGATCCGAAACCCAAAACCGAACCGCAAAAGTGGCTTAATGGCTTATTGGTATCGGTTTACGGTTTAATGGATGGGGAATGGATTGAATTTTTTTTATTAAGGGCTTATCGGTTTGGGGGCGGATTATTCAATTTTCTTAACGGATAATCCCTTAACCCGTTAAGAATATATATATATATATATATATATCCCTTCCACACTTCCACTTCCAGTACTGGACCAGTAATCATTATTACTCTATTAGACTTTAGAAACCCTAACATCTAAAATTATTAATTTCCCTCGGAAGTCAGATCTCATAAGCAACAACAAGTCACAACTCAGAACTACTGGTATGTCCACTTCTATAATGTTGCAATTTGATTTGCTGAATATGTCTTCTTACAGTATTTTTGATAAGGCAAAGGCACTGTTAAGTGTCTTACATAATTGTCTTTTTCTTAAGTTTCTTTCATTCGGTTTAAATTAAATTTAGCAACAATGAAAGATACTCTGCTGGTCATTAGCATATTGTTGACTTAAGGCAAAATACCAATAGCCTCAAAAGAGTTTCTTCTTTATTATTTCCTCCACTAGTTGCATGATTATAATGAGGAATTATTTACTGCACTGTAATCATTAGTCCTTCTAGTAGCAGAAAATAGTCCTCTGTAATACAAATTGAACTAGGCCGATAAACCGCCCGATAACCGCCCAATAATAGCTAAACCGATACCAATCTGCCCGATATCTTATCGAGTGGCTAGTGGATTAATACATTTAAAAGCCGATAACCGATAAGCCGAAGCGTTAAGAGTAAATAACCGCCCGATCCACCCGATAAGCAGCCCTAGCAGATACTTCCTCGACGTGGAAAAGTCGAGCTAATGTGCCACAAGGTGATCCCAATGTCATTCACCTGCACAAAGAGCTCCATGACCACGGCCAAGCAATAACAGAGTTGACTACAACAATGAACCAGTTGGCCAAAGCTCAATTGCAGCAAGTTCAAGCGCCAAGACAAGTGAATGCCATGGAAGGGGTAAATATGATGGTCAACAAGAGGCGACAAAGAGGTCAACAAAGTCAAGGAAATCCGGATCAATATGAGCAGGGTAATAGTGGTTTCAACCACGATGATGGGTATGATGATTAAGAAGTTCAGTATGTGAACAACTACCAAGGACAACGGGGCAATGCTCCAAATCAACAACAACGGTAGAGATTCCAAGGAAATTGGGGGAATCAAAACCAATAAGGAAGTGGTAACAACTACAACCAAAACAACTGGGGGAACAACAATCAGAATTGGGGCAACCAGGGCAACTGGGGAGGAAACAACAATCAAGGGGGTTGGAATAATGGTAATCAAGGGAATCGGGGCCGGGCTTTCAAAGGCCTCCGATGTATCAACAACCAAACAACCCGCCTCCATTTCTGTCTCAAGGTCCTAGCTCGTCAAACAATAAGATGGGAAGGTTTGAGTTGATGTTTGAGCAAATGATGAAGAAGAACGCCGACTCTGATGCCCAGTTGGCATCCCATAATACTTCTATCCGAAACTTGGAGGTCCAACTTGGCTTCACAATCTTTGAACACTCGCCCTAAGAGGGCACTACCTAGTGACACGGTATTAAACCCGAAGGGTGGGAACAATACCGGCCATGCAATGGTGGTGACCACAAGGAGCGGTAGAGGTGGTGAAGTAAGTACCTCCAAGCAAAAGGAAGTTGTGAGTGATGAGGTTGAAGTGCAAAATGATGATGATCCAATAGTTTATGAGCAAGTGAGTGAAGAGAATTTGACTGGTGAAGTGAGAATTGATATTCATGACAATGAGGAGGAGACTCAAAATGATGTGAACCCGTCTAGGGAACACATGATAGACATACCGGAAACGGTAGTGCCCAAGGCTAAGGCTCCTTTGCCAAGGCCTCCTCCACCTTACCCTCAAAACTTGCGAAGCAAAAGAATGAAAACCAATTCAAGAAGTTTATTGAGATGATGAAAAGCTTGTCGATCAATGTGCCCTTGGTGGAAGCTCTTGAGCAAATATCGGGATATTCCAAGTATATGAAAGACTTGGTGACTAAAAAGAGATCGATGGATTGTGAGACCATCAAAATGACTCATCAAGTGAGTGCAATTGTGCACTCGATGGCTCCAAAGCTTGAAGATCCCGGAGCATTTACCATTCCTTGTACCATTGGGAGTGCGGATTTTGCACAAGCCTTGTGTGATTTGGGAGCAAGTATAAATTTGATGCCTTACTCTATATTCAAAACTTTGGGTATTGGTCAACTGAGAGCTACTTCAATGAGATTGCAAATGGTGGATCGAACAATGAAGAAGTCGTTTGGTATTATTGATGATGTTCTTGTCCGGGTTGACAAGTTTATTTTTGCCTGCGGATTTTGTGATTCTCGACTGCGAAGTCGACTATGAGGTGCCTATAATATTGGGAAGGCCTTTCCTAGCAACAGGGAAGGCATTGGTTGATATGGAAGCAGGGGAGCTCACCTTCTGGGTGAGCGACCAAAAAGTTGTCTTCCACGTATGCAAATCAATGAGGCAGCCGAATAGTACTGAAGTGTGCTCTTTTGTGGATCTTGTGACGGAGGTGATAGTTGATGACACGAGTGCCATGACCAATGTGGAGGACCCTTTGGAAGCTGTATTGTTGAACCATGATGTGACTGAGGATGCGGGCTTGGTAGAGTATGTCAATGCCTTACAAGGAATGGGTTCTTACACATATGAACCCCGGAAACTTTCCTTGGATCTAGAGAACCGAAAGACTCCACCAACAAAGCCCTTAATCGAGGAACCTCCCATATTGGAGTTGAAGCCTTTACCTTCACACCTTAGGTATGAATTCTTGGGCCCTTGTTCAACTTCAACTGTTATTATTTCTTTGTGCTTAACTAACGTGCAGGTAGATTCCACCCTTGAGGTGCTCCAAAGAAGGAAGAAGGCAATTGGATGGACTATAGCTGATATTCGGGGGATAAGCTCCGCCTTTTTCATGCACAAGATTATACTTGAGAATGATGCCAAACCCTCCTTGGAACATCAAAGGAGGTTGAACGAGGCTATGCAAGAGGTCGTCAAGAAGGAAGTGATCAAGTGGCTAGATGTAGGGGTTGTGTACCCATCTCGGATAGTTCGTGGACTTCACCGGTACAATGTGTGCCGAAAAAGGGGGGTATGACTGTGGTCACAAATGAGCAAAATGAGTTGATCCCCACTAGGACTATCACCGGATGGAGGGTATGCATGGACTACCGGAAGCTGAATAAAGTGACCCGCAAAGATCATTTTCCATTGCCCTTTCTTGACCAAATGTTGGATAGACTTGCCGGGCGTGCCTACTACTGCTTTTTGGATAGGTACTCAGGTTACAACCATATTTTAATTGCACCGGAGGGCCAAGAGAAAACCACCTTCACATGCCCATATGGGACCTTTGCATTCTCACGGATGCCATTTGGTTTGTGTAATGCACCGGCTACCTTCCAGCGGTGTATGATGGCTATCTTTACGGACATGGTGGATGACTTCTTATAAGTGTTCATGGATGATTTTAGTGTTGTGGGTCTCCTTTGAAGAATGCGTAAAGAATCTTGACAAGGTCCTAGCCCGATGTGAAGAGACAAATCTTGTGCTTAACTGGGAAAAAGGCCACTTTATGGTTGAGGAGGGCATTGTCCTCGGCCAAAAGATCTCCAAGCCCGGTATTGAGGTGGACAAGGCAAAGATTGAAGTGATTTTAAAATTTCCTCCCCCTTCTTCTGTCAAGGGGGTTAGGAGCTTTCCTGGGCATGCGGGGTTCTACCGAAGGTTTATCAAGGACTTCTCAAAGGTAGTGAATCCCCTGTGCAAATTGTTGGAAAAGGATACAAGGTTTGTGTTTAATGAAGAGTGCATGCAAGCTTTTGAGCTTCTCAAGTACAAACTGACAACCACTCCCATTATTACCGCACCTAATTGGAGCTTACCCTTTGAGTTTATGTGCTACGCAAGTGATGTTGCTGTAGGAACGGTCTTGGGGCAAAGGGTGAACAATATGTTTCACCCGGTGTATTATGCAAGCAAAACTATGAATGATGCCCAG
The DNA here is from genome assembly GCF_001879085.1 of Nicotiana attenuata. NCBI lineage: Eukaryota > Viridiplantae > Streptophyta > Magnoliopsida > Solanales > Solanaceae > Nicotiana > Nicotiana attenuata. The sequence goes on from NC_031991.1 coordinate 30,885,451, forward strand.
GTTAATTATACGGTGACGGAAAAAGAGTTGCTAGCCATAGTGTTTGCCATGGAAAAGTTTAGGCCTTATCTCATGGGTGACAAAGTGATTGTTCATGCTGATCACGCGGCACTCTGTTACTTGATGACAAAGAAGGATTCTAAGGCTCGGTTGATGAGATAGGTTCTATTGCTTCAAGAGTTTGACCTTGAAATTGTTGATCGAAAAGGGTCTGAAAACAAAGTGGCGGACCACTTGTCCCGCTTGGAGGAGGAGGGGAGGCCCCATGACGGCCTCGAAATTAATGATTCGTTCCCGGATGAACAGCTCCTCTTCGTATCTTTGGATAGTATGCCTTGGTTCGTCGATGTTGCTAACTTTCTTGTGACCAGCATTGTCCCGTGTGAGCTCTCTTCTAACCAAAGGAAAAAGCTTAAACGGGATAGCTTGGATTACTACTGGGACGAGCCTTATCTTTTTAAGATTTGTAATGATGGTGTGATCTGGAGATGTGTTCCGGAAGAGGAGCAAATGAGTATTCTTGATGCTTGCCATTCCTCGCCCTACTGTGGTCATCATGGTGGGGCGAGAACTGCTTCAAAGGTTCTCAGCTGTGATTTTTATTGGCCTACATTGTATAAAGATGCTAGTGAGCTAGTGAAGAGATGTGATGAGTGTCAGAGAGCTGGTGGAATTTCCAAGAACGATGAAATGCCTCTCACCACTATTCTTGATATTGACATTTTTGACGTTTGGGGCATTGACTTCATGGGACCTTTTGTGAGTTCATGTGGTAACATGTACATTCTGATTGTTGTTGATTATGTTTCCAAGTGGGTGGAAGCTGTGGCTTTGCCCAACAATGAGGCACGGAGTGTAGTGGCTTTCTTAAATAAAAATATTTTTACAAGGTTTGGCACTCCTAGGGCGATCATCAGTGATGGGGGTTCTCATTTTTGCAATAGGGCATTTGACACTTTGCTTGCAAAGTATGGTGTCAATCACAAGGTATCAACCCCTTATCATCCTCAGGCTAGTGGACAAGTTGAGGTCTGCAACAGGGAGATAAAGAGCATATTGTCAAAAACTGTCAATGCAAATAGGACTGATTGGTCAAAGAAATTAAATGATGCTTTTTGGGCTTGCAGGACTGCGTACAAGACTCCATTTGGTATGTCTCCGTACCGGTTGGTATTTGGGAAAGTATGCCATCTTCCGGTTGAATTAGAACATAAGGCCATGTGGGCGCTGAAGAAGTTAAATCTTGAGTGGGATGTTGCAGCAAATCTCCGGGTAGAGCAACTTAATGAACCAGATGAGTTCCGGTTTCATGCCTATTCCAGCTCGTCCTTGTATAAGGACAAGATGAAGTACTTACATGACAAGTATGCCCGGAGCAAGGAATTCAAGGAAGGTGATTTCGTTCTTCTATTCAACTCTCGGTTACGACTGTTTCCGAGAAAGGTCAAGTCAAAATAGAGTGGCCCTTTTGAAGTGGTGCATGTAACTCCGTTTTGGTGCTCTTGATTTGAAAAATAAAAATGGTGAAATCTTCCGAGTTAGTGGGCACCGAGTGAAGCACTATCTTGGCAGTTTGATGATAGCCATGTGGTGGCAATGATCCATTTCAAGTGATTGATAGTAACCTACATCATGCCGCGACGGTTAAATCATGCACTTCTTGGGAGGCAACCCATGTGTTTTTCTTTCTTTTTGATTTCCTTCTTAGCGTAGCTTTGTTTTGGACAACTGGTTGTGAAGTTTGTGTAGGAATTGTTTGTGCAGTGCAGGACTAATACTGGAAAAATTTGGCTAAGTGTGTAATTGGACAGCTGATCGCGCTCAAAATTCCGCGGTCAGCGGAAGCTTTTTCGCGGGGGCGTGATTCTGTAGCGGACGCGGACTTGAAAAGTCCAAAATGTAAATTCTCTGAAGTTTCAACCGCGTCCGCGGTGGATTATTCGCGGAGAGCGGACTTGTTCTGCGGCCGCACCAGCTTTTCTGCTCTCAGCGGTGTTATTGATCCAGCAGCTCTTCAAAATGGCCAAAAGCACGGACCGCGGTGGAATTTCGCGGCCGCGCCAGGTAGGTCGGTGTGGGCCCTCAGGGTTTTAGTATAAATGGAGGGCCCTCCTCCTTTTACACTTTTCATGCACCTCAGTTCTAAAAACCCCTTTTCACTGTTCATCTGCTTCATCTAGACTCCATCTCATTAAGCAAGAGTAATTTCCACAACAAATTAAACAACTAGTATGCTCAATTCATCGCAGTGTTTTTATATTTTTGCTTTTCTTTTTTTTAGTTTTAACTTCTTTTTTTTTAGTTAGGGTTTGATTAAGATATAGATGCTAAAACATTTATGTGGGCACTTGTTGTGCGTGCCTAATAGGAGATAGGTTTGTTCATTTTACCACCTAATTGCCTAAGTTGTATGCTAAGTGAAAACCCTAGGTGATATCTCGTTGGCCAGTGACCCCATGCAGACAAAGGCGTCATAGAGAGTTTTCTTTACTCTCTACCATTCCTTTATTCTATTTTTGCTGATACCATTGAGGGCAATGCTACTTTTTATTTGGGGGGGGGGGGGTGTGGCCTTATTTTGATGAAGATTTGGATATTTTGGATATTTGGTTTGTAATAACCTTGATACTATTTTCCGTTATTCTCGTACTTTTTACTTTTGGCATGTATATAAAGTTACCTTTCAATGTATATATTCATTCCCCTTTTATGTATATTCATCTTAATCTCCTATTGTACATATTCAGTTTACTTTTCGTAGTTTACTTTATAACTTCTTTTGAAATTTTTCTGAATAGCGTAGCTTCTTATTTCATTTAGTAGTTTCTTTTTTCAATTTGTAGCTTCTTACTTTTACAAGTTTTCGTGATCAATAAGCCTTTGATTTTCTTAATGCCGCGATTCTTTTCAAAGGTAGAATTTGTGTGAATCGGATGACTCTTCCCGATGATGGATGGCGTGACAACCTTCTTAAGGTTTCGAGTCCGTTTTTCTTTATGTTTTTGTGTAAATAGTAGTAATAAATAAAAGTGTCTCAGGAAAAGCTTCACTTGGGCCTAGCACATTTACCTTTGACCTTATGGTTAGAAACAAATTGATTTGCAAAGAATGGTGCTAGTTGTGAACTTTAGACTCGTGTGTTGACTAAACAATCATCGAGTGGATTCTCGGAGCCATTTGTGTTTCTCAATCTTAGCTAGGGTGTTGTGGGCCCTCGACTCTATCTCTTTAGTAATCCAATATCTTGTGGGGTGAGGTTTTTATTTGCAAGTCAAAGTCACATGCCAATAAGTCTAGAACTTGCCCCAAATGTTTGTCTAGGCGAAATTCTAAGTGTAGCTCGACGTGAGAAATGAATATAGGCTCTCCTTGATCCAACTTGAAAGCATCCTTAGCCACCCAAATATGATATCCCTAGTTAACCCCGTAGAGCCGAAGCCTTATTCTTTCAATAACCATGATACAGACCTTCATCCGTTCTGTAATGACCCTCTCTTGGCACCCAATCTTTCCTTAGCACAAATGGCAAAAGCATAAGTTTGGGGGGGGGGAGGGGGGGAGAGACGAGAAATGTGAAAGTGATAAAAGGTACAAAATGAAGAAAAGGAAAGGCAAAAAAGAAAAGAAAGAAAATCCAAAAAGTCAAAAAAAAGAAAAAGAAAGTGAAGAGTATAGAAAAATAAACGGATTCAATGGAAACAATGATGAAAGGCTTGGAATGAGTAGAAAAGGAGAAAAATGATTATCATGAACACGAAAAGTTGACAGCGTGTCTCTCTAGTCCCCTAAGGAAGAAGAAAATGACTCAAAGAGTCAAGAAAGTGTGAGCCGAAATAAGAAAAGTGAAGTGCTTAAGGAAAGAGGAAACCTTCATAGACCGATATATCCTACCTTGAACCAAAAGCCTTCATTACATTCCCGTAAAAGCCCTATACGATTTCAAGTTGAGTGAGCTTACATTAGTGGTGATTTACATAAGGGGCAAGCTTATGGTACTTAGAGCTGGACTTGTGACTTTCCTTTGAGAGAGATGAGCGTATTGTCCACAATCCTTGTTTTGAGTGCTACAATGTAAAGTGAGGTTTGCTTATGGAGAGTAGAGGAGTAAGAGTTTGGGTTCCACAATGACCTATGTAGTAGAAAGAGCTTCCTTGATGAGTTAAGTCAACTCTTGATGCTTTTGTGTCGCACTAGAGCTATGTTACTAAAAAGGTTGTGTGTTGTTAATAATGCATTTGAGTTTAGGGTAATTGTTAGTCCCAATTGATTCTTGGTGAAGTCACCCTAGGACAGCTGAAATTTTCCTTTCTTTTATCTTGTGGAGGTGGGAATTACTTAGTTTGCTTGAGGACAAGCAAAAGCTTAAGTTTGGGGGAGTTAATAATTATGGATTTTAGCCTATCTTATGCTCTCTTTTGCTTAGGTTTTGGATAAAAAATGTGTAAAATTATTCCCGAAAACTGACTTAATGTGCTTGTCTGCAGGGTTTGGTCAAAATGACGCAAGAAATCCAAAATCAACTCATGAAGGAGTTAAAATTGCACAAGTTCAAAGCTGGGACTAAAGCGCTGACCGCGATGGAAAAGCGCGGCCGCGAAAAGTCCACCGCTGAAGCGACCACAATTATGCGGTCCGCAGAAGTGAGGTTCAGAGAAGATGTTTCGGAGACATCAGTGACCGTGGCCTGCGATGAAAAAGCGCGGCCGCAGAATACCTAACGTGGCCGCGACAATATTTCCGTTGAGAGAGTTGATCAAAGTTCAGAGACCCTGCAAGTTGAGCCTGACTGAGGAGCGCGGTCCGCGTCCAAATTACACGGCAGCGGTTGATGCTTACGCGGAGGCTGCAACTTTTACGTTGGCTGCGAAATCAAGTCCAAACCAAGCACAAAAGTGAAAAAATGCGGTCCGCGCTTGCTTTGCGCGGCCGCGAAAGGCTATACGCTGAGGCGTTCAGTATTCCGCTCACAGCGGAACCTCCGTAGGGGTATTTGTCCAGTAATTTCAGCTGTGTATAAATAGATATTTTTCACATTTTCAGGTTATCTTTTGTATCAGGGAGCTCATGAACAGCCGTACTTTACCACTTAGGGGATCTCCCGGAATACGTCCGTAGTCCCAAAGTAAATATGCATCGCAACCAACAAGACAACCATTATAGCATGGTTGAAAACCCGTACATCACCACAACAAGTACAAAGCAACGACGACAGTAATATAAAGTACGGCGAGTAGATCAATACAAGAACTTCAAATCACAAAGAAACGGTAGAACTCGTTTTCAAGGAATAGTCTCGGTAAAGATTACTAGGTGTAAAGAGAACAACTTAACCAGAGAAAAGAACAAAAAATGTGGCAACAAATCCGAAATATTCGAGTCAAGAATAAGAAGCCAAGACGAGTCAAATAGTTTCAAATAAAGGTAAGCAGCAAAAGATAATCATAAATCCAATTAAGGATATACAATTATAGGATGGGATAATAATGATTTCCAATTAAAGATAGGCAGTTTATCAAAAATATAGCATGACGGCAGCAGAGGTAAAATCTTCAGTTAAGTCAAATAAGAGTCGAGTAGGCAATAAGAGTAAATCCTAAAGCTATAAATTCCAATTTAAGCATGTAGATGTGAAACTAGCAGGTAGGAACTCAGTCATATCGAGAATAATTCCATACACAGTGAAAATAAGAACCTAAGAACCCTAAAAGGCCAACTATCCACAAAGAAGTCCGAGCACACACTCGTCACCTCGCGTACATGGACTACAATTAACATAGAAGACTCAAATCCTAAGGGAAAGTCCCCCACACAAGGTTAGGCAAGATATTTACCTCAATGACGACAACCCGGTATTCTAAAATGAACTCCTCGGGCGAAAAGACCTCCGGACGGCTCAAATCCAACTAAAATAACTTCAATGCACAAATAAAACTCATAAGAAACTATTTTAGATTATAAAGTCTAAATCTGTAAAAAAAAAAATCCAAAAATCGATCCAAAAGCCGACCCCCCGGCCCGCACCTTAGAACCCGACAAATATTACAAAAAATTGAATACCCATTCCGTTACGAGTTCAACCATTTTATCAAATTTCGATACCATTTGGTCCCTCAAAATCATGATTTTTTTTTATTTTGAAAACTTTCTTCAAAAATCAACATTTTTCTCTACTCAAAACACAAATTAAATAATGAAAATAAAGATAAAATCATGGAATATGTTAGATTCTAGGTGAAGAACACCTACCCAATCGATTTGTTTGAAAAACCCCGAAAGAATCTCTCAAAATCAAAGTCCAAAACTCAAAATATGATGACAATGGCCAAACCCTCGATTTTAAAGGATTCTGCTAGGACTTCCGCATATGCGGACAAGAACCGCATCTGCGGGACCGCATATGCGAGAAAGAGTCCGCATATGCTAACCTTGGCTAATTGGCTTGGGACCGCATCTGTGGATATTCAACCGCACCAGCGGCACCGCAAAAGCGAAAAGGGAAGTCGCAGAAGCAAAATAAAATCGCAGGTGTGATAGCTGGAACACAAAAGCGGCCTTCGCACCTGTGCCCCAGCCTCCGCAAAAGCGAGAAATTATAGACATGTAATTTTTGACCCTCCCCAAGATTTTACACATTTTAGCATTTAAATATTTAGTTTAGGTCTAATATAGCTATTTTAACTAGTTTTGACTCTTTTACTTTATTTTATCACAAAAATAAAAATTACAAAAATATTTTCTTTTATTTAGTTAATTAATATTTTATCTAGTCACGTTTGATTTATCTACCTTACATAGAATTCAAAAATACAAAAATAGTTCCACTTTATTTTTAGGAATATTATTTTAATTTTTGCGATTATTTTAATCTAATTCCATTTTTGTCTTCCAGTGCGATATTTGAAAAATACCAAAAAATAGGTTTGTTTTCACGGTTAGTTTTATTTTAATAGTTATTTTACTTAAGTAGGATTAATTAGTAAATGAGGTAGTATTTTTTTAGTCCTATTCAAGGAGAAAAAATACAATTTGGGCTCAAACAACCCATTTTTTAGGCCTAATTTTCGAACCTAACCCATAAGTCCTAAGCCAATACCCCTAAAACCCTATAAAGACTCTTAAAACAAGGACCCGTTCTTCTCCTTCCTTAAGACTAAACCCTAGGGACAACCTTAAAAAAACTAGAAACAAGAAGAGCCGGCCGTTTCCATGGATTGAAGCTAAGCTTCTTCTTCTTCATAGCACCTGACACAAAAACCCTAGGGATAGATCTAAGAGCAGCTAATCCCCTTAACCCCTGATCACCGTTACAAACTTGGGGTGTGAGCAAGTTCCAACTGTTCAGCCATGGCTCTGGTTTTGCACTCTGGAAGTAACAACAAAAATGTCGTAAAGGCACTCATTGCTGCTGAGTACACAGGTGTAAGGGTTGAACTTGCAAAGAATTTCGAGATGGGGGTATCAAACAAGACACCTGAGTTTGTCAAGATGAATCCAATGGAAAGGTTCCTGTGCTTGAAACACCTGATGGACCTGTTTTCGAGAGCAATGCTATTGCACGCTATGTAACTAAATTGAAGCCCGACAATCCTCTCTTTGGCTCTTCGTTGATCGAATATGCTCAAATTGAGCAATGGAATGATTTTTCCGCCACTGAAATTGATGCAAACATTGGGCAATGGTTGTACCCACGTCTCGGCTATCGTGTATTCATTCCTCCAGCCGAGGAAGCTGCAGTAGCTGCATTAAAGAGAGCTCTTGGTGCTTTAAACATCCATCTTGCATCTAACACTTACTTGGTTAGACATTCAATCACATTGGCCGACATTATAATGGCCTGCAACTTGAGCCATGGTTTTAGGTATATAATGACTAAGAGCTTTACCAAGGAATTCCCCTTCTAATCTCATCTCCTCCAAGATAATCACCGTCCCCTTCACTCTTCTCAAACAAAAACAAAGCCATAACCAAACTCCAGCACCACCGAACTCCATAGCTGTCGAGTTCTAACCGCAGCTCCGTTTTCTCGAAAAGCGCCATTTTCTGTTGAGTCGAGGTTTTTGGTCTGCGGTTCTGGTATAGACTTGAGGTGCTGTCGCTCGATTCAATTGTTAAAGGGAGATTGCTTCACATTAGAGGTCCATTTCTATCTTTAATATTTTACCTCTTGATTCTGTCACATATGTGTTTGAATGGTAGATTCATTTGATTTCCATGATTATTTGTGATATCTTTTGATCTTTTGGTGAAATTTGCTCGAGTTTGGTGGCTGGATTCGTTAATGACGTGAAAGTGGCAATACGAATGTTTTCTTTTGTTGTGTGCGTGCTTTACAGTAGGACAACTAGCATTGTTCTTATGTTACTGATTTAAAGTGATTTTCATTTTGAGTTTGGACTTAATATTATTTTATCATGTTATATTATTCGTTTGTAGCTTCAGGCACGCTCTTAATTAATCTATCGTCGTGATTGTGTACACGTTCGCGTGACATAATTACGATCCCAAAAACAAAATCGGGGTATGCGTTGGCGCAACTTCGGCCAAAATTTCTTAATAATAATAAAGCGTGATTAATTGTGGACACGTACGCGTGACATGATTTTTTACGCGCCAAATAAAATGGGTACACGTACGCGTGACTCGTTTTAGGATAATTTCCTAATTAAAAGAGGTAAATGTACATAGGTTCTAAAATAAGTAAATTAGACAATTTAATTGAGCCAGGTATGATTAAAGCGACCGTGCTAAAACCACGGAACCCGGGAATGCCTAACACCTTCTCCCGGGTTAACAAAATTTCTTACCTGGATTTCTGTGTTTCGCGGACTGTAAAACAGAGTCAAACTTTCTCGATATTTAAACCGGTGACTTGAGATACCATAAATTATCTCAAGTGGTGACTTTGAATCTGAATAAATAATTCCGTTTCAATTATTGTCACTTTAATTGGAAAAATTCCCTTATACCACCTTTCGGGTAAAAAAAAGAGGTGTGACAGCTCTGGCGACTCTGCTGGGGACAAGAACCCAGAATCTCTGGTTCAGGGTTCAAGAATTCGAGTTTGTTTTTGTGATTTTTACTTGGCTTTATTTATTGTTGATATTACTGTATTTTGTGGGCCTAATGTGCTAATTGTCGCTTATTTACCGCTTTGATATTATTTGAACTGTATTTAAATATCTTTTTATGCCTCGCTTCTGAGTCTTCTAAAAGTATGGTGCACACGTACGCGTGGCCCACTTTTTTGTTAGAAGTCATACCAAATAGAACGGAGGGTCAGCAACAAGGCCGGGTAGACTTTCGTGCTCCCGGCATGTTGCCCCCACCTCGGCTCGAGTTGTCCGCTCGGGTAAACCATGTCTAGAACACACCTCCAGGTTTCAACCTAGAATAACATAGCGTCATGCCGGATCCCTAGTAGGAACGTTTGTTTGCATCACGTGCATTTGACTTAGGGGACTCAACACAGGGGTTGGGTCCGTCTAGGACAGGTGTACCCAAAAATAAAAGACCATCTTGATGCATCCTACGTGCTACATGCTGCATTCTTTAAGGTTAAAAGGGTCATTTGGCGGACCAATGATGGTTGAGGGTAAATGAGAAAGAAAAGATGGTGAAGTATAAAAATGAAGCAAGTAGGGCCCAGTTATGTTTTTCTTTCACTTTTTTTTAAGAAAAAGACTATAAAAAATGAAAATTGAAAAATCCAAAAAGATTTTGCACTTTCCCATCATTTTCCCAAAAAGATATCAAAAAAAAGGAAAAAGAAAATCCAAAAAGAGTTTACATGTTTCATCATTTTTCAAAAAAAAGACAAAAAATACGTTTTCTCCAAATCAGTTGTTTTTTTTTAATTCTCGCTCGTCTCCAATCTGCCCGAACTACGCATACCTGATTCTCGTCTTTCGGGACGGGATACGTAGACAGCCCATATAGGGTCCGGTCTTCCTAGTGAGTCTTAGGTTCCTGGCTTCGCGGGGTCTTAGCCAAATCTTGCACTTCCAGCCACCTTTTGGCCACATAAGCCATTTTGCAAAAATAGCCTCAACCATATCTTGCATGTGTCTGATAGGAAGTTTTATTGTCTCACATAGTGTTTTAAGTCTTTAACTTCATTTGGTCTTAATTTTCTCATACAGGTGTGGATCTACTTACCGGAGTTTGAGCATGACAGACGCCCCAGGACCATCCAGTCAGGATCGCTCATTCAGGAGTTGTTTAAGGAGATTTTTTTTTTATGTTTTATGTTTTGAGTCTGTTTTTCTTTTTATGTCGTCTTTTACCTTCTAGTTTTTACAGTAATGTCGAGTCTTTTAGGTGATGTTAGAGTCTGTCATGGCTTAGTTAAGTTTGTCGAGTTTTTTTTTTTTGTTATTGTATTTCTTATTTTGTATTTGAAAAAATGTGTTATAAATCGAAATTCCAAAAAAAAGAGATTTTGCATTTTTATATTTTCGTTAGAAGTTTTCTTTAAGAATACTAATTCTAGAAAAAAAAATTCTTTTGAGCTGGTTTTCCTTTAGGAGACTAATATCTGGAACTCAAAATAAAAATTACTTTTATATTTCCTTTAGTATATTAAAACTAAAAATTCAAAAAAAAAAGAAGATTTTTCTTTTGATACCTCTTTAGAAGTTTTCTTTAAGATATCAATTCCAAAAATCCAAAAAGATTTTCTTTTGAGGTTCTTCTTTGAGAAATTAATGAAAAACATAAAAAAAAATATTCTTTTTATTTTTACTAGAACTTTAGGACATTGTATATAGAAGAAAACAAAACAACATACTTTATCTTTGGTTTATCTTCAGAGTTTCTCCCTTAGGTAATCAAAAACTGAAATCCAAAAATATTTTTTATCTTTTTCATTTCTTGTTTCGAAATCTTTCTTCAGGATATCAAACGAAAATTTAAAATATTTTTCTTTGGTTCATTCTTTAGATTTCCTTTCTATAAAAGAAAATCAAAAAAATATTTTTCTCTTCTAGGTTGTTTCCCTTAATAATTGCTCATAGAGTATCTGTCTCAAAAAGAAAAAGATATATGCTCATTTAAGCTTGAGTTTAGAATAGGTTATAGAACATTAAGTCTAGAAAATTCAAAAAAAAAAAGATTTGCTTCTTTTATTTCTCTTTTCTCATCAGAATAATCATTAAGGTAAAAAAAAAGGGTAAAAAAAAGAGAGAAGTTAGTTTGTTTAGTCTATTCTCGATTCTCCAAAACTACGCTTGATCTGATTCATGAGGGACATGATACATAGGCAACCTACATAGGGTTTGATCGAATCATCATTACATAAAAAAAAAAGCAAAAAAAAAAAAAGAAAAAGAAGAGAATGAAGTTGTGGGACGTGAGAAATGAGAGGAAAGAAAATAGCGATAAGCAAAAAGAAAAGAGGGAGGGAAAGAAAATGAAAAAACCAAGGAGTGCTAAAGAGAAAAAATGAAGAGGAAAAGGGGCAAGAAGAGTGAAATTGGGATGATGCCATATGACCTTCATACCCTCGAAGTTATTTTAGAACCGATAACTGTGACTAGGTGCATTGCACATAAAGTGAGATTATCTTATGTTAAATTCCCTAACGCTAACATGATGACTTCATTTACTTCCTCTTTGTTATCTTCATTATAGCAGAAGGGTGGTTTGTTTGTGGTTCTTAAAGTGGTAACTCTTCTCTACAACATAAAGTCGAAAGGCAATGGCAGATGACAACAAAATTGAGTTGGTTGATACTGGTGCCCAAAAATAATTGGTTGAACAGGACAATGGGTTGGTTAAAGAGGTAAGGATGTTAAGACAACACATGGCGGACATGTATCGGGCTTGGATGACTAGGAAGGCACCACCCCCGCCACCACCTAGCTACCTAGATGCTACCCTTACCCAAACTCCGGTCATAGTGCCAGATGATCCCCCATACTCTCCAGATTCTCCCGCTTATCACAGCTTTCCCAACCTCCCTAGGAGCTCCATCACTCCTCCTCCAACTACCTTTCCCAAAAGTTGCCCTCCTGTCATATCCACTATCCCCATGATCACAACTTCTCAACAATCTTCCCTTCATAGATCCAACAATGAACGCCCACTCAAAACTCATGATGACCAATATTACCCCTCAGAGGTTGCCCACAAGGCCCCTGACTCATACAATCATAGCCCTCGGAATGAGCCTCATATTTACAATGAGAAGTTCACAGGAAAAGAAGGGCTAGATGAGATATCCAGGAAGCTGAAAGGTATAGAACAGTCCTTAAAGAGCATGCAAGGGATGGGAAATTAGATTAACATGCCTTACAATTACTTGTTTATCTTCCCTGATGTTCATCTGCCCGCGAGTTTAAAATGCCAAAGTTTAACTTGTATGATGAGCGTGGAGATCCAGTAGCCCATCTGAGGGGTTATTGCAGTAAAATGAGAAGTGTTGGCGGGAAAGATGCGCTGCTGATGGCGTATTTCAGTGAGAGCCTGACTGGGGCATCCTTGGAATGGCATACTCGTTAAGATGTCGGTAAGTGGCATACATGGGATGACATGGCTCAAGATTTTGTTCAACACTTCCAATATAATATAGACATTATCCTAGACCGCTCCTCCCTATCTCAAATGGAAAAGAAACCCACGGAAAGTTTTAGGGAGTTTTGGTTCAGATGGAACGAACAAGTTGCTCGGGACACTCCTCCCATTGATAGAAAAGATGTTGCTGAGACCCGCCAACGATAGGATCCAGTGGGCATTCCTGCTAAACGCTTTCAGCCTCAATACCAACCCCATGAATATCCCCGAGCTCCACATAATTCACCCCAGTATTATCCTCTGAACAACGTCCGGCCATTTGTCCAACCACTGGGTCACTCCCTAGGGCGAGCACCGGCATCCCAAAATTCTCGTGCGCCTTCACAGTATTTTCAGGCAGCCTATAACCCTAAAAACATAGGCATGGAGGGGAAAAAAGGCAAAAAGATAATTTTACGCTAATCGGAGAATCTTACACAAAATTGTTTGGAAAGTTAAAACATTCTGGCCTGATTGAGCCGCTCCTCGGCTATACTCCGAACCCATATGCAAAAGGTTTTTATCCTACTGTACGGTGCATGTACCACTCTAATGTCCAAGGTCATAGCATTGAAGATTGTCGTGCTTTGAAAAGGGAAATAGAAAGAATGATTCATGAAGGGATAATTGTGATCAAGGACAGTGACAGGGAGTATGCGAATCCTCCTGGGAACTTGCTGACTGAAGTTAATGATATTGAAGTTGGTAATGGTCTTGATAATATTGATGTGGAACTCAGTGGCTAAGATGTCGAGCTTGGTAATTGGAAAGACGCTCCTTTCTTGGCTAGCTGGGGAGGAGTACTGGTGGTTTATTTTGTTGTCATTTCTGTTGTCCGGGTTATTTCAGGGTTGTAATCCGGATATTGTCTTGTGACCCAAACCCTTCTATCCTTTTATTTTGCCTAGTTCCTTTAGTCGTATTAACTCATCTGGTGTTGTCTAGGTTTGTTCCAGGGTTGTAACCCCAGTTTAGTTTGCTTGTTTTGCTGTTCGAACCGTTTCACCGTCTGTTTAATGCAATCTCTTATTTTCTGTTATTTCTAGTCATTTTTTTTTGTTTAGTTCTCTTTTCCTTTTGTATTTCTTTTCTTGCTGGCTCTAGTGACATGACATGCACACATAATTCTAGGCGTGGTCTTAAAAGTTAGTTTAATCATGAAGCAATGAAACAACTTTGAAGATGATAGAGACATTTGAGGGAAATAAGTAAAGATTTGGACATTTTGAGATCATTTGAAGCCTAAACTGTGTAAAACTGGGGCAGATAATTTGGGAAATTAATAGGGTGACAAGAATTTGTACAAGAGAGTGCATCCCAGACAATTTGAAGCGATCAACTTTGAGTTCGAGTGCATCTCAAGTTGCGAGATAAAGCCAAGGGAGTTTGCTCCAAACAGACGGAGGGTATCCATCGTGAAGAACGAGTCACCCAACGAGAGTTCTATACTTGACAAGGCACTAAAAAAAGGTGGAAGGCATATGAGTGATATCAATGCCGGATCTGCAAAAGAAATGTTGTACTTGGCATTTTCAGGGATTGGGAGGCCCTCTTTCAGCTACCCAAACACTTTATAACATTCGATACCCCTTTTGAGCCTATGCTAATTTTCTTGACCTCCCCTCTTTTGGAATCGAGATAGAGTCATTACATTAAAAAAAAAAAATCTTCAAGCCCCATAAGGTTTTTTTAGGAACTTCATTCAAAAAAAAAGAAAAAAAACAACAAAAAAAAAGAAAAGAAAAAGAACAACAAAAAGAAAAGGAAAGGAAAATAGCAGCAACAAAGAGTAGTCTTCTGAACTACGTTCGACCTGATTCTTGTCACCAAAAGATACGTAGGCGGCCTTACGGTTCGGTCGCACCAAATAAAATATTTCATAATCCCACGAAGTTGAGAGTGGGGCAGTCTTTCTTAGAAATTCCATCTCAGAAAAAGAAAAAAAAGAAAAGAATCAAATTCCCTTGTTTAAGAAATTGGGGCAAAGTTTTTAGAATGGATTCCAAAAGTTGTAAATAAATTAACCCTGTTGTCTTAGTTATTTTGAGCCTTTATGATATCCTTTCTTTCTAACCCTGTCCAAAAGCCGCATTACAGCCCAAAAAAGACCTCCCAGATAATCTTTGAGAGTGCCGCGCTAGACATGCCACGAGCATATGATATTTTTACCATGGTTAATGTCTTTTCATCTGCAGAATCAGGGGAAATAAGAAGAAAAGGAACAAAATGAGAGAGTCTTATTGGCGAAAACCTTCACAGGCACCATAAGGCGATGGTGAGTTGAGAGAAAGAAAAATGAGAGAGGCTTGATGGTGAAAACCCTTCGGGCACTACAAGTCGAATAAGGATCGTGAATCAGATAGGATAATCGGAGCATTGAAGCCCAGTTTCACGGCTTAGAGATATAACAAGAAGTGAACATTAGACTTTCTTGACAGATTAGGCCATTAATCCAAAAATGCATGTCATGGACATTAGAGTTGGTATCCACATCTGATAAGTTTCTACTTTGTAATTTTCTTGTTAGGTATCATCTCTTTCCATTGTCCCTTATTCTGTTCCTTTTGTTTTGTTTACTTCCTCTCTTTGAGGCTGTTTGGTCAGAACAAGTGAGAAATGACTTCAAAATTTGCTACCAGCTTTCCAATTGCACAAAACGGAATATGGCTAGCACATGAAAGTGGCATAAGTCAGGAAAGAACAGTATGCGCATTGAGGTGGTAACAATCTACGTGCTTTGGGATTCATGTGAAATGCAAAGGTTCGTAAATGTCAATCTAGGAGCACAATGCAACAGATAAAGGGTATTGGTTTTGAATGGATCAGAGGTATTTTCTATGATAAGGGTGACAGATAAAGTGGTTAGTATAAATAAGCAAGGTCTTTCAAGTTGAAATCAAAGTTATCATGGGAAGTGAAGAAGCAATCGCCCTCGAAGTCAAGGCCACAAACCAACCACCATGTTTAAACTCACAAGTTTTCTTTGTTTGAAACACGGGCAGAAATTTTTGTTTGTTTTGTTGTTTTGATTGCAGGTGTCCACCTGGAGAACAAGGGAATTTATTTCAAATTTCAAGTCAGCATCAAGCGCCCACCTGGAGAACAAGGGAATTCATTTCAAGTTTAAGTTGCAGGAGCCACCTGGAGAACAAGGGAATTTATTTCAAATTGTAAGTCAGCATCAGGCGCCCACCTGGAGAACAAAGGGAATTCATTTCAAGTTTAAGCATCAGGCGCCCACCTGGAGAATAAGGGAATTCATTTCAAGTTTAAGCATCAGGCGCCCACCTGGAGAACAAGGGAATTCATTTCAAGTTCAAGCATCAGGCGCCCACCTGGAGAACAAGGGAATTTATTTCAAGTTTAAGAATCAGGCGCCCACCTGGAGAACAAAGGGAATTCATTTCAAGTTCAAGCATCAGGCGCCCACCTAGAGAACAAGGGAATTCATTTCAAGTCAGCATCAGGCGCCCACCTGGAGAACAAGGGAATTTATTTCGAATTTTAAGTTGCAGGCGCCCACCTGGAGAACAAGGAAATTTATTTCAAATTTCAAGTCAGCATCAGGCGCCCACCTGGAGAACAAGGGAATTTATTTCGAATTTTAAGTTGCAGGCGCCCACCTGGAGAACAAGGGAATTTATTTCAAATTTCAAGTCAGCATCAGGCGCCCACCTGGAGAGCAAGGGAATTCATTTCAAGTTTAAGTCGTAGGCGCCCACCTGGAGAACAAGGGAATTTATTTCAAATTTCAAGTCAGCATCAGGCGCCCACCTGGAGAACAAGGGAATTCATTTCAAGTTTAAGCATCAGGCGCTCACCTGGAGAACAAGGGAATTCATTTCAAGTTTAATCATCAGGCTCCCACCTGGAGAACAAGGGATTTCAAGTTTAAGTTGCAGGAGCCCACCTGGAGAACAAGGGAATTTATTTCAAATTTTAAGTCAGCATCAGGCGCCCACCTGGAAAACAAGGGAATTCATTTCAAGTTTAAGTTGCAGGCGCCCACCTGGAGAACAAGGGAATTTATTTCAAGTTTCCAGTTAGTAGCAGGCACCCACCTGGAGAACAAGGGAATTCATTCGAGTTTTCAGTCAAAGAGGGCCAGCTGTAGACATGTAATTTTCGACCCTCCACAAGATTTTATACATTTTAGCATTTAAATATTTAGTATAGGTCTAAATATGAAGAAAATGGCCAAACCCTTGATTTTAAAGGATTCTGCCAGGACTTCCGCATCTGCGGACAAGAAACCGCATCTGCGGGACCACATTTGCAAGAAAGAGTCTGCATCTGCAAACCTTGGCTAATTGGCCTAAGACTGCATCTGCAGATATTCAACCGCACCAACGGCACCCCAAAAGCGAAAAGGGAAGCTGCAGAAGCGAAATACAATCACAGGTGCGATAGCTGGACCGCAAAAATGGCCTTCGTACCTGCGCGCCAGCCTCCGCAGAAGCGAGAAATCACCCAGGCCTCCATGACCAAAGAAGCGGCCAGGCTTACGCAGAATCGGAGCCGCACCTGCTCTCCAAGGTTGGAGGTGCGAAAACACCAGAACCAGACCTGATTAAAACTATGCAAAACATCTGAACCTCGTCCGAGACACGCCCGAGGCCCCCGGGACCCCGTCTAAACACACAAACAAGCTCTATAACCTAAAACGGACTCGCTCGAAGTCTCAAATCACATCAAACAATGCCGGAAATACAAATCGCGCCATGAATCGAACTATGAACTTCCAAATCTTCCAACTTTGAAAACTCGTGCCGAAACCAATCAAATCAACCCGGAATGACGCCAAATTTTGCAGACAAGTCCCAAATGACAAGACAAAGTTGTTCCAACTCTTGGAATCACATTTTGACCTAGATAACACAAAAGTCAACTATGGGTCAAACTTCTCCATTACTTCAACTTTTTCAACTTCCGCCGATTTTGCCTCAAATTACTCTACGGACCTCCAAATTCAAATCCGGGCGCGCGCCTAAGTCTCTAATCACCATACAAAGCTGTTAAGATCACCCAAAACACATTCCGGGTCCATTTACTCAAACGTTAAAATTCCAGTCAAATTCTCACCGCTCAAGCTTCCAAAACTAGATTCCTTCTTCCAATCTGACTCTGAATCATCCATTAACTGAATTCAACCATGCACGCAAGTTGATACTCATATTATGAAGCTGTTCCAGACCTTACGCCGCTTAACGAAGCTTAATTTCTCAAAATGACCGGCCGGGTCCTTGCATTTGTTTAATGTTTCATTGTTTGGAGGGTTTCTTGAGCCCTCAAAAGGGCTTATGCAGCCTATATGTAACGAACCACCGGTCGTTTATCTTTCTAGATTCTCGTTCTCCCTAATTAAGACTTTTCATATGTGATTTTACTATTGTATGACTTGCGGGGATAGTTGGTTTAGGTTTGGAAGGGTTCGGGTTGAAATTAGAACACTTAGTTCCTTATAAGTGGCCTATGATGGCAAAGTTTGACTTGCGTAACGACACGACCAGTTGTTTTGAGAATTAGCATCATGTTCGGTGGCTTAAGGTATCAAGAAGATTTGCATCATGTATTATGACTTGCGTGTGTAGCCGAGTTCGATTTTCGGATGATTCAGGATCGATTTGAAAGGATGATTCTTGCTTGAGGAGCTTAAGCGGTAAGAGTTGACAGAGTTTGACTTTGGTGTAGACGACCCCGGAATGGTGTTTTGATGATTCTAATAGCTTCGTATTGTGATTTTGGACATAGGCACATCCATATTTGAATTTGGAGATCCGTAAGTTGACTTGATGCATTTTGGCGAAAATTGGAAAATTGAAGGTCTGAAAGGTTGAGAGGTTTGACCGGGAGTTGACTTTGTTGATATCAGGTTCAGATTTTGATTCCAGGAGTTGGTATAGCTCTATTGTGTCATTTAGAACTTGCTTGCAAAATTTGATGTCATTCCGGGTTGATTTGATATAATTCGGCGCTAGTTGTATAAGTTGAAAGTTCATAAGTTCATTAAGTTCGATTTGAGGTGTGATTCGTAGTTTTGATGTTGTTTGATGTGATTTGAGGCCTCGAGAAGATCCGTATTATGTTATGTAACTTGTTGGTATGGTCCCAAGGGGCTCGGGTGAGTTTCGGACAGGTTTCGGACTATTTCTGACCATGTTAGTTCTGCTGATTTCTGGTGCTTCATTTCTTCATCGGATTCACGTCCCTGTCTTTTCGTTCGTGGAGTGTACGTGGTGGTCTTCTTTGCTTTCGCGTCCCTGCATTCCCGTTCACGTAGTGTTTTAGCTGGCCTGGGCAGACTTGAGGAGTTCTTCGTGTTCGCGAAGTAATGTCCCCGTTCGCGAAGACCTGGTGGAGTTTTTCATCGCGTTCGCGAGTGAAGTTCCATGAATGTGTAGCTTTATTTTGTGGCAGAGTAAATTGTGCATCGCAAAATGCGAGTGTTCTTCCGAGTTCGCGAAGGGCATCACTAGGCAGTGTTATAAAGAATTCTATTTCGAAGGCTTTTGATATTTATCACTTTTTGAGTTAGAGAGCTCGGATTTGCACGATCTTGTAGGGGATTTTCACGTGTTGGTTTGGAGTAAGTGTTATTTATCCGAATTTGATTATATTTCATCATTCCATAATTATTTTTATCATTAAATTAGTGAATTGAATGAGAGAAAATGGGATTATATACAAAAATCTTTCAAAAATGTAAAATGAGGATTTGAAGGCCGATTTGATGTTGGAATTTGATAATTTTTGTATGGTTGGACTCATATCGGAGTAGTGTTTGGATTTTATAAATTTTGTCGGGGTCTGAGGTGCGGGCCAGGGTTGACTTTTTTAGTTGACTTTTTAGCTTTCTTTAAAGATAGAAGCTTTATTATTCAGAATTGTTTCCAAAGGTTTTTATTTATGATATGAAGTTGTTTTGGCTAGATTTGAGTCGTTTGGAGGTTGTTTCACACGAGAAGGTCATTTTAGAGTATCGGTTTAGTTTCTTTGAGGTAAGTATCTTGCCTAACTTTGGGTGGGGGAAATGCCCCTTTGGATTAGGGTTAATTGTGTTATTCTTGTTATGTGAAAGCCGTGTACGCAAGGTGACGAGTGGGTACACGGCCTATGTGTGCTATTTTTGACTGGTTTAGATTATCTAGACTGTTTCCATGCCTTTAATTGAATTGTCATAACATGTGATATCTCTCATAGTTAATCTACTCTTACATGCTCTAATTGACGTTGTTAGCACTTGTTCTACCTCTTGCTTGTTAGTTTTCTCTTATATGCTTTAGTTGAAGTTATTGCCTTCCTTATTGTCTTGTTACCTTTCCTTGTTGAGTATTCCCATTCATTTTGTTATTGTTGAAATCCTTGTACACATTGTGGTTGAGCCATGGGCTATTTGTTGTGGAAATATTGAATTGTTCGTCCCTTCCGTGACTCCGTTCCTATTTGCTACTTGTCTTAACTAGTTTACTTGAACCCCTTAGTTGTCACGTGCTTTACTTGTTCTGTTGTTTTTGTACTATTTGTTGCATTTCTTTCATTATTACGGGGTTCCTTTATTGTCGTGTACTTATACCATTTGATTATAGACATTCTTGTACTTTGAGTTAATGGATTGTTGTTGTTACTTTAAATTGCTTGTGGATCGGGTTGCACGTCGCAACGGGTGAAATAAGGGAGGATTATGATATTGATAAATGATGATACGATGGGATCGGGTTGCACGCCGTAACGGGTGCACAACGATTTGTATATGTGATACTTGATATTGCTTATTGATACAATGGTGGAATAATGGAGGATTATGATATTGATAAATAATGATACGGTGGGATCGGATTGCGCGCCGCAATGGATTGTGTGTTATACTTGATGTTGTTGTTATGTCTTGCATGAGTCATGCATCCTACATGAATTGTTGTATTAATTCAAGGTGTCAATATGTGCTTCTGTGGTTACTTGGTGAATTGATTTCTAAGATGAATAACCTGTGCAAAGGCATTATCTCATACCCTATTGAGTTGTTGGTAACAAAGCGGTTTTTAAAAATAATTAACATGCTTACCTTATGTGACTCATAAGTTAAAACTCGTCATTTCATTCGGTACTTTACTATTCTTAATAGTTGTCATATTTTACTTTAATTGATTTCTAAATGTAAACTCCTTACCCTATCTGATGTTTTTACTTTACTTAGAAATGGATATATGTTCTAATTTAAAATTTTATATTTAATTCAGTAGTTTATCCGATGCTTTATTTTATTTGAAAATGTTATTTTCTTCACCCAAATAATTTCTAACATAAACTCATTTTCTCATTTGATTCCCCACTTTATTCAAGGTCGTTATTTTGCCTTATCGTATATGAATAAATCTCTTGAATATTTTAATTAGCATTTGATACGGATACAATGTACATGGTCTGCGTGAGTTTTGTCGTGCGAAAGTGATATGGAAAAATGTGGGCACGAGGTGCCATACGTGTAAGATTTAAAATTGTGACTTATGATTTGAGATTATGAGGAGTGGTACCTCGGGTAATTCTTGTTGTAAATTGTGCATTAGGAACAATTTGATTGATTGAGTTGTCACCCGTTTCTTTATTACTCATTTATTTCTCGTTGCAATTCGTGCTTCTATTATTTTCACCATTGATTATAAAGTTGTGATCTTTCTGCTGTTGGTATTACGTTGACGTTCTTTTCATTGTTAGCTTTAAGTTATATCCTGCACAGATTTACATGTCTGGTAGGTGTCTTGACCTGGCCTCGTCACTACTCTGCCGAGGTTAGGCTTGATACTTACTGGGTACCGCTGTGGTGTACTCGTGCTACGCTTCTGCACATTTTTGTGCAGATCCAGGTACTTATGATCAAGTTGGACTTATGTCTGTGCGGCTGGAGACTTCAAGATATACCTGCTTGCGTTCACAGGCTCCGAAGTCACCAATGATTGATGTTGGCTTAGCTATGTTGTATCAGATATTACTTAATGTATTGTAGTTAAGTTAGTTAAATTTCAATAATAATCAGGATGTGTTAGGCTTACCTAGTCTTAAAGACTAGGTGCCATCACGACGTCCTAAGGTGAGAAATTAGGATCATGAAGGTTCATAGGTGCTACGAGTCATAAGCAGGTTTAGTAGAGTCTTGTGGATCTATACAGAGATGTCTGTACTTATCTTCGAGAAGCTACGGAACTATTAGGAAATTCTACGTCTTTCATTCCTTATCGTGCGGCATTGATTCAGCTTGAAGCGTATATCCTATATTCCTTTACATCCACTCGTTTATGATATTGCGCACTCGGTATCAGCTATACGCTGACGGTTGGTGATGTTGTGGATAGGATACGAGGGAGGCAGGGATGCTCAAACATTGTCTCAATGTGTCGTCCAGACTGAGGATGCGGATATATTGAGAGACCAGTCAGTTGTTCACGTGGGGGTGCAGCGGGTTCTAGCATCTGGTTGATAAGTACGAACTTGGGAAGATTTAATTGGTTGCCTAATTGTCACGATCGTGGTAGGATCATGAAGTGGATGGTGATTTGAGGATAGTGGGTTGTATTACAGACAATGTGGTTCGTATGGGATTTCTACTCAATGAAAGGTACATATTAACATTCAAGGCACTGGAAGAAGCGAGTTTGACGGTCATGAGGATGGACATGCGCTTAGTAGATGATTTGAGGCATCTCATGATTGGTGTTGTACAAGCTTTGAGGGTTAGTATTGTGGATCATCGGATGTTGTGTCCTACGGCTTCGCGCCAAGTGTGGGAGTCCACTATCGACGATCAGATTGCTGGGTCATGTGTTATATTAGTTCTGGCCTGCGATGTATATATGGTATTGAAGGGTTCCCCGGAATTTGTATATGATTAAGATCTGAGATTTATATGAATCAACAATGGATGGATAAAAGTTACAAAGTATGAGATGAGATTAGGCCATCATTCTTAAGATGAACAGTAATGAAGAAGCATTAAAGGACTTAGATTTATAAAGCTACGAGAGTAACCTGGAGTTGGGTAGCAGACCTCAGTAACGGTAAATCGAAGTAAGAGTTATGGTGCATATGACCTACTTAGATGTAGTAAAGCCATAGATGCCCAGAGGGATAGCTTCTCATAATTCTCTATATGTTAACAAAGTGAGGCTTAGAGATTGGCTAAAGCTGGAGGGAAGAATTGCATAGGCGCACATACAAGGAAAAAGTCGTACAGGCTGCATGATAGAAGGTAGCAAGAGTTACGAGATTGGAAGAATTCCCACCATAGGCCATGGCGTGAGAAAGAGGCCTAAAGGGGGGAATGCCCTGGCCTTTGGATTTATTCACAGAACAGTTGCCTAGATGGCAAGGAGAGTACTAAAGTATTTGCAAGAGCTATAGGTTATGATAATGATAAGTGCATCAGTCAACATTCGAGGACGAATGTTCCAAAGAGGGGAATGATGTTACACCCCACGTTTTCGTACGTGAAAATATGCCATAAGTAAATTGATAAAAGCTCGGAAGTGAGATGTTACATCCCGCATTTTCGTACGTTAAAGTTTTATCGTAAGTTAATCAACGTAAGCTATGGAACGAGATTATTTTGAGATTATAAGATTTATGCTATTTCTAACAAGTGATAAGTAAATTCGCAAAGGTGAGAGGGTGAGAAAATCGAAGAAAATGAGTTTTGTCAAAGTTTCACAATTTGGGATTAAATACGGTTCAAGCTATAATACCCTGTATTTATGGACTAGTGCCACGCAAGGTACCACATGACCATGATGGTAAGATGTATAAAGTGTGTTAAAAGTGAGTAGTATTTTAAGAAATTTGAGATTATTCTTAATTATGTGGGTAATTAATTAATTATTAGATTAGTGAGGATTAACAATGTAATTAGGAAATTGCGAATAATTATCAGGTGGGGACATCACCCCCCCCCCCCCCACATGGCAGCAAGTTAAAAAAGATCTAATGGTGACTCTTGATTTTAGGAAATTAAATTAGGTGACACATGGAAAATATTCTTAGCCATCCTTTGGTGACAATTCATGAATTATCACCGGCATATATGCACATGGCAAACATGTAGAAAGGGAAGTTTATATTAGTCATCCTTACACTTTATCTTCAATGCATATCATAATTCATTTGGGGAAGTTATAGAAAGGGAAAAGGCAAGAACGAAAAGGTGAGGGGATTTGGAAATTCATACGAGACTACATAATGCAATAGCAACGGGATTTGCAATTCTAAGGGAGTACGGTACAATCTTTCTCAAGAATATCATACGATTTTTTCCTGCTTCGATCCATTATATGTTTTTCGCAAAGACGTGTGTTAGAGGGATTGTCAAGATAATCGGCTCAGGTATGTTATGGATACCCCTTCTTTCTTTTTGGCATGATCCATACGATACAAGCGAAACGAGCAAATGCACAACTTCCATAAATGACTCTATTCATAGAAATACTAGAGATGCCTATGTTCTTGATTTCCCATGTGTCCTATTATTCTATCATCTGTTCATGGGTCTCAGACAATACATAAGGTGATAAAGTTTACTTTGTCACATTAATTAAAGGCATAATGGTCTTATGACGTTCCGAGAGATTTTATTGACGTACTTCTCCTGCATTGCATTCATTTATACATGTACATCGACCCATGACCAGATGACGTTATTTGCCCATAGTGGCTGAGATGATATGATGGGATGCCCTCAGAGGCTTGATGATGTCATGAACCCATATACCTATGCATGATATGATATTTATACGTATATGCATGACATTATAAATATTATGATTCACAGAGATATTCAGACTTACATGTTGAGTCTTTTACTCCATGTTTCTCTCATGACTTTTATTCACTGATGTTTATTCCTTACATACTCGCTACTTTATATGTACTAACGTCCCTTTTGCTTGGGGATGCTGCGTTTCATGCCCGCAGGTCTCGATATACAGGTTGAGAGTCCTCCAAGTAGGCTATCAACTCAGCAGAAGGTGTTGGTGCCCTCTATTTGCTCCGGAGTTGCTTATTTGGTCAATATGATTTGGACATATATTGATTGGTATGGCAGGGTCCTGTTCCGACCTTTATGGTATTTATCTGCTCTTAGAGGCTTGTAGACATATGTCATGTATATGAAATATTGTATGTCCTTGTCGGCCTATGTTCAGTGTACGAGTGATTATTTTGGTCTTATAGGCCCCTATGTCTTATGTATCAGTTGGTATTACATGTTTTATTCTAGTTATCTCACATCAGCCTTTCCATCTCATTTACCTAAGATAGTATGATACGAAAAGATACGTTACCCGTCGCGGCCCATCGGTTTGGGTCGTGACATATTTTGCATAGAGCTTTGGTTTTGGGATTGTTATGTACCGATAGAGCCTTCTAGAGAATTCTCACCGCATTCTGTGCACCATGGGCATGGTGGAGGTGAGCGGAGTTGCTTTTACTATATTTCAGTTATGGTGGACAGCATATCAATGGTAGCAGATTTATGAGGAGGGTAGACCAGTCGATGCAGCACCACCTCTTGGGCTCATTTTTAGAGATGTTTTTTAGGGAGTATGTTCCCTAGACCCTCCGGGATGCGTGGCGCACAAAGTTTGAGCAGTTACGTCAGGGAACCATAACGGTGTAGGAGTACGCCATCAGGTTCAGTGAGTTATTCCATCATGCACCTACTTTGGTATCTACAGTCAGAGAGCGAGTCTGCAGATTCAGTGAGGGGCTCAGTTACGGCATTAGATTCAGTATGGCTCGGAAGTTGGAGACTGATACTCCATTTCAGCAGATTGTGGAGATTCCCAAGAGATTAGAGCATATTTGGGGTGAGGAGAGGGAGGACAAGGAGACCAAGAGGTCTCAAGGTTCTAGAGGATTTATTGGATTCTACTCTTTAGCTATGGCCCATCATGGCAGAGGCTCGGTTAGTCGGTTAGTCCAGTCCGCACTTCAGACTACTTGTGGTGCTCTAGTTAGTCAGGGTACCCATGTGGGCCATTCATCTTTTAGTGCCCCACCAACATGGGGTTCCTATAGCGATTATTCCATTTATGTGGCACGGACTCAGTACGAGCAACCACGCCCGTAAAGGGGTTGTTATGAGTGTGGTGATACTAGGCGCATCATGATAGATTGTCCCAGACTCGGGAAGAGTGGATTTCATCAGAGCACTCAGGCTACGGGTTCCATTTCAGTTGCTACTCCACCTGCACAGCCAGCTAGTGGTGGAGAATAGGCGGGTAGAGGGTGCTCTAGAAGGGGAGACCCAGCCTATTTGAAATGCTTACCATGGTAGGGCTGAGGTCGCTTCACCAGGCGGTGTCGTTACAGGTATGGTTTTGATTTGTTATAGAGGAGTGTCATTCCTATTTTGATTCAGTTCGGCTTATCGGGGTGATTCCTCCTACCTTGCTTCATATGGATGAGTTTCGTGATTTTGTACTCTGCTTATGTATTTACCCCTGTTGAGAGATTCTATAGTGGTGGCTTATGTCTATCATTTTATTTGTTCACTATTGAGAGCCATGGGACTAGAAGTGACTTTTTGCTACTCATTAAGGTAGATTTGATGTGATTTCTGGATGGTTTGGTTACAATTGGGGATTTAGATGTTCTACCAGTACGAGGAGTTCGTTACGTGTTGTGATTTTGTTTTGCGAAATTGAATTAGCAGAAGGTTTCGGTTGGTATAATGTGTATTCTACTTGTGATTCAAAGCTGAAGATGGGATCCTCGCGTTTTGATATGCTTGAACTGGGCTACAAGCCATGGTGGAGTTATATTAGGATGAGATCTTTGTAATTAGTCCATATGATTTAATTCTCCCTTGTAGAATTGATTTGTAGTATGATACCGATAGGGAGTTGTGCTTGTCGGGCTTGTTTGACAGTTCTCTCATGTGTTTCTGTTTGCATATTCTTGTTGTGCTTATTGGGTTTTAGCTTGCGAGGTGTATGCCCAAGTGGCATTAGATATGACTTATTGATTTGAGTGAATGGTCATGAGATCTTCATATTTCTTGCATCGTTGTCAGCATTGTAAGGGTCTAGAACAGGGTTCTAGGTGGTATGAGGCTAATTATTGGTGTTGGATTTAATTATGGGCAGCTATGGTGGTCAGAGATGTTGTTATGGGCATACGGGCAATGTATTACGTCGGGTGGTCATACCTTGTAGGCGTATGCATGAGCTGTTGCAGCTGGTTGAGGCTGATACAATGTGTTTATGCGGAAATCGGGTCTTTGGGAAGATTTGGATGGTGAAAGTTTTGGTTCTAAGGCTTATTAGTGTGGGTGGAAGGAATAATTTTCAGTTGAGATGGTGTTTTCGGGCCTACATGGATTGGGGTGATGTGGAATCACCCTGGGTGTATGTATGGTGAGTTCATGCAGTGATTTGATGACTTCGAAAAGGTTACCGGCACGTTCAAGGACGAACGTTTGTTTAAGAGCGAGAGAATGTAACGACCCGACCGGTCATTTTGAGAATTAGCGTCCCATTCAGTGGCTTAAGGTCTCGAGCAGCTTCGTATAATGTATTATGACTTGCGTGTGTAGCCGAGTTCAGTTTTCGGATGATTCGGGATTGATTTGGTGTTTTAGGAGTTTAAGCGGTAAGAGTTGACCGGAGTTTTACTTTCATATAGACGACTCCGGAATGGTATTTTTGATGATTCCAATAGCTTCATATGGTGATTTTGGACTTAGGCGTGTGTCCGGATTTGGAGGTCTGTAGGTTGACTTGATGTATTTTGGCAAAAATTGAAAAGTTGAAGGTTTGGAAGGTTGAGAGGTTTGGCCAGGAGTTGACTTTGTCTATATTGGGTTTGGATTTGGATTCCGGTAGTTGGTATAGCTCCTTTGTGTCATTTGAAACTTGCATGTAAAATTTGACGTTATTCCGGGTTGATTTTATATGATTCGGCGCGAGTTGTAGAAGTTGAAAGTTCATAAATTCATTAAGTTCGATTTGAGGTGTGATTCGTAGTTTTGATATTGTCTGATGTGATTTGAGGTCTCGAGCAGGTCTGCGTTATGTTATGGAACTTGTTGGTATGTTCGGACGGGGTCCCGGGGGGCTCGAGTGAGTTTCGGACGGGTTTCGGACTATTTTGGACCAAGTTAGTTCTGTTGGTTTCTGCTAATTCCTGGTGCTTCATTTCTTCTTCGCATTCGCGTTCTCGTAGTGTTTCAGCTGGGCTGGGAGGACTTGAGGGGTTCTTCTTCGTGTTCGCGAAGTAATGACCGCGTTCGCGAAGGCCTAGTAGAGTTGTTCATCGCGTTCACGAGTGAAGTTCTGCGAGCGCGTAGCTTTATTTTGTGGCTAAGTAAATTGTGCATCGCGAATGCGAGTGTTCTTCTGGCGTTCGCGAAGGCATCACTGGGCAGTGTTATAAAGAACTCTATTTCGAGGGCTTTTGATATTTTATCACTTTTTGAGTTAGAGAGCTTAAATTTGGGCAATTTAGGAGGGGATTTTCTTGTGTTGGTTTGGGGTAAGTGTTCTTTATCCAGATTTGATTTTATTTCATGATTCCATAATTATTTTTACTATTAAATTAGTAAATTGAATGAGAGAAAATGGGATTTTTTGTAAAAATCTTTCAAAAATGTAAAATGAGGATTTGAAGGCCGATTGATGTCGGAATTTGATAATTTTGGTATGATTGGACTCGTATCAAAATGGGTGTTCGAATTATGTTAATTTTTTTGTGTTCCGAGGTGCCGGCCAAGGGTTGACTTTTTAGGTTGAGTTTTTAGTTTACTTTAAAGATCGAAGCTTTATTATTCGAAATTATTTCCTAAGGTTTTTATTTATGATATGAAGTTGTTTTGGCTAGATTTGAGTCGTCCGAAGGTTCTTTCACACGAGAAGGTCATTTTAGAGTATCGGTTTAGCTTCTTTGAGGTAAGTATCTTGCCTAACTTTGTGTAGGGGAACTACCTATTAGGATTAGGGTTAATTGTGTTATTCTTGTTATGTGAAAGCCGTGTACGCAAGGTGACGAGTGGGTACACGACCTATATATGCTATTTGACCGGTTTAGATTATCTAGACTCTTTCCATGCTTTTAATTGAATTGTCATAATATGTGATGTCTCTCATTGTTAATATACTCTTACATGCTCTATTTGACGTTGTTAGCACTTGTTCTACCTCTTACTTGTTATTTTGCTCTTATATGCTTTAGTTGAAGTTATTGACTTCCTTATTGTCTTGTTACCTTTCCTTGTTGAGTATTCCCATTCGTTTTGTGATTGTTTGTACACATTATGGTTGAGCCATGGGCTATTTGTTGTGGAAATATTGAATTGTTCGTCCCTTCCGTGACTCCGTGCCTATTTGCTACTTGTCTTAACTGTTTTACTTGCACCCCTTAATTGTCACGTGCTACACTTGTTCTATTGTTTTTGTAATATTTGTTGCATTTCTTTCATTATTACGTGGTTCCTTTATTGTCGTGTACTCATACCCTTTGATTGTAGAAAATCCTATAAATTGAGTTATTGGATTGTTGTTGTTAATTTAAATTGCTCGCGGATCGAGTTGCACGCCGCAACAGGTTAAATAAGGGAGGATTGTAATATTGAAAAATGATAATACGGTGGGACCGGGTTGCACGACGCAAATAAGGAGGATTGTGATATTGATAAATGATGATACGGTGGGATCGGGTTGCACGCCGCAACGGGTGCGGAACAGTTTATATACATGATACTTGATATTTCTTATTGATGCAATAGTTGAATAAGGGAGGATTATGATATTGATGAATGATGATACAGTGGGATCGGGCTGCGCATCGCAAAGGATTGTATGTGTTATACTTGATGTTGTTTTTATGTCTTGCGTGAGTCATGCATCCTACGTGAACTATTGTATTACTTCAAGTTGTCAATATGTGACTGTGGTTACTTGGTGAATTGATTTTTAAGATGAATTTACTGCACAAATGCATTATCTCATACCCTGCAGATTTGTTGGTAACATAGTGGTTTTTTAAAAAAATTTATTAACATGCTTACCTTATGTGACTCTTAAGTTAAAACTCGTTGTTTCATTCGGTACTTTACTATTCTTAATAGTTGTCATATTTCACGTTAATTGATTTCTCAACGTAAACTCCTTACCCTCTCTAATGTTTTTACTTTACTTAGAAATGGATATTATGTTTCAATTTAACAAATTTTATATTTAATTCAGTAGCTTATCCGATGCTTTATTTTATTTGAAAATGTTATTTTTTTCACCCAAATGATTTCAAAAATAAACTCATTTTCTCATTTGATTCCCTACTTTATTCAAGGTCGTTATTATTCCTTATCGTATATAAATAAATCTCTTGGATATTTTAATTAGTATTTTATATGGATACAATGTACATGGTGCACGTGGGTTTTGTCGTCGAAAGTGATATGGAAAAATGTGGGCACGAGGTGCCATACGTGTAAGATTTGAAAGTTATGACTTATGATTTGAGATTATGAGGAGTGGTACCTCGGGTAATTCTTGTTGTAAATTGTGCATTTTAAATCCTTTTCTTTAAGATATTTCTTTCTTTTTTCATGTTCTCAATTGACTCTTTTAGATCAACTGCAACTATTACTAGGTCATCTCTAGACTGTTCTGCTTCTCCTAGTTCAACTATTAAGACATTACCGTCATTTATAAGACTATGATAAGCGTCGATTAGCAAGTTTGCCAAAGACATGAGTTTCTTAAGAATAGAATTTCAAATTTCTTTGAACATTTAGAAAATTTACCTCATCATCATCATCTTCATCATCAGACTGGCCATCAAAGCAAAAATTGAGTCATACTCGGTTGATTCACTTTCTACTGCCATCATAGAGTTGTTACCTGGTTCATCATCTTCTCCGGATTCGCTTGATGAATCTCCCCATGCAGCAAGAGCTTGTCTCATGACATTGTCAGCGACGTTTTTTCTATTGAAGCGTGTTGGCTTCTTTGTCAGAGTTGTTCTTGTACTGATCCTGCTTTAGGAGAGGGAAATCCTTGATGAAATGTCATGGCTTGCCACATTTATGATAGAGGTCCTAATTCTTTGGCTTGCTAGAACTTTCCTTTTTTCGGAATGCCTCCATTCCTGCGAACCATCTTCTGGAATCTTCTTGTTAGGTATGCCATATCACCATCTTCACCACTTGACTCGTTGTTTTCTGTTTTGAGGACCAGGTTCTTCTCCTTCTTGGGCTCTCTTCTTTCACTGTCTTTCTTCTTCTTCATTTCATATATTTTTAGATTGTCAACAAACTCATCAATAGTTAGCTCCTGCAAGTCCTTCGCCTCTGTAATGGCGTTCACTTTGCTTTTCCAAGAACTGGGTAGCACGCTTAGGATCTTTCCAACCAGCTTGTTTCTTGGAATAGTTTCACCAAGGGAGTGAAGCTCATTAATGATGGAGGTGAACCGAGTATGCATTTCTTGGACATATTCATCGTCTTGCATCCTGAAGAGCTCGTATTCAGTTGTGAGCATGTCGATTTTGGATTGCTTGACCTGTGTTGTTCCTTCATGAGCTGTCTGCAGGGCTTCCCAGATTTCTTTGGCTGACTGACATGCTGATATCCTGTTGTATTCATCCGGTCCAATACCACACACCGGAATTTTTTTTGCACAAAAGTTCTTCTCTATGGCCTTTCTATCTGCATCGTTGAATTCTTTCCTTATCTTGGGAATGGCTACTGGTGGGTCGCCAAGGTTTTTGGTAGGAACAAATGGTCCATCATATATGACATCCCATAGCTCAGAATCTTCAGCCATGATGAAGTCACGCATTCTAGTTTTCCACCATCCATAATAATGTCCACTGAACCTAGGTGGTCTGTAAGTAGACTGGCCTTCTTCGAAGTTTGGAGGAGCAGCCATGAGGATCATTTCTAGGTGTTAACCTGATAGAAAGAACCTGCTCTGATACCAATTGATAGAATATAAGGGTCCACCAAACTCTATAGAGAACCAGGTTCTCTATCAGGTCCGATAGTACACACACACACACACACAGCAGTAATTAATGGCAAGAGGAATTTTACGTGGAAAATTCCCAGCTCAACGGGATTAAAAACCACGACCTACCCTTGTAGGATTTTTCAACTTCACTACTAAGTAACTTTTAGATTACAACCTATGCAACCTAGTAATTAACCTCTTAATCCCTCATTAACTTGTAATACTCTATTAGCCACTTTGTAGTAACTCTATTACAATGACTTTACAACATGACTAACTCTAGCCAAGACTCAAACACACTGGTTTAAGGTTTACAAATGGGTTCCTATGGAATGCTTCTAAACAAGCTAGATAGGAATTACAATTAAAGAACTATTACAAAGTTACAACTCAAATAAGGACATACAATAACTCTATGTGGGAACTGGTCCGTAGTTGTTTTGTTCTTTGTTCTTGAAGCACTTGAAACTTGCTTGCTGGATAGTCACGTTGATGAGCTTGTCAAGTATTCAAGTAATTTTGTTTTACCTCCCTTGAATGCATATATACATGTGTGACATCACTTACAATGATGCAATCAAGGTAGGTAAAAGTCTTCCCTGGAAAGTTGACTGCAGCATTGTTCCTGCACTGTAGCGTGTGGGGCAGTAACTTTCCAGCTGGAAAGTTGACTTTGTGCAGTCTCCTCGGGAACTGGTAGGGACCTAGTCCCTCAGCTGTTCCTTCCACTTCTAAAGAGTTGAATCATATTCCACGCTGAATCCCAACCTGGGACCTTGTGATCTTGAGGTCCTGTAAATGTGTAACAGGTTCCTTATCTGGTTCTGGATAGTAAGTTTGTTAGATCATCAAAAAATAAAGTAAAGTAATTATAACCAAAGTACTTGTAACCTATCATCATTGTTAAGTTTCCAAAATACATACTCTTACGATTTAGTCGAACAAGAGACCAAAACACAACATAATCCGTCTGGCCTTTCTAGCATACATACACAACCCACATAATGTCTATGGAGCCTCTAAATAGATACGAAAGAGTACTACAAAAGTGCCGGCAACAAGGCCCCGGCTATACCTCAAGTACAATACATAAAGGACCAAAAGATGTATGACCCCGAAATGAAATGGGGCTCACCAAGACTGCTGGGAGGAGGATGTGCCGCTAAGGCTGATCAGCTGCCTGCTATGGAACCACCTACATCCATTTAAGACGTAGCACCCCCGGTAAAAGGGACGTTAGTACCGTTAAATGGTAATAGTATGTATAACTAAACGTCATCTCATTAGAATGAACAATAATACAAGAAGGAGATAATCATAAGTTCAATAAGGGCTTCAAACAATACTAAAACAGCAAGTAAGGGTCACATAAGTTCTCAAATCAATTTCCATATTATTAGGTGGGGAAATCTTTAGTGCCGATATGCCACAATCCACAATACCACCGTGTTCTTACACGGAGTCTGATCTCGACCCGATCGGCTAGGTCATCTCATTTGAGACATCAACCATCTCCACAATTTCAATTATCATTTCCAGCACAGTTACCACCATGTGTGTGGCATGGCGTCCGATCACAGCCCGATTGGCTAGGCCATCTCACTTGAGACATCAACCTTTCAATCAATCATCTTACTTCATATTTCTTTTCCCATCTTTCCATACACTGGCACGAGTGGCCTTATTTATTAAGTCATTCTTGGCACTTGACCGTATTTCACAATTCAAGTTTCCCTTTGTTACACATTCAAATAATATTATCATCAACAATAATAAGGCCTATCATGTAAGGCATTTGTACACATAAGGGAGAAACTTGGAAGATCCTAAGCACATAGAGGCTTTTCATACAAATTAGCATAACAACCTTTATTTGATTTTTGATATGAAATCTTAACCTTTCTTAACACGTATTTCACATCTTTAAACACATCCTCAAAAGGGCAAAATGACATGATGAGCATTTAGAACAAGTATTGAACATATGACATTCAACACAACACATTAGGAATAATCAATTCTAATATGATCAAATTGGAGACTTACACCAACTATACGAACATCGGGGGATTCGATTCTAAGAAGAAGGGGTTTTATCCATACATACCTCGATTGAGCTTCTTAAAGCTCTAAGATGTTTCGGAATATTAGCAACTTCAATCTATTTTAGCAATATAGCAAAATTGAACCCAAAATTAAGAAAATGATCATAATTCTAGCTCACTTGAGCATTTTATCAAACACTATGTGTGCATTACTTTTTTTAAGACCTTTTATGAATGATTCTACCATTCCTCCACCCATTCTTAGTTCACAACCTCCCCACATACTTTAAGAATACATGCATGCAAGATATCCATCCCCTTAACCAATAATTGTCTTACTAATTATCCCTCTTTTACTAAATTTTTGAAATTTAAAGTTAGGGTATAGATTCTTACCTTCAATAGGAGAACCTCCTTGATAATCTTCAAGGATTTAGCAAGAATTGATGGATATTAGTGTGAAGGTTGATCTCTATCTC
Organism: Nicotiana attenuata; assembly: GCF_001879085.1. Taxonomy (NCBI): domain Eukaryota; kingdom Viridiplantae; phylum Streptophyta; class Magnoliopsida; order Solanales; family Solanaceae; genus Nicotiana; species Nicotiana attenuata. Next base: position 30,919,516 of record NC_031991.1, read on the forward strand.
TAAGAACTCTCGCCCTCACTCTAGAAATATCAGAAAATAGCTCAAAATGGTTTATGATATGTGTCAAAATGGTGTATGATATGTGTTTTTAGCATAATAGGGTCGGGTTTAAATATTAGAAAATAGGAGCCCCAACACCGATCTGCGGCCGCATATGCGACCGCATATTACTTCTGCGGTCCCCAAAATGACCGCGAAAGATGGCCCATGGAGCTGGGTTGGTCTGCATCACTCTGCGGCCGTTATGCGGCCCGCAGACCTGTTCTGCGGTCACATAATGCACCGTAGAACCTCCCTTCGCAAAAGTCTAAGGATGATTATGCGATCAAAGTGCGGGTCGCGAAATGGTTCTACGGTGGCATAATGGACCGCAAAATGACATCAAAAATGGACAAAAAGACTGCCTCACTCTGCGGCCATTTTGCGGCCCGCAGAATGATTATGCGATCACATAATGGGCCGCAGAAACACACACTTCTGCAAAACATTTTCCTTTAAGTCTTTAGTGTACTGTTCAATCCAAAAAGTCTGAACCATGGCGAGCTACTATTATTAACCTCTACGCCTACTTCGGCATCACGGAATCTGAGTTTTTAGGAAAAAAGTTACGGGGGCTTACAGTGGGAGAGTGATAGATTTGATATTCTTTTTTCTTTTTCTTATTATCTTCTTACACGTGGTAGCGTGTAATACTAACTAATCTCATAGTGATATTTGTCATATAAGCTATTCAAGTACATTTTGAACAAAAAGAAAGGGTAATAAAACTCCCACAAAATTTAAGTGTATATTATATATTATTAATGTAGAACAAAAATATTCTCAAACTTTTTTTTTTGCTAATGAGACTCAGACTTCTTTTTTTTTTGGAAAAATACCTTAACACCGCCTAAACTTGACACGGATTATTAGTTACAGCCATAAACTATTAGTGGTCTTAATTACTGATCACGCCTAACTATGCCTTATAAAAAGGACTAAGTGGTCGTTACAAATATAATCGGGTTTACAAGTCCGGAGTCGAATCCCACAGAGAACTAAGGCTTAGCTACAACTGTTCACTATCACCAAGAAGACAAGCTTGAATAATTCCTAACTTACAGATATTATGATTCTTGTGTTTAACTAATTAACTAGCAAATTAAAATAGTAAATTAACAACTAAAGATACTAAGGGTTAGAGACAAGATTGAGGAGGTCTAGAGTTATGATTTCCCCTATTGTCGGAATCCTTCCCGCTACATTTTCTATAAATTCGCCTAAGTATTCTCTACCGATCATGAGCACTCTGACTGTCGTAACTCACTCCCGAGTAATTACCACAATTTACTAGACATATTCTCCCGAGTTAGGCTAGCTGGCATTAAGTACGGCTCACCCGGATCGCACCCAAGGTTTCGTTATCCCTAATCCCACCTTTAAACCCTCCGTATTGATCCCTCATATACGTTAGGAGTGATGTTGTTCAACAACTACCTAAATACGCACTCTCTCCCGAGTAATACGCACTAAATAGGCACAGTCGATTGAGAGCTCTTCAACCAACCACAATAATAACGTAGTTGAACAAATAAAGAAAATACTACAGCAAATCTATATTAACGTAATAGGAAAATCATCCTCCAATAGGTTCCATCAAAACCCTAGATAACAAATTAGCTATTCATAATAGTATGCAAAACTACAATACTAGAATTCATAACCAATAATGGAAATAGGAAGAAGGAAGTGAAAAACTCGTAGAAGAATTTTTTGCCTTGCTCCTAGTGTGTTCTTTTATCCTTAGGTCAAATCCTCGGCCTCCACGGCGGCTCCGTGCTCTCCCTAGGTCTAAAGTGTGTCAAAAGTCTGTCCTCCTCCTCAAAATAGCGTTTTTACATGTATTTATACCAAATAGGGTCAGGCCCAGACAAAACACCTTTTCCAGTGCAAAATAGGACTCTGGATCTGTAAAATTTGCACAGGCGTGCCGCATGGGGCGACGCGCCAAGCGGTGTGCTTGTGGGGAAGTTCAGAGAGCTGATTCTAACAGGCTGCAGGAATTTTCCACAGGCGCAGCGCGCCCTTTGCCGCACCATGCGCCGCAGTAGTAGGAATTCTCTAAAATGCAAAACAAAAAAGTTTTATCCCTTTCAAATAGCTTTCCAACGATATATTGTGGAGCCCAAACAGAGTTATGAGCGAAAAGTTATGTGTATTTTACTAAACAATGCGTCGTATGCCCGCTCCATTCTTCGTTTCGTTCTTAACTATCATCCGTTGATCCCCGAACACGATCTCGGCTTGATTCCTTGGGCTTTTACTCAGACTTCAAAGCTCCAAATCACTTGAATTCATTCCATAATATCTACATAGCTCGGAATCACTCCTACAAGGCATAAAATACACAATTTAGTGCAAAACACTATGATAAAGCTCAAACTCAATTAAAGTGCAGTACATTAGAGTGTAATAAGCGACTAGAATACATAATCATATCCTATCAAAAACACCCCACACTTAAACCATTGCTCGTCCTCGAGAAATCAAACTACAGTTTATATAGACACGACCTTTTTAAACAATTCTCCTAACTTATCACACCAAGAATATTCAAAATAGACTAAGCACAAAAGCGTAACATCTGCACCTCAAGAATTGACTCACAAGTACCACGCGTTGTTCACAACTTACTCACTTACTCTAACATAGAGGTCCACAATATTGCCTTTCCTTCATGAATCAAGTACCCTGATACAACAAAAGAGAGTAGTTCCACACACCATAAAAGTTAAGAACAGTTAGGAACTTAAGATAGAAAGAATTCACTCACTCTCAGAAATAACATTCATATGCCACAAAAGATGCACCATAGGCTTGCCCGTAGTGTACTACTCTACTAATCGAGCTCATTCAGTCTAGGATCAAGTATGACTTTATTTGATTGTAATGTAGGCTACGGGACGGATAGGATACATTTAGATATAAGAGTGACTACACCTCCCTTAGCACTTTCATACATATACTTTAATATTCAAGCCCATACTTTTGTCAAACCATAACTCCACATTCACATCAATATATATTAACTCCATATTTCATTAAACACAATTACATCTGTCAGACCTCCTTTTTCCGAGCTTTACTACACCCCGTGAAGGGAATAATAAAAAGGAGTTTTCCAATTAAAGGACAATCGAAACTGGATTCGTTTATTAAGAGATTCAGAGTCACCACTTGGGAGATTTATGGTGTCCCAAGTCACCGGTTTGAATCCCGAATCGAGGAAAGGTATTGACTCTGTACTACAGTCGCGAACCAGAAATCCGGGTAAGGAATTCTGTTAACCCGGGAGAAGGGGTTAGGCACTCCCGAGTTCCGTGGTTCTAGCACGGTCACTCAACTGCTATACTTGGCTAAAATCTGATTTTAATACATGTTGATCTATAGTGCAATTTTAGAATGATTTAACCGCTTTTAATCAATTATTAAAAAAGTGAACGTCGTTTAAGAAAGTGTTTTTGGATCACGTCACATGAAATGCACCCGGATCCTCGACACATTCTTATTCAACGCTTTCGGATTTGGATTTGGGTCGCATGAAATGCACACCCGAGTTTAGGAATGTAATTTTATTAAAATCGCGTCTAAAGAGACTAACGTGTTGTTATCTTTTGGGAAGGCCGTGAAATTCGCTAAACGGCTCGACCCGAATCTCTAAGTATTTTTAATTAAGTAATTAATGAGGGCCCCGCAATTTGTATATTTTGTTTGGCGAGGCTCATCTCATTTTTATTATTGAAAAGTCAACCTAAAATGAACTAGAGTTTTCTATGTATTATTTGTCTCTAAAGGTCAATTAGTTCACAAATACAAATTCGAGCCTCGAATTCAAGTCCGAATTCAAACAAAAGGGACAACCCTTTTAGCTTGAACCCGCTACCTAATTCGAAACCTAATTTCATATGTATGCATTAATTTCCTATACGTTTAATACCATTTTTAGGGTCTTTTCTAATTCCAGGAAGCTTTGGGGCCTTAAAGACTGGCCCAAGGTTTTAATGTTCAACAAACTTTGGGCTTCAGCGTGAGCCCAGTAGGATAAAACTTAGTTAAATTCATTTGCATTCTGCCGGTCTGACAATTGGGTAGCCCAAACCTAGTATGCTAACCATAAAACAAGAGGATGAAATCATACGTGAATTGAAACAATCAGTAACTCATGCGTGAATTTACCATTTTTTCTTATTCATTAACATTCTAGTTGATAGGAATAACATCCAAATATATATTTTAAACTGATGCCATAATTGAACTCAACGGGACAAGTAATCAAATCATCATATCATTTATACAATTGTTTTATTAACCTATGAATTTGACTATCGTTAATGAATAGAAAGCTAGACACAGTAATCTTATTAACACAAGCAAACTACTTATTTGTATTATTCCAATTTAACGGTTTCTAAACCAATACTCAAACGATTTGAGACTCCAAAGCTGAACTACTGTATTCATTATTGGACAAAGGCCATTTCCTGTTAAAACAAATCATTTCGCCTCATTTGATCTAATTATTGATACACAGACTCCAAAATTATTTCTGTTTCAAATAGCATTTGATTTTCAGCAGGAGAACTATACAATAACAAAAGTAGACTATAACAAACAAATGAATTATTTTCAGTCCATCAGTCCGAGTTTTAATTACAAACTTTATCTAGTAAAGCATGAATTAGGCTACAATTAGACACAGAAAATAGGATCAACAGAAGGATAGTTTTATTCCATGCCTCAGCACTCGGAGTTACAGCAGAGGTTCAAATATGTACCTGGCAATGAAATTTGATGAAGGAGAAGAGCAAGTCAGCAAAAACAACAACAGCAGATCACAGCAGGATTAAAATACAATCCGAAAGAGTTCAACAGCTCAGAGATATTTTAAAAGCCAAGCAAACTCAATAGGTCAACCCTCAGTAGTGTCAAATAGACAAAATGAGCACACTACACCATCACAATCAGTAGATAACCAGCAATCAATTTGAACTGATCCAAATTCACTCGGAAAAAAAAACCAACCAATAACTTCTGAAATTTTCAGGAATTAGAAGAATGAATTTTAACAGCTAGAAATCGAAATTATCTTGAATCCTCCAATGTAACAGTGATATTTTGGTTTTTTGTTGATGATTTTCTAATGTTTTTGGATTTTAGAAGGTTTAAAATTCAAATTGAAATCTGAAATTGGAAGAAGAGTTTTGGGGGGAATATTGGAGGTTCCAACTTGTGAAACAAGTAAGGGACATGCCCTTTTATAGACATAACTTGGAGGGAATTATCAGATTTTCTTTTCACACATTAGTCCCTGTTTATTTCTATTTTTAACCCTCATTTCTGACTTGTACTACAAGTTACTACACATATTTTATTGAAATCTATACTAAAGCCCATTCTAGAAGGGTCTATACCCATTACAATTCCTATTCTACCCTTACTTCATTTCAAAAATTACCAAATCTGATTAAACTACCCTTTTTCAATGCCCAAACTACCCTTTAACTATACTGTAATTACTATTAACCTATTTCATATGCCCAAAATACCCCCATCCTCCCCTCAAAATTACCAACCTTATCTCAACTAAATCCCAGCCCTTTTACCCTAGTTTTGAAATTACCAACCTACGTTAGCTAACCTAAGCATTCTAACTAACCATGGTCAAACTAACCATTCTGCAACTTAATTAGTTAAAAATAACTTCAAACACAACTCTACTGAATTCCAATTTACCAACTATTATTGCTTATTAGCAGCCAACAAAATAATAAAAACAAAACAAAATCAGTATAAAGAAGAAGAAATCAACACTGGTAAACAAAAGAGAAGATCCGTGAACATACAGAATCACTAATCAAATCACCAAACTGAAACTAAGCTAAACAATAAAATTTCAGACCTGAACAAATTTATTACTAATCAGAAGAGAAACAAATTCATGCTATTGACTACTATAAGCAAATCGAGCCAAGGAAAATAAACAAGATTCAAGGCAATTGATCATGGAGGATAGGCAATCGTGGAAGAGAAAACGACTCAAAGAAAAACAAAGGGAAACTTACCTATGCCTTTTAGGGTTCCGCTAATTCCGTGATGTAATATTCGAGCACCTCTAAGCAACATTTGAGATTTGGGGAATTTAGGAGTGAGGGGGGTGAAGGTAGCATGTGGTGTGATTTTACCGGGATTTGGGGAATTTAGGGTTTTCTGGACTAGAATTTTAATCTAATATTCGAAGGTCCTGGGCAAGTTTCGAGGGAAATCAAAGCCATGTGTGGATTGGGGAGATGAAGGAGGT
>NC_031991.1:30926066-30931964 GCF_001879085.1 Nicotiana attenuata
GGGCGGATTAGGGTTGCGCCGCCGCCGGCGGTGATTTTCGGCTGGCGGCGATGGGGCGAAAGGCGGTGGTGAAGGGCGGAGCCATGGCCGGCGTTACAAATAAGGGGGGGGGGGGTACGAGGAAGGTAAATTTTTGTCTTAGGGTTTGGAATTGTTTTCAGACAAATATATTTAAAATTCAAGATCCATTTGTGGCCATTGGATGAGAAGAATTGAACGGACCAGATTAACTCCAGCAAAACGACGTCATTTGGATTTATTGAAGAGCCGGACCGGGTCTAAAGTGATTGGGCCTGGGTGAGCGGATTTTTTGGGGTTTTGGGCTGAAGAGTTTGGGCCTGTTTTGCTTTCTTTTTCTTTGTTTTTCTTTTCTTCTTCTTCCTTTTTTATTGTTATTTTCTGATTTTCCTTTTTTGTATTTTTTTTTTATAAATTTTTGATTTTATAGAATGTTAAATTAAAATTCAAAATCAAATTGACGCTAAACATATATTTCCTAATTTCCAAACGCAAACAAAGTACCATTTTTGTTATTTTCTTTATATTTGTTCTAAACAAATTAATACTAATTAATACTGAAATGTGAAATCAAGTCTCTAAATGCATATATTTTGTATTTTCATATGAATAAAAATGCAACCAATTAACACAATATTCAACAAAATTCACAAAAATTGTAAAATCATTTTATTTGAAACTCTTGGAATAATTTGCTTAGGGCAAAAATCACGTGCTCACAACATCAAGAGTCACCACTTGGCAAGGAATATTTTTTTTCCACAACAATACAACTTTTTTTTTCTTTTCTTTTCTTTTTCAATTCAAGTGGCTCTTGCTCTTTCAAATCAGTGCACCTTTCTCTTTGTTTCTACTCAAAAGCCGAACCAACCACCCCACACTTTAACTTTTACAAAGTTCATAACAATTCAAGTGCTCATGAGAGGTGAAAGGGTTCAAATAGATGGTTAACAAATGAGTAAGGCTTGTAATGTGGTTGCCAAAGAAACAGGATTATAGGCTCAAAGGGGTTAACTACGATACATAACAATTAGGTGGGTAAAATATACGTATGGCTCAACAAAGAAATGCCTATATCACTTTCAAGACTGAACAAAACTACTATTTCACTTTGCAAACACACGGGGCAAATTCTAGACATCAAATGTAATGCACTGAATACACCCAAACCTCACACGCACATGGCACATGACTCACTCAAGATTGGATCATCCAGACACTCTAGTCAAAGCAGTTAAGCAAATTTAAAAATCTATGATTTAAGGTGCTTATACTAGAGTCAAAAACTGAGCCTAAGCATTACAACCAAAGTACTCGCTATTCTCAAGGCATAACAAAGTCAAGTGATAAGTTATGGTATTTTGAGTTTTGATGATTTGCCAAACAGTCTTGAGGAACCAGTTGTGATCAGTTTCTTAGGTTTGGTTCTTAGGAGGGATATGGCTAATTCGTAGGGGAAACAATGTGGAGATCCGGTTCTCAGGGGAAAATCAATTCTAAGTTTGTCATCATCAAAAAGGGAGAAATTGATAGGTTACAAGTACTTTGGGCATAAGTACTTTACTTTATGTTTTGATGATCTAACAAACTTTCCATCCAGAACCAGATAAGGAACCTGTTACACATTTACAAGACCTTAAGCTCACAAAGTTCCAGGTTGGGATCCAGCGTAAGATATAATACAACTCTTCAGAGTGGAAGGAACAACTGAGGAAACAGGTCCCTGCCGGTTCTCGAGGAGACTGTATGAAGTCAACTCTCAAGCTGGAAAGTTGCTGCACTGTACCGTCTGGCAGACTGCTGCACTGTACCATCTGGCAGCAGTACAGCAGCACAGCTGTAGCTTGCTAAGGCCAAACTAAAGGACACTTTGTTGCATCATCCTTGATGACATCACATACGCATATTATCAACATGAGGCAAGGAATTTCATTTCTCTAACACTTCAAAAAATTAAACGAAAATATTTTCTCAAGTGCTAGCCACAACATCTCTCAAGAACAAAGCTGCTACAACCTCAAGGACCAGATCCAAAGATTGGAGATATCTTAAGTCCTTTGATTTATTGTTTCTTTGTTATTTGTTCTTCATTTGTAACTCCTACTTAGCTTAGTTAGAAGCATTGTGTAGGAACCCCTTTGTAAAACCATAAAATTTCTAAGTTTGTGTTGTGACTAGAGTTAGTCATAAGTTGAAGTATTTGTAACTAGTGAGTGACAAAGTGGCTTGTGGTAAGTGCATCACAAGTTAGTTGAGTTGAAGTCTTTGTAACTAGTGAGTGACAAAGTGGCTTGTGGTAAGTGTATCACAAGTTAATTGAGTTGAAGTCTTTGTAACTAGTGAGTGACAAAGTGGCTTGTGGTAAGTGCATCACAAGTTAGTTGAGTTGAAGTCTTTGTAATAGAGTCATTATAAAGTGGCTTGTAATAGTGTGTTTACAAGTTAGTAAAGTTGAAAGCCTACAAGTGTAGGTCGTGGTTTTTGTCCCCTTGAGTTGTGATTTTTCCACGTAAAAATCCTCTGTGTTCTTTATTTATTGCCGAGTTACTGTGGGAACAATTAGAGAACCTGATTCCCTATACTGTTTGGTTTTACAGTCTGTTGCTTACAGTGGGAACTGATAGAGAATCTGGTTCTCTATACATTCTGGTGGACGCTTAGTTTCTATCAATTGGTATCAGCGCAGGTTCTTTCTAAAAGGTTAACACCTAGAAAGGATCTACATGGCTGCTCCACCAAACTTCGAGGAAGGACAATCAACATACATACCATCAAGATTCAACAGTCAATACTATGGTTGGTGGAAAACAAGGATGCATGACTTCATAATGGCTGAGGATTCCGAGCTTTGGGATGTGATTTGTGATGGTCCCTTTGTCCCTATGAAGGCTATTGAAGAGGGAACAAGGATTGTTCCAAAAATAAGAAAAGAATACAATGGTGCTGACTGAAAAGCTATTGAGAAGAACTTCAAGGCGAAGAAGATTCTTGTGTGTGGTATTGGACCAGACGAGTATAATCGTATCTCAGCATGTGAATCTGCCAAGGAAATCTGGGAAGATCTTCAAACGGCTCACGAGGGAACTACTCAGGTAAAGCAGTCCAAAACAGATATGCTTACAACTGAGTATGAACTCTTTAAAATGGAAGAGCATGAGCTCATTCAAGAGATGCATACCCGTTTCACCTCCATAATCAATGAGCTTCATTCACTTGGTGAAATCATTCCAACCAACAAGCTGGTCCGGAAGATACTCAGTGTTCTACCAGGTTCCTGGGAGAGCAAGGTTAATGCTATCACTGAAGCCAAAGACCTGCAGAAGCTGACTATTGACGAGCTTATTGGAAATCTCAAAACATATGAGATGAAGAGAAAGAAGGATCTTGAAAGAAGAGAGACCAATGAGGAGAGGAACCTGGTTCTCAAAGCTGCCTTCACTGACTCAAGTAGTGATGAATCTGAAATGACGTATCTCTCTCGAAGATTCAAAAGATGGTTCGTAAAAATGGTGGGATCCTAAAGAAAGGAAGTTCCAGTAGGAATTTCAAAGGAAATAATTGTTGTCATAAGTGTGGAAAGCCCGGACACTTTGTTAAAGACTGCCCTCTTCATAAATAGGATCATTACAAAACTAACACTGATAAGGCAGCTAAGATGAACCCGGTCCCTGACGGGAAATTCAAAAGAAGAGATGTTGCTAACAACATGGTGAAGCAAGCTTTGGCTGACTGGGGAGATTCCTCCAGTGAATCTGAAGGTGAGGATGACCAAGGAGATGCATCTATGATGGTTGTTGATAATGAATATGAATCAATCTTTGCACTCATGGATCAATCTCATAATGACAAGGACAAGGAGGAAGATGAGGCATGTTTTCTTGATGTTCAAAGAAATTTAAAAACCTACTCTAAGAAAACATTAATGTCCTTAGCAAATGTGTTGATTGATGCCCACCATAGCCTCATTAATGAGAAAAATTCTTTAATTGAAGAAATTGATGACATAGAACAAGAAAGGGATAATATGGTAGTTTCTATTTTAGATTTGAAGGAACAAGTGGAAGAAGTAACTAGAGAAAATCACTTATTAAAGACAAACGAAAAATGGATGGACAACACTAAGGGTAAAGAAGTGGCTAGTAAGGCTCAGCATGAGCTTGAGAGTGGGCTTAAGAAAGTTAAAACAAGTCTTGTTGTTGAGCTTGAAAAGAATAGACAACTTCAGAAAGAACTAGGAAGAGTGAAGAGTGATCTTGAAAAATCACTTAAGTGGACCTGGTCCTCTGATGCTATCACTGCCATGTACACCAACAATGGGGGAAACAGGCAGGGAATCGGGCTCCAAAGGGAAAAAAAACTCCCTACAACCCTCATAGCAAGTACGTTACTGTACCTGAAAATTGACTTTGCACTCACTGTGGTAACACTAGGCACTTTAAAGAAAATTGTAAGGCCAGATTTCAATCTCAACAGAAAAACAAAGTTTTTGCTGAAAAAGTAACTGTTGTTAGGGAACCCGATCCTTCACATAAAAAATTTATAATGCCTGCTTGGACCAAAAGAGCCCTCATTCACCCCCTTCCTCATTACAAGGGACCCAAACTTATTTGGGTTCCTAAGTCTAACTCCTGATTTTCTTGTGTAAGGAACAGTGAAAGGGAGCAGCCTACAATGGTACATGGATAGCGGCTGCTCAAAGCATATGACTGGAAGTACAAACGATTTCCTTTCACTTAAGGCCCTGCAAGGAGAGAGTGTACCCTTTGGAAATAGCTAAAAGGGGTACACACTAGGAGTTGGAAGGATTGGGAAGTCACTCACTCACTCAATTGAGAACGTGTACTATGTCAATGGCCTGAAGTACAGTCTCTTGAGTGTTTCTCAGATATGTGACAAGGGAAATAAAGTGGAATTCTTGTCCAAGATATGCACAGTCACAAATCTTGTGACTGGTGAGGTGGTGGTTGTGGCCAAAAGATACAAGAATGTTTACGTTGCTGATTTTGAGTCTTTGCATGGTGGTGATCTAACATGCCTAAGTGTCACTGATGATGATGCTAAGTTATGGCGAAGATGACTAGGGCATGTGAGTTTTTATTTGTTGAACAAGTTGGTTATGGAGGAACTGGTTCTTGGGCTGAAGCAGTCAACAATTCCTGCTACTTGATTAACAAATACATGATCAGGTCCCTTCTCGAGAGGTCTCGCTATGAACTGCTCAATGGGAGAAAACTCAAGCTGACTTACCCGAGATCCTTTTGATGTAAAATATTTTGTTCTCAACAATAGTGGCAAGGGGTCACATAAAAAGAAGATGAAGATGGAGAATTCACAAATGCTCCTGGTGAAGCTATAGATATTGAAAATGGAAAGACTGATTTGATGTGTCAAGTCAAGTAGAGCAATGTAGAAGATACAGCAGAATCTCCAAAAGGCACAGATGGACCTGGTCCCTCGATGATTGGCTATGTTAAGAAGGAAAGGTACAATGCTAAAAAGTGTTTTTCGGTGACATCTAACTCAAACCTATACTGTTACAGGTATACACATATGGCAGTTTCACGACAAAAACAAGTAAGAGTTGTGAGCACGTAATTTTTGCCCTAAGCAAATTAATTCCAAAAGTTTCAAATAATTGATTTCTTTATTATTTTACAATTTTTGTGAATTTTTGTGTGAATTTTGGTATTAATTGGTTGCATTTTAATATGAAAATACAGGAAAATACGCACATGCATTTAGGGATTTTTATTTTTACAAATTTAGTATTAATTAGGTATTAATTAGATTTAGAATAAAGTTTAAAGAAAACTTGCAAAAAATAGGCTGTTGCGCTCTTAATTGTTAATTGCTGCGTTTTATTTCTAAATAGAGTTTTTT
>NC_031991.1:30934718-30937147 GCF_001879085.1 Nicotiana attenuata
CGGGTTCGAATTAGAGGGTTTCCCCTTTGTTTGAATTCGGACTTGAATTCGAGGCCCGAATTTATAAATGTGAATTAATTAGGCCCCTTTAAAGACGGAAATGAATAGAAAATCTTAGTCTACTTTAGGTTAGCCATAAAATAATAAAACGAGATGAACCTCGCTAAATAAAATTGCATAGATAGCGAGGCCCTCATTAGTTGCTTATAATAACATGCTTAGAATTCGGGACGTGCCGTTTAGCGAATTTTACGGTTTTCCCTGCAAAGATGATAATCCGCTAGTCGCTATAGGCACGTTTTAATAAGTTTACCTTCTTAAATACGGGTACGCGTTTCGCGCAACCCAAATCCAAATCCTAAAACGTTGAATAAGAGGTGTTGAGGATCCGGGTGCATTTCATGTGACGTGATCCAAAGGCACGCTCTTAAACGGCGTTCACTTTCGTAAAAAATAATTAAAAGCGGCAAATAATCTTGAAAAATTGCACTATAGGTTCAAACGTGTATAAAAATCAGATTTTAGCCATTTATAATAATTTAAGCGACCGTGCTAGAACCACGGGATCCGGGGGTGCCTAACACCTTCCCTCGGGTCAACAGAATTCCTTATTCAGAATTTCTGGTTCGCAGACTCCAATTGGGAAGTCGAATTTTTCCTCGATTTGGGATTTAAATTAAACCGGTGACTTGGGACACCAAAAGCCAATCTTATCCCAAGTGGCGACTCTAAAAATAAATAAATAATCCCATTTCGAATAATGTCACTTTAAATGAAAAAACTCCCTTATACATTTATCCTTCGGGGTGGGTGTGTAAAAAAGAGGTGTGACAGCTCTGGCGACTCTGCTGGGGATACGAATCCAGAATTTCGGTTCAGGGTTCAAGAATTCGAGCTTAGTACAATTGTTATATTTGGCTTTATTTGATTTTTCTACATGTTCCATGCTATATGTGCTAAATGTTTTACCGCTTTGATATTTGTTGAAATTGTATATATAAACTGTCGCGATTCCCTTCCTCTTTCTGAGTCATCTACATCATGGAGAAGGGTGCACTTCGTGTAGCTTCTCTTCTGTTTAGAGTCTTTTCCCATTTAGAACGAGGTTTGGATAAGTTGCAAAGCCGACGGAGCTTCTGTATCCCCGGTACGCTGCCTCCCCCTCGGCTCGAGTTGTCCGCTCGGGTAAGCCAGGTCTAGACCAATAAACCTAGGGTTAAGCCTAGAAGAACAAAACCACATGCCGGATCCCTAGTAGGACGTTTGTTTGCATCATGTGCATTTGACTTAGGGGACTCAACACAGGGGTTGGGTCCGTCTAGGACAGGTGACCTGAAACAAATTGACCATCCTGATGCATCTTATGTGCTACTTGCGCATTTATTTGCTCGGATTTGCATGTTGACCGGTTTGTCTAAATGAGTGAATTATTGAAATAAGCAGTGTTAGGACTAAAGGAGGGTAACCATTTGTTGTGAGAAACCAAATGCCCAAATAGTACCGAAATGTTGCCGGATTTTTTTTCAAAATAGCTGGATTTTGGCAAATCTGCCCGAACTACGCCGGTTTGATTCTCACCGGATGTGAGATACGTAGGCAACCCTCATCGGGTCCAACCTTTCCTTTTGCAAAAAATAACCAAAAAATGCCAATTTTGTGTCATAAATAAGTCGGGTGATGCCATTCCTGTTTAAATAAGCCGAATGTCCCCAAAAGGACGCTGGAAGGCCGTTTTGCAAGAATAGCCACCTTGAGTCATTTTTAAATGGTTTGCGGGCACAGCCTTAAAATCTTCCTCCCAGAAGTGCTGAAAGGCCGTATTTGCAAATCCAAGTCCTTATTTTCTGAATAAAGAATTTTTGCACAAATAGCCATTTTTCAAAATAAATCATTAAGTTCCCCTAAATAATGTGCAGGATGAATTCAAGTGACATCGAAACCTTCTCAGTCCTGAGCGAGATCCCTTTGAAACTCCATATGTGGTGGCATGACTTGGGAAAAGGAAGCAGGGATACTGTGGTTAAAAGCCTGGGCGGTCTTGTAGATTTATTGAAAATCAGACCAAGGAAGGATGTCATTGAGGCACTGATACCATTTTGGGACCCGACCCGTAATGTACTCCGGTTTTCAGATTTTGAACTCACACCCACATTGGAAGAAATTGCCGGATATGCCGGTCTCAACGGGAACTTCCGCGGTAGATACCCTTTGGCCCCACGACCGACAACTCTTCATAGGTTTTTGGACTTGTTGAACATCAGTCGGGATATTCAGGACCCGCATCTGGCGGAAGGGTGTTGTACACTACACTTCCTATATCACCGGTATGGTAACCCCAAAGGTTTTGAGGAACCCAATACAGGACTAACACATGCTGGAAATAAGGACAAATGGGAAGCCCGACGGGGATTAGCCTTCATGGTGGCCTT
>NC_031991.1:30937247-31027855 GCF_001879085.1 Nicotiana attenuata
CTATTGCATCAATAAGGGAACAATTTGCGAACTCACTTGGTCGCCTCATCGATTTCTGCACATTGAATATAATTTCCTCATCATTGAGCCTCATCTTAAGCTCCCCGGTCTCGCAATCGATCAAAGCTCTCCCCGTGGCCAAGAAGGGTCGTCCTAGAATTATGGGAATTTCTTCATCCACTTTGCAATCCAAGATTACAAAATCTGCAGGGAACACGAATTTCCCCACCTGAATAAGCACATCATCAAGAATCCCAAATGGACGCTTAACAGTCCTGTCAGCCAGCTGCAATAACATAGAAGTAGGTCGAGCTCTGCCAATGCCTAACCTCTAAATGACCAGGGGCATGAGATTAATGCTGGCCCCTAAATCACAAAGTGCCTTAGCAAAGGCATAGTTCCCAATGGTGCATGGAATTGTAAAACTACCGGGATCAGATAGCTTTTCAGCAACAGGTCTAGATACCACTGCACTACATGTCTGAGTAAGGGTCACCGTCGACAAGTCTTGAAAGTCAAACTTCCGAGACATTAAGTCCTTCATCATTTTAGCATATCCTGGCATCTCCTTTAGAGCTTCAATCAGTGGAATGTTTATCTGGATTTGTTTGAGCATCTCTAGGAACTTTTTGTACTGCTCCTCCTTTTGATGCTTGGCCAACCTTTGCGGGAATGGTGCAGGAGGTCTCTTCTTCCCAATCACGTGAGGTTTCTCCTTCTCAGCTACTGTCTCAACTATTGGTTCCGCTGCTGTCTCAATTACTGGCTCAACTACTGTCTCAGTCTCGTGCTGCATATTCGTTTCTTCAGGAGCAGGCTGAACTGTAACCTCGGTCAATCCCGTAGAGTCATCCAGCTCAATGGGCACTGGAATTAGTGTCTCAGCCTGTATGTTTTCTCGAGCTCTCTCTTGCTCAACATCTAGATCCCTACCATTACGTAGACTCACCGCCATCAGCTATTTTGGGCCTTGATCTTTTGGATTGATTTGGGTATCTGCAGGTAATGTCCCTTGAGGACGATTGTTAAGTGACATTAAAATCTGGCCCACTTGTACCTCAATATTCTTGATAGCTGCATCATGTGCATCCACCCTTTCATTTATTTTAGCGTTGGACCCAATAACCTGCTGCATCATTGCTTCAAGCCTTGCAAACCCGTCTTCCTGTCTTCCACCCTGCTGTTGCTGAGGTGGATGGTACCCTTGCTGCTGATTTTTGTACCCTTGTGGTCTAGGATACGGTGCCATGTTGTTGGGGGGTCTCATGCCTCCCATGTTTCCGGCGTTATACTGTGGCTGCGGTGGCCTGTACTGCTGCTGAGTCTGCTGACCCCAGTTCTGATTACCTTGCCTCTGACCCCGATAATTAGCCACATAGTTCATATCTTCAGGGTGCTGGTGATGATGATCATGTATTTCAGCCATTGTATTAGAAGGATCAAGAGGCACTAAGTGCACCACTGGAGTGATAGGTGCATTCCTAGATGTTCAACCTGAATTCTGCGCCATCTTGTCGAGCAAATTCTGACCTTCTCTCCAAGTCTTGCTCAAGAATTCCCCACCAGCCGAGGCATCAACTATATTCTTCAAGCTGTCTGACAGTCCCATGTAAAATCGTTGTCCCAACATCTGCTCTGGAACACCATGGTGGGGACACATAACCAACATTCCTTTAAACCTGCCCCATGTCTCGTGTAGTGTCTCCATTGGTTTCTGTTTGAAACTCACAATCTCATCAATTTGTTGAGCGGTCTTGTTGGGAGGATGGAACTTGTTGTGAAATTGCTTGACCAACTCATCCCAAGTTGCTATAGAGTTTATGGGAAGCGAGTTTAGCCAAACCTGAGCAGCTCCTGTCACCGAGAATGAAAACAATAATAATCTGATTGCTTCCGGAGTCACGTTCGGTTGCCTTTGAGTTTTGCAAATAGACAGGAAGTTCTTTAAGTGTTGCTGCGGGTCTTCTGTTTGTGTCCCAGAAAAAAGTCCCTTGTTCTGCAACAAGTGTAGCATGTTATTTGTGATCTGGAACGATTCAGCTTGTATTGCAGGCACAATAATGGCAGTGGCCAGATTGTCAGCTGTGGGTTGTGCCCAGTCATAAAGTGCACCCTCAGGCACAGGAGGTGCCAATTGCTCATTCCTGACGTTCACGTTGGGGTCGTTTATGTCGCCCATGTCAATTTCGAGTTGGTGTATTTGTTGTGATTGTTGAAGTCTTTTGTTCGCACGATTCAATGCCCGGAATGTCTTCTCGGGGTCCGAGAGTCCTTCAAGCAGTTCTCCAGTCCTCGTAGAATTTCTAGGCATGCACCTGTGCACCCAGATCACAACCGTCAAATTTTCAATGAAAAAGTTGGTAGAGAGAAAACTGACTACAACAAGAATCTTTGTATTTCTGTCAATGGCAATTGATAATTCCGTTAACTCCCCGGCAACGGCGCCAAAATTTGATCACGCCCAACTATGCCTTATAAAAAGGACTCTGCGGACGTTGCAAATATAACCCGAGTATTACGCCCAGGGTCGAATCCACAGAGAGTTAACCTATCAACTGCTATCTTCAGACCCACTAAGTCTTCAGAACCAGCTTCCCAAATATTCAAATCTCAGTTGAGTGTTCTTTAACAACTAGCTTGCAAGTAACTAAATAGCTGTAAACTAAACTAATAAGGTTGTAAACAATTATGAGAAAAATGCTAAGGCAATGATTTTCCCTATTGATGGAATCCCTTCTGTTTATGCTCATACAAATTTACCAACACATCTCTATCAATCATGAATGCTGATCTTACCGTAAATCTCTCCCGAGTAATCACAGTAATTTACTTTATTTAGCACAATTCAATTTAGATTGCACCCAAGGCTTCGTTATTCCTAATCTCGCCTTTAAACCCGCAATTATAGATTCCTCTAATAATCTAGGAGTGGTGTTATTCAACAATACCCTAAATATGCACTCTTTTCCAAGTTATGCACACTAAATAGGCACAGCTAATTGAGGATCCTGTCAATTAACTACAACGAACACGAAGTTGAACAAATAAAGATTAAACTAGCAATTTGTATTCACATAAACAAGAAGTTCATCACCCAATAGGTTCCATCAACGCCTTAGACAAGGAATTTTAGCTACTCATAGATATGGGAGAATAAACTAAGCTTGAATTCATCATAAAATCAAAAGAAAAGAAGAAAGATGTTTAGAGTATTTTCTCACAATCTTTTTCCTTGCTAAGAACCTAAAAAATCAATACATGTCTCTCTTGGGCGAAGTCTAATGTTTTAAATAGGGTTTAGGTCTAAAAATCCCGTAATTGACACTTTGGTCCCTGAAGTTTCTGCGCCTGCCGCGGTTCTGCCGCGGTCGCGGTAGAACCGCGGCCAAACACCCTCGCGGAATCTCTGAACTTCTGCAGCTGCTTCCCACCGCGGTTCTGCCGCGGTCGCGGTGAAACCGCGGTGGATCCAGTTCTCTGAATCTTCGGCCTGTTTTTGCACGGGTCACTTAGGAAATTTCACAGTTGGCCTCTTTTTCATCACTTTTGACTCCAAAACTGCTCCTTAGCCGTCTTTATACATATATCACCTACAAATCATGAAAAGCACTAATAAGAGCATTTTGTCATCACTTTTAGCATTAAAACTACACAAGAAGGTGATTATTTAGGGTGTAATTATAGTCAAATTCACCTATTATCAATGAGACAATATACAAAATTTGGGAAGATTGGAAATGATTTGGATTAGGTTGGAGTTAAATTTATAGTTAAAATCGAGTTTAATTTTTTTTTTTGCGACACATGTATCTAACATATATCACACACACGTATATACATAGATATAAAAGGCATACATAGAGCATACACATCGACACATATGTAATACTAAATTGTAGCACTGGAATATGTTTAAAACGTCTAAAGGCCATTAAAAAGTTAGACGTGTGCTAATTACATTAATTTGTATATGAATATTGATTAATAATATGAAAAATATCTCTTGAACATGATAGTAAGTGCACAAGGTGTATTTAAAGTGATATATAATCTAATGAGAGCTTTGAGAAAAGTCAAGCTGGAAAATATCCGAGGGACTAAAGTTTTAAACGAACGCACATAAGGCTTAAATATAAACGAATATAACTCACGGTCTTTAAGGAGTTGTATGGTATACCTTCTATCTAATCAAAAGTCTTTGAGTTTAGTTTCTTCAAGTTCAAACCATTCATCACTTCGACATCTTCGCAAACAGTTATGAACATTTTACTGAAGGGTGCCCAACAAAAAAACTTGAATTACGAAGTACAACATGCGAAGACCGTTGTACAAGCTGCTGAAGCAGCCTGGGCTGTATATTATAGCTGGGGCAACAGCTTATTTTTGTGAAATTTTGAGTTTGAGCTTGAGGTGAATATGGAGATTGAGCTTGAGACTTTGTGTGACGACCCGGCCGGTCGTCTTAAGAATTAATGCCCCGATCCCCTATTAACTGCTTCCCCTAAGTTCATTTATGCTATTTTGGCTTGCCGGGACGTTCGTAGTTGAGTTTCGGAGAGTTTTGGGACACTTAGTCCCTAAATGAGAGCTTAAGTGTTGAAAAATGGTCCGTAGTCGGAACAGTGTGAAGACGACCTCGTAATGAAAATCCAATGGTTCCGTTACCTCCGTTAGGTGATTTCGGGGTTGGGAGCGTGTTCGGAATGTATTTTGGAAGTCCGTAGCTCATTTAGGCTTGAAATGCCGAAGGTTGAATTTTTTGAAGTTTCCGGTCCGATAGTAAATTTTTGATCCGAGGGTCGGAATGGAATTCCGGAAGTTACAGTAGCTCCGTCGTGTCATTTGGGATGTGTGTGCAAAATTTCAGGTCCTTCGGACGTGTTTTGGTTAGGTTTTTGATCGAAAATGTATTTTTATGGAATTTGAAGTTCTTAGGCTCAAATCATTTATTAATTCGACTTTCCGACGTTGTTTTAGGTGGTTTAAGGGTTGGTACAAGTTTGAATGAGGTATTAGGTGCTATTGGTTCTTTTGGTTGAGATCCCGGGGGCCTCGGGATGATTTCGGGTGGTTAACGAAAGAATTTTTGAAGTGTTGCAGCAGCTGGTTTTTCTGTCTTCTGGTATTTTCGCTTCTGCGGAGGAAATTCCGCAGGAGCGGCCTCGCATCTGCGAGAAAGAGAACCAGAGATGCGGAAACTTGGACTTTTATTGGAACCGCATAAGCGGTTAATGGTCCGCAGAAGCGGACATTGGCTCTTTAGTGAAAGTCGCAGAAGCGACTCATTTTCCGCATAAGCGGGACAGCAGAAGCGGTCCCTTGTCCGCAGAAGCGGAAATGCCTGTTCTGATATAGAAAATTCGAGGGTTTGATTCATAAGTTAGAAAAACCAAATTGAGCTCGGGCAAGGGCGATTTTCAGAGGGTTTTGAAGAGAAGACTATTGGGTAACGTTTCTTTAATCCCTTCTAGTTATATTTCATCATTTTGTAGTTAAATCCATCCTTTAAATTCGAATTTGGGATCAAAAATTGGAAGAAATTGAGCAAAACTTCATAGGCTAAACCATTGAGTTTTGAGTGAGCATTTGACCTCCGATTTGGGAGATTTTTATATGGTTAGACTCGTGAGAGTATGAGGATTCTGAAAATGTGAAAATTATTCGATTTTGAGGCGTTGGCCTGAAGGGAATTTTGGTCATTTCACCTAATTTCACGCCGTAGCTTTGAATTAAATAGCAAAACCAGTTGTTTGCGATGTTATTTATGATATGTAAATGTATTGAATAGATTTGGGCCATTTGGAGTCGGATACTCGTGGCAAAGGCGTGGTTTCTAGTTGATTTGAGCCAGTTCGAGGTAAGTGGCTTGTCTAACCTTGTGTAGGGGACCTTTCCCCTTAGGATTTGATATGTGGTAATTGAGTGCCTTGTACGTGAGGTGACGAGCGCGTACTTGAGCTAATTGTTGAAAAATCCGGTTTTTACTTAAGATATTGAGACTGAGTTTTCTTCATATTTGCCTTGTTTTACTTGCAGTTATAACCTGTGTTAGATTAGAAAAGCATGTTTAGTTGATTTAACTTGCCTAATTGTTTAAGTTGCCTTGACTGTACTACGTGATGCATGCTAGGCTAGTACTACCTGATGTTTGCCTTTTGTACTTCATTTCTGAATATCTTCTGGTTGTGGTTGCGCATTTACATTGGGACTACGGATGTGGGATTCCGGTAGCTCCCCCCTTGTTTGTTTACTTTGGGACTGCGGGTTCGATTCCCGATAGATCCCCCTGCACATTTACTTTGGGACTACGGGTTCGATTCCCGATAGATCCCCCTGCACATTTACTTTGGGACTGCGGGTTCGATTCCCGATAGATCCCCCTGCACATTTACTTTGGGACTGCGGGTTAGATTCCCGATAGATCCCCTTGGACATTTACTTGGGACTGCGGGTTAGATTCCCGATGGATCCCCCTACACGTTGATAGCTGGACTACGGGACGGTATCCCGGGAGATCCTTCTGATATACACATATGATGGACTACGGGAAGGCATCCCGGGAGATCCACTGGACGGTTGAGAAAAGGACTACAGGACGGTATCCTGGGAGATCCTCATTGTTACCATTGGTATTGAGCTGTACTTATTCTGTGGTTGCTCCGTTCTTTGTGTATTTGATATTGCCTTGTTTAACCCGTCTTATCTCACTGTTGTACTCATTATTATTGTCAGTTTTTCATACTGTTAATTTATTATTATATTTTATCTCAGTAGGGCCCGACCTTCCTCGTCACTACCCAACCGAGTTAGGCTTGGCACTTACTGAGCACCGCTGTGGTCTACTCATGCCCTTCCTGCGCATGTGTTTTCATGTGCAGATCCAGGTACCTCCACTCAGGCGCACTATCCTTGAGGCGAGGAGAGCTACGGAGACTTCGAGTTATATCTGCAGCGTCCGCAGACCGAAGAGTCTCCTTCCTTATTCTATCTGTAGTGTCTAGATTCTATCATACTTTTGATGTAGACATTCTGGAGATTTGAGCATTTACAGTATTTCTATTACCCTGTGGTTCCCGTGAGTTTCCGGGTTTTGGGATTGAGTTGTAGACTTCCGTATTTCTTTTGAGTTGTATAGGCCGAGCGGCCTTATATGCAGTTACTATTTTAATATGTCTAGCTTTATTTAACCATTTCGCAAGTTAGGTTGTTATTTCCGCATTGTTAGGCTTACCTAGTTGTAGGAACTAGGTGCCATCACGATATGTTCATGGAGGGTGAACTGGGGTCGTGACACTTTGTCTACTAAATAAGGTGAATTTCTAATCATATTTTAGTGTAATTACAATCTCTAAGGCTAGCCTTAACACTAGAATCGTCGAAAAATTCTTAGATTTTTAAGAAACTCAAGAACACTCTTCAATGGAGATTTTCTAAATTTATCTTCAAGAAATAATTTCACTACTCAATCTTCATATATTATGTATCATAGAAGATAATTTGCAGTAGAAATCATGATTTAATTAAGATATTGGATGAAACCTAAACGTGAGTCTTGTTAATGAGATTGAGTTGGTAGAAAAGATAAATAGTGTCTTTGGGATGAAAATTGAGCTATGTAGTAATCTTAATAATCTCAATGATGTATTGAACACCAACTGAAAAGATAAAGCCGAACCGATAATTTAAAATTTTGATCGGCTTTGGCTTAAATATAAAATATTCAAATAATATTAATGACGTAATTGTGAATTGATGTTGATAAATAAACATTGCATTGTGTAGTTAATTACCTTTTGAAAAATTAAGGCATATGTTGGATATGTTAAGAACGTTGAAACTTTGAACGAAGGGAATCGAAGTGAAAATGAGGTAAGTATTAGACTTACTCTTCTCGAAGGATTTTCTCTAAAAATATATTTGAGTTAATACTTGAGATTATTTATAAACGTGTCTCAGTATGTTTCTTATGTAGCGTCATGTGATTTTAAAAAAAAAAAAAGTTTACTTTTAAAAACTTGTTGGCAAAATGACACTTAAAACAAATAATAAATCTTATTGAAAACTTGTGTATCGACAATAGAATAAAATGTTTGAGCTCTATAAATATATTTTTCATGAAAAGTATGTCGTTTTGAAACTTAACAAATAAAAAAACTCTTTAAATTATAAATAACTAGTGCTAATATGCTAATGGTTTTAATATGAAAAATGTCTTCATTTGATTTTAAATTGAAGGTTTTGGATTTCTTATGAACACCGGGATTTATTAAAAAGGAAAAATGCTTTGAGCCATAAGTGTCATGACCCAAATCTAACTAGTCGTGATGGCACCTAACCCAATCCGCTAAGTAAGCCAATTAATAATAAAGCACAATATAATGATAATGTTAAGAGTCAAAAAACAAAATAACTGAATTTTATACAACTCCCCAAGGACTGGTAATACAAATCATGAGCTTTTAAGACCTAGAGTTTACAAAGCTGATATGAATTAAATACATCATATGTTCGAAACGTACATAAACAGATTTATAAATCTAAAGCTTCCAAGAACAAGAGGCAGATATAACCGGAACGCATGTACATCTTCAATGCCAACTCCCGCCATACACATCAACATCAGCTCCAACATCTGCACGCAAGGTGCAGAAGTGTAGTATGAGTACAACTGACCACATGTACTCAATAAGTAACAAACCTAACCTTAGGTTGAAAGCAGTGGTGAGCTTGGACAACGGTCAGAGTTCAACACCAATAGCCAAGAACAATCGTAATAATATGATAAAAACAGTACAAGCAATAACTCAAAGATATGATACTCAGCTCGTTCAGAGTTACAAAGGTATGCTTTTAAGGTATAAAGTGAAACCCAAATCTTTTTCAAAAATCACCAAAATATGAGTAAATCCGAAAACCGTGATTTTTCCCCAAAAATTTTAACAATAGATAAGATATTTCATTCTGAGATAACATGAGGAAAGTACATCTCTATGCCTACAAGTCAATGTGCATGTGCAGTCATGAAAGTCACAAAACCGTGTAGCATGAGAAAATGCATCTCTATGCCTACACGCCAAGTATGCATGTCAAATGTAATGCATCACAATGATGACCTCATGCACTCACACTCTCAGAGTACTCAATCTCACTATCTCACACTCAATCACTCGGTACACTCAATCACTCGGCACTCGGCACTCGGTGCCTATGCTCACTACTGGTATGTCAGACTCCGGAGGGGCGGATCCTGCCGAAGCGTTAATATAACCCAACATGGTCTGCTGTGGCGTGCAGCTTGATCCCAACATGATTCAATAAAACATCTTGCGGCGTGCAGCCCGATCCCATCATGAATCAATAAAGACCATTGCAGCTTGCAACCAGATCCCATAAATATCACTCACAATCAGGCCCTCGGCCTCAACTCAGTCATCAATCTCTCCGGTCTCTCGAGCTCACAAATCTCATGCCAATCGGCCCAAACAATGGTACATGATGTAATAATAAATGATAACAGAGATTGAGATACGATAAGCAAATGAATGAATATGATTGCGTATGAAATTGCAATTTAAGCAAATAACTCAACAACAAAAATGACCTATGTGAGTCCCAACAGAAT
Source organism: Nicotiana attenuata (assembly GCF_001879085.1). Classification (NCBI taxonomy): domain Eukaryota; kingdom Viridiplantae; phylum Streptophyta; class Magnoliopsida; order Solanales; family Solanaceae; genus Nicotiana; species Nicotiana attenuata. The sequence goes on from NC_031991.1 coordinate 30,946,870, forward strand.
AAGCATATATCCTAAACATGGTTTCTAACATGGATCAGAGCTTAATTACTCTAGGACGTAGAAATTTCATGGATAGAAATAAGTTTTGGTAACTACACAGTACCGTAGAATTCAGAGAGTCATAATTCACACGGTGCACGCCCACACGCCGTCACCTAGCATGTGCATCACCTCAACACCAAACACATAACACGTATGTTTAATGATTCATACCCTCAGCATCAAGTTTAGAAGTGTTACTTACCTTGAACAAGCCGAATTCAATACCGAGCAAGCCAAACAATACTCTAGAAATGCCATCCTGTGCGTACCGACCTCCGAACGGCTCAAAAATAGCCAAAAGCAACTCAAGAACATCAACTAATGCCAAAGAAAACAAACCTAATTGATAAAGGTCAAATTTTTAATCAAAAGTCCAAATTTAACCAAAAAGTTAAACCTGAGCCCGTACCTCGACGAAACTCACAAAATCCTACAACCCATTCAATTATGAGTCCAACCATTATATTTTCACTTAAATCCGACTCTGAATCGATGTTCAGAACTCAAAAATTCACTTTATGAAAATTTAGCCAAACCCCCCCAAAATTTCACTTTAAGATCATCAATCAAATGCCAAAACAAAGATGGATTCATAAAACATAACCAAAACCGAGTGTAGAACACTTACCCCAATCCATATGGTGAAAATCACTTCTGAAATCGCCCAAATCCGAGCTCCCTGACTCAAAATATGACCAAATGAACAAACCCTCGATATTATATGCTTCTACCCAGTTGTTCTGCCTCATTTCTTGTGCCAAACGATCCCTAAACTCGCTTTTGATGCCTATAATAGATTTCTGATGAAATTCAATTCAAGTTAGGCTTTTGAATGACTCAGTTTGACCTTATAATGAAGGAGATATGTTGGTTTCAATATTTGAAATAGTGCAGATTTTTAAATACGAATTCAGTGGCAATTTCATAATTAATCTGAAAATTCCGACAACCCAATTCTTATTAAAATGACCATAAATTTCTCATACGATGTCGAAACTTGATGATTCTAGTTGCTATACTTCCAAAATTACGATACGAATATAATGGTTTAGTCGAAACACGAATCAAACGCTGTTTGCTCAATATGGTAACCTTTATGCTCAAATCGAGGTCGAAACCGAAAACAATCACCTTACAACCCAAATTGATCCAAAACCTATTGGAATTTAACCAAACTTTGTGAACATGTACAAAATCATCATACAAATATGTTGGAATAATTAAAACCCAATTCCGAGTCTGTTTACCCAAAAGTCAAAGTTTGGTCAACTCTTCCAACTTAAAGCTTCTAAAGCGAGAATCATTCTTTTAAATCAATCCTAAACCGCTCGAAAATCGAGACCAACCATATATGCAAGTCATAATACATAATATGAAGCTAATCAAAGTCTCAAACACCGAATAGAACACAAAAGCTCAAAACGACCGATCGGGTTATTACATTCTCCCCCACTTAATCATATGTTCATCCTCGAACGTGCCAAGAGTCGTTCCAAAGCCATCAAATCGCCATATACCCCCTCACCATAAGCATAACCATGGGTGATCCCACGTCATCCCAATCTATATAAGCCCGACAACACCACCTAATAGAGGATCCTTACTTCAACCTTAGTCCATAAACCTTAAAAAACTCAATTTCCAACATCCGAAATTCCTTGCAAGACCCGAATATCGCACTTACACATTGTAAAAGTCTAAACAGGCTGTATCAAGTCATAACCATAACCCAAGATGTAATCATATCATATACCACATAACTCAGATGTTCACAACAATAACTTCTGACCATAATAGCTTTCCATTCTAGGTCCAAGGACCTCATCTCATCAAACACAACTATTTTACGGACATACCTCACCAATATAACCTAAAGCCACAAACCGTGCAATCCGTTCACCAATAAGCACCAATAAGAAACAATTCCAATGTACTCAAACATGAAAAAAAAATGAATCGAATGAGAGATCTGTCTCGCAGGCTCAACAGATACCACCACAAACGCAATGCTATGAACCCATCACACATAGTAGAACTAAGACACGCGAATCTAACACAAAAGATCATATATCAATATACGTCGCTTCAATGCGTCACCCCATCCAAACACCCGTCCATATGAAATACCTCGAGCCCTAGTTCTCAAGATCAACAACCATAAGCAAGTAAAAAACAACCACACAAAGTGCAAGACCATAATCATGAAGAGACGGCTAGCACGATATACCATCAATAGGAAAGACCATAATCATGGCGCAACCATCCAATCAACACCTCAATAACCATCTCGCTCAAAGTAGAAATACATCTAGTGTGAGTATAACCAACAAATCACAACCCATTATAGCATAGAAGAGTAACACATAGAACATATCAGAACGCGAACAAGATCAACTCCAACTGAATGACGCACCCCTCAGCAATAATAGTATTGAGTCAACAAATTCGACCCGGTGTGGAATACACATCCTCATGGCCTACCAGTGGGGCTCCAAATTGACTCCGATTATCCACAGATATGTAAATAACCCTCCAAAAGTCCTCAATGGCCTAACCATAACACCTACTATTAGATATCTGACTTTGGCCATACCTTCACAGTTTGTAACCAAGGAACAATCTGCATCTAAGAGCCCGTTTGGATTGGCTTAAAAAAAGTGGCTTTTAAGTATAAGTGCTTAAAAGCACTTTTTAAGTGCTAGAGCTTGTTTTATAAATAAGCAGTTAAGTGTTTGGATAAAAGTGCTGAAACTTAAAAAAAGTTATTGAAGTGTTTGGTAAATAAGTGCTGGTAAGCACTTGTCTCTGTAAAATGACTGAAATATCCTTAAAGTTGTTAACACTATAAAGAAAATGATTATAATAATATTTTATTCTAAATTAATACATATACAAAAAACTATAATTTAGTTCATTTTCAATTTAAATTGATTGCCTAAATATAAATTATTTATTTAAATAACATGCAATAATCTATTATTTCACCAAAATATATTTTTTCGTCTCATAGCTTCAATTCTTTGTTAACATGTAGACTCATTGAAAATTTTGATTTAGAATATAGTGTCACCAATTTAAAAAAAATGAGGGATTCAACAGCAATCTTTTTAAAAAAAATGTTACGGAACCAAAAAAGAAACTAAAGCAAAACAAAGAGTTCGGCAGTGAAGGAATTTGGAAGGCACAAATTGGAAATGGCAAAGGAAAGGAGAAAAAGAAAAGATTATGAAATTTGGAAGGCAGGGATTGAAAATGGCGGAGGAAAGGAGAAAAAGAAATGATTGGGTATTTTGGAAATTATACATAAGTATCAGGGACAGCAATGTAAAATACTTGGTCAAAGAGGGGTGGCTTTTAAGCTAGAAAAAAAAGTTGGGGTTACCCAACTTATCACTTTTGGCTTAATTTGGACCTTTTGGCTTAAAAGCATTTGACCTTTAAGCAGATTTTAAGTTTGCCAAACACCTCAATAAGCTAAAAAATGACTTAAAAGCTGGTTTTTAAGCCCATCCAAACAGGCTCTAAGACTCCCAGTCTCCAAACTACCAGAATATAAAAGAATCACCAGATCTGATCCCATCTCCACCACTCAAGTGACTGACACATCCTTCATACATAACCATTCTACGAGAAATACTTGCATAATTGTTCCGTTCAGCATAGCAAAATCTGAACATCAGCAGTCGATCAACCAGGCGAGTGCCGCAATACCAATGAACCATCTGTAAGTCAAAACACAAGGCGCCCTTTGAAATGCACAGCCTTCTTAAGGGATACCAGATAGTGACAACATTCTTCTGAATATCTGAAACTGTCTATGTCGTCTAGAACTCATGAACTCCATTTTGAAACTTAACTGTATACTTGCACATGCAAATCTTAATCTCACACGACGCACCACCTTTATCACGCAATCATGTGAAAACACGAAAATCTCATTACCAACTCTGAATCACAAGCAGAATAAATACTCAGATAGCTAGAAACCTTCCATTTGATCCCACCCAGGAGAAAATCGCAATGCACAACAAACTACCTATGTTATAGAAATTATCCATCCCAAGTCATGGTGCAAATCATCGAGAACTCTACGAAACCCGTTTGCACAAAACCAAGCCATCAGAACTGAATTCCTCTAACTCAACCAAGTCACGCATGTCATTAAACCCAAGAGTATTACCACAAAACACATGTAAAGCCTCATCACATCATAAGAACCAAAAGAACCGAGCATACCATTACCATATTGATCCAACTTGCTACCAAGCTGCCTATTTCGTCTGAGTTTCTTCTGAATTGCCTTTAAGTTAACACATCTCTTTGCTAGCACACTACGACCCTTAACTCAATGCTCACCACGAGAGATCCTAGCATAAACTCACATCGCCCTAAGTCCCACAAATAGTTGTATTCCCATTTAAACACTCAAAATACCGCACCCGAGATACCCACTATGAAGAGCCAACATTGTGTCGGTTCTGAAGAAGGATGGGAAAGTCAAAGTGTGTGTTGACAATCGAGATCTGAACAGATCAATTCCCATGGATGATTTTTCGTTGCCCAACATACACATACTAATTGACAACCGCGCTAAGCATAAACTCCAATCCTTTGTGGATTGCTTCTCAGGATACCACCAGATCTGGGTGGACAAAGAGGACGTCGAAAAGACAGCCTTTATCACGCCATAGGGGATATATTGCTACAAAATGATGCCATTTGGTTTGAAAAATGCTGGAGTACCTACATGAGGGCCATGAATGACTCTTTTCCGTAACAGGATACACAAAGAAATAGAGGTGTACGTGGATGTTGTTATCAACAAATCTAAGAGAAGTTCAAATCACATAGTAGACCTGAAGAAGTTTTTCGACCGGCTTCGAAAATACAATTTGAAATTGAATCCAGCAAAATGTGCTTTTGGAGTCCCTACTAGGAAGTTGTTAGACTTCATTGTCAGTCGTCGTGGTATTGAGCTAGACCCGTCAAAAATCGAAGCTATTCAGGAATTGTCACCGCCAAAGAACAAGAAAGATGTGATGAGTTTTCTAGGACGCCTCAATTATATCAACCATTTTATAACATAGTCATTAGTGATAGGTGAGCTGATCTTCAAGATGTTGCGACGAGCTAGACTGAAGAATGTCAGAAGGCTTTCAACTAAATCAAGGATTACTTGTCTAAACCGCATGTGTTGGTCCCGCCAGAGCTAGGAAGACCTCTGCTGCTGCATCTAACCATTTTAAATGGAGCCTTTGGTTGCGTTCTGGGGCAACATGATGAAACTAGGAGGAAAGAGTAGGCAATATATTATTTGAGTAAGAAGTTCACACCTTACGAGGCCTAGTACTCTTTGTTGGAGAACCCGTGTTATTCTTTGACATGGATAGCCCAGAAATTGAGAAACTACTTCTATGCATATACAAACAAATCTCATATCAAGGTTGGATCCACCAAAATATATCTTTCAGAAACCCATACCTACGGGTAAGTTACCAAAGTGGCAGATATTGCTAAGTGAGTTCGGCATCATCTATGTGACTCAAAAGGTAGTCAAGGGTCAAGCAATAACTGATCAATTGGCAGAGAAACCCCTAGACGGAGAATACGAACCATTAAAGACATATTTTCCCGATGAGGAAGTGTCATTTATATGTGAAGATATTGCCGAAAAATATGATGGTTGGAGGATGTTTTTCAACGGAGCAACCAACTTCAAGGGAGTGGGCATTGGAGCTATTTTAGTATCAAAAACCGGTTAACATTATTTAGTATCCGCAAAGCTCAGGTTCCCATGCACCAACAATACAGCAGAATACGAGGCTTGCATCTTGGGACTCAGATTTTCTATTGACATGAGTATTCAGGAGTTGTTAGTGATCTGAGATTCATATCTACTGGTGCACCAAGTAATTGGAGAGTGGGCTACCAAGAACACTAAAATATTGCCATACTTGCATTGTGTACAAGACTTGATAAAGAGGTTCACAAAGATAGAATTTAAACGTTCCTAGGATTCAGAACGAGTTCGCAGATGCATTGGCTACATTGTCTTCCATGATACAACATCTAGACAAGAATTTTACCGATCCTATCCCAATTGAGATTCATAAGCAGCCAGCTTATTGAGTCCGTGTTGAAGAAGCGTTTGATGGTTCCATGATATCAAGGAGTATTTGAAGAAGGGGAATACCCAGAAAATGCCACACACACCCAGAAGCGCATGCTTCGAAGATTGGCTAACCACTTCTTTCAGAGTGGAGGAATTCTGTATATAAGTACTCCTGATTTGGGATTATTGTGATGTGTCAATGCTAAGGAGGTATCTAGACTGCTCGAAGAAATACACGCTGGAACTTGCAGACTTCACATGAACAGTTTCGTTCTGGCCAAGAAGATATTAAGGGCAGGGTATTTCTGGATGAGTATGGAGACAGACTGCATCAATTATGTTCAAAAGTGCCACAAATGCAGGTACATGCTGATATAATACGAGTGTCACCCAACGAACTCAATGCAACAATTTCACCCTGACATTTCTCTGCCTGGGGCATGGATGTCATCGGACCAATTGAACCCCCTGCTTCAAACGGACACAAGTTCATTTTGGTAGCTATATATTACTTCACAAAATGGGTTGAAGCCGCTTCCTATAAGGTTGTGACTAATAAGGTCATAGCAGATTTCGTTCGGGATCGTATTATTTGTCGATTTGGAGTACCCGAGTCAATCATTACCAAAGATACCACCAATATCAAAAGTGATCTGATAAAATTCATGTGTAAAACATTCAAAATCAAGCATCAGAATTCTACAGCATCCAGGCCGTATATGAATGGAGCTGTAGAAGCCGCAAACAAGAACATCAAGAAAATATTAAGGAAGATGGTGGACAACTACAAGCAATGGCACGAGAAGCTACCATTTTCTTTGCTTGGGTATCTATATGAAGAGGCCTGATTCTATGGGGATCTGGATGATGCTTCATCTATATACATCATACAAGGAAGGATCCTTGATTCTTGGTTCGATTCTCAGACGTCTAGACCCAACTAGAGTTTGAGAATCTCCTTCTCCTTTTCCAATTTTGATTGCATGCTATATCTTCTTTCCTTCTTTGTGTTTGATTGATAATTTTCCATGTTTGTCTTTTTAATTTGAACACTATATAAACCCCCTTCCCCGTTCCCTTTCTAGGTCTCAACGACTATCACTTGACTATTGTTACCACTACTATTATCCCATGTACTCTCATTCTCTATACTTTTTGTACCTTTGGTTGTGGCCAGCTGAAAGCCAAGGCCACCAGAATTGGCTCTAATTACCTCTCTAGTACGAGTATTGCTCGGGGCTCGTTTGAAGCTCCTGTGAGCTTTGACGCACTAGGAGTGTTGGGGTTCCTGTTGCTGCTCTTATTTTGCTACTGGTATTTGGTGATTTTTCCCTATTTCTTGTTAAATTTGCAAACTGGTAAGTGCTCAAGCTCTCTCTCAGTTATGTTTTTTTCCTGTTTGTGTTCGTGCTTCTGAATATCCCTGTTAGCTTTCTAAGCCAATATGATATTATGCCGACCTATTGTTTGATTTTTTCACTTGTAATTCTTCATCTGGATTTATGTAGGTTAGCATGATTAGAATAATTTCAGGGTTGTGACACTTGCTCGAAGTTGTTGTGTTTATGAATGCCTAATCTCTCGCATTGACTATTTAGTACTGCATCTTTATGTCTCAATTTAAACGCTTGCCTTGAAACTCTAATGGATTACTGCCTGCCCAGAATTTGTCTTAATAAATTTCTGAAACTTTTATGTAGGCTTTAGTGTTGTCCTTGTCCATATGAATCGTATGATTTAACTAACATATGGTTCTAAGAGTTGCAATGTGGTGTCTAGCTAACTCTATACTCTTTAGTATTGCCTAGGTTCCTAATACAATTAGTTTTTTGCACTGTGCATGGTTGACTGGTTTAAGTTCTGAAATCTGTCTACTATACTTGACCTTAAGTTGGCAATGTCTTCTACTATGATATTTTGAACTAGGGAACCTTTGTGTTATACTCACCACATTTATGATTCTTGTTAGCTGCTGTAGATCATACCTGTCTACTTGTTTACCGTGTGTGATTTCCATTCTCTGCCTCTGACTTTGTCACACATTTCTCACTTAGATTAATAGTTTTAAAATCCCTTTTGAATTAATTCTGAACCATGCCCTTCCCTAGACCCACTCTGGAAAGCTTAACATGTGCTTACCATGTTAACTCTAAATGGCATGCTCCTTCAACTCTCATAATGTTATGTTTATCTTTAGCATGCTTTCACCTTCTTAGTGATTTAACACACGTTAGTTTGCCATGTCAAATTTGTCATGTTGAAATTAAGTCTATTGATTCTCCTAGTTCTTGTTCCTTGCTTAATCAAATCTGTCGCGTTGCTTCTGAAATTCCCATGTGTTCATGAATCCTGCTAAATATCTCTATGAGGTGTTGTTTTGGAACTTTTTAGTTGATTTCCTTGTATGGTCCATTAATTTATTTGGTAAAGTTGTCAATACTGTAATTATTGGGCTGGATACGAGTCCAACTGTGGCTTTAGGTTGTGCAAACGGACATACTCTCCTGTCTTGGGAAGTGTTTGGATCTGGGCCTGTTATTCGAGTGAAAGAGTTTGTTGAAGGCCCAGGCAGTGCAGGGTTAGCTCTTCTTGAGTCTGCTCTATTTTGTTGGGCCTGTAATCATCTCCATTCTGTAATATTTGCATATGTTTCTTCTTTTATCTTTTGGCATGTAATAATTTATAAACAAACAATGGGAGAGATTTGTGAAAAAGGGTTGGGGTATTCTGATTTTCGCATGAATGGGTAGAAAACTTTCATATAGGATTCAACTGTCTTGTTTGATATTCGTTGACGTGTTCCTATTCTGCATACTCATAGAGGTCATACTTATAGGAAATCTCACACACTTCACTCAACCTGTCTAAAGCGTGTTTAAGTATTTTCTATACTTGTTTCCAGGTTTATTATTATGCACACTTAGACAGCATGCCTATAGGATAATTACATATTTTTTGCTACTGCCCATCTAGATACCATGTCTATAGGGTTTCAACTAATCAATCAATCGGTCGCTTCTATTGCTTTTAGTATGCTGCTCCTTTAGATATCATAACTATAGGATCATAATCAACTAATTAATTACTTTGTTGCTTTGTTGCATTGCTACACTTAGATGACATGGCTATAGGGATAAAGTAATATAAAATCAATTTCAATTGTCAACAATTAGAAATCCTGCCTATAGGATGCTATTACTCGTCTTAGACAGCATGATCAACATCGTTAACCCTGGGAATTTGAACAGTCTTACTGCCTCCATGCACGAATAATATAGATGTTATGACTATAGGTTTGTAATACCTTTAATCTGCAAATCTGTTAGCCTAAAATTATAATGTTGCATGTACACTGCTGGAAATCAAAATCACCTAGAAACCATGCCTATAGGACCTAACGATTATAATGCTTCTTAATTCTGAAACTGCCTACTGCCTAATCTACCGCGTGCATTCGTTGTTTATGTGTGGGGGTTAACTTGAGCCTTTTATTGCATTTATGTGAAGTCCTATGTGTTCTGAATGTGCGCTAGTTTTATCAATTTTTATCATCCTAAGTTGAGTCTAGAACCACCCAATAGTAGGTCCAACGCCTCCTGGACCATAGGCACGGGACGGGTAGTGCACGCATAGGACACGACCTAGAATTGAATTATAGTTCCTTTAAGTAAACAACTTTAATGGGTAGCAGGAGATGATAGTCTGTGCCTACTGAATAATATGAGCAACCCCTACCTCAAGGTAGTTGCAAAGTAATATTTATGTTGCACGAGGTGATCATTTAGGCTAAAAACTTAGGACCCCCATTCTTTTATATGTTTATTGTTCACACTTAGTCATCAAATATAGACTAATCAAGTTGTACCTTGTAACCTCTAAAGATTTGTATTAATCACCTATATAGTTTGATTTTTGCTCGATTCCTTTTACAGTTGTTCACGATAGAACCTTTAAATTCCTTGTCTTCCTTCACTTATATGATCGCTTAGGACAATGGTAATCCGATAATCCCACGTAGTTTAAACTTCGGCCGGGACCCACAGTTATGGGCCTCAAAGAGTACCTGACACCTTCTCTTTGAGGTAATTTGAGCCCTTACCCGATCTTTGGTGACACAGACTAGATAAAAAAGAGTTATTTGCAAATAGGTTCCCTAACGCACCTTAAAATTGTTAGGTGGGGACTCTTCTCTTTTAAAACCCATTTTAAAAGAGTTGTCACGTGTTGAAACTTGCTTTCGGGAGAAAACGGGGCGCGACAACTCTAAAAGTTAAATTATGAACTTTTGAGAAATTATTCATTAGTTTGTACCACCTTTGGCTAGTTTCGTATTGTTCGACACCAACTTGAGGCTTTTTAGAGCGATTTAAGGATCAGGAGTGGACTTGGGAATGAGGTAAGTCTCTTGCCTATCCTTGTAAGAGGGAATTAACCCCATAGGTATTTAAATTGTCATTTGCTACTAATTACGGGTGCTACGTGCGCACAAAGTGATGAGCGTCCGTGCGTAGCTAAAATTCATGTTATGTCCGGGTAGACATAGGCCTTTATTTATGCTATTACTTGCACTATTTGGACTCGACTTGCTAGTTTAATTGCTTGTATTAGTAAGTAAAAATTGGTTAAAAATTATATTAAATCGAGCTTCATTACTTACAGAATTGGCAGAATATTATTTATTGATGGAAATTATATTCTTTCATGGGCTTACCTCGGAGTTGTAAATATGAAATTCGAAATCCAAAGAGTTTCCCTATTCATGTGGATCGGACTGAACGCCTCGAAAATATTTAGATATATATTATGGGGTGCATCCATGGATCGGGCCGTGTTGTCACTCGGAGTTCGATTACACCTGATATGCCTTACATGACTTGAGAATTTATAAATACATGTTAAGCCCTCACATTTTGAGATTAGTATGAGATATTTGGGGCTTTTAATTGTTATTTGATAAATGGTCATTTTATTATTGCCCTTTTATTCCATCATTGATATTGTATTTCATGCCTATTAGATAATCTTGTACATTCTGTATATTGCCCACTAGTAAGTGTCGAAGTCGACCCCTAGTCACTACTTCTTAGAGGTTACACTAGATACTTACTGGGTGCATGTTATTTATGTGCTCACGCTATACTTCTGGACAAATTGTGCAAGTTCTGAGGCATGTGCATCTAGAGTTATGTCACGACCCAAAATTCCACTAGTCGTGATGGCACCTAACCCAACCAGCTAGGTAAGCTAATTAACAACTATCCAATTAAATGATATTTATTAAGAGAAAAGAACATAATAAAATTGCCTTTATACAAAGAATTCCCCAAGGACTGATAGTACAAATCATGAAATTCTAAGATATAGAGTTTACAAAGCTGGTTTGAAATAAAATACACCATCTGTTTGAAGTATACATGAACAGATTTGAAAAACTAAAGCTACCAAGATCAAAAGGCAGCTATGACTGGAACGCAGGTACATCTCCAAATCCAGCTCTCGCCGTACTTAGCAACATCAACATCCAACATCTGCACGCAAGGTGCAGAAGTGTAGTATGAGTACAACCGACCCGATGTACTTAATAAGTAACAAACCTAACCTTAGGTTGAAAGTAGTGACGAGCTGGGACATGGGTCAGGGTCCAACTCCAATAACCAGTCGCGGTTCATAACAATATAATAAAAATGGTACAAGAAAATAACTCAGAGATAAGATGCTCAACTCGTTCACAGTTACGACAAATAGGCATGCTTTTCAAGTATAATAGTAAATCCCAAATCTTAGACCGAAAAACACCAAGGACATATGAGTAAGTTCAAAAATTGTGATTTTCCCAAAAAATCTTTTAACAATAAATAAGATGTTTCATTTCTCAGATAGCATGAGGAAAATACATCTCAATGCCTACATGTCAATGTGTATCTGAACTCATGAATGATGCAATATCATACATCATGAGGAGAGTGCATCTCTATGCTCGCATCTCAAGTATGCATGTCAAATGCAATGCATCTCAGTGATGAAATCATGTAACACACTCTCAGAGTACTCAATCTCATGGTCTCACTCTCTCACTCATCACGCTCAGTACTCAGCACTGTACAGGGCGGATATCCAGCCCAAACAAACATGAATAAATCCTCACACTCAGTCACTCAATATTGTACAGGGCAGATCTAGCCCAAAATCAATAGCAACTGACATTCAGTCACTCAGTACTGTATAGGGAAAATCCAACCCAGGGTAGATCCATCCCAAATATAAAGGTTTAGGGCAGATCCAGCCCATGGCAGATCTAGATCAAATACAAATAATCGCTAGCAACTGCGCCCACTATGGATGTGCAGAATCGGGAGGGGCGGATCCACCCCTAGCGCTATGATAAGCCAAATCCTACTATGAATCAATAAAGCATATCGCGGCGTGCAACCCGATCTCATAAATATCACTCATAACAGGCCCTCGGCCTCACTTAGTCATCAATCTCTCCAGTCTCTCGGGCTCACAACACTTATGCTAAGTAGCCCAAATCAATGATATGAGATGTGATAATATACAATAACAGAGACTGAGATATGATATGTAATGATGAATGCGACTGAGTACAGAACAACAATTAGGCAAATAACTCAACAGCAAAGAACGACCACTGTGGGTCCCAATAGTACCAGCATATAGCCTAAACATGATTTCTAGCATAACTTACAGCTCAAGTGCTCTAACATATAGAGTACAGTAAAAAATGCAGATAAGATAGCTACACTATTCTATAAAATCGACTAAATGATAATTCACACGGTGCACGCCCACACACTCGTCACCTAGCATGCGCGTTACCTCAACATCACTCACATAATACGTAATTTGGGGTTTCATACGCTCAGCACCAAGTTTAGAAGTGTTATTTACCTCGAATAAGTCAAATCCAATACCGAGCAAGCCAAGCGATGCTCAAAAAATACCACCACGCGCGTCCCAACCTCTAAACGGCTCGAAACAAGCCTAAAGCAACTCAAGAACATCAAATCATGCCTAAGAAAACCATTCCAAATGACAAAGGTCGAATCTTTAATTAAAACCCCAAAGTCAACCAAAAAGTTAAACCTGGGCCCGCAACTCGGAACTCTACAAAACTCATAAAATCCGACAACCCATTCAATTATGAGCCCAACCATACTAGTTTCACCAAAATCTGACTCCGAATCGATATTCAAAACTCAACAATTCACTCTAAGAAACTTTGAACAAAAAAAAGCCAATTTTCTCTTTAAAATTCACAATCCAATTACCAAACAGGAAGATAGATTCATGAAATATAACCAAAACGAGTAGAGAATACTTACCCCAATCCCTATGGTGAATATCACCTCAAATATTGCCCAAATCCAAGCTCCCCAACTCAAAAATATAACCAAATGAACAAACCCTCGATATTAAATATTTTTTTCCGTTGTTCTACCCGTTTTGTGTACCAAACAATCTCAAAACTCGCTTTTGATGCATCTAATGGACTCCTTATAAAATTCCAGTCAAGTTAGGCTTTTGAATCACTTAATTTGACCTTATAATGAAAGAGATATGTTGGTTTCAATATTTGGAAAGAGTGCAAATTTTTAAATACGAAGTCAGTAGCAATTCGTAATTAATCTTAAAAATATCTGGCAACCTAATTCTTAGTAAAATGACCATAAATTCCTCACACGATGTCAAAACTTGATGATTCCAGTTGCTATGGTTCCAAAATTACGATATTGATCTAATGCTTCAATCAAAACAGAAATTGGAGCACATTAGCTTAATGTGGTACCATTTATGCTTGAAGAAACGACATCGAAATATCAAAACGAGTGCAACACAACCCAAACCTATCCGAAACTCACCCGAACCCCTCGGGGCCCCGTCCGAACATACCAACAAGCTCCATAACATAACATGGACCTACTCGAGGCCTCAAATCACGCATAACAACATCGAAATGATAAAGCGCACCTCAAATCAAACTTAATAAACTTTTGAACTTTCAACTTCCAAAACCCAAGCCGAAACATATCAAATCAACCCGGAATGAACTCAAATTTTGCACATAAGTCCCAAATTACATAACGAAGCTATTCCAATTCCCGGAACCACAATTCGAATTCGATATCCTCAAAGTCAACTCTCGGTCAAACTAATGAACTTTCCAAACCTTCAAATTTCCAACTTTTGCCAATTAGCACCAAAACCTTCTAGAAATATCCAAATTCAAATTCGGGCATTGCCCGAATCCGAAATCACCATTCGGACCTAACGGAATCATCAAAACTCCGTTCCGGGGTAAAATACTAAAAAATCAAACTCAGTCAACTCTTCCAACTCTAAAGCTTCAATCATGAAATTTATTCTTCCAAATCAATTCCGAATAACCTGAAAATCAAAACTGACAATTCACACAAGTCATAATACATCATACGATGCTGCTCAAGACTTCAAATAGCTGAATAGAAAGCAAATGCTCAAAACGACGGATCGAGTCGTTACATCCTCCCCTACTTAAACATACATTCGCCCTCGAACGTGCCAAGAGTCGTTCTAAAACCATCAAACCGCCGTGTAACCTTACCATGAACATACCCGGGGGTGATCCCACGTCACCCTAACCCGTATAAGCCTGAGAACACAACATAACTGAAGATCATTACTCCAACCTTAGACCGTATACCTTAGAATCCAATTTCCACATCCATAATTCCTTACCATACCCGAATCTCTCACCTACACATTATATAAGTCTAAAAAAGTTGTATCGAGCCATAACCATAACCCAAGATGTAATCAAATGATGTACCACATAACTCAGATGCTTACAGCAATAAATGTCATATCAAACCAAACCTCGTTCTAAAACTTTCGTACATTGTCGATTATGAAAGAAACACATAGAAACATTTAACCACTTATCAAGTCAACAAGTCATGGAGCCCTCTCTTGTACAATCAGAACCAAGACAAATCCTAAGCCGACTTCCGATATTATTCCTCCATACATACTGTAATCAAATCTGATAGTATCCATTTTAGGTATATTGACCTTATATCATCAAACGCATCCATTCTATTGACATGCCACACCAATATAACATAACACCACAACCATGCAATCTGTGTACCAATAAGCAACAATTCAAATGTACTCAACATGGGGAAAAAATGACTCAAATGAGAGAACTGTCCCGCAAGTTCAACAAGCACCACCATAACCGCAATGCCATGTGTCCTTCATACATAGTAGAACCAAGATACATGAATCTAACAGAAAGAATCATATCTCAACATAACTCTGCTGCAATGCATGACCCCATCCGAATAATGGTCTATATAAAATACCTCAAGCTACCATGCCCAAAATCAACAACCACGCGCAATTCAAAATAAAGTACCCAATGTGCATGACCATAACCACAGAGTAACAAATAACACAATACCACAGTCCAAAAAGAACATAAACAATGCACAATCAGTCATTCACGCCCTAATATCCATCCCGCTCAAATTCCGCTATAAGGACCAAATGGAACTGCACCATGTGTGCATGTAACCAATGAATCACAACTCCTCGTAGCATAGAAGAGTAACTCATAGAACATATCAGACATGAATAAGCTCACACTAACCGGATGGCACATCCCTCAACAATAGCAGTACGGATCCAATCAATCCGACCCGATATAGAATACACTTCCTCATTAGGCCTACCAATGGGCCCCCAAATCAACCTTGGTCATCTACAAATAGATAATTAACTCTCCGAAGGTCCAATATGACCTAACCATAACACATACTATCAACTGGCTTGGCCATATCTTCACATTCCGCAACCACGAAACAACCTGCTTCTTAGAACTATCAGTCCACAAATCCATAGAACACACGAATCACCGCATCTGATCCCAAATCCACCGCCTAAATGTCTAACACATCTCTCATACACGATCATCCCACGAGGAATACTTCTATTATTCTTCTGTGCCACATAGAAAAATCTGACCATCAGTAGTCGATCAACCAGGTGAGTACCGCAATACCAATGAAGCATCCGTAAGTCAAATCACAGTGCGCCTTCTGAATTTACACTCTACTCAGGTAATACCAATTAGTAATAGCATTCATCTAAGCATCTAAAACCATCCACATTGTTCACGATTCACGACCTCCCCTTCAAAACTGGTCTATGACCTTGCACATGCAAATCTCAATCCCACACAGCACACCTTATCTACCATATCATCATATGAAAAGTACGAGAATCTCATAATCAACTCTGAGTCACCAGAACAATACATACCCTATCAATTAAAAATATTCCATTTGTTTCCATCCAGGAGAAAATCACAATACGTAACATGCTCTTCACGCCGGTAGGAAATATTCATCTCAAATCGTGGTCGTCGAAAACTCTTCGAAACCCATTTGCACATAACCAAACCATTAGAGCTGAATCTCTCTAACTCAACCAGGCCACGTAGGTCAACAAAACCTAAGAGAATGACCACAAAACACATGTAGAGACTGGCCTCATCATATGTATCCAAAGGACCGATCATATCCATTATCGTGCTGATCCAACCTACTACCAAGCTATCCTATTTCTCCGAGTTCCTTCCGAATTACCCTCAAGTTGACACTTCCCCTTGACAGAACACCACGATCATCCACCAAAATACACCAAATGAGACCCTAGCATAAAACCACACCGCCCTAAGGCCCATAAGCTTTTGTATTCCCTCTTAGCACCCCAAAATATCATAATCGAGACACCCACTCTGAAGAGACCTCATGTGAACCTAAAATTATTTCCTTTACCTTCCTGATACTGAAATATAGAATCCATAATTATACCGAAATACAGTGTGTCCTGACACAATGCAGATCCTAGATCTTGCTATATACAACTCCGAATAAATCTCAATTGTTACATATAAATCTTGAATCCATTAGAACCTTCTCGAGAGTCATCTACTCTGCTCAAATCTCAATTGCACCACCCAAACGGGCCGAACGACTTGTGCCCCATTAGCACAATAACACCCAAAGAAGTAATCCACACCTCTAAATAACCGAGTAAATTCCTACTCCATGCGCACTACATCCTTCATGAATAACCACTCAATCATTCAAAGATTCACATATAACCATAAAGTGTAATACAACCTGCATCTAGAAATTCCCTCACTCGAGTCATCCTCGATCTCAACCTCTGCAAGTCATAACTGGATCCCAAGTATGCCTCAGACCGAAACCAATACAATATGTAACCATGAAACCAAATCTTCGATAGCAGACTCCCCCACTTGGCTCAAATCCATAGATCAAAACACTCGATAACTCACAATGCCCATACTTTATTACATCTATAGTACCGCAGTAAGATTCAACTAAATCCTTCATAAGCTCATGTAACACAAATCATATAATACCTCAAATCATCTGCAATCTCACATTCATCTTCGTGACGGTCAGGTCAACTATTACAACCAATCCAAACTCAAATCGTAATACCCATAACCCACTAGTAGAAAAGAAGTCCTCCTCACAACCTCATAAGGATCACCCGTCCGTAGATTACCCCGCAAGTTATAACCCACATGCTTAGCCTCAAACTGACATCTCTCTATAACCTTTCATAGCCACAACTACTCCACAATCACTTAATCTTCCTGAGTCTGAACTCATCAATAAGACATGAAAATCTATTTCGTTCCATAATTAAACAACATGAAAAAAAAATCTTTCAACACGCTCATAAATCGAGACTATACGTCACATAAAGACATAAATCAAGCACTCAATAGTCCTTTTTACATCTCAAGAAAATTCTTCTCGTCACATTCAAACCGCCTGAACACATTCCGCCGTTACATCATACTCATTATATAGCCATCCAGCCACTCATCGAGCCACAAATTCCACTCAAAAGAACATTACCGGACATATAAGTGCAAAATCACATGCTCACACAACCGAAATCCCCGTGCTCAAGCTACAGTCAAAACCCGGCCTCCAGTTCTCTAGACCGGCCCATCATCAGCACACTGAAATCACATCTCGCACCTTATCCATAAGCCGTCTATGCACACCTTATCAGTTATGTTTCAAGCTGAATCGATGTTGCACGATAAGGAATGAAATATGGGAAGTTTATCCTAAACACCCTGTAGCCTCTCGAAGATAGGTATGGAAGTCATCATACCGATCCCCAAGACTCGACTAGACACTTGCTCATGACTTGTAAAACCTATGAACCTAGAGCTCTGATACCAGCTTGTCAAGACCCAAAATCCCATTAGTCGTGATGCCACCTAACCCAACCCGCTAGGTAAGCCAATTAACAATTATCCAATTTAATGAGATTTACTAAGAGAAGAAAAGATAATACAACTGCCTTTATGCAAAGAATTCCCTAAGGACAGGTAGTACAAATCATGTGCTTTTAAGATATAGAGTTTACAAAGTTGGTTTGAAATAAAATAAACCATCCGTTTGAAATATACATGAACGTACAGATTTGAAATACTAAAGCTACCAAGATCAAGAGGCAGCTATGACTGGAACGCAGGTACATCTTCAATTCTAATTCCCGTCGTACTCAGCAACATCGGTATCCAACATCTGCACACAAGGTGCAGAAGTGTAGTATGAGCACAACCGACACCATGTACTCAATAAGTAACAAACATAACCTTAGGTGGAAAGTAGTGACGTGTTGGGACATGGGTCAGGGTCCAACTCCAATAACCAGGCACAGTTCATAACAATATAATAAAAATGGTACAAGAAAATAACTCAGAGATAAGATGCTCAACTCGTCCACAGTTACAGAAAATAGGCATGTTCTTCAAGTATAACAGTAAATCCCAAATCTTTCACCGAAAAACACCAAGAACATATGAGTAAGTTCGAAAACTTTGATTTTCCCAAAAAATCTTTCAATAATAAATAAGATGTTTCATTTCTCAGATAGCATAAGGAAAATATATCTCTATGCCTACATGTCAATGTGTATGTGAAATCATGAATGACGCAATACCGTACAACATGAGGAGAGTGCATCTCTATGCTTGTATCTCAAGTATGCATGTCAAATGCAATGCATCTCAGTGATGAACTCATGTACCCACACTCTTACAGTACGCAATCTCATGGTCTCACTCTCTCACTTATCACCCTCAGTACTCAGCACTGTACAGGGCGGATCCAGCCCAAACAAACATGAATAAATCCTCACACTCAGTCACTCGGTACTGTACAGGGCAGATCCAGCCCAAATCAATAGCAACTGACATTCAGTCACTCAGTACTGTATAGGGCAACTCCAGCCCAAAGTAGATCTTGCCCAAATATAAAGGTTTAGTGCAGATCCAATCTAAATATAAATAATTGCTAGCAATTACGCCCACTGTGGATGTGAAGACTCCGGAGGGGCCCATCCATCCCAAGCGCTATAATATGCCAAATTCTGACATAAATCAATAAAACATGTTGCTACGTGCAACTCGATCCTATAAATATTACTCACAACATGCCCTCGTCCTCACTCAATCATCAATCTCTTCAGTCTCTCGGGCTCACAACACTCATGTTACACAGCCCAAATCAATGATACGAGATGCAACAATATACAATAACAGAGACTAAGACACAATATGTAATGATGGATGCGACTGAGTACATAACTGCAATTAGGCAAATAACTCAACTGCAAAGAACGACCACTGTGGGTCCCAATAGTACCAGCATATAGCCTAAACATGATTTCTAGCATAACTTACAGCTCCAGTGCTCTAACACATAGAGTACAGTAAAAATGTTCAGATAAGATAGCTACGTAGTTCCATGGAATCGACTAAATCACAATTCACACGCTGCATGCCCGCATGCCTATCACCTACCATGCATGTCACCTCAACATCAATCAAATAACACGCAATTCAGGGTTTCATACCCTCAGCACCAATTTTAGACATGTTACTTACCTCGAACAAGCTAAATCCAATACCGAGCAAGCCAAGCGATGCTCCAAAAATGTCATCCCACGCGTACCGACCTCCGAACGACTCGAAACTAGCCAAAAGTAACTCAAGAACATCAAACCATGCCTAAGGAAACAATTCCAAATGACAAGGTTGAATCTTTAATCAAAACCCAAAAGTGAACCAAAACGTCAAACCCGGGCCCGCACCTCAGGACACAACAATACTCGCAAAATCTGATAACCCATTCAATTATGAGTCCAACCATACTAGTTTCACCCAAATTCGACTCCGAATCAATGTTCTATGAAATATTGGACAAACACCCCCCCCCCCCGCCAATTTTTCCTTTAAAATTCACAATCAATTACAAAAATAAAAATAGATTCACAAATATAACCAAAACCGAGTAGAGAATACATACCCCAATCCATATGGTGAAAATCGCCTGTAATGTTGCCCAAATCCGAGCTCCCCAACTCAAAATATGACGAAATGAACAGACCCTCGATATTAAATATTTTTGCCTAGCCGTTCTACCTCATTTTATGTGCCAAAAGATCTCGAAACTCGCTTTTGATACCTCCAATAGATTTCTTGTAAAATTTCGGTTAAGTTAGGCTTTTGAATCACTCCATTTGACCTTATAATGAAGGAGATATGTTGGTTTCAATATTTGAAAATAGTACAGATTTTTAAATACGAAGTCAGTGGCAATTTTGTAATTAATCTGAAAAAAATCTTGCAACCCAATTCTTAGTAAAATGACTATAAATTCCTAATATGATGTCGAAACTTGATGATTCCAGTTGCTATGGTTCCACAATTACGATACGAATCTAATGCTTTAATCAAAATAGAAATTGGAGCTCATTTGCTTAATGTGGTACCATTTATGCTTGAAGAAACGACATCAAAACATTAAAACGAGCGCAACGCAACCCAAACCTATCCGAAACTCACCCGAGATCCTCGGGATCCCGTCCGAACATACCAATAAGTCCCATAACATATCACAGACCTAATAGATGCCTCAAATCACACATAACAACTTTGAAACGACGAATCGCACCTCAAATCAAACTTAATGAACTTTCAATTTCCAAAACCCGCGCTGAAACATATCAAATCAACACGGAATGAACTCAAATTTTGCACACAAGTCCCAAATGACGTAACAAAGTTATTCCAATTCCCGGAATCATAATCCAAATTCGATATCCTCAAAGTCAACTTTCGGTCAAGCTTACGAACTTTTCAAACCTTCAAATTTCCAACTTTTGCCAATTAGCGCCGAAACTTTCAAGAAATATCCAAATGCAAATACGGGCATACGCCCTAGTTCAAAATCACCATTCGGACCTACTGGAACCATCAAAACTCCATTCCGGGGTCAAATACTAAAAAATCAAACTCTGTCAACTCTTCCAACTCTAGAGCTTCAATGATGAAATTCATTCTTCCAAATCTATTCCGAATAAACTGAAAATCAAAACCGACGATTCACACAAGTCATAATACATCATACGATGCTGATCAATACTTCAAATAGCCGAACGGAGTGCAAATATTCAAAACAACCGATCGGGTCATTACAAGTTTGTCTGGGCGTGCATTCGCATTATTAGAAGGCTTAGTCGTGAGCTGCTTTTCACATGCTCCGTTCTGCATCACCCAGAGCCTTCTCTTGTTATGTTTTATCATTTCTGTCTATTTTGTTTCAGACAGTAATTCTTAGAGAGTTTTGTACATTCTACTAGTTTGCTTATGCACTTGTGGAACTGGGTTTTAGAAATATTCTAGTAGATATTATATGATTTTGAGTATTAAATTCATTATTTTACTCTTTTGTTAATTTATACTTTACATTACTACGATCACATATCAATCGTTCTCTTATGAAATAAAATCAATTACTTTAAAAAATATTCAAAAATGAACAATTACGTGGATAGTTCATCATTGGCTTGCCTAGCGAAAACGTTGAGCGTCATCACGGTCTATAGTGGGAATTGGATCGTGACATCCGGTTTTGTGTTTATAAACTTCCTGACAAATAGTACATCTTACATAATTTCTATCTTCTTCTAGTTTTTCAAATAATTGTCAACATTTACTTCTTAATATTCGACTCTTCTTAATAGGGAGAAGAGGCCTACCTATATTACAGTTACCACGACCGCCATTCCCAGTATTTTGACTAGAAGTACCAGGTGTAGGTGGTGTTGTTTAATAATTATTAGGCAACTTAATATCATCTATACCGTGATCTTCTTGTATGCTCATAGTCTACATTTATATTTTCAGGTGAACTTTCAGAAATATGTGAAAAACTACTAGAAGAACCACCACCACCTCTTATTATTTTTAGTATTTTTACTCTTAATAGTATCACTACCACCTTACTAGTAAACGCTTTTTTGGCCACTCTAAAATATCCATTATGCAAATTAAATTAATAATTCTAATAATAAAATCAAAATAAATACCAAAGAAGAAAAAGAGATGGAACGAGAGTACCGAGAGTCCGGATGCCACACTAAATGTGATATCACACACTTCTATTGATATTTGATGATACCACACTTCATTTGATAATTATAATTTTGTGGTGGCTACTGTAAATAATTGATAAAATTTAAAATAATAATTAATTGAGACTTTGAGAGCAATAAGCAATTCAATAATAAAGAGGGAATTGAGAGAGAATTAGAATAGAAGAAGAGACCAAGTTGTGAGGAAAAGTGAAGAAGAGGGGGGCAATTTTTAGTTTTTAAAAGGCTAAAAATATAATTTATTAATTTTTAGGGGTAGGGGCTATTTTATTAAAGGGTAGGCCGAAATGGTCTTTTCTTGCAAAAACAGTCGTTGCCCACCAATCATCTCAGATTTTGACCGTTAGCCGGTCAGTTTTTTTATTTAAAAAAAATTCATAACGGCTGTCGGGCTGGATCGGGTTGGAACCCGGTTAAAACCCATTAAAGGATTACCAGGCTAGCCGGATTTTGGGGCACCAGTTGCCAAAAAGAGCCCGACCCCTTCCGGAACAACCCCCTACCTTAGCCAATCTGTCCCACCCCTTACTGGACAGGACCGACCCAGGTTGTACCGGGTCGAACCAGGTTATTAGTTGGCAGGCCCGGCCCGGCCCGGCCCGATCCAATTAATACCTTTAGTCTAAAGAATACTTTTATATATATATATATATATATATATATATATATATATATATATATATATATATATATATATATATATATATATATATATATTCCTTTTCTTAAGAAAAAAGAAAGAATTGATCTTAGTAATTCAAAGACACGTCTGACATACCAAGAACGTGGAGACATTTCTTCTATATTTCGTAAAAATAAATTCCTATAAGAATACCTTTTCTCAAATTTCTAAATTGATCTGAGACAAGTTAAACTAGTATTTCAAGTCTAGTCTTGAGGATTATTAAGTCTAAACCCCAAATAAGTCTAAAGTAGGTGGCATTTGTAGGCATCTAAGTTTTATTGGATTTAAATCCATAAAGTTATTTGGAATATATTTTAAATTATAATAATCCAAATAAGTATTATAGGTTAATATAATTAGATTTTAGCTAAGTACAATAAATGAGTTGCAATAAATAGATCCAAATATATTGGGCCAGCCCATGCAAGTAGGGCTATAAATGATGAGCCCATTTCATTAAGCCCAAAAAAACTATATTTTCCTAGAGGCCCAGTTTAGTGCCACGTGTCAAATGACGTGGTATGCCGAGTCAAACAGAAGAGTTAATAGGATCATGTCACATGTCAAAATGACAACGCATGCCAAGTCAAATTAAAAGGCCAATGAAATCATGCCACATGTGCAAGTGACATGTTCTGGCCAATCAAATGCAACCTTGTCACGCTTCAATCTGATTGGTCAAAATGAGTTTGTTCTCATCACAACTCTTCTCTTCCACAAATATAAATAGGGATCTTCATAACTCAAATAAAGGGCACCAGAAATTATAACAAGTAAGAGAGAGCTCGTGGATCAAACGGCGTAAATTCTTCTACAAGCTTCGAGTTTCAAGCAATCAAGATCAAGTCCAAGAAATCAACTTCAAGCTCAAGAACGAAGAACAAATGAAGGTTCAAGGAGGACGAGTTCAAATCAAAGTTCGTGCTAGTTGAATTCAAGGTCATCATTCGTGAAGACACGCATAAATTCAAGATCAAACTCAAAGGCCCTTGAATTTATCTTAGAAAAGAAGAACTAGAGGATTCATAGAAATTATAACACTGATATCGTTTGAAATGAAATATTACAATTGTTGCAATATTTTTTGGTGTCAATTATTTTCTTGACGCAATTTTATTGTCTATAGCATACAAATAGTCAATGGACTAATATTCATAGTATTTTATGAGTAACTGGCTAATATTAGTAGCAATTTTGCTTGGAAAGGCTAAATTAGGTATAGTTTTCTAAGAGATATGGGTTCTATGAATTTTATCATTAAAACATAAGTTTTTAATATGACATTACATGTCAAATGAGTTTTTTTTTTTTTTTTTGAGCCAAAAAAGTAATAGTTAGGCTCGTTATTATTCCAAAAAAAATAAAAAGCAAAAGTAACGTTGATAGATTATTTCATAAGTTGAGCAATCATTCATAAGTTGATAGAAAATCCGAATACATGTGTACGACATGAAAACCATGTACTTTGTAAATACTATCTCTAACAATTACTCCTTCCGTCCAATTTATGTGAACATAACTTCTTTTTAATTGGTGCCAAAAAGAATGGCTCATTTCCTTATTTAAAAATAATTTATCTTTATGCAATGATCTATAGCCACACAAAATATATATGTCTTATTTTACACTGTAAGTTTAAAAGTTTTCTCTCTTTTTTTATACTCTGTATCCAGTCAACATAAATTAAAACGGAGAGAGTATTATTTTTGAAATTATGTGTCACAACTTGACTATAATGCAATCATAGTGAAAGTTGAATAGTTAAGTCCTTAAACAATACCGAAGAGCCAAGAGTAGCAAATATATTAGTACTTATAATCGGTAACGAATCTCAAAGTCCTACCATCAAAATTTTCAACGGGGAGTCTGAATATTAGTATTATTATTGATTCAACTTTCTATGGTGTATGCTACTGCTGTTTTTTTATTCATTAAATTATACATTTATCTATCTTAAACAGATGTTCAGAGAATAGATCTAACAATTAAAAGTGTGACGTAGTGGTTCTCTTTTTCTTTTTGTTTTTTCCTTCTTTAAGATGGGTGGTACCTTCCTCCTTATCACTCAAAAAGGCTCAAACAGTCCTCTATACAACACAAATTCAGCAAAAAAATAAGTGAGATAGAGAGAGAAAGGGGAGATGGGGTTCACAGAGAAACAAGAAGCTATGGTGAAGGATTCTTGGGAAAACATGAAGCAAAATATTCCTCAACTCAGTCTTCGTTTCTTCTCCTTGTGAGTACCACTTATATATATATATATATACACACACTTTTATCTAGTCTGGATTTGCTACTGCGCGTAAAAGTGTGATGCATACAATATATTTTTTCCCTATTTGGGCTTCAATATATTTGTCCATTTGATATAAAAGGGAAGGTAATTTTAATGTGGCCGATTTGACAGGATCTTGGAGATAGCACCAGCAGCAAAGAACATGTTCTCATTCTTGAAGGATTCGGACGAAATTCCTCAGAACAATCCTAAACTTAAAGCCCATGCTGTTAAAGTTTTCAAGATGGTTAGTAGTTATATATATAAACATTTTTTTCCATTTTATCTTCCTTTTAAGCAAGGATCTCCATTCGTCATTTTTTTGGATATGTTCTTAGAATTAATTTGATGCAACATATTCAATAATATTGTCTTATGGTGCTTAATTGGACATTTCGAAAAATATTATCAAGTGTATTTTAAAAAGTTCGCGGTAACATATATTGAAATTATCACAATCTCTACGTACCTCATATTTCCCAACGAAGGATAAGGACCGTGGCATGCACATGCTCACTTCGTCTGGTTATACGCATTAGCTTGGAAGTTTCTGCTTGCATTTTCCGTCTTACTATTTTATATTTTTTTTCTTTTCATGGAAGTTTCTTGAAAAGTTTATTGGTTACTCCACTACTTTTTATTTCATTTTATATGAACTCCAATCCAAAGAATCATTATCTTTCTATCTTTATTTTATGATCATATAAGTACCATGACATATTCTGACTAAGGATAGTTTTGGTATGTGCTAAAAATTAATTTTTCCTCTTAAACTTCGTGTCCAATAAACAGTGGCGGATGTACATGGATACTTATGGGCACTTGAGCACCCATTGCTTTTAACCAAATTTAATAAATTTGCATAGGCAATTATAAAAATAATTAGATAAATATAGAGTGAACACCCATAACTAAACTTTTTTTCCTCTTCTTTCGAATTTTTTATCGGCGAGCACCCATCACTTTAAAATTCTAGATCCGCCACTGCCAATAAAACATCGTTATATAAAAATAAAACTTAGGGAATATTCAATAATTAGGAAAGTAAAGTATTTTCACTAAAATCAAACAATTATATATAATAATCCAAAAAAGAAAAGAAAAGAAAAGAGAAAAGACTAATATAATGGTTGAATATTTATAGACATGTGAATCGGCCGTTCAACTGCGGGAGAAGGGTGAAGTGGTGGTTGGTGAGACTACGCTCAAGTACTTGGGATCCGTCCATCTCCAAAAGGGAGTTATTGACCCCCACTTTGAGGTAATTTTTTATTTCCCCATAATAAATAAAAAAAACAAAGAATTTTTAACTTCTATATAATTAAAAAAACATTTATATATATGACTGCGTTTGTGTATTAATGTAGGTAGTAAAAGAAGCATTATTGAGAACAGTGAAAGAAGCAATGGGAGAGAAATGGAGCGAAGAGATGAAAGAAGCATGGGGAGAAGCCTACGACCAGTTGGCTGCTGCCATTAAAGCTGAGATGCACGTTGAGGCTGCTGCAGCCTAGGCCTAGCGTTCATGTTCTTTGTTTCTTATGTATGTGTGGATTATATTTTGTCCTTTATCCGTTCACTTTTACTTGGCAGATATACTAAAAATAAATTTTCAATTTTACTTGTCACTTTACGCATACAAAGAGAAGATAACTTTTTTTTCCTGTTGTATCCACAGTATTTATTACTCATTTCAAATCATTTTCTCAAATCCAATAAAATATGCATCCATTATTATGGGTATCATGATAAATTATGCACTTCATTTATTATTTCTTAAGGGGCGTCAAAAGTCAAAACGTGCCAAGTAAAAGTGAACAGAATGAGTACGTTACAATGAAGAATCTTAGTTAATTGTCCCTTCCAAAAATGAATAAATGGGTGTGCTTGATCATACATATTCCTCCACTTTGGATACTTAATTATCATATACTTCATCGTTTACTTTTACTTGTCCACTATATTAGAAATACATTTTTACTTTTACTTGTCCAGCTTAGCAAATCAAGATAAAGGCAAAAAAATTTCTTGTTTTACCCTTATCATTAACTACTCATTCTCCAAATTATTTTTCGATACTTTTTCAAATGTTGTCATTATTATGGGTAATCGTAAAATACATAATTTACCCTGATGTCCTTGTTCTCCTTGAGACAAGAATGGCTGCCTATTGGGTTGTCAACCTCTATATAAGCTTGTCACTAAAATCATAGTGAATAGGATAAAGTCCTTACTCCAGACCATTATTGGGCCATCTCAGGACAGTTTCCTATCTAACAGAAGAGCTGCTGATAATACCATAATTGTTCAGGAGTACATCACTCATTTCCAAAAAATGAAAGGAAAGAATGCTAACATGATCCTCAAGATAGGCTTAGAGAAATCCTTTGACAGACATCAGTGGTCTTTCATCAAGGACTCCCTAATGTTCTTCAAGTTCCCACCAATATTGACAAATTTGATCCTATCATGTATATCCACTAGCTCCATATCCACCCTAGTCAATGGGAGCCAAACTAAGCCTTTCAATCCTACAAGAGGAATCATCCAGGGAGACCTCATATCCCCATACCTATTCATTATTTGCATGGAGAGGCTCTCAAGGAACATTGACCAGGCAGTCCTGAGAAAAGACTGGTTTCCAATCACCATCAGTAGGAATGACCCAAAAAATCTCTCACCTTTTCTTTGTTGATGATCTCACACTCTTTGGTAGAGCCAATAAAAAGAGTTGTGATGATATCCTGGCTACCTTAGATGAGTTTAACAGTGCATCAAGCCAAAAGGTTAACTTCCAGAAATCCAAGGTCATCTTCTCAACCAATTACAAATAAGATTGGGCTGTTAGCTGCAGCTCAATGCAAGGAATTAGGAAAAGCAAAGATTTTGGTAAGTACCTAAGTTTCCCCATCTTCCATAAAAGGCCTACCAACAGAGATTTTCAATTCATCATTGATAGTATGAATACTAGGTCGGTAGGCTAGAAAACTAAAATGTTAAACATGTTGGCCGTACAACTTTGGCCAAATCTAGTCTGGGGAGCATTCCCAGCCATGTGATGAACTATATAAAGTTACCCTCTCACATCACCAACTAGATAGATAAAATCCAAAGAAACTTTATATGGGGAACAACTGCACATGATCAAATTGGATACTATCACTTAGCCTAAGAACAGGGGGTCTGGGCCTTCAACAAGCCCACATGAAAAACAAAGCTAGCCTAACCAGTCTAGCTTGGAGACTATACAAGAACACTGACACTATGTGGGCTAGGGTACTGATTGGGAAATACTGTAGTGGTAACCATCCTAGATCTAAACCTAAACTAGGACTTGGCAATGTATTCAGGAAGGATCCCTAATATGCAGCCCCTCAACACAATCCTCCAGGGGCCTTGGCATAACCTGACTTGACCATTAAGATCGACTCCATCCTCAGCAATGGGGAATGGAACCTCGATGTTATTCACTACCCCATCCCCAGGGACATTAAGTGTGTTATTCAATCCACCTTAATCCATATTTCTAGCAACTCTGAGGATAAACTTATTTGGAACCTCAATGAAAATGGGCTTTCAGCTCCATATCTGCCTACAACCTGATTAGCTCTGAGCTAAACCCCAGTACCAGTCCTGATGATTACTTTGGCTGGATTTGAAATCTAAAGGTCCCTATAAGATAAAAATCTCCACTTGGATGATGCAACATAACAGACTTCCCACTACCAAGCACCTAAACAACATAGGCTTAAATATAAGCCCAATATATCACTTGTGCTTCTCTGGAGTGGAAGACATAAATCATATCTTCTTTGAATGTACAAATGCCAGAACATTCTGGTAGTCCCTATCCCTAAAGTGTACTAACAAGACCTCTCATCCACACCTTGTGTTTTCAATGGTCCACTGGGAGGATACATGGCAAAAGGTCAAGAACATGCAGTTTAACAATGCTATCAGCTGGAAATCCATTCTTCCTTTCTGTTTCTGGAGCCTATGGCTCACTAGAAACAACAATCTTTTTGAAAATAATAAGAACTTTGCCCCTGTTAAAAAAATCATTGCCAAAGCCACTAAATACTATCATGTGGATGTCCAACCAGGGATAAAGGTGAAACAACTGCAATCCACATCAAATGGGAGCCACCACCTCCTGGATCCTATAAGCTCAACGTTAATGGGTTTGCTTGCCAAAATCAAGAGTAGGAGGGGCTGGGGTGTCAATAGGAATAGCAGGGGTGACTGGATACTAGGATACATGAGAGGCTTACCACATACCACAAGCTTAGAGGCTGAACTTCAAGATCTATGGCAGAGACTCAAAATAGCCTTTGAGCACAAACTCACACCTCTACAAATATGCATTGATTCTGAATTTTAAGGATGATAAATAAGGGAAACCTGCACTTTAACTCTATTATCTTTGAATGCAGGTCATTGATGGAGCAACTGGGGAACCCAGTACTAGGACATAATTTCAGAGAGCTTAATCAGGTGGCGGACCTCCACGCAAAGGAAGGAGTAGAAATGAAGTTATTTGATAAGATAGAAATTATGACAGGTCCTCAGGTGTTTGCAAACAAGGCCCTGTGGGCAGACATTTAAGGAACTGTTTTTGAACGTAAATCCAGAGGGGGATCCCATTGTAATGCAAGACAATGTTAATACAATTATTGGGAGTTGTAGCTCTCAAACAATGATGTAAACATTTTACTATATTATATAATTATCTAGTTCACCAGAAAAACATCTGAATACAAAAGTTCAAACGATGAGAAAGAGAAATGCCCCTATATACTCTTTCCGTTACAATTGAGATGAGATAGTTTGACTTGAAGCGGATTAAAAAAATAAATTTGTGGTTCTAAAAGTTTAAGAGGAAAAATATTTGTGAGACCACAATATTTATATGGCTATAAAATTTTCTCATTAAGGGTAAAATGAGTAAATAAAAAGTTTAAATTTGAATTATTTTCAAATATAAAAATATATCATTTTTTTACCGACTAATAAGAAAAGTATGTCATATAAATTGAAACAGAGGGAGTAGTAAATAGTGCAAATCGAGGTTCTTTAACAGAGGCGGAGCGATGGTTTGAAGCTTATGCATTCGGGATTCTAATCCTTTTAAGTTATTGGGTTCTAAATTAATAATTTTTGCATATGCAATGAATTTTATAAGACAAATACAAGGTTTGAACCAAAGCTACTGGTTGCACCGAACCGATAGATAACATGTTGGCTCTGCCCATGTTTAGAGACGACTCAACCCAATTCGGGGCCTAAATTCAAACTACAATGCGAGGCCTTAAGCTTTTCTTTAGAAAAAAAAACTTGTATCATTATTTTTATTTCAAGTCCATTTTCCTAACTCTGTGAGATGCAAAGTTATCAATAATGTTTTTATAATCTATTTCTTCTAACAATTCATTTTCAATTGATAAAATAGCTAATCTATTAAATCTTTCTTGAGACATTGTCAAAACAACAAAAATAACGAATTTTAAACAAAAAATAGTAAAAGGTTTGACAGTAAAATCTAATTGACTAATTCAATTGATAAGTTGATACCAAAATAACTTTTTGCTACTTCTATGCTTAAAAACTTGAAGAAAAACAAAAACAACACAAATTTCTTTTTTTCGTGTATGTACAGAAAATTAAAAAAAAAATCCGACCTTACCTTACCACCTTCGGATTTTGTTCCACAAGAAAGAATGACAAAAATCTTGTATGTGCTTTTGACAGAAGGGAGTACTTGATGAAGAAGGTAAAGAAGATAAAATAATATGAGGATGTAGTTATAGTTGTAAGAATATAAATATCAAAAAAAAAAAAAAAAAAAAAAATCAATCCCAAAAAGGTTCTCTTTTCCCAAATAACGTTCCATACTTCCGAAGTGAAAAAGGATTTATATCCCCTAAATATGCTAATGGATAACATCGGTAATAAAGTAAAGTTCTTTTCCTTTTTCGTAAAAATATTGTACACGATAACAATAACCCAGTATAATCTCACAAGCGGGGTCTGGGGAGGATAGGATGCACGCAGCCTTATCGCTACCCTGGAAGGGAGGTTGTTTCCGGCTAAAGAAGGTGAAAGAAGCCCTGATAGCAAGTAATAAAAAGACAAATAGTTAGGAAACATAAATCGAAGATAGCAACAGAGAATATGGAAGGGGTACCGATAACAAGTAATAGCAAGATAACATATTTAGAAAACTAAATCCAAGGTAGCAAACGAGAATATGAACGAAATACTGCTAGCAAACTACGGAATTACTGATGGCAAGTAATAACGGAACGAGACATGCGAATATAGCAAACTAAAGAAAAAAGGTTACCGTACTAGCACTAATACTACCGAAATAGAGAAGACAAAGGGTAACGCTCGACTACCTACTAACCTTCTACCATAATCTTCAACCTCCACACCCTTCTATCTAGGGTCATGTCCTCAGTTAGCTCAGGCTGCGCCATGTCCCGCCTGATCACCTCTCCCCAAGACTTATTTGGCCTACCTCTACCCCTCCTCTCACCTCCCAATATTTTTTTTTAAAAAATTACACAAACCTAAATTACTAAAAAGATGGGGCCTTCAAACTTAGGGGGCCTAAAGTATAGGTGTTAAACGGGCCGGGTCAGCCCGGTTCCGGACCTACCCAGACCGGTTAAAATCGGAACCGGCCCGGTCCGGTTAAAGGGGGCTGGGCTGGGCTGGGTTAGGGGGGCCGCGCGAGTTGCTCCGTTTACTTTTTAAATACCGGCTACCCGGACCGGTACAACCCGTTAGATGAACAGTGCCGTTAAACCGGTTAACCGGCCCGGCCCGGACCGGCCCAGACCGGTTTAATGGGTAAATTTTTTTTTTTTTTTTTTGGGAGCTTTACATACCTGTCTAATTTTTAAAAACATAATAGTGGTATATTCTAGTATAAATATTTTATATCTTACACATACCATGAATATACCAATTATTGTATACTAATTAACATAATTTAAAATTGTTGGAATTTAACATATATATCATACACATAATTTGCAAGTATGATACATGTAATAATAGTGGAATACTTTTGTCACTTTTTTGTATATTTTACAGTGGAAATTGCTTTGAGTATATATTTTATAAGTCTTGATTATACCCTGCGTATATATTTTATACGTATTTAAAATGAAAGAAATATAATTTAAATCATATAGGAGTATTATATAAGGTAAAATGCCGGATCCTAGGTTATAAAAAATATAGTGTATATATTTAGGGTATAAATGCTCAAATCATAAATATACAACAAATAAACAACTTGATACAATGTAAAAATACATAAGATAGGCATTAAATATATTTTAGTACACAATAAAAATACATAAGATATTAATTTACTTTTTAAATGCAAACTTTAATTTTGTAATTTTGAGAAAAATGCAGCACTTGCAATTTATAAGTGCAATTTTTTTCCATCTTCCTTGTACTCTTTATATTAATACAAAGTATTAATATAACTTACAATAGTTATACAAAATACAAAAAAAATAATAATAAAATACACTAAACCCGGCCCGGCCTGGCCCCCTCAACCCGTAACCCCTTACGGTTCAATTTTTACCCGGATGAACCCGAACCCGTTAAACCCGTTAAGCCCCAACCCGTAACCGGCCCGGACCATAACCCGTACGGGTCCAAAAAAAGCCAACCCAGCCAGACCCGATCCACCCGTTTAACACCCTTAGCCTAAAGCCCTTGTGCTTCACACCGCTTGGGCCTTTAGCTGCCTGTTCCTGTTTTCTAAGGAGTAATTTATGATTACTCATTGAGTTTAAAATACTCATCTCATGAAAAATGAGATCTCCTAATATTGACAATTTAGTAACTTTAACTCTATTTTATTTTTGGTCGAAGTTACTTAGATCTCCTATTTCTAATTAATCTTAAAGAAAAGAAAAAAATGGCACAGCCTAAAAAGAAGAAGTAAAAATTTGCCTCAAGGTGAATAAAGTTTAGTAATGGATTTTTAACACCGTATACCCCTCTATAAATCTCTTTACTCACTATGCCTTAATTATGAAAGTTACATTGTATATCCATAAAGAAATTACATGGCATATCTTGATAGAGAATCAACCACTATTAGTAAGAGGATAATATCCCTTAAATGTAGGCTTAATTGTTGAAACGTGTACTCAGCAATTTTGAGATTCACATCTCTCCTAATTAAACAATATTCCTATTTTTCTTCAGACTTCTTTTATGATATTGTATACTCTATGCCTTCAAATCTTCCTATATATTTTGAACATACCATAATATTTTTATTTAGAATACAATTTAAATCGAATATATCACAATATTCTAATAACAATTATAATATCTAAACCAAGCATATCACAATATTCTAATTTAGAATATATTATTCAAACTAAATATACCATAATAATTTAATTTGTAATTTAAAATATTTTAATTTGAAAAATCTGATTTGAATATTGCATTCCAAATGAGAATATTGTGGTATGTTTGATTTGGATACAATATTCAAAATTAGAATATTATCGTACGTTTGATTTGAATATTGTATTCCAAATTAGAATATTGTGTTATGTTCGATTTGAATATTGTATGCCAAATTAGAATATTATAGTTGTTTAATTTGAATATTGTATTTTTCGTTGGGATATTGTGGTTTATTGGTTTGAATAGCATATTCTAATACTTTATTTAGTTTAGATATTATATTCCTAATTAGAACATTTTCACTTCTTTTTTTTTTCATTTTATTAAATAGATGAAAGAGAAGAACAAGATATGAGGACTTCATAGAGAAATTACTGGGGTTTGAACTTTTTGGTGAACATGTATAATTTCAATCCTTAAAACGTGGGATGATGGAGTGTTTTAAGGGAATAAGTTGGAGTGAGAGATAATTTAGTTTCTTAAAAGGTGAGATTTATTTAATGGCATATAATGATATTAAAAGTTTTAAAATAATAAACTTTTATAAAGTAGGTATACAAGGTAAAATAAATATTTCAAAGGTATGTGAAGTTAACTAGCATTTCTAGTGTGCGTATTGTGTAGATTACTCTTTAGTAATCGTGCACGGCCACTTGATGATCCAACAACAATAAATAGCTCCAAACAAGTTGAAGTTAAATCTCAGTATTTTATTTAAACCACTTGATGCATCCAAAAAAAGTAAAATAAAAAAGAAAAAGAACTTGTCCCCAAGAAGTAGAGGGCATGAACTTTAATCAAGTCACATAGAAAAGTTTGAAGTAGAAGAAATACTAAAGTTTAGCAAATACCCATCTCATGAAAAATAATTACCCACCCCTACCCCTATCCATTTTCTTTAACCTAGCCAAATGACTTAGCTACTAAATTGCCAAGCTAAACCAAGTCAATTCAAGCCAAGCCGAACCAAAATAAGTCAAGCCAAATTAAGCTAAACTAAGTCAAATGGATAAAAAAAGTTGGGATGGGTGGATAGGTAAGTTAGATAATTAGTTTTAAACCGGAAGGTATATATTGTAAATAATTTCCAAATGGGTAAAAAAATTAATTATTTTAAGATCAATAGATATTTTGCATAAATGACTCTATTTTCCATATTTGAAAGCTAGAATCTTTGTCTCTTTGCTTTTCTGGCCTATATGGCTCCACGAGAGTAGCCAAATCATAAATAAATAGAATTTATGTGGCATTTTTTGGCAAACACATGAAAAGAATGTCACAATTTTTTTCGAGTGCCTCCAACAAGTAACAAAAAGCACGAAACATGACAATTAAAAGTAGAAGAAAAACTTAATTGGAATGGAATTGAAAAGATTATCAACCTCTGCATCAAAGAGTGTTGGGTATTATTTATAATGCAAAGACAAAAATTTCTTTTTGAAAATTTATTTACAATCAATAGCCGTGGATTTTTATTTTTCAAGTGTTCTATCTATTTCAAAATGGTTTCTTGCATGAAGCCTTAAAGCCAAGTGTTGAATGACTTTGGCAAGTGGCTATGCAAATCTACCATGTGTCTTCATGCATGGAAGATTAGGTACACTTGTTAATATTGAAGACAAGTGGACTATATATTTGGACAAGTGTTAAAAGTCTCTCCACACTTGTCATACATGCAACCTCCCTCATTGCCTATAAATAAGATGATCATTGGCCATCATATTCACTCAATTCTTAACCAAGAATTCATTTTGATAATCATTACTTTCTTCCTACAACATTTTAATTTCTGTAACAACTACCGAAAAAACCTTCTTCTCTTCTTTCTGGGCAACTGTTTTGTGCAAATTCTAAACTTCAAGCCACGAGTGCACGTGTTTGGAGGTGCTGTGGAATCTTGGGGAGCAACCGGTCTTAACGATCTGCACCTAGTCGGGCCGAAATCGCTTTCAAGGCAGTGGCTTGCCACGACACAGAATTTTTGATAAGTTGTTCATTCTTTCCTTCTTGTTCTTAGTCAATATTATCTACTCATTTTACTTACAAAGAGTAGTTTATCAACTTAGGGTGATAACTTATTCGCACCGGCTATTTATATTAAAACTAGTAGATTCATAACACATGTATTGCCACATACACTTTTCTCACTTAATCATGGTTAATTCCATGTATTTCCACACCAGTGAATCACTCAACCATACTTGATATGATTTGGTGTAAACATTTTGTGGGGCAAAGATTTACCGTCAACTTAGTCCAATCAAACGTCATTACGCACCACTTCGAGTCTTTCTAAAATCCTTTATTTTAGACCAAAATAAATCTTTCTGTCTCTCCTTTCCGTTGAAGTCAAGGTGGCACTGAAAAACAATCATTAACACTGCTCAGTTTTAAGAACATTTCCTTAAACACGAAATAGCTATTACTTAATACTTTGGCTTCTAAACCGAAACTTTATGAAACTTACTCATAATTAATGATAGGTATTGAACCAAAAAAATTATACTCGTGATGTTGACCAACGATCATGACAGAGAACTATAAAACAACCAATCAACCATGACATTATTCAGTTTTAAATATATTTCCTCAAACACGAATTTGTGCACTTCTCATTCCTGATGTTATTACTTGGACTTCCAAAACAGGACAATGCAAAACTTTACTCAACGTCTATGGTAGGTATTCAACAAAAAAATGTAGTCGTCATAATGACCAATGATCAATTTATGTACGACTAGGCTAATGTCGATTGGGAGGTTGAAAATTGAATTTATTCATACGTAGATTGATCAATTTTTATCATGTCGACACTTAGTTATCTGATGACAATTGGCCAAAATTAATCGTAAAAGATCACCGTTATTTCAAATAAAACTGCAAATCAAAGTTTTAGAGATGATATTCGAACTTATAAATAGTCCCAATGCCGTTTCCTTCTTTTTCCCTGTAAACAGCAGCACCGGCGAGAACCACTGCCCTATAAACCAATACTTTATTATTTACTCTCTATTCACCTAGTTTCAAGCCAAAAATATAATATAACTAGAATACAAAAGGAAAAAGAAATCGGAGCTTCTTGCTTAATACAAAAAGGAAAAGGAAAAAAACAAAAGAAAAGAATCAGAATAAGTCATAAATTGGAAAAGAATAAACATTCGATTTACGAATGAATGATGCAATAGAAGTGCCGGTAGTTATCCCAACTATACAGCGCGCGTAACCACATAATCAGAAGAACAGAGGCAAGTAAGCACTCTACAAGTAAGGAATCTAAGAAGCTCGGCAAGAGGGAGCATACAACTCCTCTATAACTTAACAATTTTTCTCAGTTTTTCTTGAGCTTCCTGTCCTTTCTTTTTAGAGTATCGAGTAAGCTCGGATCACCTCAACAATGGGTGCCCGGCACAATGGACACTTCCCTCCACCTCGGACCAATTCATTTGCACATGTGGAGCAAGTGCACATGTGCCCACATCTGTCAAGATACAAAGAAAGCATTAACTATCAAAAGATCATGAACACAACATTGTTATATCACTCAATAAGACTCATTCCTTGTACTTTTTAAAGTAGTTGCTGCAAGGTACATGAAACTACGTAAGAAAAATTTTACCTGTACAACAAGGCATCAATGTGATTATCACAACAAATACAGCAAGTACCCTTTTTCACGTGGCCCCATTTAGATCCATCTGCTGAAGTCTCAGCAATCCCTGTGATAAATTTGCAGGGAAAACCCAATCAGAAGAAATTAACTGATGTTGAAAAGAAACAGATAAATGGGTTAGAGGAGGTACGACAATCATAAGAGCTTCAATGTTTTATCGTATGCCGTAGATGAGAGACAGACCTTGTCCGCCAGCTGATCTATTCAAAGCAGCTGAAACTTCCTGTCTGACAGAACGTTGCAACTCCAGTTGCATATCCATGCAGGCCTCCAACATCTTTTGCATGTGATTCATACCTTGCTGCAGTCTTCCCATGTCTGCTTTAAGATCATTCATCGCCTCCCACTCCTGCTCCAGAACAGAATACGCTCAATTCCCGATAAGCAGCATAAATATACTGAAATCATTCTTTCATGGAACATATAAAGACCGTGGGACAATTTGATAAGATGAAACTATTATAGATACTGGAATGAACAGAATATTATCCTGTTCATATTGGAGACATACTAAATTAGATGCTTTTCTTACCAGCATGTAAGGAGTGCAAGATTCTAAGTTGTGAAACGATGGTAGGAAGGGAAGCATAGCCTTAAGGTATCACTATCAACTGGAAAAATTATCAGGACATCTAACAATAGCTTCTAGGAAGGGATGGTAAGCTTACAAGTTCAGAACGATGCACAGTGTGACGTGGCCAACCGGACTGGTGCACATCCTGATGCCAAAGTGGTTGTGGAGGAGGTACAGGAGGAGATGGTCGCACAAGTGAAGGCCTGCTAATTCCTTCCGGTTGAGCAACATTTCTCTCATCATTCTGTTGGTCCTGATCTCTTTCTGGTGAACTTGGAATAGGCAAGTTCCTATGCATATCCCAGTCAATTGGAGTGCGGCCTTGCCTTTCTACATATGACTGAATTAAATGATCTAAACTTTCACGGAAGCCACTGCGAAGAAGATTGGAAACACTCCTCCTAACAGACAAAGAATCTCAACAAATAAAGAAAAAGAAGACCTCATAAGCACAGATGGGAAAACAGAATGACACATGCATTTTACCTGCTAAGAAGCTCCCTGAGTTCCATACTATACACATTATCATCATCGGGCGGATGGAATCTACTAACTCTCCTATAAGGGACAGAACGTCGCATTCTAGGAGGATCAGAAGGCCCTTCTGACCAATTCTCCACAGCTTCTCGTGACCCAACCTCATGCCAAACCTCATGATTTTCTGGTAAACGACGTTCATCTCTGTTCACTTCACCTGTGGTTTCAGGGGGCCAAGCAATTGGTTGATTTTGTGGCCAATTCCCACTTGTGTTCTCCATAATTCCACGAGTCCGTTCATTAGAAGTTGCATCGCGGTGATTTCCTCCCTCAGCTTCAACAACAGGTTCCACTCGACCCCTTCCTTGGTTAGGAGATGCTAGCTGATTTGTAGCCTGACCAGCTGTACTGGAATCAACATTCTCTCTGTGATCAGGCAACTGATGAGTACTCCGCTCCTGTTCCCTAGACTGCAGCTGCTCAAGATTTTCGTTTTCTACCTCCTGTGAAGGATTTGTACTAGTCTGGTTATTTCTCAAACCACCGTTGCCACTGTTAGATGAAGATTCAGAATTGCTGCTTACTTGACCACGTACAATGTTTTCTAATCTGGAGCGAAATCCTTCCCTGGTTGAGATAAAAGAACAAGAAGTCATGCATTAACACAATAAAAGTGATCATTTTGCAAAAATAGCTATAAAAGCAGATTCTTTCAGAAGAGTACAGAAAGCTGAGAATCAGGGCAAAGTATGTCTGGGAAATGTAAAATCACTTAGGTAGCCATCTCATGCAAGAAATAAGATGAAGCACGAAACACAAAGCAGAAAATCTTTCAAGGATTAAAGCTCCATAATAAAGCAGAAAAGAAAATGTGGATTCTTTGTCAAGTGCTTCTAGATATTCCAAAAAGGAGAATTCCCACTAAGCGAGCCTTTTTAAGATATGCATAATTAAATAATTACTAAACAATGTTACAAGCATCATATAAGAAAGAATAAATACATCGTGACATGCAAACTAAGATCTATAAAACATTACTATCAAATTAGTTCATTTTATTTTCCAAAAGGTCCGCATTCAAATTTCAATTACCTCAACTCCCTTTTAGCCACAGTTAATGTGCCTAATTTGAGATCAATCCGCCTGAGTTCTTAATGAGTGAAAGACCGCAATAATCTCTTTGATAGCTTATACAGTACTACAACATATAAATAAAAAATAAAAAAGGAAGAGCACAATACATTGAGAAATAAATCCTATTTCTTAACCGATTTCATCACGAATCATCCTCAGGAAATACAATACATTGAGAAATATATTTAGTGCTTACTCAATTAAGATTCCTCAGGATGATTCTATTAGTTTTGTAGGGATGCCTAGCCTGCACATTAATCTTTCAAAAACTCATCAGTTTCCAGTAAACGAAATTCAGAACTTGCAACATTTGGCAGATACTCTTGGGTGCAATACTTGGACCCTACCTGCAGTGTACCTTGGACTTCCTTTGGGAGCCAAATTCAGAGCATCCATGATATGGGAGAACATTTTGGAGAAATGCGAAAAGAGGTTATCTGATGGGAAACATCAATGTCTTTCCTAGGGATGCAGGTTGGTGCTTATTAACAGTGTTTTGGACTCACTCCCGACGTACACTATCTCTTTTTCCACTACCAGCCAAGGTGGAAAAGAGACTTGACAGCATACGAAGTGAGATCTTGTGGAGGGTAACAAGGAGAAGAGGGCCTTTCATCTGGTAAATTAATATAATGTAAGGTTGAGTAAAGTACAGCGAGGGATGGGGGTTAGAAATCTCAGATATCATAACAAAAAGGTCTCCTATTCAAGTGGTTCTGGAGATTTATTCTTAAAGAAGGTACTCTCTGGAAGATGGTGGTAACCAAGAAGTATGGGATGAACAATAATTGGTGTACTAAAACAAACAAGTCGACTTATGGAGTAAGTGTATGGAAGTACATTAGAAGTCTGGTGGATGACTTCAGGTGCAATACCTTGGTGAGAAATGTTAGTAAAACTCTCTTTTGGGATGATGCATGGTTAGGGCATTCACTTTTTAAAGGACAATTTTCCAGAATTATACAGCATGGTGGTGGACAATCAACAAACTGTGGTACAATGTAGACCTAATACTGGTTCGGATTTCCACTTTAGGAGAAAATTACAATGACTGGGAATTGGGAAAGGTTTCTCACCTTATTCAGCTACTTGGTAGCTTTACAGTTCAGGAAGAGGACACAGATAAGCTATTATGGATTCCACAGAACAATGGTATGTTCATTCTGTAATCTTCTTCAAGCTTGGGGCAGTCTCATCTCTCATGGCCATGGAAACAGATTTGGAGGACCAGGGCTCCATACACAGTGTCTTGTTATTTGCTAGACCTTGGTGAATGAGGGAGTGCTAACTCAACAGAATTTACAAAGTAGAGGGATGACTCTATGTGGCAGATGCCTGCTGTATGAAAAGAGCGAATAGGAAATTAATCACTAGTTTTTGCACTGTATCTTTGCTACTTAGATCTGGAATCAGTTCTTCAATCTTTTCCGGGTCAGCTAGGTTATCCCGAGAACTATTGAGTAACTGCTATAATGCTGGAGTTGCAAGGACATTGGGAAGGGGAAGCGGAAGATATAGGAGACCATTCCTGCTTGTGTCTGGTGGGTGATTTGGAGGTAGAGGAACTAAAGATGTTTCTTGAAAACAAATATGACAACATTTATATTCTGTAATACAGATGTATTCCCTTTTTGGGTTTTTGGTGTAGGCTAGAAGATTGATAGGATGATAGATTTTTTCAGCTTCCTACAGTAATTGTAAGAGAACTGAATAGTGTATAATTTTGGCACAATCTTTGTGCTTCATGTATATAACCTTATGATTCTCGAAAAGAAGAATATAATATAAAAGGGGGTTCCTTCATAAATCTTCACTTTTCAGAAAATCCAACATTATAAAGCATGGTTGCATTTTTTCCTTTCTGTTTGTTGTGTGTGTGTGTGTTGTGGGGGGCGGAGGGGGGGTAAAGATTTGTCCACTAAGATAGATACACAAAACAGATACTGAACTGAACAATTACACTATAGCCTCACATGCACAATTTGTACTTAAAGGTGTCAATTATAGACAGAAGAGAGAGAACTCACGAAAGTATACTGCCAACAGAAAAGGAGAAAAGAACTGAAATGTGCAGAGAGACCAATTCACAAGCAGCTTATAGGGGAAAACAACCAAAGTAATCCTTAGACACAAATAACGACCTTAATTGAACACATCTATAAGCTTGTACTGCTGTATCTTTGAGTTCTAAGTGATCTTAGACACAATAGTTCAATGACATTAGTCAAGCAATAAAATTTAATAGCCACATAACCCAAGTTGAATTCAGATGAGAATAGTAAGATCACCTAATGTGTCCCCAAATACACCACATGAGGTGTTTAGCCGAAACGGATTAGTGTTTTTGAGCAGCAGCAGAAGTAGTTTTCTGCTTTTAGAAAGAAGCTGCAAATTCTAGCTTTTTTAAAAAAGCAGAAGCAGAAAATTAATTTTTTTCAAGACAAAAATATCCTTAACAAGAATTTATATTTTCTATATTATCCCTCATTAATGTAACCTTTTTCTTTTCCTTTTTTTTTTCTACCATCCCTTTCTTTTCTTTTTTTATTTCGGCGTATTTTTATTCTCCTTCTCCTATCCTCTTTGGAATAGTCTTTCTACTATAAATAAATCTTTTTTTTTTATCTTGTTGTTTCTTCTTTTCTTCGTC
Organism: Nicotiana attenuata; assembly: GCF_001879085.1. Lineage (NCBI taxonomy): Eukaryota > Viridiplantae > Streptophyta > Magnoliopsida > Solanales > Solanaceae > Nicotiana > Nicotiana attenuata. The sequence goes on from NC_031991.1 coordinate 30,989,506, forward strand.
TCCAATTCCTCTTTGAAATAATTTACAAGGCTAATCACTAGATTCAAACACTCGCTTCACAAGATATGATTTTTTTTTCTTTTGTAGTATACCAATATTGTATTATCTGTAGTTTTTAATTTTATTTCTATTTCTTTTTGGCATGCATGCATATATTATAATTGAAAAAATGCAATACTACCTAAAGATAGTATTTTTTATATTTATTTAAATAAACAAAAAATTAATTGAATTCTTTTACAATAAATGTTTAAAAAGTTCTCTTTTAATTTATACTAATAGTAAAATTAAAATTGATACTGTCCTCTTTTGTAATTTGATACTCAAAAAGTACTTGTTGAAAGGATTCACCCAACACAATTTGCTTATTATTGCAAAAAGCACTTCTTAAATAAATAGGCCAGACGCGAACTGCTACTCTCAAAAAGTACTTTCTCGAAAAGCACTTTTGAACAAAATACTTCTCAAAATAAGCAGTTTTTGGCAGCTCGGCCAAACGGACTCTTAGCCGTGGCTATCGACAAACTGGATGACAGCACAAAAACCTACTCCCTCCGTTCCAATTTATGTGAACCTGTTTGAGTGGGCACGGAGTTTAAGAAAAAATGAAGACTTTTGGAATTTGTGGTCATAAACAAGTCAAAAAAGGGCCCAGAATATTTGTGTGGTTGTAAAAGCTTCTCATTAAGGGTAGAATTGTAAGTTTAAGCTAAATTGTTTCCAAATTTAGAAAGGGGTCGTTCTTTTTGGATGGACTAAAAAGGAAATAGGTTTACATAAACTGGAACGGAGGGAGTAGTTGGTAATGCTAGAACCTTAACAAGTTACTATTATATGATCATACTTGAGGGTACTATCCATCATTTTAAAAACACGTGAATCATTCTGACAGCTGCAGAAGGGAATTGGACCAGATGTTACTGCCCTACAACAAAACTGAAAGAGTATACAGCACGGGAAAAGATATTTGATAACTTATTACATAGGACAAGCTTCAACAAGTAATAAATTTCAATTATTGAGACAAATCCTGCAGCAAAACACAACTAAACCAGGCCATGTACCTGAGTCCAGAGACAGTGTGGCGTTGCCTAAGCTGAACTAGTTCATTTGCTGCCATTGAAGGTGGTCTCTCTTCCTCAGCAGGCACTTCATTTCTCAAGAACCTTCCTCTGAGTAGTGACTGTAAAAGGGTATAAAATGAGATACCTATGAAGTAAGCTACAACAACAACAACAAACCCAGTATAATCCCACGCATGGGGTCTGGGGAGGGAAGAAAGTAAGCAACAAATCTAGAAAAATTTAGCTGAAAGTTCAAAGACACCTCCATGTACAGCCGGCAACACTCAAACAGGCTAGTTGTATCTACCTCTAATAGGAATAAAGTAAAACGAAGCACGGTTCAAGACAGTGCATATCTCTGTAATTTCAATTCTCAACTTCACAATTAACAAAGGACAAACAACATAATGCGCACATGAACAATTAAATCATGATTTCTGTTGAGGATTCCCCAAGTAAAATAGAAGATGAAAACTGGATGGAGAATAAAAGGGATAAAGATTAGAAACTAACCTGAATCCTACTGCGATGGGCAAAATCAGAAACTGCACGATGCTCTAAAAGACTCTGAAGCTCCCCCTGTCTTTCCCTTTCAATCCTCACAAGCAAATCAAGTAAAGCTTGCCTTCCACGCAGCCTCAGCATGTCCCTTCTTACGTGCTCTGGCTGGCCTTCCTCATGGTCTACAGCGGACCCATCACGAACACGATCAACTTGAGCACTAAGCCCACTGGACTGTTCTTCCCTTCTGCCACCACGAGCTCCTCTTTGTTGACTAGTCATTTGGACCCACTCCCTCACGATTCTTACCCTTTCACGCTCTGTCTCCCCCAGCCATTCGCCTCTTGGGCCACCGTTCCTCTGGGAGACATTAGATGAATGGTCACTGACCCCACTCTCCATCCATCCACGAACGATTTGCCTCACCCTCTCCCTCTCAACTTCCCCTAGATCAGGAGACTGTTCACGGCTGGAGTTCCCATGCTCACTGTTCTCAATCTGTGGTCCAATCACATCAGGAGACCAAGTACCATATTCATTCTCACTCTCATTAGCATCCACCAAACTACCATGGTTCTCACTCTCCCGGCTTTCTGAAATACTAGTACTAGAAATATTGGTACTAGAATCCACACTCCTCTGTTGTGTCAGTCTTTCCCTCACCCTATCTCGGGCACGATTCAGTATATGCTCATCCTCCAACTCCCGCCACATTTGCAAGATGGTCGAAGCTCTACTGCTCCTCTCAGCATCACCCTGATGCCTTGAACTAGGAGATCGTGATTCTCTCAAGAACGAAGAATCAAGCGTCGACACAGTATGCAAACCAGAAAGTGCCATCAACTCAGACTCACGATTCCTCCTCTCAATAGTAGTGATCATATCTTCTGCCTGTCTAGCAGCCCACCTACTCAAAATCCGTGAATGCCTCCTCCTAGCAGCAGAAGACTCAGCCAGGTCATCACCACCTTCAATTCCCGAACTCCTCCTTCTCCTCCTCACAAGACGATCATTGCTCTCATCGTCCTCGTCTTCAGTGTTGCGTGCTGAACTACAAGAAGCAAACGACATACACTCGTCCAAGTGCCCGCGCATTATTAACTCCTCCCATCCCCTCTCAAATTCAGAGCTGGCATCATCCCCTGTGCTCTCGGGCTTCTGTTGCAGTTGTTGCTGAAAATCAGTCATCCTTCAAACCCCACTACCCCCAACCTAAGACTCTTAACACATCATACAACAATGAAATTACCCTAATTAAAACCCACCTAAATGCAGAACACACCATTTTTCCCCACCAAAATCATACAAATTCCTCCCAAGTAACTCCATCTACTAAACTCTAAACCTAATTTCACATCAAATTTCATTAAAGCCATAGATGGCCAATGCCACGTTTGATAAATACGACAATCACCTGATCAGATTACACAGGTCAGACAAGTTATAAAAAAGTTCCAAATTTTACCACTACAATGAAAATATATGCACGCAAAAGAAGAATTAAACATAATTCTATAACGAGATTGAATAAATTGAACTGGAAAGTGAAACAGTAGAGTGCAGAAGTAGCAAATGATTGCTAGGTCAAAAAGGGAAACGTACCAGTGAAGGTTGTTGCTTATGGCTGAAGAGTGTAAGAATCAAATAACACGCTGATTGTAAGTCCACCATAGAAATGTTTATATAATGTATTGTATAGAGGGAGAAAGATGAAAGAGAAGAGAAATGGTAAAAACAAAAAGATGATCTGGGAAATTACGATATTGTTGAAAGATGGGGGAGCTTTTGTGTTATTTTTTATTTTTATTTTAGAAAAGAAAGACCAAATGAGAGGAGCAGCGATATTATTATTAAGCTGACATGTCATCATTTATTTTATTTTATTTTATTGTTGGCACTGTTCGCTTTTTCGATTTTTAGTCACACCCTCCAACTTTTTAAAATGGAAAGACTAATCCCTAATCAGAGCAGTCAGCATGCAACTTTACTGGTTAACTCCTACAAGAGAAGATTGAAATAGAATTACCACCAAATTACTTTATTATTTTAATGTTATCCAACATTACCGACTGATTATTTTTGCATATTTCACCAAATTTTTAGAATTTGCTTATTTTGAAAACCTCTTTTAGTCATTTGGAGTTTTATATCACAACCCTTGGTAGTGTTTATATCCTTAATTCTCCTTTGATGTTCGATCCAATGCTTTAATGATATATTTGTATACTATTCTCCACTCCAACCTTAGCCTATCTTCCGTATTTTTGCTCCCTAGAATCATTCTTCCATTATTAGTAGCCCTGCAAGAGCCTGTTTAGCCGAGCTGTCAAAATCTGCTTATTTTGAAAAGTACTTTTTTTTTCAGACGTACATTTTTTAAAATTACTTTTGAAAAAACACTATTTGTATTTGGCCAATTCATTTAAGAAGTACTTTTTGCAACATTTGGTAAATAATTTGTGTTTGGCCAATCAATTCAAAAAGTGCTTTTGAGTATCAAATTACCAAAAAGGATAGTACCAAGGTCGTATAATTCTTTTGAATATAAAAATAAACTTAAATATTTATCGTAAGAGACTTTTTTTTATTTAATTAAAATATAAAACATAAAGTAAACAAACATATTAAAGATTAAATCAATTTTACATATTATAATATTATCTAGTATAATTACTTATTTTTATATGATGATTTGAATAATTAAAATAACATCATTCAGTATAACTTAGAAGTCTATCCACAAATTACTACATATTGATAATCCATTATGCAATAATAAGTAAAGTCACTCACACATGATTATACTTCTCAACAATTTCATCTCTACTTCTATCACACAATGCTTCCATATTAGTAGAAGACTTGCCTCGCATTTCTAAAGGAATATCAGAAGGTTGATCTCCTTCATCAATCTCTTCAGTAATGTCTTCATTAGCATAATAGTTGAATTCTTTATCGGTAGAAGAATGTTGTCGGATTAAATTATGTATAGTCATGTAGTTGTAACTAGATATTTTGAGTATCAAACTTGAAAGATGGCATTGAGCGTAAAATAAACATAATTTTAAATATATATAAAAAAAAAAGCGTAAAAGAAATAGTCAAGTATGTTTAAATTCTAATTCAAAAAGAGTAACTAATTATTAACAACACATAATGTATAATTTATTTTTAAAAAAAATTAAATTCAAAAAGAAACTAATTATTACCTAACCTTACCAACTTTGTCCTAAAATGCCAAGTGGCCTATTGTGAGGCTGCCATTTGATTAAATATGGATGCATTTTCTTCTTCTTTTAATAATATATACATAGATTATGCAATGCAATGTAAATTTATTACCTAATTATAGGTCATTTTCACAAATCAGATTTGATAACTGTTTTAAAGATTTGGGAACTAATAGCATATAATAGAAGAAATTATAAATAACTATTTGTAGGAAGAGAATTGATAATCCAAAGAAGATACAGATAATTTGCTTTAGTGTGAAAAAAGAAGAAGATAATTTGGAAAGTTACGAGACATTACCCAAAGAAAAGATCAAAAACAAGAAAAGTCAATAAAAATTCTGAAAAGTTAGATATCTTTAATTTTAATAGGATGGTAAAAACTAGAAACAAAAATAAAAAGAAAAAAATTAAAGTAGTAAGGGATAATTTGAAAAATATAAATTTATGGTGAGGATAGTTTTGTCTTGAATAAATTAATTTTCTACTTCTGCTTCTGCTTCTTGGAAGAAGCTAGAATTTTCTGCTTTTTCCCAAAAACAGAAAAACTGCTTCTGCGTCTGGCAAAAAGTACTTTTCTGTATTGGCCAAACAACTCAAATTTTTTAAAAAGTACTTTTTTCTTTCAAAAAAGTACTTTTAAAAAAATTTAAGCTATTTGGCCAATACTGAAAAGTACTTTTGGCTAGCAGCAGAAGCAGTTTTTCTGCTTTTGGGAAGAAGCAGAAAATTCTAGCTTCTTCCAATAAGCAGAAGCAGAAGTGAAAATTAATTTATTCAAGACAAAACTATCCTCACCATAAATTTATACTTTCCAAATTATCCCTTACTAATTTAAGTTTTTTCTTTTCATTTTCGTTTCTAGTTTTTACCATTCTTTTAAAATTAAAGATATCATATACATAAATCATATTGCAATTTTCCAAATTATTTATTGATTTTTCTTGTTTTTGATTTGTCCTTTGTGTAATGTCTTATAACTTTCCAAATTAACTTCTTCTTTTTTCATACTAAAGTAGATTATCTACATCCTTCTTTGGATTATCAAATCTCTTCCTACAAATAATCATTTATAATTTCTTCTCTTATATGCTATTAGTTCCCGAATCTTTAATACAGTTATCAAATCTAATTTGTAGAAAAATACCTACAAATAGGTAATAAATTTACAATTTCGTCGCATAATCTAGAAAAAGCATCACACATTAAGCCAAGTGGCAGCTTTACAATAGGCCACTTGGCAATTTAGGACAAAGTTAGTAAGGTTAAGTAATACTAATTAGTTTCTTTATGAATTTGAATTTTAAAAAAAATAAATTATACATTATGTGTTGTTATATTAGTTACTCTTTTTGAATTTGAATTTAAACATACTTAACTATTTTTTTACAAAAAATTATGTTTATATATTTAAAATTATTTCTATTTTAAGTTCAATGTCATCTTTCAAGTTTGACACTCAAAATTATCTAGTTACAATTACCATGGCTATACATAATTTCATCCGACGACATTCTTCTACCGATAAGGAATTCAATTATTATGCTAATGAAGACATTACTGTAGAGATTGATGAAGGAGATGGGCCTTCTGATATTCCTTTAGAAATACAAGGTAAGTCTTCTACTAAATGGAGGGATTGTGTGATAGGCGTAGAGATGAAATTGTTGAGAAATATTATCATGTGTGAGTGACTTTGCTTATCATTTCATGGTAGATTATCAATATACAGTAATTTGTGGAATATACTTCTAATTAATACTGAATGATGTATTTTGATGATTCAAATCATCATGTAACAATAAGTAATAATAATATATGCTTTGGTATAACTATATATGTAAAATTGATTTAAGTCGTTGATATGTTTGTTTTTATGTTTTATGTTTTAATTAAATAAAATAAAAAATAATAACAGTCTCTTACGATAAATATTTGAGTTTATTTTTCTCTTTAAAAAAATTATAAGACCTTGGTACTATCCTTTTTGGTAATTTGACACTCAAAAGTACTTTTTAGAAAGATTAGCCAAACACAATTTATTTACCAAATGTTACAAAAAGCACTTCTTAAATGAATTGGTCAAACACAAACTATTTTTTTCCAAAACTACTTTTGAAAAAAGTACTTCTGAAAAAAAAGTAACAACAACTACCCAGTAAAATCCCACATAGTGGGGTCTGGGGAGGGTAATGTGTACGCAGACCTTACCCCTGCCCCGGTAGGGCAGAGAGGCTGTTTCCAATAGACCATCGGCTACTTCTAAAAAAAAAAGTACTTTTCAAAATAAGCAAAATTTGGCAGCTTAGTCAAAAAGGGCTCTAAAATGTCTAATAATTATATTCTGCGTTATTTAGATATAAAGTAAATTTTACCAAAAACCTTTCCGTCCTTTGCCTTTTTACTCTTCTATATTAGGTTATCTCATCACAAATTAATTTTTAAAAAATAAATGATATGTAACTAATTTAGATAAATAAGAAGTCATTAATTATATTTTTTTCGGATCCACCTTTACTGCTTTAATTAATGAAGTGCTAATCAAACAAAATATATATGAAGGAGATGGACAACTCCTTGACCTTGTACCACCTACAGGCTACAATCATGAATTTTAGGGTGGGGGCAAATGTGACTAACTCTTTAGACTTTGGGTTAGACCAGTAATCTAACCTATGGAGAACTGCAAAAGAAAATAAATAGGGTATTATCACTTTTAGCACGCACTGAAAAAGTGTATAAAATTTGTATATTTGCGTGCATAACATACAGAATGTGCACTAACTCTAAGTTATCTTAACAAAATTCTAAGTCTAATTGGTTCCAAACTTAAAGTATGTATTTGATTAATCCCGACCGATACAATTATTCAAGAATAGATATTATCACCTTTCAGTTGTTGTTCCTTTGATCATTTTTTATGGTCTTCTGAACACCTTTATATATATTATTATTCTTTTTGTTTTACTTTTCTTTCTTTGTCACTCAAAAGAGTGAGATCACATTAGAACAGGTTAATTGTTTCACCTTTTGCGCTAGTGAGGGACAAAGCAAGCATTAGAACAGGTAAAATTATGATAAAAGGACTTTTTGTCATATGATATCTTGAAAAGATTCTTAGCTTCTCTCTTTTTTTCTCAAAGTCAAATAATTATTTTCTCAAAGCGTAAAAAATGTCAGCATTGATTGCAATTGGCTACAAATTCATTACAAGTAATTATATATGTGAGTTCCAAATGATGTGTGGTGCCAACTAAAAAAAAAAAAATTAAAGTTACATATTGGCTTAATTTGATTATGTTTAAGGTTGCAAAAGCTTTTTATCTTGCACACAAGATTTCCCTCCGAAGAAGACATACTCATTTGAAGTTATTGAACTTGTCTTTAACTCAAGTCATAGCCAAAACTTATAATGGACACTGAATTCCAATGAAGTAGATGAAAATAAAAAATGATTAAGATTTAAATCTCAGATTAGAAAAAAAAGTATAGTCCAAAAGTTGCATATAAACAATAGAAATGTTCCCATATTTATACCACCCTTATTTTGTTTGAAATGCTCAACCGATTATCTTTGTCTCTGCTGACTAAACTAATAAACAGTAAAATGTATCAAAGAAGATAGGAGTAACCAATAAGTAACCCCAACAAGTGAAAAACTATCTTTACATGATTATCCATAACAAAGCATAATCGAGACGCATCATACGACATATCTAATTTATTTGCATATGTCTATTACCCTAAAGACAAAAGCATTGGGATGTATCAGAAATAGGGTTTGCCATGTTAGGTTACATGTCGTGATTTAATCCTTTATATATGCACCTTCCATTCCCCTTGTCTCCCTCTACCCCTCTCCTATCATTTGTCAAGAAATTAGCAAAACGCCATCTCCAAGAAGCCAAGAAATGGTGGCTCTCTTCTTTTGGGAAACAAATCAGATTAAGTTTAACTTCTCTACACTGATTATATGTTGTAAAAGATATTTACACAATCAAACCACTTATAAAGTACGTACTCTTAAGTATAAGCAAATATTTTTAATAAATATAAATTGACAACCTGATAAAAATAATAATTAACTTGCTTTCATATGCTGTTTTTAGCATAAAAGTTCTATATATAGCTTGAAAGTTAAATAATCCATTAGCAAAATGGCATCCCCAAGAAGCCAAGGAAGGGTGTATTGTTTGGGGAACAAATCACGTTGAGTTTTGCATGCCAATGCTGGAAATTAGGATTTGGCAACATGGAAGTTACTTGTGAAATGAGAATCCTAGAAACTTCCTAAATTAGGAGGGGTCCATCATCCATGGGAGGGTGGTATATTATATTAAGAGTATTTAGTAAATGTCTAGTTCTAGGGGAAGGAATGTGTGTTAGTGATCTTTTTTCTATGTAAAGTCGAATGTGATTGAGCACTCATCTCTGTGTACTTTTATTTCTTGGGAACTTGAGAGAACATCCACTGAAATGGAGACAAAATATCTTTTGGCAATTGTTACTTTCACATGGATGCATCACTTCATACAATAAGGAACCAACTATTTAAAATGTTTCTCCTTGTCTTTTTCTTTCTTTATTCTATTAGGTTTTTACTTTTTTCCATTAGCCAAGAGCCAGGGTAGATGTGTGTGTTAAATGGCTGAAGGACCGGTATGAACACTACTTCTGGTCCATGAATGTTAATTGCTACAAAGTTTCATTTGATTCCTTTTTCACTATTCTTCGACCTTTCTCGAGCTCTTTAGCTCTTTTTCCTCGTGCCGTTTTGTAGAAACAACATAAAATATTACTAGCTAAGAAATTTTTCCTTATTTTGCGTTTCAATTTTACTTTCGGCATATAAAATGTCCAGCTAAAACAATGAGATGGAACCTCTTTGGTTACATCATTGCCGTAATTTAAATGTAAACTTTGTGTTTACCCTTAAAATTGGATAATTATTAAACTTATAATTTGGTTTTAAGGACACGTGATTTCACCTAATACCAATTGATAAATGTAAAGATTAGTGATAGAAATTAACAATAAGATAAAGCAAACCAGTGTTGAAACATAATTCAGCCCTCGAGCTAGAGTGCCCTCGAATTGGTCGGAACCAAAACAGTTAATAAATAAGCAAGTTGATGAACAAGAATATGAGCCAAAAAAAGTGTTATATTGCTTTGATATCCAGAATGTAAGTGTTTTACAAATGATTGGAACTCCTCTTTATATAGTAGAGGAATCTTAATTATGGAATAACTCTAATTACAGAAGAAAATCCCACGATTAGCTAATTTTACAGTCCTTGATTTGATCCGTTCCGAGATTTCCGCCGTGATCTTCGACCAGTCACGGATACCTCGCCTTTCTGTTATCATGCTACCTTCGATCTTGCTCGATGTCTATCTCATTTGGTCTCAATCACTACCGGCCTCAATCTTGACAGCTACCTCGAATCTCGAACTCGGTACCTTGTCGTCATGCCTCGATCTGATCTATTACGGGATCGATCTTCGATCCTTCACACTGATCTCGATGAATCAGTAAAATCGGGTGGGCCCGATTTTAACTGTATACAGATAGTCCCCTCGTTTTTTGGAGTATAATGACAAGAAACGAATTGAGCCTTCAATCCTATACCTGTCATGACGTCATCCCTGTAACGTAAGCGGCAGATGTGATCGAAACGTCTCGTCGGTACAGTTCCACAGGCATTTATTGCATGCCAGTTGATGGTCGGCCACTAGTGGTTTCGAACCAACCCATAAATAGGCCCTTTCCTCATTGATTCAAACTTTGCTTTCAATTTCTTCCAATCTCCAAAGCTTTTTACATCTTTCAAGTTTTTCCATTCTACATAATCTTCAGGTTTTGTTGTCAGCCTTCTCTCAAAACACCAAGTCTTATTTTCTTCTTCTTTCTTCAAACTCAAACCCAAAATGGCAAAAACGTCCAAAATTGTGCCGCAGAAAGAAACCGCCTCTTCGTCAAAGTCCGTTGGCGCCGGCGCCACGGAGGAACATCCTCTTGCGGACTTGGTTCCGACGAAGTGTGCCACTGCTGCTGATTTCAAGGTGGGGAACACACCCTCGACACAAGGCCTATGTGAACCCATGTCGAGGTATATATGTACAATTACCGAGCGTCTCCTCGAGAAGGTGAAAGAGGAGTGCAACTGTGTGGGAAAGGATGTCATGGTGCCTAGCCCTGAAGAATCCATCACTACTACAAGAAGGGATATCTGACTGTCTACACCTACCCCTTCACAATAAGTCCCTTGGACCCCATCATCGTCGCCTTTTGCTAGAGGTACGATGTCACTCTGGGCCAAATTCACCCATCGTTTTGGAGGATCGTGCTCCTCCTCCGATTCTTTGTCTGTAAGATCGAGGGGTATCCTTTTACCCTCGATCACCTCATGCGCCTCTACGGCCCTCGACTTTATCGGGGAGGCATGATCAAACTTTACCGCCAAGCCACCAAACCCCTGTTCTCAAGCATAGGCGGGGCTCGAGACCGAGGTTGGATGGGCAGGTTTGTCCGAATAAAGACTTCGGATCTAATCCTCTCCGCATATATGTCGTTCCCTGAAAGGTGGAACATGAAACGTAAGCATTGCTTGGCCTTTCGTGTATTTATTATTGTCGTTCACCTTTCTTGTTTTCCTCTCATCTAAGTTCTTGTGTTGCATCCAAGGCCGTTATACCGAAAGTAGTCCCCGACCTGAGGCAATGTGTTCCACCCCATGTTTTCGTACGTGGAAGTACGCCATAATTAAATTAATATAAGCTCGGAAATAATATGTTACATCCTGCATTTTCGTACATTAAAGTTTCGTCGTAAATTAATCGATGTAAGTTCGGGAATGAGATTTATTTTGGGATTATAAGTATTAAAGACATCGAAGGATTCTTCATCACAAAGTCCTTAGGTCTGAAAGCACGCGTTGCACTCTTTTCTCTTAGACCGATTTTTGTCCCAAAATGGGTTTTTCCGACGAAATTTTTAATGAGGCAACCATTGTTTGTGCTAACTTAGAGTAATTCAAAAGTATCCGAGGCTTCTTTACAATCAACCTCGAATACTGGAGGGCATCACCCTCGGATGTCAACTTTGTTACAAGGAAGATACTTCGTGTCAACTAGGTCTCGATAGGTAAAATTTTGTAAGGGCCAAACGGTCAAACGAACCGTGCCCATGTAGATTACTCGATCCCTAAAGGCAAACATGTACGCATGTATAATCTATTTAGAGAAGTATTTTTTCTTGCCAAATATTTCATGCCTTAGAGAAATTTTTACTTTACAATTTCATACTTTTGGTCTATCGTGGAAGCAGGCTTAAGGGCCGATCACAACTGAAGTTCAAACAACTTACCCCATACTCGGGGACTTCCGTCCAAAAAATTGACGTAATCGAATTATTGAAGTCTTGATATCTTAAGACCTTAAAAAGGTAACCCTCGTTTTTATAGGACACGACCACCCCACTCGGGGACTGACACTTCGAAAAATTTCGAAGTATAATCGAGAATCAAGCCCAAGAGGCAAATCCCAAGTTAAGGGCTACGGCCAAACTGATACAGTTTGGAGACGTTCGAATTCCGTAATAAAACAGGCCTTCGAATATTTTCATAAAACCGATTTAAAAAAGGCTACCCTCGACAAAATTACAAAGGGTTTCGATCACATCAACCCTCAAAAACCCTAAGGGCTACCGAATTATTCCAACTCTCGAACCATTTTCTCTTTTCATACTAAGGCATTACGAAACAAAGGGTTTTGATGTCATCATCCCTCGAAAACAGTGGAATATGAATGAAGATTTATCTCATGCTAAGGCATAACAAATTATTAGGTGATTAACTTTATACGCCAAAAGGGTTAGAAAGCCTTATGTATATTAAAACGATCGTTCTACAAATGGCCACATTGGCTTAATACAAAAGCCTAAGGGCAATCTTTTGCTTTGAGTTCGAGGGATCATCCTCACTCAATAAAAACCTAAGGGTTACCTTAACTCGAGTTCGAGCAAGTACTCACTCGACACTAGTTCGGTCTTGGTCCAAAATTGCATAGGCCTCAAACCTATGAATGCAACCTCGTAAGGCATCAATAAAACAAAGACAAAGCAAGGGAAAAAGGAAAAAAAGACATATTCAGAAAAGAAAGAAAATTTTTTATATACAAAAGTTTTTCTTACAAGGGCCACATGGCCCGATCAAAAACTCTTTACAAAGGCCAAAACTGCCTTAAAAAGAAACACTACTAATCCTAAAGGCCTAGTCTTCTTCGGGAGCAGCTTCTTCACCCAATGAGTCATCTCCGTCGGACCCGCCCTCATCCTCGGAATCCTCATCAGGAAATGCTAACTTCCGAGCCTTAACTTCCTCAGCCTTGGCGATCTCGAGTTCAGCAGATATGTTGACATTTTAAGCAATGATCCCCTCAAGAACCTCCCTTCGACCCTGCCACTTCGAATGATCAACCATGCCCCTAGCCTGCTCGAGAGTGGCTTCAGCATCAACTTTGTATAGATCCGCAGTAGCTTGAGCCTTAATATTGGCATCAACCATTTCGGATCTGGCAACCTCGAGCTCCTTGGACAGATTGGCTAAATTGGATTCGAGCTCCTCGACTTCTTCGCCTGGACCGAGGCATTGTTGCTTGTATATCGAAGCTGTGACTTGGCAGAATCCAGCTCTACTTGAACGATATCCTTTTGTGCAGCCAGGATGTCCATATATCCCTTGAACCGATCGGCTTCTGCTCGCACTTCGTCTCTTTGCCCTTGAAAGCCCTTGATCTTTTCGAGCCTCTATCGAGCCTGCAGAATGGGATTGTTAGTCGTTATCTCTGAATCGTCCTCACTATCATGAAGAATTTGGAATACCTGCTCGGCCATCTCTTCATGCGCATTTCGAGCTTCTACCAGGTCCACCTGAAGCTTCTCATTGAGAATCTTGTAAGTATTGCACTTCTCAGTGAGACCCTGGACCTCGACCTTGCATTCCTCTCGGGCTCGAAAAGGCCTCGTGGTGCAACACCGAAACCTGCAAGGTAGGAAGAGATATTAGAGATATCTACAAGTTAAAATTCAAGAAAAGACAATGGTACTTGAACTTACTTGATTCAGAGCATGCTGGGCCTCGTTGAACAAGTAGGTAACATCCACTGCATTCATTTTGGCTTGATCCTCCTCAGTGAACAAGCATCGAAGGTAACTTTCCACCCCGACAGGGGCAGGTAAAACTTGTGTATCTTTCGGGATCGAGATGATAAGAGGCCACTTTCGATCGGGGTCAACACTGGGAGCCGGGAATGGGTTAGTCAGTGTATAGCTCGAGGAAGCCTCATTCGAGCTCTTCCTTGGTATGTCCAAATCACCCAAACCGTTGATATTTTACACATCAGCAAAACAGCCACGGAATAAATCTCCCCCCCATGGGCCCCCTCCCCGTAACAAGTGTCTGTAGCTTGAGCGTCACGTATCATCGAATCAAGAACTGGAGGGAATAAGGAAGAGTCCCCGATCACTATTACCGCAAGTAGGTATGCAGAGGCATCATTTTTTGTTTCGAGGAGCCTCGAGCTCGGTTTCTACCCCAGCCTCGACCGCCTTCTCGGTGGCCTCCCCATCTTGAGGTGAGGCATCTTCAATTCTTGTTGGCTTGGGCTTATCATACCGGGTCAAAGCAGCTTCGGCTCCTGCCTGTCCAATGGTTATTTGAACCTCGATGTCAGACCGTACACGAGGCACCAATCCGGAGTTTTCTTCTTCATCCTCTCTTCGATCTCATCCGACAGCTGGTGACGGACTCTAGAGTTATGGGGATAACGTCCCCCTTTGAATTGCGGGGCCTCCTGGCCATTTTTTTCTTATCCGGGATCGAGGAACTCGGAGCCTCTTTCATTTTCTTCTCTTTGCCTTGCTTCAAGGCAGACTGGGAAAGAAGCACCACTTCCTCAGCAGAGAGAGGCCTCACTGGCACGTCCTTCCCGAGGCCTACAATATGGAAAAAACGAGTAAGTACAAATAACAAAGTCTGAATGGAAACCTTGCCAAGGAAAAAAAGATTACCATGGTTTCGAGCCTCCCATCAGCCCCTTGACAACTCCATCCAAGCGCACTCGGAATAAGTTTTTTGTGACACCAATCCCTCGACCCATTGTGTCACGACCCAAACCGATGGGCCGTAACGGGCACCTGATACCTTACTCAATCGAGTACCTACGTAACGTATCTTTCGTATCATACTATCATAGGTAAATGATCTAGAGAGTCTGTCATGAGATAAGTAGAATAAAGCATGGGGAAATACTCGACATTGGACGACCCAACATGTAATCCAAACTTATACATATGACGTACGGGCCTGTAAGGCCGGCATGCTCCTTTATATATTCAAAACATAGGCCGACAAGGCCATACAAGTATCCGTATACATGACATCTGTCTACAAGCCTCTAAGAATACATAATATCATAAAGGTCGGGACAGGGTCCCGCCATACCAATCAATACATGTACTAATCATACTGACTAAATAGGCAACTCCGGAGCAAATGGATCGCACCAACATCTTCCGCTGAGCTGATAGCCTACTTGGAGGACTCTCGACCTGTCTATCGGAACCTGAGGGCATGAAATGCAGCGTCCCTAGGCAAAAGGGACGTCAGTACGAATACTGTACCGAGTATGTAGGCACATAAATAAGTATATAAAAGACATGGAAAAAAACATGGAGTAAATGACTCAAACTGTAAGTCTGGATAACTCTGTAAATCATGAGATATTTATAGTGTCATGCATATGCGTATGAATGTCATATCGTGCATAGGTACATGCGTTCATAACATCATCAAGCCTCTGAGGGCATCCTATCATATCATCTCGGCCACTGTGGGCAAAATCATCAACGTATACCAGCTGATCAGGTGGTGGTGCGTATATAACACTGTAACCTTTTCCCATATCCCATATACATATATACGCGTATATAACGCCATCTGGTCATGGGTCAATGTACATGTACAAAATGAATGCAATGCATGAGAAGTACATTAATAAAATCTTTCGGAATGTCATAAGACCATTATGCCTTTGATTAACATCATGAAATAAACTTTATCAACTTACGTATTTTCTGAGACCCATGAACTGATGATAGAATAATATGACACATGGGGAATCAACAACATAGGAACCTCTAGTATTTCTATGAATAGAGTCATTTATAGAAGTTGTGCATTTACTCGTTTCGTTTGTAGCGTATGGATCATGCCAAAAGAAATAAGGGATAGCCTTAACATACCTGAGTCGATTTTCTTGACAATTCCTTTAACACATGTTAATTGCGACGAAACACATGTTGGCGAGATCGGAGTAGGGAAAAATCCGTATGAAACGCTCGAAGCAATAACGTTGCTGTGCAAAGATAATCTTGGCTAAAACTCTTTCTCAATAACATTGCTATGTTCCTTGGCTGAAGCTCTTTGTCATTAACGTTTCTATGCTCCCTGGCTGAAAGTCTCTTAAGAGATTATGAATTGATTTTTGAACTAGGAAAGTTATATTTGATTTTTAGGTGGGCCCCACTTTAGGAATGACTTTTGCCACCAAATTTCTTAATGTGACACATATTATAAATGACTATTGAGTCATTTGGTTGAATGGCATATGCTGCCACGTTTCCACACTTAAACTTATCCAAATTTTATCCACCAATTTCCTTAATTACATGGTTAATCTTCCACCAAAAATTCACAATTAACCAAATATCCTCATAATTAAGAATTATCTCAAATTACTTAAAATACTACTCACTTTTATCACACTTTATACATCTTACTATCATGGTCATGACACCTTGTATGGCACTAGTCCATAAATATCGGGTATTTTAGCTCGGGCCGTATTTTATCCCAAAAAGACAAACTTCGACGAAATTTGTTTTCTTTGATTCGCTTACCCTCTCACCTTCACGAATTAACTTATCACTTGTTTGAAATAGCGTAATACTTATAATCCCAAAATAAATCTCATTCTCGAACTTGCGTCGATTAACTCAACGTACGAAAATGCAGGAGGTAACATCTCATTTTCGAAATTATTTTAATTTAATTATGGCGTACTTCCACGTACAAAAACATGGGGTGTAACATTATTCCCCCCTTCGGAACATTCGTCCTCGAATGTTGACTGATGTACTTATCATTCTCATAACCCATAGCTCTTGCGAATACTTTAATACTCTTCTTGCCATTTAGGCAACTGTTCTTTGAATAAGGCCAAAGGCCATGGCATTCCCCCTTTTAGGCCTCTTTCTCACACCACGACTCGTGGTCGGATTCCTTCCAATCTCATAACTATTTCTACCTTCTATCATGCAGCCCGTACGACTTTTTTCCTTGTATGTGCGCCTATGCGACTCTTCCCTTCAGCTTTTAGCCAATCTCTAGGCCTCACCTTGGGACTATATACAGAACTTGACAAGATGTCCCTTTGGATATCTATAGGTTTATTGAAGTTCTTTGTTTGATACTTTGTTGAACTTACGAATATTGCCATATTTTACTTCATAGACTCGGTTATTCATTCGTATGACTTTATTGCACCTAGGTAGGTCATACTGTACCATAACTCTTACTTCGATTTATCGTTACTGAGATCTGCTACCAAACTCCAGGTTACTCTCGTTGCTTATTTTATACGTATAAATTTATGTCCTTTAATGCTTCTTCATTACTGTTCATCTTAAGAGTGACGGCCTAATCTCACCTCATACTTTGTATCTTTTATCCATCCATTGTTGATTCACCTTATTATTGATCTACAATCTACCACTGATAACTTGAAACCTCTTACATAATCACTAGGGCATACGTTGCATCGAAGAACATTAGAAGTGATTTTCTTGATCCACCTGCGGGCGATACTATACTTCCATAGCCGTATTTCATAGCATTCTAATGTGATTTACCTTACGTGGGCATTTTAATCCTGTACAATTCATGAAATCCCCCTTTTTTTCTTCTTCAAATCATTACTCAATCGAAGGCCCAAACATCATCCTTTATCTATCACAATTACACCCTTATTCTACTACCAGGGCAGCATTCCATCTCTTTTAAATGCTATTAGTGTCCGGCTCCTTTGAGTTTATTTAGGCTATACTGAACTTTATATAACTTAGAGAAACCATCAGATCTTCTTGTTTTCATGGGCTTAATCTTGAGGAATCCATTCTCGTCACCTTCTCACTCGCCCTTTCTTATCCTTCCTCTTGTCTTCCTAAAACTTTATCGCTTTACCATACTTTAGCTTGCGACCTACTCATATTTCGCAACCTTCCTTCAACTTGCTTGCACCATATATTTCCTTATGTTATTCTGGAATATCAAGCGAGACATCACATCGTCTCTAACTCTGCTTTACTCTCTTAACTAGACCTCTCGGTACCTAGAAACCATAGACTGGAAGATATGCCACTTGTGACGCCGCTATCGATATTGAATCCCAGTGCTTCTAGCCTTCTGTCCGAAGTATGGACTATTCGCAACCTTTTGCATTTGAGTATCTCGTACGTTGTTCCCTTTTACCTTACTAACCTTAAAATATTGCCTCACCTTCTTCTATCTCTTTCACAACCTCCCTTTCACATAAGTATAATTTATATCCACAACTTGAAGCTCTATTATAATACTTGCACCTCTGGTGCATACACAATCCAGTGGGAGCTTCATACTGACTTCTTATGAGGATACTCTTCTAACTGGCTTTCTTGTAGAGCCGTTATAGAATATGGTTGTTGTACTACCTCTCTTGTACCCATGATATTAAGAGTGATTCTGCAATGTTCTCAATCATGATGTCTATAACTTCCTGGGTCCAATAAGCAGACTCATAATTTACTTAGTTGATGTAAATCTTTGGTTTCCTCTTCCTCCCAATCAATCTTTATGAAGGCTTAAGTTATCTTTCGATCTGTGACTCATGGTGTTAGTTATTATTTAGCCCTTCATGGACGCTATGGAATATCCATGATACAATCTGCTAACACTTCAATCCTTTGTCTATGACCTAGGATCAATTCTTTATTTAACTTATACCGGAATCTTCTATGGCTGTATGATTGTCAACATATATGCTGCATGGATAATACTCCAAACTCTTAAGTGCGTTAATAACGTAACTAGCTCTGGATCATTGATCGAATATTTCTTTTCGTTCCTTCTCAGCTTTCTTTAAATGTAAGCAATCACTTTTTCTGGTCTTCTGCCCCCTTGTTGCATGCACACTTAGCTTATCTTAACTCCCACACAGGCCGGAATTTTCATGCAACTCACATGATCCCGAATATTACTTGCTTTTACTTCCCGTTTATTAGCCATGGTAGGTGCCACTTTCTTTTGGAGTGCATACAATTTTGTAGTGAGACTGTTGTTACACAACCATTTCCTCTTTAGGTCACTGTATTTAAGTTGAAGCCTTCTTCCTTATTTCCTCAGCTAGTCTTTCATTGTACTACCTAGGGAGGGCCCTCTGGCTCTTGTAAAGCTATGAGCTTATTACATTGTATACTTGACGGACCTTTTGATGTCCTTCCTTGTCTATAATTATCCATAGTTACTTACCTCTACGCCTTTGTGCTTGTAGGGTTGCTTCTGAACTTAAATTTTGACTGTTTCCCAGTGGCACTCTCTTTTATTTCCGTAACACTCATACGCTACCTTTAAATACCCCAATTCCTATCTAAATATTTTTCAAGGATCGCGATATCATTATCTGCGAGACTGGATTCACTATGTTGGGGTTCACTATGTTTATCTTGCACGATCTGTTGATTTTTCTGTATCTTCTTATCTAGCCATAACTAGGCTTTTCCCGAATCAACTACTGACTACTCGTTGGCCCATTCTCGTATCAGTATTCTGCGTAATCTTTCTTGGGTTATTTCTTTTGTCTTAACTTACATCTCGCACTGGCTCCTTACTTATCAATAACATCTCGGGCAGAAACCCTTACTTTCTCTCAATACCATCGTGCTTGCATAATGTTCTGGAATCGTAGCATATTTGTAGACTTTGAATAAGCGCAATCTCATACCTCTCTCATCTTTGTCGCATTCTTCCTTTCCCATTCCATAATTACTAGAACCACTTAATTCTGACTTAATGCCACATCACTCCATATTCCCCCCTTTAGGGGATAACTAAGGTTTAGAGCTATGTCGATCTACCTATAAATGTTTTACCTCTTCCCCTTTGGCTTCCTTTCACATCATCGATGATTCTTACTCACCTTGCAGTAATCATTCTGTACTGGTAATACAATTCCTTACTCGCGAGGGTAACACTTAGTATAACTGGCACATACGGTCCCTTAAGCTTAACTTTTCTCACATTGCTTGCTTTAGGGAAGCGTCTTCCTGAATGATCATTCTCTAAATTTCTCACGAATCTTCTTCTGTTGTCCATTCTGTTATTGCCGGAACGAGATCTAAAATTCTCACGATACCGACTATTATCAAATCACTCAGCCCCTAATTCATGTTTAGTTTATCTGGTTCGTCAGTCCATACTGATTTCTATTACTCTGGGATCTAACTTTTCCTTCGGGTAGTCGCGTTAGAGTCACGAACTTATTTCTTGAAGTGAGGATATGACTTTATGGCCTATACTCTTTTGTTGTCTCAAGGCCTGTCACCTCTCGTCTTTTCCTTCACTTGACTATAGACTCTGTAATACTATCATCTTTTTGACCTACCGTTGTCATCCATGTATCACATCTTACTCTTAATGCTTCATTAGCTCTCTTCTTATTTCCTGCTAATATTTCTGTCTATCACTTTATTCTGAAAACTTCAACAAGATATTCTTTTGCTTTTAGCTCCCCTTTGCTCCATCCACTGTCTCTTCGGGTTGCCTAGCATTATCTCTCTACTAGGGTGGAAGCCATACTAAGATAATATTTATCCTTTCCAGGCTTCCAGTGCCTATCTTCATAGCACTCATATCTAGCTGTACTATTTTAGAGTGCACCATCTAGGTGTCTCACAAGGAGGTCTATAAGCACCTTTGTAATATCCTTCGAAAATGTCAACTAACGCAAACAATCCATTCACCATTTTGGGTTACTCTAACCCCAGCCGAATCTGGATATCCCGTCCTTCTCTTAAACCATATCCGTCAGCTCCCATAGGGCATGACTGAGATGGGTGTGGCCGATTGTACATACATCTGTTGCTATTGAAGATAACTCAAAATGCTTATATATCTCTTCTCGAATTGTAGATAATGTTCATCCTTACTAATTGGGTACCTCGTACCCTTTTTCACCTTGTTTCGTGTACTTGTTGAAACATGTACCTTCTGATTCTCTCGTTGTTTTTTTTTTACCATATGGGTGGATAGATATTCATGCCTTTGGGCTTCTTATCAAGAAGCTTACACCTTTTAGTAAACACATGATCTGGTGAAGACCTCACATTTACTCATCATAAGCATGATCGAGTTCCTCTAACTCAACATTTCCACAGCTATATCTCTTACCAACCGTCTTTCTGAATGTAGGCATCGTTGTCTTACAGGTAAGATAGAGTTTAGGGAATTGAGTTCTTACACTGAGCTCTACCACACGATCTAGAGTAAGAAGAAAGAGTGACAATCCTTAATGCCCTGTAGCCTCCTGCTTATAAGTGTGGTGCACGACACACCCATAAACAAGACTCTACTAGACACGATTTGTAGACTCCCTAGGACAGAACTGCTCTGATACCACTTTTGTCACTACCCAAATCGATGGGCCGCAACGGGCACCCGGTACCTTACTCAACCGAGTACCTACGTAATATATCTTTCGTATCATACTATCATAGGTAAATGAGCCAGAGAGGCTATCGTGAGATAAGTAGAATAAAACATAGGGAAATACTCGATATTGGACGACCAAACATGTAATCCAAACTTATACATATGACGTACGGGCCTATAAGGCCGGCATGATCCTTTATAAACTCAAAACATAGGTTGACAAGGCCATACAATTATCCGTATACATGACATCTGTCTACAAGCCTCTAAGAATACATAATATCATAAGGTCGGGTCAGGGTCCCGCCATACCAGTCAATACATGTACTAATCATACTGACCAAATAGGCAACTCCGGAGCAAATGGAGCGCACCAACATCTTTTGCTGAGCTGATAGCCTACTTGGAGGACTCTCGACCTGTCTATCGGAACCTGCGGGTATGAAACGCAGCGTCCCTAGGCAAAAGGGACGTCAGTACGAATAATGTACTGAGTATGTAGGCACATAAATAAGTATATAAAAGACATGGAAAAAAACATGGAGTAAATGACTCAACCTATAAGTCTGGATAACTCTATAAATCATGAAATATTTATAGTGTCATGCACATGCGTATGAATGTCATGTCGTGCATAGGTACATGTGTTCATAACATCATCAAGCCTCTGAGGGCATCCCATCATATCATCTTGGCCACTGTGGGCAAAATCATCAACGTATACCAGCTGATCAGGTGGTGGTGCATATATAACGCCGTAACCTTTTCCTATATCCCATATACATATAATATACATATATACGCGTATATAACACCATCTGTTCATGGGTCAATGTACATGTATAAATGAATGCAATGCATGAGAAGTACATTAATCAAATCTTTCGGAATGTCATAAGACCATTATGCCTTTGATTAACATCATGAAATAAACTTTATCAACTTACGTATTTTCTGAGACGCATGAACAGATGATAGAATAATATGACACACGAGGAATAAAGAACATAGGAACCTCTAGTATTTTTATGAATAGAGTCATTTATAGAAGTTGTGCATTAACTCGTTTCGTTTGTAGCGTACGGATCATGCCAAAAGAAAGAAGGGATAGCCTTAACATACCTGAGTCAATTTTCTTGACAATCCCTTTAACACACGTTAATTTCGACAAAACACGTGATGGCGAGATCGGAGTAGGGATAAATCCGTATGAAATGCTCGAAGCAATAACGTTGCTATGCAAAGATAATCTTGGCTAAAACTCTTTCTCAATAACATTTCTATGTTCCTTGGCTGAAGCTCTTTATCATTAACATTTCTATGTTCCTTAGATGAAAGTCTCTTAAGAGATTATGAATTGATTTTTGAACTAGGAAAGTTATATTTTATTTTTAGGTGGGCCCCACTTTAGGAATGATTTTGCCACCAAATTCCTTAATGTGACACATATTATAAATGACTAATGAGTCATTTGGTTGAATGGCACATGCTGCCACGTTTCCACACTTAAACTTATCCAAATTTCATCCACCAATTTCCTTAATTACATGGTTAATCTTCCACTAAAAATCCACAATTAATCGAATATCCTCATAATTACGAATTATCTCAAATTACTTAAAATACTACTCACTTTTATCACACTTTATACATCTTACTATCATGGTCATGTGGCACCTTGTATGGCACTAGTCCATAAATACCGGATATTTTAGCTTGGGCCGTATTTTATCCCAAAATGACAAACTTCGACGAAATTCTTTTTCTTCGATTCGCTTACCCTCTCACCTTCACGAATTAACTTATCACTTGTTTGAAATCGCTGACTTTCTCGAAGGCATGTGCTTCAACCCTCTTAAAAAAATAGTCAGTCATAAACAAAATGAATTTAGCTTTACCTGGGGCTGAGGGTAGAGGACCGACGATATCCATTCCCCATTTTATGAACGACCATGGGGATAGGACTGAGTGGAGTTGCTCTCCGGGTTGGTGAATCATCGGCGCATACCTTTGGCATTTGTTGCATCTTCGAACAAACTCTTTTGTATCTTTTTTCATATCGGCCAAATAGTATCCTGCTCTGATAACTTTGCGAACCAATGGCTCGGCACCGGAATGGTTTCTGAAAGTGCCCTCGTAAATTTCTCGTAGAACGTAGTTGGTGTCTCCCGGTCCTAAGCATATCGCCGACGGTCCATCGAACATTCTCCTGTCCAGTGTTCCATCCTAGGCTAGTGTGAACCGTGCCGCCTTCGTGCGTAGAGTCCTCGATTACTTAGGATCCGATTGAAGCTTCCCATTCTTTAGGTATTCGATATACTTATTCCTTCTTCGAATACTGACCTCGAAAGTCATACGACAGTCCCTGAGCTAAGTTCGTCGTCTTCGATTGATGACCTCAAATTTGCAAGGGCATCGACCTCGGTATTTTGTTCTCGAGGTACGTGCTGTAGGGTCCATTCTTTAAATCGATGTAGAGACACATGTACTATATCCAAGTACCTCTGCATTCGGTCTTCTCGAACCTCGAAAGTTCTGTTGACTTGATTTACCACAAGGTGGGAGTCACACTTGGCCTTGATGACCTCTACTCCCAATCTCTTAGCTAGCTCGAGACGTGCAATCACGGCCTCATACTCTGCCTCATTTTTAGTTAATTATGAAGTTTTGATAGACTGTCTAATTGTATTACCTGTGGGTGGCTTCTAAATGATGCCTAGCCCGGACCCCTTCACGTTCGAAGCGTCGTCTGTGAAGAGGGTCCACACCCCCGATGATGTACCCGATTTTAATAATAGTTCCTTGTCGACCTCGGGTACGAGGTTTGGCGTGAAGTCGGTCGCGAAGTTGACCAAGATTTGAGACGATGGTTGTTCGTGGTTGATACTCGATGTCGTACCCGCTGATCTCGACGACCGATTTGGCAAATCGACCCGAGAGTTCGGGCTTGTGCAAAATGTTGCAAAGGGGATAGATGGTTACAACACTTGGGTGACACTGAAAGTATGGTTTTAATTTCCTAGAGGCGCTTATCAGAGCGAGCGCTAATTTCTCTAAGTGTGGGTATCGGGTTTCGGCCTCTCCTAGTGTTCGACTAACATAATAAACTGGAATTGCATACCTTGATCTTCTCGAACTAAAACCCCACTTATCGCTATCTCCGAGACTGCTAAATATAAGTAGAGTCGCTCGTCCACTTTCGGGGTGTGAAGCAATGGCGGGCTCGACATGTATCACTTCAGTTTTCCAAGGCTTGTTCACATTCCGGGGTCCATGCAAAATTGCTCTTCTTCTTGAGCAGTGAGAAGAAACGACGACTCCTATCTGAGGAACTCGAAATAAAACGACCTAGGGCGGCTATGCGCCCTGTTAACCTTTGTACAACCTTGACATTATCAATGACTGTGATGTCTTCGAAACCCTAGATTTTATTGGGGTTGATCTCGATCCCCCGATTTGATACCATAGAGCCGAGGAACTTTCCCGATCCGACTCTGAATGCACATTTCTCCGGGTTGAGCTTCATGTTGTACTTTCTTAGTATGTCGAAGGTCTCCTGTAAATATTTCAAATGGTCCTCTGCTCGCAGGGACCTAACTAACATATCGTCAATATAAACCTCTATTAATCTACCTATTTGTTCTTCGAACATTCGATTTACTAGGCGTTGATAAGTGTTTACCTCGAAAAATGTGAGTAACAATCAAAGATAATTTGTGGTTTTAAAGATATGTGATATATTCTAATACTAGTTATTATACAAGTAATATTAAGCTTAAGTAAGAAGAAATGATGAACCAAATCAGTGTTGTTGGAGCAATAGGGGCCTCGAACTTGGTTATCCCAGGGATCTCGAGGTCAGCTAAGAACAATAAAATATGAACAATAAAGTAAAGACAATAAAGCTGAAGAACAATTGTTGAGCACGTTAAATAAGGAAAGCAGAAAAATGTTCTATTGTAGTGAATAATGTGAGATGATCCTTACAAAATGATTGGGGTCCCCTTTATATAGGAGGAGAAAACCCCCAATATAGTACATTCCTAATTGTGGTATAAAATTCTATTGGTACAGGTGTATAAAAACCTAGTACGGACCTGTACCATTTCGTACAAATCTTATCCTTTAATTTATGCCCTGGTCCACGTGTCCTTGAGAAATTCCAGCTCTTTCTTGATTGACTTCGAGATTTTGCTGCTCTCGATGTAGGTTGTGCCAGGCCTTCGATCAGCTTCCTCGAGGTATATGTCCCTCAGCCGGGTTCGACCTCCATTTCGAGTTGCCTGGACTTGGACTCATAGCCAAATTTAAGACTTCGAAATTGGGCTCCTTGATTTTGACCGTATACAATAAGTAGCACCAGCATTTTTAATCCAAATGGCATTACGTTATAACTATAGGCGCCGTATTTAGCGATGAACGAAGTCTTTTCCTGATCCTCCAGGTTCATTTGTATTTGGTTGTACCCGGAGTAGGCATCGAGAAAATTAAGGATCTCGTGGCCGACCGTGGCATCGATCATGTGATCGATATTCGGCAAAGGAAAGGAATCTTTATGGCATGCCTTGTTTAAATCCTTATAGTCTACGCACATTATAAGTTTATTTCCCTTTTTAGGGACTACAACTACGTTTGCTAACCATTCGGGATATTTTACCTCCGAATAGATCCTATATTGAGAAGTTTTGTTACCTCGTCCTTAATGAATGCATGTTTTACCTCGGACTGGGCCTTCTCTTTTGTTTTATCGGGCGAAACTTCGGGCCCAAGCTCAGTCGATGCATAGTGATATCCGGTGGGATCCCTTTCATAGCTAAGTGGGACCAAGCAAAACAATCCATGTTATCTAAAAGGAACTGAACGAGTTTTTTCCTAAGCTGGGGGGTTAACCCCGTGCCTAGGTATACCTTTCGATTGGGTAGATGCTCGATCAGTTTGAGTTTGTTACATGAATCGTCGGGGATTATGAAGGTTCGAGGTATCATATAATCATCATCCTCGAAAGTTTCCTGCTCCTTCGATCGAGCTGAGGCTGGCGTATGCTGTTGCTATTTGACTTCTTGCTATCCCTTTGACTTCGATCCCTTTGTTGATGAAAGCGCCGATACCGGTACTACTTCATCGATTGCAAACATTTCTTTGGCGGCGGGTTGTTCACCGTACATCGTTTTGATTCCTTCTGATGTTGGGAACTTCAGGCCTTTATGAAGCATCGAGGGTACCGCCCTCATATTATGAATCCAAGGCCTTCCGAGTAGCGTGTTGTACCTTATGCACCTTCGATCACATGGAACATTGTTTCTTGGATAGTCCCGGCCACATTTACTGGCAAAATCATTTCCCTTTTGGTGGTTTTACTTGCCATGTTGAAGCCGTTCAGTACTCGAGCCGCGGGCACAATTTGATCTTGGAGGTCGAGTTTCTCTACGACCCTTGATCGAATAATGTTTGTCGAGCTACCTGGATCAAGCAACACACGTTTAACTTGAACTTTATTCATAAGGATAGATATTACCAATGCGTCGTTGTGAGGTTGTTCTATCCCTTCTGCATCCTCATCGTTAAAAGACAAAGTTTCTTCTGGTAAGTAATCCCGAGTTCACTTTTCCCTTGTGATTGTCACCTTGGTGTGTTTAAATACAGGTCTCTGAGGAATATCGACTCCTCCAACGATCATGTGAATCACATGCTGTGGCTCTTCCTGCTCGTTCGGCCTGTTTAAATCTCTGTTTTTGAAGTGGGTTTTGGCTCAATCACTTAAGAATTCTCGAAGGTGACCCTCATTGAATAGACGAGCTACCTCCTCCCTCAACTGTCTGCAGTCTCCGGTTCTATGACCATGGGTACCATGGTATTTGCATACTTGATTAGGATTCCTTTGAGCTGGATCGTTCTGTAGAGGTCTAGGCCATCTAGTATCCTTGATTCGTCCAATGGCTGATACAATACCCGATGCATCGATGTTGAAGTTGTATTCTGACAGTCGTGGTGCTTCCGTGGCCCGACATGTTTATCGAAGCCACTTTTACTCATGAGCCCTCGAGATTTCTATCCTCGATCATTCCTTCGATCACTTCGAACAAAATTATGCCCTGGGTCGCTATTTCGACGATCTGCGATGTATGGTTGATATCGATCTCTGTTCGATCAGGGTTTCTCTATTGGTGTCCCTTTGAATTCTGCCGCCGGGCCTACTTGGGTAGACGGAACCAGAAAGGGTTCCTAATTGATCGTCCTCGACCCTAATCTTTGATTGGTACCGGTTATGTACATCGGCGCAGGTCACGGCTGGATATTCAATTAAATTCTGCTTTAGTTATCGTAATGCTATCGAACTTCGTTCGTTCTAACCTTGAGTAAAAGCTTGAATAGCCCAATCATCTCTGACCGGTGGTAGGTCCATGCGTTCCATCTGGAACCGATATACAAATTCCCTCAATATTTCATTGTCCTTTAGTTTCACTTTGAAGAGGTCCGACTTCCTAGTCGCAACCTTTATTGCTCCAATGTGCGCCTTCACGAAGGAATCGATGGAATTGGGCGGCAGATTGTGGTACCATATTATTGCCCCTTTCGATAAAGTTTCTCCAAACTTTTTCAATAGAACAGATTCAATCTCATCATCTTCTAAGTCGTTCCCTTTTATTACGCATGTATAAGAAGTGACATGCTAATTAGGTTCGGTGGTTCCATTGTATTTGGGAATTTCTAGCATGCGGAATTTTTTCGGGATGGGCTTCGGAGCTGCACTTGGAGGAAAAGGCTTCTGCACGAACTTCTTCGAATCCAAACCCTTTAGTATCGAGGTGCCCCCGATATTTGATCAACCCGGGAGTTGTACGTTTCTACCTTTTTGTCATTAGCCTCAATTTTCTTTTCACCTGATTCAATCCGTTTAGTGAGATCCTCGAGCATTTTCATAATGGCGGCGTCAGTCCCTGATTCATTGGCGTTCGATTTCTCCGGTAAAGGTTCGGCTCTATGAACAACTTCTTGTTATGTTTCGAGCTCAATTCGGCTTGGTGCTCGATTCTGATTTTGGAGTTGTGCTATCGCAGCTTGTTGAGTCTGCAGCATCTCGAATATCATCGAAGGCTAATACCGCCTTCTTCACCGCTCTGTGCGTTTTGATCGGCTGCTCGAGCATCTCTGCAGATGCTATTTTCAGGGTCGACACCGAAATTCCCATTAATGGCAATATGGGAGCTGACATCGACTGGGTCTACGGCCGGCAGTCCATCGAGGTTGACTGGAGGTACTCCGTTTTTCGGGGCGGCTATGTTTTCGTTCTTGCCATGAAGACAAAGGTCGTTGTCTGTGTGAGTGGGTGTTACTTGAGAGTTTTGACATATTGATTCCTGAAATCAAAGACACTTACAAGAACAAGCGTAAAGCAATGTGTGTTACGAGAATTAATACTAGGCAATCACTATTATCTTTAGCCCAACGATGGGTGCTAAACTATTTACCCTTAAAATTGGATAACAATTAAACTTATAATGTGGTTTTAAGGACACGTGATTTCACCTAATACCAATTGATAAATGTAAAGATTAGTGATAGAAATTAACAATAAGATAAAGCAAACTAGTGTTGAAACGTAATTCAGCCCTCGAGCTAGAGTGTCATCGAATTGGTCGGAACCAAAACAGTTAAGAAATAAGCAAGCTGATGAACAAGAATATGAGCTAAAGAAAATGTGTTATATTGCTTTGATATCTAGAATGTAAGTATTTTACAAATGACTGAAACTCCTTTTTATATAGTAGAGGAATCCTAATTATGGTATAACTCTAATTACATAAGGAAATTCCATGATTAGCTAATTAACCATCCTTGATTTGATCCGTTCCGAGATTTCCACCGTGATCTTCGACTAGTCACGGATACCTCGCCTTTCTGTTACTATGCTACCTTCGATCTTGCTCGATGTCTATCTCATTTGGTCGCAATCACTACTGGCCTCGATCTTGACAGGTACCTCGAATTTCGAACTCGGTACCTTATCTTCTTGCCTCGATCTGATCTATTACGGGATCGATCTTCGATCCTTCACACTAGTCTCGATAAATCGGTAAAATCGGGTGAGCCCGATTTTAATCGTATACACTTTGGAAACCAGCAGTTGTATTTATTGTAGTTTTTGATCTTAGTGATGAAAGAGAGGAAGAAGAAAAAATGATAAGAGGGAACTTTTCTATATATTAGAAGAGGAAGATTTTCGACATGTTTGCTTAGTGTCTTTTTAAAAAAGCTTGAGGATAATTTAGTCATTTGGCGTAGCTCTATACGTGGCCTTTTTTCCCTTCCGCAAATACTACGTGTAGGTTTTTGGTTTCTTTCTCAGCCACCGCATCCTTTTCCCATCTTCAGTCTCAATATCTTCTCCATCGTTTTTTCCATGGATTCCAGAGCATTGTTCTCACTCTTTCCCTATGGAATCACATGAGTTTCCTTCGTTTGTCACCCAATTTTCCGTCGTTTGTCACTTCGAAAGCTTAAAATATCAGCTTTAACATGTGGAAACTCGAAAGGGAGATTTTGAGGTATTGGATGACCGACTTTCAAACCTCAATTTAGGATCCATTTAAGGTAATCGAGTAGTTCAACCGTTAGTTTTCTCCTCTGTTTTGTTACTTTTGTTGGTTCATTTTTACCAGTAACTATAGTCTATATTAATTGGGTTTTTGCAATTTTGATCTGTGGTATTATATTTGAATCAGTTTTGATAGTATTTTTCAACTTGTGATTTTAAAAGTTGAAGCTTAATTTCTAGGTTCTTTTCGTGATGAATCCAATTAGTAGGGCTTACTAATTAATTTGCTCTCTGCTATTTGGAACAGACCTAATTGATCAATCACCTTGTGCAGAGGAGCAGGCAGTTATACGGTAAGTTCATTTTCATCATCACCTTCTTTTTATTTTTCTTCTTCCAATCACTAAGCCCATTGCTAATGTTCAGATACGTTGGTCTCATTCTGATGCCTAATGGCCATTGTGTACTTTAGGTACTCTCCTACGATATTTAGAATTTGAAAAATCTTATTTATGGCATCTTTCGACTATAATTTTTTCCTTTCTTTCAGTTGCTTCTTGATCTCTCGACCTTGAGATCAATGCTTATTCTGCTATTAAAATAACTAAACTGATGAGTAACACAAGCATCGATGAATCAATTACGATTATAGCACACAACAAATTTATATTCATTTAAATCAATAGGCTAAAAGGCAGGTGATCTGCCTCATTCCTTCTATTCACAATCATTAATTTTGTGTAAAAAAAATTTCTAACAAAGACATATTTGTTGTGTTATTCTCACAATTTTTCCCAGAATAGGAAGAAAACAAAAAAAAGAAATAAAGGAAAAAGCCTCTGGTTGCATATGTTCGTAATTATTGCTTTCTGCTCCAGTAGATACAAAAATTATTATTAAATAATTGACTTAACTGCAAAAATTCGATGGAACATTTTCTCAGAATATGAGAATTTACATATTTCGTAATGAAACTTATTCTTACTCTTACAAAATATAAAATTGGTAAAGTAAATAATTTTATTTGCACTAAATTAGATATTACTAATGCTTCTGCTGCTATACTTTGTTTCATCTTCTTTGTCTTAGGTTTCACTCTGTGTTGTGGTGATTGCGTGTGTGTTCATACTTTTAGACTCTGGTGAGTATAGTTTTTCCGTTGGCTTTCATTTTCCTACTTACTTTCTGCTAGCTTTCATTTTTCCGCTAAGTTTATGTTGGCTTTCATCTTCTCTGCTTAGTTTCTTTGCATTGACATGTCGACTTTCCAAAATATATTATGCCTTTTACTGGCAGCATGTTAGTTGTTTATGGCTGTGTGAGTTGTTTCTGCCTGTGATATGTGCCGATAAAATTTAACTTATATTATGACATACCATATTAAGTAGTATTAAACATGTGGTTTCAATATTATTTCAAGGGATCTTAGTAAAATGGAACATTCAAGGAATAGAAAAGATATAGCAATGTCAAAGAGGAATTATGAAAAGGATCAAACCTTCAAAGATATACATGCCGACAAACGGCTAGGAGACGCGAATTATATAAACCACTGCCACTTGACCAAATAGAGGCCCTTTTAGCTCGACAACAAGCACAAAGAGCTGAATCGAAAAGATATCATATGCTTGACAATTCAGTTATTGGTAACTCAACTTACGCATTATCTTCTGCAGCTAGCGGTATTTTTACCAAGCAGGATTCTCCCGTTATAAGAGGCTCATTGCTTCGTCGTGTAACAGGTTACGAAATTTGTTATCAATTATAGATGGTATAGAATTACATCTGGTTATCCCATAATTTTCACATGGATAGTTGGAAAACTGATCCTTCAACACCTTACCTGCTGCAAAAAAATAAGTCTGACCTTCAATCTGTTTGTGCAGGTTTTTGCTTCCACTCGAAACATCTCAGGTAACACCCAAATATTCTGCGCATTTATAATTTTAGATTTCTTCTCCATGCTAAAGTTTATACTGCATACTATTGCTATTTATAATATTTTTAAAACCTTTAGCATTTGCTGGCGAGTAGGTTATACAACTTCTACTGTTACTCTACAGGTACAACAACAACAACCCAGTGAAATCCCACTAGTAGGGTCTGGGGAGGGTAGTGTGTACGTAGACCTTACTCCTACCCCGAAGGAGTAGAGAGTCTGTTTCCGAAAGACCCTCGGCTCAAGAAGACAAAAAGATAAAAGAAAATAATATTAGTACCACCACAAAAATAATATAAAAGAATATATATATATATATATATATATATATATATATATATATATATATATATATATATATATATATATGAAATCAAGAAGAATGATACAAAGCAAAGGCAAAATATTATCCCTACCAAACTAGTCTCCCAAAATTATGGCATAAGACAATACTTCAACTGTTACTCTACAAGTAAAAGATGTTAATTTACCGGTTGAGCTTGATATAATCAAAGCTATAATTTGTTTGCAGGTGAAAGTAATTCTTAAAGTCTTTATTATCTGGGTAATGAATCAGTAGATGAAAAGCTAACTACGGAGAATGAGACTTTTGAGAATGTGATTGCCTAAGAGCTAAGTACAATGATCTGGGCTATTAATAGTCGAATTGTTGGATTAGAGCAATTTTTTTTAGCCAGGAAAATAGTGTTAGAGTTGACTTGATACAGAACTTCTGTATAGTTTTTCTGTAAAACTTCATTGAGTAGCAATTAATGGACAAATAACAAATCAAAAAGTCATCTTACCGTCGTCCTTATACTGAGCGCATAAATGATTTTCTGAAGACTTTGTTGCTGCCTTTAAGGTTTATTTACCTTTCTCTCTCTATTATCTTCTTAGGTTTGTTTCCTTGGAAAGAAATTATGAAAAAGAAGAAAGTGGGTGAAAGCTTTTTAAGCATTTACTGTATCAAAGGAGTTGAAAATTGAGGTTAATAATTGTTGCTTGAAGATTCATCTTGATTTGGATGTCCCATTTTAACCCTCTTTTCTGCTCTGTCAAAAGTCCATGTTCTTGATCTCAAGGGTGTTTTGGGAGTTCTAGATACAGATTTGTTCCACTTTTAATTTTTGCCTATATCTTCTTCTCTTGTCTTCATCTTTTTTCTTTCAGATGCCTAATTATTCCTTTTTTAGTGAAGAACTTTACTTGCTTATCTATCTTTTAGTTTTTGTTTAAGGGTATTTTGGACCATTAACAGAATCTAATAAAACATATCCTTATATTCAAAACTGAACGGCCACTGCATAAGCTCTTGCACCCAATTAACTTTACAACTAAACATGTGTTTGTGGCTTCCTACTTCCTTCTGTCGCCGCTCTCTGTGTTCTGTTTAGGAGTGGCAATTTGAGCCCAAATCCATTCAACTCGCCCAACCCGTCCAGATATTAATGGGTTGGGCTAAAAATATTTTAGCGCATGGGTCAATTTGGGCTGAGCTCAAGTTAACCTATTATTTTTTATAGCCCATTCAGACCCATTAAGCAGCCCAAATACAACCCATGAAACTCACCCAAAACAAAGTGATCTCAACCCAGCTTATCTAGAAATTTACTTAGTTGCACCAATTTTACTTCTTTTTTTTTTTTTTTTTTGTATTTTCAATTTTTTGTTCTTTTATTTTTATGCATCACCCACCCTACCCCATCCCCCATCCCCCCTGCGCAAACCCCCTCAAAAAAAATTCTTTTTTTCTTTTTGTATTTTTAATTTTCTATTTTTTTGTTTTTCTGCACCACCTACCCACCCCAAACCCCCACCCCACCCCCACCCGTAAAATATTTTTCAACTTACACATTTTAAGGTAAAAGGTTTTTTTAATGCAAGATGATCATGGTTTATGGGTCAAGTTGGGCGGGTCGGGTTATGACCCATTGTTTAGCCCATCTTGACCCAACCCATCTTAGCCCAAGTACACTTTGGGTTGGGTTGTGCAATGACCCATTTATTCACCTAACCCATCTTGACCAGCCCAAATTCAGTCCAACCCGCCCATTTGTCACCCCTAGTTCCGTTGCTTCTTGGCTACAAACCCAAATTCATCCTCTTGAATTACTTTATTTATTTAAGAGCTAGGCTTCAAGGCTTAAAGCTTCTGCTTGCTACCAAGTCTTGCGATAGTTATGTCCATGATTCGCTTTACCTGAAACTTTATATTACATATTCTATTGCCAATTAATTTTCTATTGCAATACAATTGAAGGACATTCGAATTCTAATTTGGCCTTTTAATTTATCGTAATAGGGTTCAAAAATCATGATCTTTCAGCTGATGGTTATTTCTGTTGCAGAATTTCCTCAGCGTTTCCCTCTTTGTTAACCCCATTTGCTCATGCAGGTACTCTTTGACTATTTTGTGTCAATTACATGGTAGTCAAGATAGCTAAACTGTAAAGTTCTGATGTTACAAATGCTGGTGACTATCAATTGGTAATACCAAGGAAGGTGCCAGGTAATGTTCTTCTGTTTTATAATTATGTCTTTTCTGCTCTGGTAGTGTCACGACCAGGATTTTCCACCCTCGGGGGTCGTGATGGCGCCTACTAGTGAAAGTTAGGCAAGCTAGTTATTCCAGTTATTTAACCATTTTCATTTTAAATCCCTTAACAATTCCAAAATAACATAATAAAAACAGCGGAAATAATAATAACAAAAGAACAGTACGGAAGACGAAATATGATAATTTAGATTAATACAAACTGCGGAAGTCTAAGTACAACTCTACCCAGAATTGGTGTCACAATCTCACAGACTGTCTAAGAATACTACAAATAAGGTCTGAATAGAATTACACGAATCTGTCTCAGAATAAGTAAAACAGAAAGAAAATGATAGAAGGAGACGCCAAGGCCTGCGGACGCCTACAGGACTACCTCGGGTCGCCTGACGGTCTGGAAGCAGCAACCTCACCGTGGTCAAAAAGCTGCAGCACCGGGATCTGCACATAGTGCAGTGTAGTATCAGCACAACCGACCCCATGTGCTGGTAAGGGCTTAGCCTAACCTCGGCGAAGTAGTGACGAGGATAGGACCATACTACCAAATAAACCTGTGCAGTAAAATCATATACAGCGGAAAAATAAAGCCAGAAATATACAAGTAAAGATAGGAGGGGGAAAACATGTTGCGGGAAAATCAAGTAGCAACAGAAAACCAATAAATAACCATAAAGAACACCATAACTCAATTATTAGCAAGAATCAGGAAATCAAAGACAAGTGCACGGCATCACCCTTCGTGCTTTTACTCTCGTCCTCACCATAAGAATCAATATAATCGGCACGGCATCACCCTTCGTGCTTTTACCTCACATATTCATGGCACGTGATTATCCTTCGTGCATTATCACTCATATCATGGCACGGTATTGTACATCGTGGGGCACGACATCACCTATCGTGCTTTAACCTCACAATATCGGCACGGCACCACCCTTCGTGCATTAACACTCTCTCACAAATATCATGCACGCATCACCCTTCGTGCTTTTATACTCTTCCTTACCCAAACAACAATCACAAAGCTATAAGGGCAAGGGAATCAATAAAATTAACAATGAAATCCCGGCAAGGGAACAATAGCATAAAAAAAATATCAAAAGCGATAATATCCCGGCAAGGGAGACAGTATCAAAGCAATAACTTCCCAGCAAGGGAGATAATATCAAAAGCAATAACATCCCGGCAAGGGAGATAATTTCATAAACCTTTTCTCTTTTCCACAATTACTTCACAACTCAATTCACAACTTGAGCCAACACTCTACAATATTCAATTACCAATAATACTTCCACAACTCAATTCACCACTTGAGCCAACGCTCTACAATGTTCAATTACCAATAATACTTCCACAACTCAATTCACAACTTGAGCCAACGCTCTACAATGTTCAATTACCAATAATACTTTCACGAGCCTTGTTCAATAATAGAAATCATCATATAAAGCATGAACAACACGAAACGGAGTCACATTTATCATAGAATAAGACTCACAGCATGCTTGACACCGACGAATAGATACTCGTCACCATGCCTATACGTCGTACTCAACAATTAACACATAGCAAATAAGACACAACTCCTAATCCCTCAAGCTAAGGTTAGACCAAACACTTACCTCGATGCCACGAACATAATTCAAGCCTCAACTACCGCTTTACCTCTTGTTTCCACCACCAATTCGCTTGTATCTAGCCACAATTTACTTAACGATATCAATATACGCTAAATGAATCAATTCTAATGCATGAAAAATAGGTTTTCTAAAGTTTTTCCCAAAAAGTCAAAAATCGACCCCGGTCCCACATGGTCAAAACCCGAGATTCGAACGAAAACCCGATTACCCATTCACCCACGAACTCAAATATATAATTTGTTTTGAAATCGGACCTCAAATCGAGGTCCAAATCCCCAAAATTTGAAAATTCTAGGTTCTACCCAAAACACCCAATTTCCCCCATGAAAATCCTTGATTTTGAGTTGAAATCATGTAAAAAGATGGATTAGATTGAAAGAAATGAGTTAGAAATGACTTACAAATGATTTGGAAGATAGTTGTCTTTGAAAAATCGCCCAAAGGTGTTTAGGTTTTGAGAAGGTTTGAAAAATGGATGAAAATGCGTCTAAATCTCAATTAACTGGTCTCTGATGTCGCAATTGCGACCAGGGTTCGCAATTGCGAACCCCTTCAGAACTTGTTGACTTCGCAAATGCGAAGATTTAGTCGCATTTGCGACCCTGAAGAAATCCGGTCACCTTCGCATTTGCGAGGGACCCATCGCATTTGGGATGTCGCATTTGCGACCAAGGCCAGCCCAGACCATATCCGCATTTGCGATACAGCTACGCTTCTGCGAGCCAGGCTTCGCAATTGCGAGACCTGTAGACCTGCAACACACCAGAAATTTCCTAAGTCCAAATTTTACTCTGTGGCCTATCCAAAACTCACCCGAGCCCTCGGGGCTCCAAACCAAACATGCACGCAAGACCAAAAATATCATACGGACTTGCTCGTGCGGTTAAATCATCAAAATAACATCAATAACTATGAATTTAGCATCAAAATCAAAGATAAATCTCATGAACTCTTAAGTTCAAATTTTAACAATCGATGGTTCGATTCACGTCATTTCAAGTCCGTTTCTTACCAAATTTTACAGGCTCAATTAAAATCCCATATATGATCTGTACCGGGCTCCGGAACCAAAATATGGGCCCGATACCATCAAATTCCAATACATTCAAATTTCCAAAAACTCTAAATATTTTAGTTAAATAATTTTTTCAAAAATTCATTACTCGGGCTTGGGACCTCGGAATTCGATTCCAGGTATACGCCCAAGTCCCATATTTTCCTACGGACCCTTCGGGACCGTCAAATCACGGGTCCGGGTTCGTTTACCCAAAATGTTGACCAAAGTCAACCTAAATTCATTTTAAAAGCAAAATTCGTCATTTTTCACATATTTTCACATAATGGGTTTCTTATAAACGCCCGGACTGCATACGCAAATCTAGGTGAGACAAAAAGGAGGTTTTTATGGCCTCGGAACACAGAATTTACTTTCAAAATGAGTCATCACTCCCTCCACCTCTAAAACAATCGTTCGTCCTTGAACGGACATAGGCTCTGCATGTCGGACTCGGACTCCCAGGTCGCTGCCTCGGCAGGCTGACCTCTCCACTGAACATGAACTGAAAGGAACTTCTTCGATCTCAACTGACGAACCTGCCGGTCTAGAATAGCTACCGGCTCCTCCTCATAGGACAAGTCCTTGTCCAACTGGACAGTGCTGAAGTCTAACACGTGGGATGGATCGTCGTGATACTTCCGAAGCATGGACACATGAAACACTAGATGCATAGCTGATAAGCTCGGCGGCAACGCAAGTGTGTAAGCCACCTCTCTCACTCGATCAAGAATCTCAAACGGGCCAATGAATCTAGGACTAAGCTTGCCCCTCTTCCCAAATCTCATCACGCCCTTCATAGGCGACACCCGTAGCAACACCCGCTCGCCGACCATGAATGCCACATCACGAACCTTATGGTCGGCATAAATCTTTTGCCTGGACTGAGCTGTACGAAGCCTATCCTTAATAATCCTGACCTTGTCCAAGGCATCCTGTACTAGATCCGTACCCAACAACCGAGCCTCTCCCTGCTCAAACCAACCAACCAGCCGACCGACACCGCCTACCATACTAAAAGCCTC
>NC_031991.1:31029235-31035014 GCF_001879085.1 Nicotiana attenuata
AATATAGATCACAGCTAACCTCTCGGAAGAATAAGAAACAGCCACAGGAATTAAATGCGCTGACTTGGTCAGCCTATCAACAATAACCCATACTGCGTCAAACTTCCTCTGAGTCCGTGGGAGTCCAACAACAAAGTCCATAGGCATACGCTCCCACTTCCACTCAGGAATCTCAATCTTCTGGAACAAACCACCAGGTCTCTGATGTTCGTACTTTACCTGCTGACAATTCAAACACCGAGCCACATATGCAACAATATCCTTCTTCATCCTTCTCCACCAATAATGTTGTCGCAAATTTTGATACATCTTAGCGGCGCCCGGATGAATAGAGTACCGGGAGTTATGGGCATCCTCTAGAATCAACTCACGAAGCCCCATCCACACTAGGCACACAAATACGACCCTGCATCCTCAAGACTCCATCATCTCCAACTGTAACCTAATTGGCACCTCCGTGTCGCACTGTGTCCCTAAGAACACACAAATGAGGATCATCATACTGCCGATCTCGGATACGCTCAAATAATGAAGAACGAGCGACTGTGCAAGCTTACACACGGCTGGGCTCAGAGACATCCAACCTCACGAACCACTTCTACAGCCGAGCAGTAGCACAGACCGGTGATGGATCAGCTACATCTTCGGAGGTTTTGTGGAGGTTGGATAGGTTTCACCAAGCTCTTCACTACTACTCTTGGTGGTACATCTTCTGAGGATCCCCAGGATTATTTGGACAGTTGTCATGAGGTTCTTTGGAACATGAGGATAGTGGAGACCAATGGGGTCGACTTACCTCTTGTTTCCACCACCAATTCGCTTGTATCTAGCCACAATTTACTTAACGATATCAATATACGCTAAATGAATCAATTCTAATGCATGAAAAATAGGTTTTCTAAAGTTTTTCCCAAAAGTCAAAAACTGACCCCGGTCCCACATGGTCTAAACCCGAGGTTCGAACCAAAACCCGATTATCCATTCACCCACGAACTGAAATATATAATTTAATTTTGAAATCGGACCTCAAATCGAGGTCCAAATCCCCAAATTTGAAAATCCTAGGTTCTACCAAAAACACCCAATTTCCCCCATGAAAATCCTTGATTTAGAGTTGAAATCATGTAAAAAGATGGATTAGATTGAAAGAAATGAGTTAATGACTTACAAATAATTTGGAAGAGTAGTTGTCATTGAAATATCGCCCAAAGGTTTTTAGGTTTTGAGAAGGTTTGAAAAATGGATGAAAATGCATCTAAGTCTCAATTAACTGGTCTCTGATGTCACAATTGTGACCATGGTTCGCAATTGCGAACCCCTTCAGAACCTATTGACTTCGCAAATGCGAAGACTTAGTCGCATTTGCGACCCTGAAGAAATCCGGTCACCTTCGCATTTGCGAGGGACCCATCGTATTTGCGATGTCGCATTTGCGATAAATGTGTCGCATTTGCGACCAAGGCCAGCCCAGACCATCTTTGCATTTGCGAGCTCGCATTTGCGAGCCAGGCTTCGCAGACCTGCAACACACCAGCAATTTCCTAAGTCCAAATTTCACTCTGTGGCCTATCCAAAACTCACCCGAGCCCTCGGGGCTCCAAACCAAACATGCACGCAAGTCCAAAAACATCATACAGACTTACTCGTGCGGTCAAATCATCAAAATAACATCAATAACTATGAATTTAGCATCAAAATAAAGAAAAATCTCATGAACTCTTAAGTTCAAATTTTTACAATCGATGATCCGATTCACGTCATTTCAAGTCCGTTTCTTACCAAATTTTACAGGCTCAACTTAAATCCCATATAAGACCTGTACCGGGCTCCAGAACCAAAATACAGGCCCGATACCATCAAATTCCAATACATTCAAATTTCCTAAAACTCTAAATATTTCACTTAAACAATTTTCTTCAAAAATTTATTTCTCGGGCTTGGGACCTCGGAATACGATTCCGGGCATACACCCAAGTCCCATATTTTCTACGGACCCTCTGGGACCGTCAAATCACGGGTCTGGGTCCGTTTACCCAAAATGTTGATCGAAGTCAACCTAAATTCATTTTAAAAGCAAAATTCGTCATTTTTCACAGATTTTCACATAATGGCTTTTCGGATACACGTCCGGATTGCGTACGTAAATCGAGGTGAGATAAAAAGGAGGTTTTTAAGGTCTCGGAACACAAAATTTACTTTCAAAACGAGTGATGACCTTTTGGGTCATCACAGGTAGAATGTTTCTTCTCCTTGGTAGTGGATTATGTCTTTGTCACAAGCAGGGCATGTGAATGGAAGTGTAGATATTTCGAAAGCTATAAGTATTATTCGTGTTTTTTTGTGGACCTTTAATAATGTTTTTGAAAAGTTAGCCATCATAAAATGCATTGGAGCTTCACTACCAAAAGAGAGTTGTTATTAGGATAAATATTAAGCAATAACGACGCATAATAAAAGATGAAATATTACTAATAAAAAATTTAGGAACAGAAATGTTTTGGTAAACTAGGAATTAGATAACAGGGAAGGGAGGCATTTCATACTCATATATGTGGGGGAGGGGGGGGGGGACAATGTCAAGCCTCATTCCTCCTTAATTTTAAGTATTTTAGATAAGCTGAAACAACTACCTAAAGCTCATTCTTTTGTATCGTTTATGAGCTTAACCCGTTTAAGTTATTGAAGCAACAAAAACATTTTTCATAGTAGTTGTGCTATGTGTTATTTTGTTTATGTGTTAATTACTATAAAAGCAACATGTCCCTACTATATACCCTTAAATGAAGGACCATATACTTTTTTGTTTCTGGTCTTTTGCATCATATTTGGATAAACTATCGGAATAAAAGGTAATATATTCTGTCTCACTCTAATTGTTGTATTGTTAAGTATTGTTTGTGGACCATGAATAATCTTGATAGGTTTTCAATATCTTTGCCTTGTATTTTGATGATCTAACAAACTTAATATCAAGAACCAGATAGGGAACCTGACTCACTTGGATTACACTGCATATAACGAATTCCAGCCAAATGTGAACTTGCTACAGCTTCAGGAGGTTGGAACCCAAACAAGGACCTGATACTCTTGTGGGTTCCTCACGGCAGTACAAAGTCAATTGGAAACAGCTGGAAACGAAGTGACTGCCTACACTATTTCTGCCGCACTGCACTAGTTCCAGCGCCCACTCATTCTCTGAACAACTAAAGTGCTCACATCATTTCAAGTGATGTGATCAAGGTGTACCTACAATGAGTTTATACATAACATCATTCAAGTTACTCAACTCAAGACAATCTGGGCAGCGTACACAAGAACTAGATTAGGGACCTAATCCCTTGGTGTTGCCCTGACAGAAGTACAAGTCAACTATACAACTGGAACGCAACTGCAGAAAGTGACTGTCCGCTGTCGACGCCCCCTTTTTCCTCGCGGAATCGGTTTCACGACATTTGGGAAGACAACTCTTTTCCCACTTTGGGAATTGGGTTTTTTTAGAGTTTGGAGAGTCGCCACCTAATGATTATAGTGCATTAGGACACTTTTAGAATAATTAAAGATGCAGACCACAATTTTGGGTAAGGGCTTGAAATTATCTCGAGGGGAAGGTGTTAGGCACCCCTCAAGATCCACCAGTGTGGTTCCCGACCATGCTACCATTGTGACTTTAGATGTAAAAAAATAAACAAGTACAAGAAGCACAAAAGGTTAAAAGAAGTGCTAAATTTTAAAGGAGCAATTTTGTAAAAAAACGTGCAAGTGGAGAAAAGGCCAAGTACTTAGTGCAAATAATCCGAAAAGATCATGCGAGAAGCAGGAATTGAAAATGCAATAGCTTTAAAGATTCAAAAAATTTTATTAAACTAATAAAGAAGGAGAAAGGGGTCCTAGGTTTATACATTACATGGATCATTCGCACAACACTGGTACTCAATTTTACGCGGAGTGTTAACGTGTAATCATCATCTCCATGTCTACCCTTCCCACCCTATTAAGGTATTAAAGCGCGGAACGGTATCGTTTACTTATCGCATGCTACTACTCGTCCCAATCCTATTAGTTCCGGGGTATTAGGACTTCTAATCCTAAAGGGGAAGAAAGGGATGGGGGCCTTTGTAGAGTTTAAAGGATAAAATTCTAGCTCAACATTCAAAACAAGTATCAAGTAAAAGGGGAGGACAAATAGCATACAAGGCTCAAATTAACCCCAGAAGTCAAACAATCATTTAGTTTAGCATGCCTTGACAAATACTGATTTGGTCATAGATTAAATTAAGCAGCGAGCGGACTAGTTCAACACATGTATTTAAACAGAGAATCTGC
Organism: Nicotiana attenuata; assembly: GCF_001879085.1. Lineage (NCBI taxonomy): Eukaryota > Viridiplantae > Streptophyta > Magnoliopsida > Solanales > Solanaceae > Nicotiana > Nicotiana attenuata. Next base: position 31,033,559 of record NC_031991.1, read on the forward strand.
ATTAGGCAACTCGGATACAGTTGTCAGGGACTGACCCAATTCATTAATTAGCCAACCCTTGTTTATGAGTTGAAATAAAAAACCTAGGCGTAGGATCTATTAATTTCAGGAAAAAGATGCAAAGAGGTACCAGTCGTTTCAGAAAAGATGCAAGTTGATTTTAGAAAAAAGAATTATCAGTTTAAACAAAGAGAAAAGATGAAAACCGATTTTTAGAAAAGAGTTACCAGTTGTTTCAGAAAAGATGTAGACTGACTAAAAGGTTTACGAGTTTCGGGGGAGTGCAGATTGGCTATAGGAAAAAGGTTTACCAATTTTAGCGGGCTTCAGAAGTAGAAAATTACCAGTTTTAATAAAGACACTAGTTCCAGCAATCGATACTGTTTAAGAACGAATGATGCTATTAAAGACGAGGTTTCCTATAGGCATGCTTTCTATATGTTTACTGATTTTAACACCCTTTCCTGATATCAATAAGAGTCTTATACACATGATGTCTATATGCAACTTTGTTATTAAGCCTATAAACGGTTTGCCTAATGACATTTATATATGTAGAAATGCAAGAGCCTATAGACATGATCTCTATATGTGTCATTACAGAACATGAATGTTAAATCCTATAGACATGCTTTCTAGGTAATTTTTGCGGTAAAGTTAAGCGTTAAATCCTATAGGCATGGTCTCTATGTGATTGAATCAGTATTAAAGACCCTATAGGCAGGATTTCTAGTTTGAATAAAATCCTAATTCATGATTTCTACCCCTTGGATACAAGAAAAGTAAAGACCCCTCCCACACCCTTTTACTATACTCCCCGAGTTTCATACAAAATTATTACAACCCAATGAATCAAACTGGAAATTAAAGGATACATCAAAAGCTAACAGCTAGATCCGAGTAGCCTAATTCAACCTTAATGTCTAATAACATGCGATTGAGCCACTTCCGGGATCCAGATTTCCAAAGCCTTCTCTTTATCCAAGGTGCTTCAAAGTTCCAAGGAATCTCAGGGATTCCAGGCATTGCTTACACCCACGATACTATTAGAATTAGAATAGTGCAGTGTGGAAGAGCCAGCTCTCATGCATCCAAGTTCAGAGGGAGCTCGGGGGGTCCCAAAGCATGGCTTGCAAGAGAGGGGCAGAACTTATAGCTAAGAGTAAGTGCAAAGTGAAAGGAGAATTGGGGAGCCATGACAGGTGGTGGTCATACATAGCTACAAAGTAGGCTGGCACACCCCTGACCACTTGTTTGGTCGAACAAGTTAGGAGCAGACCTTTTGAAGGTCAGACCAAAGTCTAGATAGTGATTAGGACACTATCAGACCCCAGTCCAGGGCTCAGACACATAAAGGGGAAAGGAATGGGCATTGATAGTTGGATTCAAGATCCAGTTCAGGATCATAGACACAAATTGGAGTGCTGTTATATCCGTGAACCATAACTCACATACA
>NC_031991.1:31035747-31067112 GCF_001879085.1 Nicotiana attenuata
CAGACATTCAAAGCATGTTAGTTAGGCTTCAAGGTGTAATAGAGAGAGAAGGAGTCGAAAACATGCAGAGAGTCGAGTGAGAATCACAAGCGTAGAACATATAGAGAAAATAAATGTTGAAACAAGGCATCAAGTTGAATAATTTCAAACATACAAGCATGCAGAAACAACTTCACAGGACTTTGAATAGCCTCCCAAAGAGACTAGGGTTTTCAAATCAGTTGAGTTTAGAGACGACAAACAGGTGAAGCAACAAGCAATGTCAGAGTCCCAAGTGAAACCCTTTAAAAATTAGGGTTTTCAGTAAACCAAACAGATAGGCTCATGAACTCGAATAAATTCCCGAAATTAGGGTTTTTAACATCAAACAAACCTAGAGATGATCAGCGTATGAATTGAATGAAATCTTAACAAACAGACTCAAACAATCACAAAATTAGGGTTTTCAACATGCTTACTCAGATAAGGAAAACAAACAACAAAGTCAGAAACATGCCAAGAATAAGAGAGGAACTTCGAAATAACTTAACCTAAAACCATAGTTAAAAGAACATAGAGTTTTGAAAGCAAAAAAATTGGGGAAACTTTGAGAAACATGCTCATAACGTTCAAACACATATAGATCTTGGAGCAGATCTAAGAAATAAATAGAAGGAACCTTAGAGCTAGGGTTTCATAAGAAACCCAGGCGATGAGAAAGGCTTTGGAAACTCCAAATCTAGGCAGGATAGTCGAAGATCGAGCTCAAATGGCCATGGCTGGCCGGACGGAGGTTGAAGGCGACCGGAGAACAGCCATCGAGCAACGGCTTGGTCGAGACCCCTTCAAGATCTGGTCATAGGACCTCAGAGATGAGCGCATAGAAACCATGGGAGGCCGGTATAGGCCTCTGATGAGTCTGGGAAGCCATGGATTAGGGTTTCGGTGAGAGGCGGCGGCTAGAGTTTGAGGTGAGTTGAGAGAGAGTTGAGAAAAGTGGAGGATTCAGAGGCGGCGTATTGTGAGGAATGGGGTAGGGTTTGGGGTCGTTTGAAATTAAAAAAGGAAAGGGGAGGTCTGGGCCGTTGATCAAAAATGATCAACGGTTCAGATTAAAAGAAAGCGGGCGGGTTTGATTTAATGGGTACTGGGTCGGGTTGATTGGGTAATTGGGCTGGGGTGATTTGGGCTCAAATTGGGGCTGAATTGGGTTATCAATTTGGCTATAATTGAAATGCATTGGGGCTAAATCGTAAATAGCTAATTTTCCCTTTTTAATTTTTTATAAAATAGTAACACAATTTTAAAAGTAAATTAAGAGTACTGGGTAAATAAATATTGTATAAATATTAATTTAAAAATGCTGGGATTAATTTTATAATTATAAAATGCTAAAAATTACAAGATAGGCTATGATTGCAATTATATGCAATTTAGCTTTAAAAATGCCAAATGAATTTGTAAAAAATATGCAAAAATTACCTTACTTATATTTTGGTGTAAACATGAGAATGAAATAAGTTACTCATCAAAAACGATAATTTGGGAATAATTTTGGATTTTGTGGTATTAAAACAGGCAATAAATTGATTTAAAAATCATGAAAAATACCAAAACTCATGGGTGTGCTTATATATGCACACATATGCTATTTTGGAAGTATTTTGGGTACAAAAATACATAGGAAAAAATTGGGTATCAACATCCGCAATTGTACACAGAGGAACACAACAGGGACCTGGTCCCTTAGGGTTCTCTGACAGAAGTATGAGTCAACTATACAGTTGGAAAGCAACTGCAGAAAGTGATTGCCTGCAACTGTACACGCAACAGTGCAGCAGACAGTGCAGCAGTCACTTCCCATTGAGAAAAAGCATGTACTAACCAAGATTTGACATCACCATTGTGAATTGACATCACCATGGTAATGTCTTTTGTAATATAACAACCTGGTGCATGGGATCTGATTACTTGAACACTTGCAAATCAGAAAAGGAAACATTCTCTCAAGTGCTCAAGCACCTCCCTCAAGAACAAAGTTGCTGGAACCTCAAGGACATGATCCAAGATTGATGATATCTTAAGTCCTTAGGGTTGTTGAGTCTTTGTTATGTGTTCTTCATTGTTAACTCCTATCCTGCTTTCTTAGAAGTGTTGATTAGGAAACCTTTGTAAATTCGTAAACTCCCTGAGTTTATGTTGCGGCTAGGTTTAGTCATAAGAAAAATCCTTTGTAACCGTAGTGTGACAAAGTAGCTTGTGGTGGAAACATCACAAGTTAGTCAAAGCCTTTGTAACTAGGATAGTTATAGAGTGGCTTGTGATGAGAGCATCACAAGTTAGTTGAAGTCTTTGCAATAGGGTTATTGTAAAGTGGCTTGTTAATGGGAGATTGCAAGTTAATAAAGTTAAAAGCCTACAGGTGTAGGTCGTGATTTTTTGATCCCCTTGTATGGGATTTTTCCACGTAAAAATCCTCTGCCTTATTTACATACAGCTTTACTATCATTCAAAGCAGAACCCCATAAAGGACCAGGTACTCTACTATTTGGTGGACTCACACAAACTAACATTTGGTATCAGAGCGGGTTCCTACTATCAGGCTAACACCTAGGAAGGATCCTCATGGCTGATCCACCAACTTTTGAAAGGAGAGAACAAAAGAAGGAAAAGTACCTGGAACTCAAAGCTGATAACAATAATTCAAGTGAGGAAGATAGTGACATGGAATACTTAGCCAAAAGGTTTCAGATGATGGTCACAAGAAATGGAGAAGTGCTAAAAAGGGACAGCTCTAACAGATCAAAGAACTATGATCTTGGTTACAAGTGTGGAAAGGCTAGACACTTCATGAAAAATTGTGTCTCTTGAAGCAAGAATACTCCAAGAACTACAAGAGAAAAAGATCAGCTGACAATATGATGAGATAGGCTCTTGCAGCATGGGGGGATTCCTCCAGTGAGAAAGATGATGAACCTGGTACTGGTGATAGTTCCATGATGGCAATTGAAGGCGAGGAAATAGAATATGACTCAACCTTTGCTTTAATGGCTCAATCAAATAATGATGAAGACGATGACAACAAAGAGGTAAATTTCAGGGATGTTCAGAGGAATCTGAAATCCTATTCTCCAAGAAAACTCATGTCTTTAGCTAATGTATTAATCAATGCCTTTCATAGTCTTGTGGAGGACAGGGATTCCTTGACCTTAAATTTAGCAGAATCTGAACAAACTAGAGACAACTTAGTGGCTGTAGTTACTGACCATAAGAAAACCATTGAAATTTTCAAAAGAAAAAAAAGAATAATCTTTTGGCAGAAATTATAGACCTAAGGGAAACAATAGATAGACCGGAGATTAAGTCAAACCTGAAAATTCTGGAAAAGGAAAGGAGATAGCCAGTGAGGAACACATTAGGCTTGACATTGAGTTGAAAGCTGCTAGAACTAGGATATGTGGTGACTCGAGAAAAATAGGCAGCTTCAAGCTGAATTGAAGAAAGTGAAAAGTGATCTTGAGAAATCTCTCAAGTGGACCTGGTCCTCAGATGCTGTCACTGCCATGTACTTCAACAATAGTGGAAACAGGCAGGGAATCGGGTTGCAAAAGGAGAAAACTCCTTACAACCCTCACAGCAAGTACGTCATAGTTTCTGATAACTGGTTGTGTACCCACTGTGGGAATAATGGGCACTTCAATGAAAATTGCCAGGCCAGGGCTCAATCTGTTCAGAAAAACAAAGTGTTTACTGACAAAGTGACTACTAACAGGGGACCAGGTACAGCTCGCAAGAAACCAATGTTGCCTGCATGGACTAGAAAAGCCCTTATCCGTCCCTTTTATCATAATAAGGGACCCAAACTAGTTTGGGTTCCTAAATCTAACCCATAATTTAGATGTGCAGGGAATAGTGGGAGGAAGCGGACTGCAATGGACCATGGACAGTGGATGCTCAAAGCACATGACTGGAAATACCATGGATTTTCTCTCACTAAAATCCCTGCAAGGAAGGGATGTACCATTTGGAAAATGGAAAGAAGGGGTACATTCTAGGTATGGGGAAGAAAACAAGGTAGAAGTTCGTGTCTAAGCTGCTTGAATGTAGTTGATAATGATTCGAAGACTTGGCATAAAGGATTGGGGGGATACAAGTTTCTCACTTCTGGATATATTGATAAAGAAGGACCTGGTCCATGGTTTGTCAAATTCAAAGTTCAAAGAACACGGAGCATGCAATTCCTATGGGAATACTGAGTAGGAGTAAAAAGAGATACATAATCAAACCTCTCCTGAACAAAGTCCCCTATGAGTTGCTGACTGGAAGAAAACCCAAGCTGACTCACCTAAGAACATTTGGGTACAAATGCTATGTTCTGAACAATGGAAAGGATCAGCCTGGTAAATTTGATGCCAAGAGTGATGAAGGAATCTTTCTAGGATATTCCTCTTAAAGCAAAGTCTACAAGGCAACAAACAAAAGGACATAATGTGTGGAAGAAAGTGGTTATAAGCTATTCAACAAGACTCCCTCTTCTGACAAAAGGAGGAAACAATGATGATCAAGATAATGAACCACTTTTAGCTCCTGGGGAATTATCTGATTTTCAAATGGCAAGGCTAATATGATGAGTAAGATGAAGGAGATAGGTGAAGACAATGCAACGTCTTCTTTCACTTCTCAAGAGGAACCTGGTACTTCAATTACAACAACTGAAGCTGAAGAAAGAGTGGTTGATGTTGTTCAGGGAACTCCACTAGCACTTGAGAGAAGAACGGAGGAAAACCAGCCAAACGCACCCACATCCTCTCAAAATGAACCTCAGAAGTCTAACTGGAGACACCAAAGCTCTCATCCGATGGACAACATTATAACTCCTCTAGATTTTGGAGTACAAACCAGGTCAAGAGCCAAAAATTCACTTGCCTTCTCAGCCTTTCTCTCCCAGATAGAGCCCAAAAATATCAAGGAAGCCTTGAAAGATGCAGATTGGATCACAGCCATACAAGATGAGCTACATTAGTTTGAGAGAAACAATGTGTGGCACCTGGTACCTAGACCCCCAGATCGAACCAATATAGGAATCAGGTGGGTATTCAGAAACAAGCTCGATGAACATGGAATTACCACAAGGAACAAGGCCAGGCTAATGGTCCAAGGTTACAATCAGGAGGAAAGGATTGACTATGATGAAACGTTTGCTCCGGTGGCTCGCATGGAAGCTATTAGAATTTTAATCGCTTTTGCATCTTATATGGAATTCACCTTGTTCCAAATGGATGTCAAAAGTGCATTCTTAAATGGACTTCTTAAGAAAGAAGTCTATGTGAAGCAACCTCCAGGGTTTGAATGTTATGAACATCCTGAATATGTTTTCAAAGTGAACAAAGCACTGTATGGGCTAAAGCAGGCTTCTCGAGCTTGGTATGAAAGGTTGTCAAAGTTCCTTGTGGAAAATGGCTTTAAAAGAGGGAAAATTGACAACACTCTGTTCTTGAAGAAACGGGGAAGGAACCTGCTCATTGTTCAGGTCCATGTTGATGATATCATTTTTGGAGCAACAGCTGATTCTCTGTGTAAAGAATTTGCAAAACTTATGGGAAGTGAATTTGAAATGAGCATGATGGGGGAACTGAACTTCTTCTTGGGTCTTCAAGTAAAATAGTCCCCAACGGGCATATCCATTTGTCAGCAGAAATACATCAGGGAGCTTTTGAAGAGGTTTGACATGGAAGCATCAAAGGTGATAGACACTCCCATTGCTACTGCCACTCGACTGGACATAGATGAAACTGGATTTGAGAGAGATTAAGTAAAACCATCTCAAAAGATCAGATTTCAAAAGCCTTTCTCTCATTTGGGGTGGTCAGAGTTCCCTAAGAGCCTCATGGACTCCCTGGTAGTGCTTACACCCCAAATACATTACCAATAAGGACAATAGTGCCAGGGTAAAGGGCCAGCCCTCAGGTTGTCGAAGTTCAGATGGAACTCAAGGTCCCAAGGCAAGGCTCACAAGAGGGGCAGAATTAGAAAAACTAGGAGAGAGTGCAGGTGCAGGAATGGAATTCTGAAAGGGAAAGGAAAAAAGGTATATTTAACTTAAAATCAGCCACCACATAAGGGTTAGGGGAGTGGGAATTTGCAAGAACATAGGAGAGCAGGTGATGGCATACTCAGTAACGGATATGCTGGCACACCCTCCATCCTGTTTGGAAGTTAAAGGTTTCAGAAACTCAGTTCATGGACAACAATTCATATTTGCCATGCCCTAGTCCCCACTCACAAAAAACATAGGTGTAATGGTGTAGGGAGCAAAAATTCATAAAAGGAAACAAGCAGTTAAGACATAGTAGACATTACAAAACTAGATATCAAACTCCACAGAAAATAAAAGTAGACATGGATACAAAAGAAAACTGAAGTAAACAAATTGGGGTGATGCTTGAACTTAAATAGAACATACCAGTTTCAAAGAAAAAGTAGAAAAGGAAGTAGTTCTTGTAAAAGCCAAAGTGCAAACAGGGAAGACAGAATACTTATGAGTGTGAGTTCAAGAACGAGATTGTGAAATTGTAGGTTTGAAATGTTGTTAATCGTGTGTGCTTTGTGAAAAGAGGGGTCGTGTATTTATAGTGTGGAAGTCATTGAGAAATTAATGTAAGAAAATAATGCAAGACTGATTGTAAATCAATCACATAGACTCCCTTTAATTAAGGGATTGAAAATTCAAACGGTATAAAACAATAAAGGAAAGGGAAATTAATCAAAACACTTGTCTGTAAAAGCATGCAATTGAGTGTAAATACATAAAGGTTATTTAAAGACAAGTCTCTAAATACAACGTTGTACAATTTTAAGGAAAGAAAATCAATAACAAGCCAAGACAATACACAAGATCAGTCTGAGATTTGGTATGAATAACCAAGTCAGAAAGATGGAAAAGTATTTAACATTAAGAAAATCAGGCAAACAATCAATAGACCTATTAAAAAGAATTCTGAGGTCAATCACTAGTATTAAAACCTTTTTTGAAGAAGGATTCATCACATATAAATCATAGCCAGACAGTTAAACGCATGAAGAGACAACTCGTCAAGAACCATTGTAGAACGAGTAGAAAACATCCAGTGTAGGAGAGTTCTTTAGCAAAAAGCTTCAGAGATTGTACAAAAGATGTTCCAATATGCCAGCCTCAGAGGGAACTCAGAAGTCAGTCGTATTAGCCAAGACGAGTAAGTTAAGCGAGAACTAAAAACATAACCTAGTTCACATAAGTCAAACCCGGCGGAATCCCAAATTCTAGGGTTCCCACAAGAGCTAGTAATCAACAAAATATAGGGGATGATCGGAGCGCAAGTAGTCGAAACCGAGGCTCAGGGGTTTCTTTCAGAAACTCATAAGAAAACATTGTAACACATAGAAAGCGAAAGTAGAAGAAACAATGCTAGAAAAGTTTTTTTCTCAGGAAGAAACCTAAAACAAGGATCAGTAGAAGTGAAAATAATCAAAGAAACACAGTAGAAAGGTATAGTATAGCAGGGACATAGTAGAAGAGAAAATACCAGAACATAGTAGAAAGCAGCATGAGAATCATTAATATGGATAACATGGTAGAACAAAACACAAGCGTGGAGCATATAGAACACAGTAAAGAACATTCAAGAACGGAGTGTAAAACTCAGTAAAAGAACATACAAGAACATGGTAAAAGAAAAAAGCACAGTATAAAGCTTGCGAGAACATGATATAGGAAACACAGTAAGAGAACAATACGAATAACAAAAAGGAAAAATCATAAAACACTTAAACACTTTCAGAAAACCCTAAATCGGAAAAGAAGGGTTTTGAATGTAATTTTCAAAAGAAAAATTAGGGAAATCATTTGAAAAACTCAAAGGAGCATAGATACACAACAAATCTTAAAAAAGAATCGGAGAAAACCTTCGAAAGGTTAGGGTTCAAAAACCGTAGAAATGAGTAAGGCTTTGAAAAAGTCACCGATCTGAGTCGGAGAAGTTAGAATCAGGCTCAGAAGACTAGGATACGCCGGAGCAAGCCGGGGAGATGGCCGTGAAACCTCGAGTCGGCGAAGGTCTGAGTGAAGACCTTCAGGTCTGGTCCTCCGAATCTTCAAGTAATCGAGAATAAGGAGGAGATAGGAGGTGAATATAAGACTCCCATGGCCGGGAGAAGCCACTGGTTTCCGGTGGGTTTCGAGGTTGAAGACGGTGGGAGATGATTTAGGGTTCCGGAATGTTCGAGAGAGTTTGAAGACGACCAAGGGTTCAAAGGCGGCTGATTGGGTGAAAGTGATTGGGTTAGGGTTTGGGAAATTAAAAAGGAAAGGGTAATTATGGGGTCCGTTGATCAAAATGATCAACGGCCTGGATCAAAAGGGGAGCCGGGCGGGTTTTATTAACGGGTTAGGGGTCGGGTAATTTAGGAATTTGGGTTGGTCCGGTTTGAGATTGAAAATAGGGTTAATTAGGGGGGGTTAATTTGGGCTAAAATTGAAATGAAATTGGGGCTAATTTTAAATAGCACTTTTTCTCTTTTTATTTTATAAAACAGTAAAAGATTTCGGAGAATAAATTAAAGGTGCTAAATTAATTAATAGTATATAAATATTAGATTAAAAATACGAATCAAATTTGTAATTACAAACGCAATTAATTTTAAAATAGGCTAAAAATTGCAATTTAGCTTTAAAAATACCAAATTATTTATAAAAATGTGCAAAAAAATTACCTTAGCTATATATTGGTATAAATATAGAATACAATAACCTGAATCACAAAAGGATAATTTGGGAACAATTATTGGTTTTTTGTACTACTAAAAATAGGGCAATAAATTGGTTTAAAAATCTTTTAAAAAAAATTAATGGACATGTTAATAATAATATATAAATATATAATAATATTATATATGTATATATATACATATATATATTATTTTGAAAGTATTTTGCATATTAAAAAATATACGGGAAAAAATTGTTATCAAACAGCTGCCCTCTTTACGGGAAGTATGAAAGAGTCTGCCGGGTAAAGATGTGATGGCCAATTTGACCGATGTGAATTGGTTTAAGAGTACCGTGCTCTAGTTCCTGAGCTGCCTACATATCCTTGGTCTTAAGGAATCAGGCCATATTGTAGTTCAAGATCCAACGACGGAAACATGCCGATGGAGAATCTTTCAAGAACGGACGTGATATTTAGGGTGATGATGGTTAAGTCTGCCAGGGCTGCGGGAACTAGCTGGGGTCGCTCCTGCGAGACGGCTGTTGCTAGCCGTTACCTGCCAAACAAAAGCCAGCACAAACGTATATTTGTGCGGGAAAAATTAAACGTATGCAAATTCCCCTCGGACCATGAATGCTTCTTCGGACGGTTAGGATGACGTCCTCTAGACCATGATGTCCTGGGCCATTGAAAGCATATAATGAAAGGATTTCGCAGGCTAAATGAAAATGTTGCTTTCGGGTTTTTGAGAAATGATGCTCCGAAACTATGAGCCTTGGAATAAATGGATATGCAAGAGGAGATTAAAAGGATGTCTCAGGCCATGGCATGCTCTCGGGCTATGCGAATGATGCCTGCCGAAAAACAATGACGCCCTTTTGGACAAAATTTGGCGATCTTTCAGCCTATGCAATCGGATAGGCAGGCGATCTTTCAGCCCATGAAAGCGTAAATAAGTGGCGATTTCCAGCCGATGCCAAGACATAATAAGATGGCGATCTTTTTCAGCCGAGTTACAGACATTAATTAAAGGGGAAAGGCGGTCTTCACCCATGCAAGGGTAATAAAGGTGGCGATATTTCAAGCCATGCAGATGGAGGTAGAGCTTAACCTCGGAAGGAGAATGGTAGCCTTTATGCAATGCATGAATGTAGATGGAGACAGTGCTTAGGTCTCGGAAGGCAGAATAGAGCCTTATGCAATGCAGGAAATGCAGATGGAGACAGTTGCTTAGTCATCGAAAGCAAGAATAGAGCCTTATGCAATGGCCCAAAGAAATGCAAGATGGAGACAATGCTTAGCTCGAAAAGGCAGAATGGTAGCCTTATGCAATGCAATGAAATTGCAGGATGGAAGACAGTGCTTAGTCTCGGAAGAAAGAATGGTATTCCTTATGCAATGCAGGAAGAATGCAGGATGGAGACAGTGCTTTGTCTCGGGAAGGCAGAACATGTTAGCCTTAATCAAATGCAAATGAAATAAAAGGTGAATAGTAATGAAATTTCTTAGCTGATAGCTGATTCAGATATGTGGCTTGCATGGGGGTTACTGTTATGCGATAGCAACTGTGAATTAGGTGTGACGTGTTGAGAGTTTGTATCCTTGAACAGTATTAGTGTAATTAATATATGATTGATTTATGACTTGGGTGCCTGCAGCCAAAGAAAAAATCGTGAGTTGTAAAGCGGGATAGGTTAGTTCGTGTCCCCGCTGACTTTGTTTGCCCTAGTTCGGTTTTGGTCTGATGACAACATATGTATCATAGGAGGTTAGCGTTGCTGAACAGAGCGATTTCGATAATAAATATGGCATGAGTTTGTTTAAAGATATGACAAAGTATATATTTAAGAAATAGTTTTTAGATGAACTCGATGACTGTGACGTGGTTCCATGACAATTGCAACCATCCTCGTTACGAATTTTTGAGGGTTCCTCCTCAAAATTCTTGCCCCAGTTAATGGGTTGATACTTTCTGACGGCTGCTTGTGATGATTCGGCTGAAGTTACTTCGGAATTTTGAGGGTCCTCCCTCAAAATTTTTCCCTAGTTCCAATTGCGGGGAAATGAAAATTTTAATTGAATGGTGACCGAACCCATTAAGGTTGCCTACGATTCCCCTCTTAAACATGAATCAGCGTCAGGACATAGTTCAAATTACATCATGTAGAAAAATATAAGATTACACATAGTAGCGCTTGACTGCATCTGAGTTGATTGGTTTTGGCCAAACCTTCCTCCATTCCATTTCTGCAAGTATCAGGCTCTCCTGTTAGAAACCCGAATGAACCATGCATGGAGCCTGCCAATTGGTCGAGAGAAATTTCCCTTTGGCTTCATCTTGATTGCAGGAAAATTTCCTTCAACACCAGCGTGCCCGGTGTGAAACCGTCTTGGCTTTGACTCTCTTGTTGAAAAGCTCGGACATTCTTCTGATAAAAGCTAACCGTGCCAAACTGCATTCATTCTCTTCCCATCTATAAGATCCAATTCTCGTTAGCGATTTCTCACCCATTCTTGCATCGTCTAAGCTCAGCTTTTGTATGGATCCTCAAGGAAGAATCTCTACTTCGCGGGGCAATGACGGCTTCCGGCACCATAAACCAGCATATATGGAGTTCCTCAGTTGATGTGCGGACGTGGTAGACGATACCCTAGTAAAGCAAATGATAAGCTCTCGGCCACTGCTGATGATGCTTCTCCAATTTCCTTAGTATCTTCTTAATGTTCTTTTGTTGGCGGGCTTCTACAGCTCCGTTCATTTGAGTCTGTAGGCTGTAGGAATTCTTGTGTCTGATTTTGAAAGTTTCACACATAGCTTTCATTAAGTCACTGTTGTTGAGGTTTGAGCCATAATCAGTAAATTGATCGATTCTGGAATCCCGAATCGACAAAAATGATGCAGTCGCGCGACAAAGTCTGCCACGAACTTCTTAGTCACTGCTTTGGTAGGATGCTGGCCAGACCCATTTGGGTAAAGTAATCAATTGCCACTAGGATGAATCTGTGCCCTTTGGAAGCGCATGTTTGATTGCGTCCAAAACATCCATTTCCCAGCGGTGATCGACCATGGTGAGCTTGTTGCGTTAAGGCTCATTTGAGTACTTATTCATGTCTGCCATGTATCTGCAGCGGTGCATTTTCGGACGTACTGGATGCAGTCCATCTCCATAGTCATCCAGAAGTAACAGCACGGAGTATCTTCTTGGCTAAGACCAAAAGCCGTTCATGGTGGCGGACCACAGTCCCGGCATGAATTTCCTCCACAGTTTAATGCTTTCCTTTCCGCGTCGACCCACACACTTAGCAACCCAAATCTGGAGTCCTCCTATACAGCGATTCCTCCGTTGTGAAAGAAATTGTTGACCAATCTTCGAAAGTGTGCGCTTCTGAGTGGTATTTGCAAGCTCTGGAATTCTCCTTTGCCAAATTATTCCTTGATGTCGTGAAACCCAAGGTTTTCCATCTGCTTCTTCTTCGACATGAGCACAATAAGCTGGCTGAATTATTGGAATTTTCACAGGAATAGGATCAATGGAAGTTTGTATCTGGATTGCTGTATCATGGACGATAGGGTAAAGCCAACTCCATCAACAAACTTCATTTTGGACTCTGGGAACATGCTGAACTCTGTCTTTGCCGAACTTTTCCTTAACTCCTGTACATGGTGCAGATAGGGAGTATTTCTTGGAATTTCTTGGTCGCCCATTCTCCTCGCACCTGTTGTATGAGGTAGGTCCGAATCCCCAATTATTTAGCAACTCTTAGATGTTCAGTCAATGGCCATTCTTGATCCTCTAAGATGCAGCTTCGTACTCGGCCATGTTGTGGTGCACTTGAATCTGACTTGGCGGATACCTGGAAGTGCTTTGACCGGGATTCTGGACACTAAGAAAACTGCCCTATACCAACTCCTTTGAAATTTGCTTGATCCGTTTGAAAAACATTCTCAACCATCATAGGGCTCTGCAAATTATCTTCTCCTATGAATGATACCTCTTAATCTGGAAAATACTGTCATTTATGGGGCTCGTTATTCTCCATCCACCAGGTTTTCAGCAAGTGTATCCGCTAGTGGCCATGTCCTTTGACTGCTTCTGAGTACGTAGCACATATTCGAATTCAACTCAAACAGGATCTGCCACTTTAGCGAGCTTGCCGGTGCGGCTATGGGCTTCTGAAAGATGTATTTCAAAGGATCCATCCTTGATAATGAGATAGTAGTATAGCACAAAGAAGTAGTGGCCCTCAGCTTCTGAGCTACCCAGTTAAAGCACAGCAGGTGCGTTCCAATAGAGAAATACGGGGCCTCGTATGGAGTGAAACTTCTTGCTGAAGTAGTAAATGGCTGTCCTTTCTTTCCTGTCTCATCATGTCTTTCCCTAGGACGCAACTGAAGGCACCATCCAACACTGCGATGTAGTAGTTAGCCAAAGGTCTACCCGCTCAGGCGGGGACCAAAAACTGGTGGTCATTGGACAAGAATCCCTTGATTTATCGAAAGCTTTCTGGCATCATCAGTCCATTCGGTTGGCGACATCCTTCTTCAACATCTTGAAAGGATCGCTCACAGGATAACCGCTGATTGTTGCTATGAACCGGATTATGTAGTTAAGTCTCCCCAAGAAGCTCAATTACGTCTTTCTTGTTCCCTAGTGGTGTAATCGTTGGAATGGACTTTGATCTTCGATGGATCCAGTTCTATTATCCCCGTGCCGACTCACAATAAAACCAAGTAATTTCCGGCAGGAACCCGAAGCACATTTGCGGGATTCAAGTTTCAGGTTGTACCTTCGCAGTCTATTGAAGAAACTTCCTCAAAATCTTCCTGTGATCGGTTGGGCTTCTTGACTTGATTGACACATCTCTACTATACTTTCGATCTCCTTGTGTACCATATATTGGAAAATGGTAGTTCATTGGCCCTCATGTAGGTGGCCCCCGCATTCTTTAACCCGAATGCATCATCTTCTGTTAAGCAATACATTCCCCACGGTGTAATGAAAGCCGTTTCTCAGGCATCTTCTTCATCCATCCAGTCTGATGGCACTCGCGAAACAATCTAACAAATGATTGCAACTCGGCTTGCGTAATTATCCAATCAGGATGTGTATGTTTGGCAAGGGGAAGTCGTTCTTTTTGGACTGGCCGCCACGGTTGAGATCCCGGTAGTGGACACAGACTCTAAACTTTTCCGTTCCTTCTTCGGTACTGGCACAATGTGGCTAACCATGTCGGATATTCAACTACCCTGAGAAACCTTAGCTTTGACCTGCTTAGTGACCCTTCCGATTTCAAAAACTCATATCTGGCTTGAACTTTTCTGAGCTTCTGCTTTACTGGTGGACAGGCTGGATCGGTTTGCAAATGTGGGCCACAATAGATGTTACTCAGGGCCAGTACATGTCGTCGTAACGACCAGGCAAATTATGTCCTCATACTCTCTTAGGAAACTCGTCATATTCTCCTTCTCTGATGGTGACAAATGGAATTCTGGATCCGTTTTTATCTTGATGTTTTCTGCATCTCCCAGGTTGACGATTGCGGTCTCGTCCAGGTTGGACTTAGTTCTATCTCAAAATTTCTCAAGCTTCTTTAACAATCTCTTCCGGTATATCGTCTTCCTCTGAATCTATGTCCATCATCTGTAGCGTTGTCTCGTTGCATGTCACAGTCATTGTTTCATCAAGATAAGTTAATAGCAATGCTGTATAAGTAAAAGTAATGAAGAGAAAATAATAAGGTAAGATTTGTAAGGAAATTGAAATGCTTTGATAAAAATTCCCATTTAATGTATCGTTAACATTGGAGCTCTTTCTTGCAAAAAAATAAAAAAGTGAAAGGAAAGTACACTAAGTAAATAGCTGCATGATGCTTGTTCAGCCTGCTACCCCCGAGGCTTGCCGCTCTGTGGTTCTGACGGTCCAGTTATGTTGAGGCATGCTCCTCTGCTTACAGCCTGTCTTGGGAAGGCCTCCTCCCCCTCCTCCTCGAAAATTGACACTGCAATCTATATCATCGATCTCTAGGAACCAAATTCCTTCATGCACCAGTGCTTCTTCTTCTTCTGAACCCGTAGATTAACCTCGGCGGTTGGAAGTCGCTCCAAATGCTGATTGGCTGCTCCAATTGGATAGTAAGGACTCGCGCCAGCGGGTGGCGACCATTCGCTTGGAATTCTTTCCAGGTATACTCATACCCCAATCCAAAGTGTGCCGTTTCTTTGAGCTTGATGCTTAGCGATTCCTTTGGAGATTTCTTGCCAAGTCCCTTTGCCGGTTCCATACCTGCTCCAGTTCAATATGCTTTCAATTTTTGTTTGTCCACCACTTATCCGTTGTCAACGGCGTCGACTCGCTCGATGTGGTTGGTAAGTTTACCCCACCTAATCCTTCTTCCTTCCTCCAATTTGCTGGAATGTCTGGGCGACTGTATATGGGATTGCTACCGTCGCCATGAATGATCACCTCTTGGTGATTCCACTCAAACTTTCACTGGCCCTGATTTAAGTGTTGAACGCTACGGCCCCCGCCAGCATGAAAATCCATGCGTCCCAACAACAGATGTAAGATGCTTGGTACGTCTATTCACTTTGGAAAATCAACATCAAACAAGTAGGCCCCATTTGCAAACAACAAGCTAATCTCCCCAATAGGTAGACCTTTGACAAAACCGTCGAAAGCTTAACGTTGATGGCCCCGTCCTTGATTTTCATTATTACCGCCCTATTTACCGCAACGGCCATGAAGTGAAGAGTTGACCAATTGGATCATAATAGTTAGAGACTGGATGTATTATCTTCCAGTGAAAATAGACTTAATTTATGAAGAGTGGTCAGAAGACAGTGGATGATTGAAGTATGAAACACATAACTATCTACCAGCCATTCTAACTGAGATAGATAGATATCTATAATACTTCGTCGGCTCTATCTGCTATAGTGATAAGTGTAGATGAGCTGAACTATGGAGTTACTACAGAGTCCCTGACTGGTGGAGACAGCTGCCCATCTTCGTGGAATGGAATGATGATTTTATCATGCTTGATGGAATCCTGATACACCATCGGTATGGTAATAGATTTGTATGAAAGACCTACCATAGGTTAGCCATTCTCTCTTCTGATCAGACACACGGATGTGATGTTACTTAGGTAACATATGTCCTCGCTCGAGCACTAGAACTAAATTAAGGCAGAAGCATTCTTTTAGTGTGACATCGGGAACTTAGTAGTTTGGGTTGTAATAAATGTCTAGAGGAATAGGGAAATCTGGCCCAATATGGAGGATGGTGGAATGGTAGTCAGACTGTAGAATATATCAATGACTGTGATTTATTCATTTGTCGTGTATGCTTCTAATCCAGAGATTCGTAACTGCCGACCCGAATGATTTACAAAAGTGATGGATCGATGTGGTTGGTCCGAACTAGAGCCAGATGGCGTTAGCTAGATTGTAAGCACAAATGCATCCAGGAGTATAAACCCTCCAGGTCTCGTCACTCCCTGTGCCGCACCGTTACCCTTAACTTGCCTATCCCCTTATCTATCTGGGCATTCATGGTAGTCCCATGTAGAGAAGCCTTCCGTAATGAACGGTGTATGGCTGAACATTGCCACCTTAGAATTGGGCAGTGAGGCTATACGTCTTACTCCGAACGAGCAGGCTTTCAGGATGGTAAGACGTGGCAACTTCAAAGGGTGTAGGTGTGTTGTTATGGTACATAAACTGCAACTTCAAATCGGAGCTGGCGTCCTTTGCAACGAAGGGTGGCTGTTCAAAACTCGAGTGGCATGGACAATGTTTACCTCGGCGAGTCATCTCCGGAGGCTGAATCTGGTGACCACAATTGGATTGAAGGAGGCAACTACTGGACTTCGATGGAAATCGACGGCCTACCGTGATTTAACCAGATTTATTCCCTTGATCGGTACGCCAGATCATCCTCTATCTCGATCATGTGAACACCTCCACCTTCTGTGGTATGGCAAGGTTATCGACATATCGGAGCAGTGCTCCTTTGCTACCATTGATCTTATGTTCATCAAAAGTCTGGATTCTTATCCTTTAGAGAGCGGCAAATTCATCGACCGGTATGTCCTTTCATGCCGAAAATGGTATCACAGGATTTATTTGGACTTCGATCTACTGAGAAGGGTCAGGTAAGTGGTATAGCAAGGATAGGGGTGACATAAACCAGCAGCTTTGAGCCTATTCGTAATAGCTGGTCCATTGGTTCAGCAAAATGCCTGGGTAACTTGTTTGGGAGGTCTGCGGTCCAAAATCTTTGGTCATTAATATATGTTTTAGAGAAAGTTTATGACGTGAGAGGAGGTGATTGAATAGTGGAATGGTATGGGTGTTGTAGGCTATGTAAACTGTGACCGGATTGGATGTTTAGGTGAAAGTGTGGCTGAATGCGGGAGGTGGAGACTGAAGTTGATAAGTGAGAAGGTGGTTAGAAGTGATTTGCAAGTGGAGTTGAGGGTGCTTTGATATTTGGAGTAGGTGATATGTGGGTGGAAGGCATTGGATAGAAGTAGTATTGATAGGGGGATTGGCTTCTATGTGCAACCTAATTTACAGACGTCTAGCGTCACCTTTCTTGGACGTACCCCCAGATAGGTAACGCAATTATTGGAGCAATGCACAGGCTTTAAAGTCGTAACCATACCACCTTGATGCACTTTCCTCCGATCCTTTCTAGCTAAGCATTATGATATCAGAAGAATTCTATTGATCCTTCAGCAATCAGCAATCAGGCCTCTCTAATTACTAGTGAGAAGGGTCTGAAGTTGCTGCCAGGCAAACGAAAAGACTTAGTTCATTATGTTGCTTAATCTCTAGAGGTATCGTCAGAGAACCAAGCAGCTTACTGATACTTACCAGCGAGTCCGCAGAACATACATCGCGGAAGGTTTGCTGTTGAGGATTCTTCTGTTAAGGATGGGATATAAAGGACATATATCTGCAGCATCTCTGGTTGAACCTGAATCGTCGCCTGGAAGATCAACGCCATTGTAAATTACCAGCCTCGACACATTCTTCGGAATCCTGGCTAATAGTACCAAGATTAAAGCGAATTCCTCCCTTCGAAGCTACCTCATGAATAAGCATTCTATAGCCGGAATTGTCTACGTATCTTCCTTACTCACGACAGTTGTCACAAGTATGTTCTCAGATGAACCCCTTGGATCCCTAGTGTACCTTAGACATTTTGAACTTGGAGATTTGTATCCCCTCAGTCAGTTCAGCATCGGTGTTTGTTATGCATAGATCTTCATAGTTTAACCCTCAATTCCCTTACTACCTTCAACGCCACTTGATCTAGATTCTATCAACCATTTTGTAAGCTCATTCGGTCCAAATTCTGCAATGGCAGCGAGATCCTATATATTGGAACTCGGTGTGTTTCAACTTTCGAGATGGGCTGGGTGGAGGGTGGCACAGTTCTACGTAGATGGGATGGATATTGTGTTGTGGAATGTAGGCCAGTTGTTCCATTGTGCGAGTCAAAGAGTTCTGGGAGGAAAAAATAAGGCGAAGACTCAAAAAGACACCTGACACCAACGAACCATCAATGAGACACCCCAATGAGCAGCGATGGCGGCGAAGATAGTGAGCTCTAGGGATGAAGAAAGAATACGAAGTGGGAAGTAATATACAACAGTCCAGAATAGGTGAGGGAGCGACGAGATAGATTTTTGATTCCGTCTTGGCGGGATATTAATTTAAGTGAGACAGGCCAGGGCAGTCTGCGCAGATATATATGGGCAAACAGTAACTCTCCATGTGCAGTGGGTACGGGAAAATGACAGGAACTTGCCAAATATACCGGACATAGATCAAGATATCTCAATTGACAATAATTCATAAACCTTTGTGACTAGTTTGAGACTGTCATTCACTCTGATAACGAGGAACCAGATGATGCACCAAATGAAAACTATGGACATCTACCGCGCATGCAGCTGAATTTGTACTCTAGATCTGTCCACTTTACTTTCTCTCGCTTTATCGTCTACTACGAGGTGAACCTGGAAGAAAGGAGATATCGCATTAGAGAGAGCCACCCTAGCAATCTTCGCTAAATATTGTTAAATATGACTGATGTCGACACAGGTCACAGAAACGATACCTACACCTCTCGTAGGGAACAATCCCCAACAGTGAGAGGCGGGAGTATAAATAGCAAGTGATATAAGACAACAAAAAAGAAGAATGATAAGAAGGAGTCAATAAAGGGATCATGTATAATACAAGACTGTATCAACAAATATGATAATTAGATAAGACACGAGATAAGCTGGTGACAGTGCCACATAATAAGCAGCGTCTAAATTAACGGGAGACACTACATATGTGCTCGGACAGGCCATAAAGGAATGGCCATAAAGACACAGTAGTACTTTGAGATGAATCATATAGATGTACTAATAATGGTCGCTACCAGTTTATTGATAAAATAGAAAGTTAGCCTTTAAACGGCCATTCTACCAAAACCCGACAAGACGAACAACTAAATAATTTAATTAAGTAAAAAATGTGCAAGGATTAGACTAGTATTGCACACGACTGGATGGCCTCATGATATTCTCACATCTTATTAAAGCAAAAAAATACTGGAACATTACTTAATACTGAACTACTATCCGGGTCCTCTGGAAGACTCTCTCCACATCCAACGTGATAAGATTGTCCAGCAATTCTCGAGGCACCCAATATGTTGGCTCATAATAAGTATCGACAGCCTCAGCACAAGCGTCAGCAGAGCATTACACCAGACGTCCTAAGGAAGGTAGCACGTAACAACTAAATCTTTCCCAGTCATGCTGCCACCTTCAATATAATCCATCTACAGCGATTCGGCAGCTAGGCTCGGACAACACTCACTATGCAGAAATAACACCTCCGTGTATCAATCAACACAGCGACTATATAACCCCGCTAAGCAAACAGGACTAGTACGTATATACAGTGAGTTCGGCAGTCCTCCGGAAGTCAAACCCATAATATTGCCACTTCAAACTTCTCAATCTACTTTATGAGTCGATGCTATGTATTCGAGCCGGAAGTTACGACTATCACTTAATCTCACAAACATCACCGATGAAGGATTACTCAATTAATAGCCTCGTCCGCAATGAATCTTCCGTTTGATCACTATGATGGAACGGCTTCACACCATTAGCGTCATCGTGCTTTCATGTCGGATGTACTACTCAATGTGAGATCCCGATTACGCTAATCCATACATCATAACCACCTACACACCTGGCGACTGACCCAAAACTACCGTTATACTGCCATGATATTTAGTACCGTTCCAATCACGCCAACTGGAAGTTGAATTGATACCAAAAGAATCAATAGAGAGTTCCAATATTCCTTTAGGAAGGAAGTCAAACAAGAGAATGGCATCACAACAAGACGCACAAGCATCAGATAAAGTAACTAGCCCAAGTGTTCTAGGAAATTCACCGGAGACCGTAGGCATTGTCTGGTTCAATAGGGAGGTTCCATTCTCACCGTAAGCACAATTATCGTGACAACATGCAATCCACAAACTAGATTGTGACTGGAAGATCACTCATTTGGGAGAGCCAATTCCTACATGAACATGCTTGCTACGAATAAGAATTATCAGTCAAGAACCTACCATAATCGACCATATCTCGTGACACCATGTCTAGCTTCCGGATAGATTGTAGGACATAACATAACATCATACTGCGTTGTCGACGCTCACATATAACGAGTATATAAACTGCTAATCCATGCCAAATGGGCCTCTACCTTAATATCCTCCTATTACAATCCTGCTTCTAGAAGAAGGACTTTACCTGGTGAGATCCCATCCCGAAAAATAACCACCCTAGATATAAAGTTGAAGTATTCCAGTGACTGCTATAATGCGACGCTCTACAACCATGTTGTTCAGGCTCCACATACTAGCAATGATATAATAGTCGTCCCATTCAGGTACAGGAGAAACCACATACGGCAACATATTCCACTACCTTATTCTCGCATCCATCAGCTCGAACAATCAGAACGAATCTTGTAACACACAAATCTCTACATCTCTCTCATTGGTTAATAGTGAAATCTGCGGCAAAGGAAGGAAAGAGCATCGAAACCGTGTGGCTCTCGATCAGAGTACAAATTCAGCTAACATGTCTATTCGAAATATGATGAGAGGCAGAAGGGCATACTCTACCTAATATCCACTCCGAAATTAACTAGCCCGAGCAGTACGCAATATCAGATTTGTAAGATAATACCTTTGTAACAACACGACAATCACCCCTGCCAATCTCCGGAGATATGAACTAATCTGGGTGTGCGAACATGAGACACAAAAAGTTGAACAGTAGCTAGATTATACTATAACACCTACGTAATGTCTGGTTAGCACTCTCCTTTGCAAAGAACCTGATTGGCCCAACCAATATTCAGTATCCTAGATGGTTACAACAAGATGTCAATGTGCGTCTAACTGTAATGAATCTCATATCGACAAACAAATTAAGAAGCAAATCGGATGAGAAAGCTTGAACACAAATATGTGGAATTAGCTCGATCATTACCATCACAACATCACCAAATGGAGAGTTGATCTATACACATAAGCGCATAGGGTAGATCAGAAGAAATCATTGACATGTCTTCACATTGGAAACACCTCATACAGGTATCCGCCAAGAGAACCAAGTATCAATTGATAGGCAAAGAGTATAGTCCGCCCTATGCGAAGTTACAATAAGAACTCTGGCCCCTACCACGAACGAATAGATAAGGAGCATGATACTCCGCTACAGAAAGAGGAGTGAGCGAAATGATCAGGATTTGCAATATGACTCGTTTAGGCTCTTCTACATTATCAACGTCAAACGAGAGATTCAATGATACATGAGCGATACGCTACTCGAAAGACATGTCACAGTCTCCGGATTATTTCCCTTATGAAGATATCGACCCATACAATCATATAAAGAAGAAAATCCTCGCTACCGCAAATGCGAATGATTCAGGACAAATTAGTATAATAAATACCCGTCACACGACAAATTTATTCACAGTAGGAAATATACTCCCAGGCAAGTAAGTAGGCACGAGTTTTAAGTGAAATAGTACTCAAGACCACAGTCCACTACCTTTATCCAATTGAGCTAGAGAGCACTGATCCGTCAATACTCATGGATCAACCCCAACATGCGGACCAAGCAGAAACCAAAAAATCCAATCAAACACATCGCCTAAAAACAAGCGAACAAGCTAGAAGAGGAAAAATAAGATAGACAACAACTCGTGACATTGTAAATTAATAGACTATATTAGATTAAGTGTTGTAATGGCAGTTAAGAGAAAAATCCAAGAAGGAGCAAAGATAGATCTTTCCGTCATGAATGAGTAACCTGACAGAAGAGCATTGATCACTCTAGATACTTCACAGAAAAACATGAACGTAATCTGCTTGTCACATTCACATCATCTAGCGCAAATTAATCTGCGAAGTGAACTGCTTAAAGGTGAACATCACAGCGACTCTAGTGAAGACTACGATCTAGACAGGACTATTCGAGGAAATGCGTGAAGCATCATTTCTCATTTAGAGGCACAAACGCAAAGATCATCGAATAAAGTATGCAGAATAAGATGGTGCCGCTCTGACACACAGCCGCGACAACCAAGCGTACAAAAAGATCGCGATTACAGACTTGAGATAGATCAACAGTATGCACAACTAACCATGGACATAGAGCAAGATAATTTAAGATCATCACAAATAAATGCATACGACAAGCAGACATGAAATAGTTATAGGAAAACATAAGATAGAACGATCACTGTTTGCTGCGCTTTCAAAGCGAAGAAACTATACGTGGGTGGAGCTATATGACCATAAAGTCTATATGCTTACAAGAAGATCATGTCCATGCGGACACATAAACTAACTTCAAAAAATCTGAGTCTCTCGCTCAAAGCCGCCTCGACAAGAACAACACGAAGATGCGTTAAAATCTAGAGAAGAAAACTAAAATAAATAATGACTAGGAGTCTTTAATCTCCTGGCAGACTACAAGAGAAAATATCAACGGATTCTATATCATCGTAAACCATAATGCACTCGATGACAGATCTCATCAGAGAGTAAAAAGCGATACGAGAAGCCGAAATACCTACGCAAGACTACACAGGCTCACCCATAGATTTGTTAAACTTAGATCTCGGATCATATATCCAAACATTTAAACTGCAATATAATACAACTACTGATAGCACCGAGAACTAATGTCGTGAGAAGAAGAGATAGCAATAATACAATCGTCGGTAAAAAAAGTGGAAACGAGATAAGCGGAGTAATGGGTGATATACTCTGTTTGCGACGAGCCTAAAAGGACGAAAGATGGAAGATCATGTAATAGCATTAGCGACAGTAGAACAACTAATAATGTACTGGGCGAATATGCTTATAGCAGAAGTGTTGACTTAGAACTTAAAGTATATTATAACCATCATCGAGGAGATCAACACCGTCCATTCAGCTGAAACCCATATTGCACGATTAACTAAACGACCTTTCGCACCCACGCAAAACAACAAGAAGTTAATAATCAGGTGATATAATTAAATTAACAGAACTGACACACTTACTCAACTCATTTATAGTAATTTAAAACCTGAGCTAATAAAGGCGCAAAGCCGATGGCCATAGATTAAAAGCCATAACTAAAATGAAGAGAAATAGAATATAACCTTATAGAGAGAAACACGAGCCTTTCGGGTGTCATTATAAAGTCCACATAACATATGCTTGCGAAACTATAGCGAGCCTGATAATACCTATTGTGAAAGTATAGACAAGTAAAATCAAGGAATTATAGATCACCCTAATAGTCGCGTCAATTAAACGACAAAATATAGCGCAACAAAAAACAAAATGTTATAGAGTCACAAACTATACAATATGCTTATGAAAGTCAGGATAAAAGGAACCCTAAACATGCGCAAATCAAAACCTTAAGCAAAAGAACAGCGCCAATCATGCTCGAAATAGCCCCGTAATTATCTCCGAAATGAGTGTTAATGAACAATGTTCGTGACAATATCAAATGCCGTGATGCACAACTCAAAGAATTCCCTATATTGAAATTGGAGTCTATTTAAAAGATGAATAGTGCAAGACATCGGCACCTCAATTGAAATTAAAACGACCTAGACATGTAAAAGGACCACAACTAAAAACGAAAATCTTATGTACCATTAAGGCGAATAAACCTATCGAATTAGGCTGTATTTACCAATGTTGATGAGTAGGTAACAGGGTCATTCGACAAGGAATATAAAGATCTTCCTATATGAGGGAAAGGTGTTAAAAGAAACCACCTCAGAAAAACATTCCCACTTAGATTGTTTGAATGGAAGATATCCGTGGCCACAGTCAAATAATATCCTTTGTGATATTACGCGTTGCTGAGGTAGCCTAAAATCGTAACCGCATAAATTTAAGGACGATAAAATCACTCACTATATGGCAATTCAAAAAAGAAGAAGAAGGATATTCACATGAAAATTCTAAATAATATGAAGATATGTCGAAGAAGCGAAAAGAAGTAATATGCTGCTTTAAGTCTGATGAAACTATATATATCAAAATAAGTAATAGTGATTGTAATATATTTGAAATTATAATATACTACAATTGAATAATAAAACAAGTTTACAATTAATGAGGAGGATGCGGAGATCCAGTTTACGCTTCTTATTATATCTAGTTACTATGAGTGTCTCACCGTCCCATCCACTATACTATGGCTCCTGAAACGCATGACCAATAATGGATCTGCTCAGTCATATTATCATCACATTACTCCCCAACTCCAACCCCCATAACCTGTAATCTCCCCCCATTGTTCTCTCACACCCTACTATATATAAATCCGAACCAAAACGTCACCACAGATACGCCACGAACATCAATAATGCTAATCTCATTGCACAACTGAGAGTTTAACATTATTACAGCAGTCATTCGTAGAATCTCTTTATATAACATGAGTTATTGCCGTATGAGGACAATGTTGGGTGTGTTTATCGCAGTGGTAATACAATCTGAAAAATAAAGATCTATAATCAATCATACTCAATATACCTACTATCCCCTAGCTCTACTATAATATACCTGCTGTTATCTATATATGGATGCTCTCTGATAGATTAGATCCTCCGCAACTAATTATCTTGTAATGAACCTCATAGACCTGAGATGCATTTGATCCTCTGACCACATAGAATCTACTCGCGATGACCACTTCAGATCTGGGATAATTTTGGGGTACTGCGAAGATAGACTACTACAACAAGCAATCCAATTATAAGTCACACGAACGGGCAGACTTATAAGATACAAGTAATTTTATATCAAATATACACGGTTAACGAATACATCATCTACAGGCGAACAATTCACAACGCACTCATAGATAATATTCCAAGATATTGGGGAACCTAGTTTCAATAGAACACGAAAGTTCCGCAGCAGCACTACACAAATACTCATTAAGGACATCAGAAAGGAAACAACATACTCACATACACGCGTAGACACAAAGAACCACTAACTAATCAGCCACATATGCTCAGAGTGATAGTACTTCAACTACCACTTACCAATGTTGAAAAACCAACAGTCCTGCCCGCACAGAAAATGACAAAAAATAACGAGCAAGCACTCAGAAAAAAAAAAACGAAGCTCGAACGGGGCAACGAAGCAGAAATCAAAAACCGGAAAAAACTCCAACACAGAAAGGACAAACTAACCTAACAAGCTTCGCCCACTTCGACACCACCAAACGGATAAAAGTTCCACCACAAGAATGTGGAACCAAATAACGAATAAGGATAAAATTGAAAAGATTAGACTTTTAATGAAAGCTCATTGCCAGAGCAGGTTGAGAGATAGGATAACATATCATAAAGCAACTTATACCTCCACGACAGTGTAACATAGTAATGATAAGATACTGAATTCAACTTAAAGTGGCCACACCACTCGTGAATAAAACGTGTAACAATGGACGGCTACCGTTCAAAGCTATGGCAGACATGACCTATATAAGACTGATACTGTTAACATAAGAATTAGACAATGGACCAGGAAGCAACCGCGAATCAGAGACCTGAGCCTGACTGGTGCCCAAAATCATAATTCAAATAAAAATCTGAGGGTCAGTATTAATAAGATAATCCTAGAAAGGCTATGGCTACACAAGGGTGAGACGAAAAACCTATAGAGACTAGAAATCTAAGATGAGATATATCAAGAAACAAAAAGAGAAGAACTAGATATGCAGAAGTCAGAATAATGTAGTTCAAAAAAGTTGAAAAAGAAAAGTTGCCTAAAAAGTAGAAAACATAGACAAAGAAGCAACGAGAGATATAATTGCACTAATATTAAAAAAGGAATAAATTGCCAATTCAGTTAAACGGTAATCCAACACCAAATAGAATGAAGTTTGAGCGCGATCGGATTTTAGAGCCTCAAAATTAGAGTACAACTTCCTTGATATACATCGCATCTTATGCTAACCTGTAGCGTCTCTCACTTTAGCGCAAGCATACGAACAAACATATCTTTTAATTACTACAGATCATTCAAGAGTGAAATGACAGAACAACAGTGAGTCAAAATTCTCACAACATACAGTAGCATAATCATAAGCTATGGCGATCATCTGATCCTTACCATTTTTTATTAGGGACCTATAATAAGTTTGCCTAGTGAAAAGCGGAACATGCCATCGCAACAATCATTAGAAAAGATAATCTATAGGCAGAATCTCTACGTTGCAGTATGCAGAAATGAACTTCATAGAACCATCCTAAATATCTACGATCGAAAATGCCATGCAACCTCCATCATCAAACCGATCTATGGTTTCCATCCCTAAAAGACAAACAGTGCCAGGACAAAAATCTCTAACCCCTAATAGGCATACCCGAAGAAGAATAACAAATAATAAATGACAAGAGTCACGGACAACGATAACTATATAGGCATGGTAAATACCAATTGAACGATAAGCATCAATCCTCACTCTAACAGAGCATATATACTATAACAGTGCAGACATCAGTATCGGATCTACAACATTACAAGCCCATAAAACATATAATGATAAAGTGAGGATAAGTACGTTAAATATAGACATGGAGACCTAACTATCTACTGATTAAGTGCTAGAAATCCTATCGAAGAGCATGTTCCTAGAACTATATATGTAAAGTGTCTAAGAAGCACTATCTTATTAGGCTAATAAATCCAAAAACGAATTACAAACTATTCTAACTCCACCAACAGGCAGAAATATAGTCATCCATATATGCTGACAATACTAGCAACCACACCAATAGATAGAATAAATTGATCATAGAGATAATAAGATCAAGATAATCTCGTATCACGTGCTTAAAAAAAGTAATTATCATCCTACACGCTTTTTCACTAGCATACGTTCACACTCAACTCCACCTTTCCACAAACCATCCACGAAAGATTTAACTTACCAAACCCCAAAAAGAGAAATAAATGAAAACAATGACATCAGAAATTGAAAAGATTATTCAACCCAGAGGAGAGACCTGATTCAAGACTTATCAATGTTCATGGAAGATAATGAAAATGGAAAAATGAAGTAAACGCAAATCTCCAAAAGATACAAAATAATATCAAGGAAAGCGACTCTTACTCCCAAGTTTGGGGGTCCATAGCTCGTCAGAAGATTCACCTAGAAGCGGCATCAAAGAGCAGATCAGAGAGAAATGACTAGTGCCACCAAAAAGAGATCCTATAACCAATCAGGACAAGAAAAATATGATGACAAAGGAAATTTGAGAAGGGCCATGCCTCGAGAGTAAAAGAGAAAGGTAATAATACGAGAAAGTTCCAATGTTCAGAGGGCACACCCCAACTGAATACACACAGAACCGCCATAGTCCAACAACCAAAGGCGAAGCAGGACTACCTTAGAAACTTGAGAGAGAGTGCAAGTGCAGGAATGGAATTCTGAAAGTGACGAAATCGATAAAGGGGAAATACTCTAATATCATCAACAGCACCACTATAAGGGATGATGGTAGATGGGTAGATTGTGCCCTCGCCAAAAAGAACATAAGATGATGAGAGCGAGGCTCAAATGGCTATACTCAATAGTGAGTCGGGAGATGCTGACCACACACCCTCCAGCAACTAGTGTGGAGGGTTGAAAGGATTCAGGTAACTCATGTTACATGGACCGTAACACAAACTCATACCAAATTGACACAAATGACTTCTGAAGTCCCAACCACTCACCAAACCTACAAGGATAACCCAGGTTGAATGGAAAGTAGGGGCCGAACACCAATCCATATAAATGAAAACATCAAGCAGCGATACCAGGAGAACACCTGCCACAAATAATACAAATAAACTCAGCAATGAATACAAACTTCAAATAGCAACAACACAAATAAAAGGCTAAACCAACATTAGATACAAAATAAACTGTTAAGTAAACACATTGGTTAACAAGCGTATGCTGAAACTTAAATAAGAAAACCATTACTGGGTTCGCACGATAATTTACAAAGTAGATATAAAGCTATATTAAAATAATCGTTGTATAAGCCACTAAAGAAGCAAAAGAGGAAGACGATGACAAATACATACGCAGTGTCATATAGAGTTCAAGAGACGCACTTAATGAAATGATAGAGAAGAGGATCTTAATAATGACTAGTAAAGATCGTGTTAAAAAGTCGACATTATTGTGTACAAAGACAACAGGATCGTCCTGATATTTATAATCGTGTCGCGACCACTCCAATCAGAGCCGATAATCCAAGGTAAGTGATAATCACCATACAATGAAGATCATAGTCTAAACAATCAATCATACATCACAGTGGCTCAAACCTAACTTATTAAAAAGGGATTCAAATTCAATAGGGTTATAAAACCAATTAATAACGGTAGTAGAAATTCAAGTCAAACACCCTGTGTTAAGCAATGAACCCAATGTAGCAGGGACCACCGCGGGGTCAAATACAAATAAAGTATAATAAGACACATTCCATGGAGTCTCAACTCAGAATAAACGGATTGTACAATATATAAGAAAGACTAGAAATCAATATAACACAGCAAGAAACTTCACAAGAGAAGGTCTATGAAGACTCATTCGGTATAATGAACACAAGTCCAAGCAACAGATGCGACTAACAAGGTTAAACTCACACCGCGTAATACCAATCAGCAAAAAACTAACAAATCTAAGAATCCCTATTAAACAAGGACATAATTCTGACATCCATATCACTATTTGAAAACCGTGACTTTTCGAAGAAGATCTCACATCAATTATTAAAAATCATAACAGACACGTTAACAACACTGAAGAACACTGTGTCGAAGCAACAATAATCGCTAAGAAACAAGTTAGAAAATCCTAGGATGACGCGAGAAGTCTCAGCCAAAGAGTTCAGAATTGTACAAAGAATGATAACACAAACTCAGCTCAGAGACTCATAAGCTTCGTAGCTCTTGAAGAAGAGTCACAGAGTAATATAAACCAAACCGGCGCTACTCTCACATAATCAGAGCCTCGACGGAAAAATCCCGCCAATTCGCGGTTCAAACCTCCACCCTAGAAATCAAAATCACGAGGGAGCATGAGGAAGGCAAAGTAATGAATAAACGAACCAGCTCAGGGGGTTTCATTTCAAAACTCATTCTAAAGAAACATACATAAAGAACTACTAATAAAGAGTTAGATAGAAAACAATTACTCTCTTTACAGAACAAGTTTCTTCTCAGAAAGGAAATCAACAAGGATCAGTAGAGCGGAAACATATACATCCAAACAACACAATAAGTCTAGAAATAGGCGAACAATATAAGAACTCTTCACTGTATGCAGGATCAAACAGTAGAAGAAATTACCAGAACATTAGTAGAAAAGCAACATAAGAGAACCATTATAGAGATAACATGCGAAGTAGAAAGAACACACAAAGCCGTGGAGCATATAGAACACAGAAAAAACATTCAAGAACGGAGTGTAAAACTCAGTAAAAGAACATACAAGAACATGTAAAAGAAAAAGCATAAAAACACAGTATTTAAAAGCATGGAGAAAATGATATAGGAAACACAGTAGAGAACAATACGAATAACAAAGAAGAAAAATCATAAAACACTTAACACTTTCCAGAAAACCCTAAAATCGGAAAAGAAGGGTTTTGAATGTAATTTTCAAAAGAAAAATATAGGGGGAAATCATTTGAAAACTCAAGTAGAGCATAGATACACAACAGATCTAAAAAAGAATCCGGAGAAAACCTCGAAAGGTAGGTTTTAGAAGAACCGTAGAATGAGTAGGCTTTGAAAAAGTCACCGATCTGAGTCGGAAAGTTAGAGAGGAAGTTAGAATCAGCTCAGAAGACTTAGGATACGCCGGAGCAAGGCCGGAAGATGGCCGTGAAACTCGAGTCGGCGAAGGTTCTGAGTGAAGACCTTCGAAGGTCTGTCCTCTCGAATCTTCAAGTGATCGAGAGAGATTAGGAGGTTATATAAGACCCCAAAATCCGGAGAAGCCATGTTTCCGGTGGGTTTCAGGTTGAAAGACGGGGAGATGATTAGGGTTCAAGGAAATGTCCGAGAGAGTTGAGAGACCAAGGGGTCAAGGCGGCTGATTGGTGAAAGTGATTAGGGTTAGGGTGTTTGGGAAATTAAAAAAGAAAGGGAATTATGGCCAGTTGATCAAAAGGGAATCAACGGCCTGGATCAAAAGGAGCCGGGCGGGTTTTATTAACGGGTTAGGGGTCGGGTAATTAGGGAATTGGGTTGGTCCGGTTTGAGATTGAAATAGGGGGTTAATAGGGGGGGTTAATTTGGGCTAAAATGTGAATGAAAGGGCCTTAAATTTTTAAATAGCCACTTTTCTCTTTTTAATTTTATAAAACAGTAAACGACTTCGGAGAATAACATTAAAAGGTGCTAAATTAATTAATAGTATATAAATATTAGATTAAAATACAGAATCAAATTGTAATTACAAACGCAATTAATTCTTAAAATAGGGCTAAAAATTTGCCAATTAGCTTTAAAAAATTACCAAATTAATTTATAAAAATGTAGCAAAAAAAAATACCTTACCTATATATTGGTATAAATATAGAATACAATAACTGGGAATCCAACCCAAAAGGATAATTTGGGAACAAAATTATTGTTTTTTGTTACTACTAGAATCTAGGGCAATTAAATTGGTTTAAAAATCTTTTAAAAATTGAAAAAAAAATAATAATAAATACTTGGGACATCTTATATAAATGGCATATGATATATACTATTTGAAAGTATTTTGCATATAAAAAATATGACGGGGAAAATTGTGTATCAACAAACGGTAGGCAGAACCAGTTCTGTTGCCCTTAAAAAAATCTCAGAAATTTTCTTGCAGCCTTCAATGAAGATTTCCTTGGATTTTATTGTGAAACCGTGCCACATAACCCCACACTAAAAACAATTATACAGGTCTGCTGGTAGTGAGATAGAGAGAGGACCCAATAATGCCTCTATACATGGTTAATTCACAAGAT
>NC_031991.1:31067137-31091906 GCF_001879085.1 Nicotiana attenuata
TTCGAGGGTTGTAATCTGCTACTTCAACTTTGGCTCATGGAACATCTCCAAAGGGGTGAGTACCGACAAGAAATCCATCGAAGGGACTGGGACGATCATATCGCCTTTCATCATCCAAAGCGAATGAATTACATGCCCAACATGTTCTCCCAACCGGAGAATGCTAGAGAATGGGTCGAACTCTTTGATAACTTGACTGAGGATCGAGTACAATGGATGTTCGAGTGGTTCCCTACCGAAGAATTCATCATTCGATCCAGGGATGCGCCATTTCTGATACTAATCGGTTTGAGGGGACCTACCCTTATGTCCCTCTCCGAGTTATGAGACAGGCTGGCAGGAAGCAGGTTATACCAAGGGTCGACAAGATGAGTCACTTTCGAGCTGACTTCCAGAATGGCGATAGTTCGCACAGGTGCTAGGCTCAACATATGTGGCATTGCAAAATTGTCTTGGGAAAGGACACCATTGAACCAAACAGATACCATGCTGGTTGTAACCCACCCTATTCAGGATGGCTGGAGGACAATGACAACGGTTTGGGTCAACCCGGGTTTGTTCGAGGTCACAGGATCATCGATGAAAAGGCTGAGGCACAGGCCAAGTACAACCAACTGCGTAAGAGGATTCGGGAATGTGAAAATGAGCACCGTGAAATACAAGAAGCCAATCAAAAGCTAATTGAAAAATGGAAGGATATGGGTGTCAACGCCAACAAACGACTAGTCTGTTTGGAGCGGGGTATAGTGGAATTGGAAAAGAAGTTTCTGAAGAGGGTCGAAGACTGCCGAATCGCTGAAGGAAATGAAGGTGGACATCTGGCCAGAGCTTACTTGCTACTAGGACTGCACGAGCTGGGAGAGCTGTTCGAGGGAGCCAACAATGCCGAGTCTGGGGAAGGTCCTTCCGGGACCAAATGGATAGGAATTTCCATTTTTTTCGCTTTATAAGATGTAATAAGGCCAATGGCCATTAGTGACTTTTTCTTATTATTTAGCGTCGTTTTGGGATTCGTCTACCTATTTATCAATGAAATGAGGCATTTAGCATTCTAAGTTCTCCAAATTTACTAGTCGCTAGGCCTACCTCGGGCACAACGAGGTACCCAAAATTAGGACGCGCTTTATATTTCCTGCACTACGTGTTTAAATATTGCAACATTTTTTATGATCTTTACTGACTTATCATCTTTTTGTTTTTACTTTTTATTTATTCCCCTCCCCAAAGGTTAGTTCGTGAACTCTGGCAACATCATCATATTTTACAAGATCCAGGGGCCCTCCACCTACTCCTCCTCCCAGTCCTGTCAGACACAAAAGCAAAAGAAAAATGGAAGATTCGAACAAATCAGCTGAACGGGTAGAGGTCACTCATGGTGCTCTGGTCCCCAAGGAAAATGCATCTCAACTAGAACAAAAGTTATTGAAATTTCAAGAAGAACTTGATCAAGTCCGGAATTTGGCAAGTCTGTCATTTTCCCTCACCACTCCAGAAGTTACTTTCCCAAATACTCAGAATCCCATACCTCCACAAAATATCCCAAAGCAACAAAATCATCCCGCTCCTCACCACTACTGTAATACTCGCCACACTCCCAACAATACTCCACTGCTCATCCCAGAACCTTTGAACTCCACAAATGACAACTGCCACACACAACACAATACCCCCATCTACGTAGAGACTGTGCCACACTCCACCCAGCCCATCTCAAGCACACCCGAGTCCAATGATAAGGACTCGCTCATCAGAAATTTGGCCGAAGAGCTTAAAAGGTTGACTAGAAGAATTCAAGGCGTTGAAGGTAGTAAGGGAATTGAGGGGTTAAACTATGAAGATCTATGCATACAACCCGATGTCGAACTGACTGAGGGGTACAAATCTCCCAAGTTCAAAATGTTTGAAGGTACAGGGGATCCCAGGGTTCACTTGAGAACATACTGTGACAAGCTGGTCGTAGTAGGAAGAGACGAGAAAATCCGCATGAAGCTTTTCATGAGGAGCTTGAAGGGAGACGCCTTATCTTGGTACATTAGCCAGGATCCGAAGAAGTGGTCGAGCTGGGTAAACATGGCGTCTGATTTCATGGAGAGATTCAGGTTCAACACAGAGAATGCGCCAGATATGTTTTATATCCAAAACTTGAAGAAGAAACCCACAGAAACCTTCCGCGAGTATGCCACTCGCTGGAGATCAGAAGCTGCTAAGGTTAGACCGACCTTAGAGAAAGAACAAATGAACAAGTTTTTCGTCCGGGCTCAGGACCCACAGTATTATGAGAGGCTGATGCTGATTGAGAATCATAAATTTTCTGATATCATCATGCTAGGAGAAAGGATCGAGGAAGGCATCAAGAGTGGTATGGTTACGAACTTTGAAGCCTTGCAGACTACCAATAAGGCGTTACAATCTGGGGGTACGTCCAAGAAAAGGGACGTAGGCGCTGTAATAGTTGCACAGAGAAACAAATCCCCTATCAAATACCAAACCTATCCAATGCCTCCACCCACATATCAACCTACTCCAAATTATCAAGCACCCTCACCCACTTGCCAAACTCTACCACCCACTTATCAATCAGCTCCACCTCCCGCATTCAGCCCACTCACCTAAACACTCCCAACCGGCACATGTTTACCAAGCCTACAACACCCAACCATCCCACTATCAATCACCTCCCTCACGTCAAAACTTTCCTAGACCATGACCAAATTTTGACCGCAGACCTCCCAAACAGTATACCGCCATTGCTGAACCAATTGACCAGCTATACGAAAGGCTCAAAGCTGCTGGTTATGTCACCCCTATCCCTGCTATAACACCTGAAAACCCTTCTCAGTAGATCAATCCAAATAAATCCTGTGCATACCATTCCGGCATGAAAGGACATACCGTCGATGAATGCCGCTCTCTAAAGGATAAGATCCAGACTTTGATGAACAATAAGATCATTGTAGCAAAGGAGCCTGCTCCGAATGTCCGCAATAACCCTCTGCCATACCACAAAGGTGGAGGTGTTCACATGATCGAGATAGAGGATGACTGGGACCCCAAGGGATCAATCGGTTTAATCACAGGAGGCGACGATCCAAAGAAGCCAGTAGTCACCCTCAATCCAATTGTGGTCCAGATTCAGCCTTCCGGGGACGCCGAGGTAAACATGTCCATGCCACTCGAGTTTGAAGCACCACCCTCTGCAAAGACGCCAGCGCCGATTGAAGTTGAGTTTATGTCACCAACAAACACACCTACACCCTTTGAAGTTGCAGTCTTACCACCTGAGAAGCCTGCTCCGTTCGGAGTAAAGATAGCCACGCCAATTCTAGTGGCAATGTCAGCCATAACACCGTTCCATACGAAGGCTATACCATGGGACTACACAGCTGAAGCCAGAAGAAAGGGGAAGGTCAAGTTCAGGGAAACGGTTGCGGCACAGGGAGTGACAAGAACCGGCAGGGTTTATACCCCGGAGCATTTGGCTAAATCTAGCAAGCAGGCCTCTAGTCGGCCAACCATCACTGAAACTGGGCCCGACGATCTCTGGAGAAAGATACAAGCCAAAGAATACTCAGTCATTGATCAGCTGAACAAAACACCGGCACAGATTTCTATCCTTGCTTTATTACAAAGTTCCGATGCACACAAGAATGCCTTGTTAAGAGTGCTGAGCGAGGCATATGTACCAAGTAACATCACCGACGGAGAGATGGCTAACATGGTAGGCCAGGTGTTGGAAAGTGATAAAATCACTTTCCACGAAGATGAGCTGCCACCAGAGGGATTGAGTCACAACAAGGCATTACACATCACTATGCAGTGCGAAGATTATTTTATCACCAGGATCCTGGTCGATGAGGGTACAGTCTCAACATTTGTCCATTGGTAACACTCAGGACGTTGGGAAAAGGGCTACATGAAATCAAGGACGGGGCCATCAACGTTAAAGCTTTCGACGGTTGTCAAAGGTCTACTATTGGGGAGATTAGCTTGTGTTTGCAAATGGGGCCTACTTGGTTTGATGTTGATTTTCAAGTGATAGACGTACCAGCATCTTACAATCTGTTGTTGGGACGACCATGGATTCATGCCGTGGGGGCCGTAGCGTCAACACTACATCAGGCAGTGAAGTTTGAGTGGAACCACCAAGAGGTGATCATTCATGGCGACGGTAGCAATCCCATATACAGTCGCCAGACCATTCCAGCAATTGGAGGAAGAAGAAGGATAGGTGGGGAAACTTACCACCACATCGAGCGAGTCAACGCCGTTGATAAGGATAAGTGGTGGGACAACAAAATTGAAAGCATATTGAACTGGAGCGGGTATGAACCTGGCAAGGGACTTGGCAAAAACCTCCAAGGAATCGCTAAGCCCATCAAGCTCAAGAAACACGGCACCACCTTTGGATTGGGGTATGAGTATACCTGGAAAGAATTCAACGAATGGTCGCCACCCTGGCGCGGTCCTTACTATCCATTGGAGCAGCCAATACCGCATTTGGAGCAGACCTTCCAACCGGCCGAGGTTATCTACGGGTCAGAAGAAGAAGAAGCACTGGTAGCAATGAGGAATTTGTTCCTAGAAGACGATGATATAGATTGCAGTGTCATTTTCGAGGAGGAGGGGGAGGAAGGCCCTTCCATACAGGCTATAAGCAAAGGAGCATGCCTCAATAACTGGACCGTCAGAACCACCAAAGCCCGGTGAGCCTCGGGGTAGCAAGGCTGAACAAGCATCATGCACTATTTTATTTTACTAGTTTACTTTCCTTTCGCATTTTTATTTTTTGCAAGAAAGAGCTCCAATGTTCAAAACATTTATGGAATTTATCAAAGCATTTCAATTTTCTTACAAATCTTACTCTTATTATTTTCTCTCATTACTTTACTTATACAGCATTGCTATTACTTATCTTGATGAACCAATGACTGTGACATGCAACGAGACAACGCAACAGACGGACATAGATTCAGAGGAAGACGATATACCGGAAGAGATTGTTAAAGAAGTTGAGAATTTTGAGAATAGACCTAAGTCCAACCTGGACGAGACCGAAATCGTCAACCTGGGAGATGCAGAAAACATCAAAGAAACACGGATCAGCATTCATTTGTCACCATCAGAGAAGGAAGAATATACAGAGTTTCTAAGAGAGTATGAGGACATATTTGCCTGGTCGTACGACGACATGACTGGCCTGAGTACATCTATTGTGGCCCACAAATTGCCAACCGATCCAGCCTGTCCACCAGTAAAGCAGAAGCTCAGAAAGTTCAAGCCAGATATGAGTTTGAAATCAAGGAAGAGGTCACTAAGCAGGTCAAAGCTAAGGTTCTCAGGGTAGTTGAATATCCGACATGGTTAGCCAACATTGTGCCAGTACCGAAGAAGGACGGGAAGTTTAGAGTCTGTGTCGACTACCGGGATCTCAACCGGGCCAGTCCAAAAGACGACTTCCCCTTGCCAAACATACACATCCTGATTGACAATTGCGCCAAGCACGAGTTGCAATCATTTGTAGATTGTTTTGCGGGGTACCATCAGATCTGGATGGATGAAGAAGATGCTGAGAAAACGGCTTTCATTACACCGTGGGGAATGTATTGCTACAAGATGATGCCATTCGGGTTAAAGAATGCAGGGGCCACCTACATGAGGGCCATGACTACCATTTTCCATGATATGATACACAAGGAGATCGAAGTATATGTGGACGATGTTATCATCAAGTCCAAGAAAGCCACCGATCACATGGAAGATTTGAGGAAGTTCTTCAATAGACTGCGAAGGTACAACCTGAAACTGAATCCCGCAAAATGTGCCTTCGGGGTTCCTGCCGGAAAATTACTTGGGTTTATTGTGAGTCGCCGGGGAATAGAACTGGATCCATCGAAGATCAAAGCCATTCAAGAATTACCACCACTAGGGAACAAGAAAGACGTAATGAGCTTCTTGGGGAGACTTAACTACATCATCCGGTTCATAGCACAATCAGCGGTTATCTGTGAGCCGATCTTTAAGATGTTGAAGAAGGATGTCGCCACCGAATGGACTGATGACTGCCAGAAAGCTTTCGATAGAATCAAGGGATACTTGTCAATGCCACCAGTTTTGGTCCCGCCTGAGCCGGGTAGACCTTTGCTACTCTACATCGCAGTGTTGGATGGTGCCTTCAGTTGCGTCCTAGGGAAGCATGATGAGACAGGAAAGAAAGGACAGGCCATTTACTACTTCAGCAAGAAGTTCACTCCATACGAGGCCCGGTATTCTCTATTGGAACGCACCTGCTGTGCTTTAACTTGGGTAGCTCAGAAGCTGAGGCACTACTTCTGTGCCTATACTACATATCTCATATCAAGGATGGATCCTTTGAAATACATCTTTCAGAAGCCCATGCCCACCGGCAAGCTCGCCAAGTGGCAGATCCTGTTGAGTGAATTCGATATTGTCTACGTAACTCAGAAAGCAGTCAAAGGACAGGCACTAGCGGATCACCTTGCTGAAAACCCTGTGGATGGAGAATACGAGCCCCTAAAGACGTATTTTCCAGATTAAGAGGTATCATTCATAGGAGAAGATATTGCAGAGCCCTATGATGGTTGGAGAATGTTTTTCAACGGATCAGCAAATTTCAAAGGAGTTGGTATAGGAGCAGTTCTAGTGTCAGAATCCGGTCAGCACTATCCAGTATCCGCCAAGCTCAGATTCCCGTGCACCAACAACATGGCCGAGTACGAAGCCTGCATCTTAGGGCTCAAGATGGCCATTGACATGAACATCTAAGAGTTGCTAATAATTGGGGATTCGGACCTACTCATACAACAGGTGCGAGGAGAATGGGCGACCAAGAATTCCAAGATACTCCCTTATCTGCACCATGTACAGGAGTTAAGGAAAAGTTCGCAAAGACAGAGTTCCAGCATGTTCCCAGAGTCCAAAATGAGTTTGTTGATGCATTGGCTACCCTATCGTCCATGATACAGCATCCAGATACAAACTTCATTGATCCTATTCCTGTGAAAATCCATAATCAGCCAGCTTATTGTGCTCATGTCGAAGAAGAAGCAGATGGAAAACCTTGGTTTCACGACATCAAGGAATATTTGGCCAAAGGAGAATATCCAGAGCTTGCAAATACCACTCAGAAGCGCACACTTCGAAGATTGTCCAACAATTTCTTTCACAACGGAGGAATCCTGTATAGGAGGACTCCAGATTTGGGTTTGCTAAGGTGTGTCGACGCGAAGGAAGCATCTAAACTGCTGGAGGAAATTCATGCCGGGACCTGTGGTCCGCACATGAACGGCTTTGTCTTAGCCAAGAAGATACTCCGTGCTGGTTACTTCTGGATGACTATGGAGATGGACTGCATCCAGTACGTCCGAAAATGCCACCGCTGCCAGATACATGCAGACATGATAAAGGTACCTCCAAATGAGCTTAACGCAACAAGCTCACCATGGTCGATCACCGCTTGGGGAATGGATGTTATTGGACCAATCAAACCTGCCGCTTCCAACGGGCACAGATTCATCCTAGTGGCAATTGATTACTTTACCCAAATGGGTCTAGGCAGCATCCTACAAAGCAGTGACTAAGAAAGTCGTGGCAGACTTTGTCCGCGACTGCATCATTTGTCGATTCGGGATTCCAGAATCGATCATTACTGATAATGGCTCAAACCTCAACAGTGACTTAATGAAAGCTATGTGTGAAACTTTCAAAATCAGACACAAGAATTCTACAGCCTACAGACCTCAAATGAACGGAGCTGTAGAAGCCGCCAACAAGAACATTAAGAAGATACTAAGGAAAATTATGGAGAAGCATCAGCAGTGGCACGAGAAGCTATCATTTGCTTTACTAGGGTATCGCACCACTGTCCGCACATCAACTGAGGAACTCCATATATGCTGGTTTATGGTGCGGAAGCCGTCATTCCCGCCGAAGTAGAGATTCCTTCCTTGAGGATCATACAAGAAGCTGAGCTCGACGATGCAGAATGGGTGAGAAATCGCTACGAGCAATTGGCTCTTATAGATGGGAAGAGAATGAATGCAGTTTGCCACGGTTAGCTTTATCAGAACAGAATGTCCAGAGCTTTCAACAAGAGAGTCAAGCCAAGACGGTTCACACCGGGGCAGCTGGTGTTGAAGAAAATTTTCCTGCATCAAGATGAAGCCAAAGGGAAATTCTCTCCCAATTGGCAGGCTCCATGCATGGTTCATCGGGTTCTAACAGGAGGAGCCCTGATACTTGCAGAAATGGATGGAGAAGTTTGGCCAAAACCAATCAACTCAGATGCAGTCAAGCGCTACTATGTGTAATCTTATATTTTTCTACATGATGTAATTTGAACTATGTCTGACCTGATTCATGTTTAAGAGGGGATACGTAGGCAACCTTATGGGTTCGGTCACAATTCAATAAAATTTTCATTTCCCCCGCAATTGGAAACTAGGGAAAAATTTTGAGGAGGACCCTCAAAATTCCGAAGTAACTTCAGCCGATCATCACAAGCAGCCGTCAGAAGTATCAACCCATTAAACTGGGGCAGAATTTTGAGGAGGACCCTCAAAATTCCGTAACGAGAGAGGTTGCAATGTCATGGAACCACGTCACAGTCATCGGTTCATCTAAAAACTATTTCTTAAATATATACTTATGTCATATCTTTAACAAACTCATGCCTGTTTATTATCGAAATCGCTTTGTTCAGTAACGCTACCCCTATGATACATACCGTGTCATCAAATCAGAGCCGAGCAGATCAAGCAAAGTCAGCAGGAACACGAACTAACCTTTCCCCTTTACAAAACTCACGATTTTTCTTTGGATGCAGGCAGCCAAGTCGCAAAATCATATATTATCCACTCATCTGTTCAGGAATACAACTCTCAGAACTGTCACACCTATTCACAGTTGGTATCCGCATACAGTACCCCCAGCAGCCACGATATTGCAATCAGTTATCAGCTATCAGCTAAGAAATTTCATTACTATTCACCTTTTATTTCTTGCATTGCATAAGGCTACCATTCTGCCTTCCGAGACTAAGCATTGTCTCCATCTGCATTTCTTGCATTGCATAAGGCTACTATTCTGCCTTCCGAGACTAAGCACTGTCTCCATCTGCATTTCTGCATTGCATAAGGCTACTATTCTGCCTTCCGAGACTAAGCACTGTCTCCATCTACATTCATGCATTGCATAAGGCTACCATTCTGCCTTCCGAGGTTAAGCTCTACCTCCATCTGCATGGCTGAAATATCGCCACCTTTATTTACCCTTGCATGGCTGAAAGACCGCCTCCTTTATTAATGTCCTGTATCGGCTGAAAGATCGCCATCTTTATTTATGTCTTGCATCGGCTGGAATATCGCCACTTTATTTACGCTTTCATGGGCTGAAAGATCGCCTCCTATCGCATTGCATAGGCTGAAAGATCGCCAAATTTGTCCAAAAGGCGTCATTGTTCGGAGGCATCATTCGCATAGCCCGAGAACGCCATGCCATGGCCTGAGGACCCCTTTTAATCTCTTGCATATCATTATTCAAAGGCATCATAGTTCGGAGGCATCATTCTCATAACCCGAAAGCATCATTTCATAGCCTGCGAATCCTTTATTATATGCTTCATGGCCCAGGACATCATGGTCTAAGGACGTCATCCTAACCGTCCGAAGACAGCATTCATGGTCCGAGGGGAATTTGCATCACGTTTAATTTTTCCGCACAATATACGTTTGTGCTGCTTGTTTGCAGGTAAACCGGCTAGCAACAGCCGTCTCAGCAGGAGCGACCCCGCTCCAGTTCCCGCAGCCCTGGCAGACTTTAACCATCCATCCCAACCTAAATATCACGTCCGTTCTTGAAAGATCTCCATCGGCATGTTCCGTCGTTGGATCTTGAACTACATATGGCCTGATTCCTGTAAGACCAAGGATATGTAGGCAGCTCAGGAACTAGAGCACGGTCAACCTCTTCAAACCAATTCACTCGGTCAAAATTGGCCATCACATCTTTACCCGGCAACTCTTTCATACTTCCCGGGTAAAGAGGGGCAGCTGTTGATAACTAATTTTTCCCCGTATATTTTTTATATGCAAAATACTTTCAAAATAATATATATATATANATAGAGCCCAAAAATATCAAGGAAGCCTTGAAAGATGCAGATTGGATCACAGCCATACAAGATGAGCTACATTAGTTTGAGAGAAACAATGTGTGGCACCTGGTACCTAGACCCCCAGATCGAACCAATATAGGAATCAGGTGGGTATTCAGAAACAAGCTCGATGAACATGGAATTACCACAAGGAACAAGGCCAGGCTAATGGTCCAAGGTTACAATCAGGAGGAAAGGATTGACTATGATGAAACGTTTGCTCCGGTGGCTCGCATGGAAGCTATTAGAATTTTAATCGCTTTTGCATCTTATATGGAATTCACCTTGTTCCAAATGGATGTCAAAAGTGCATTCTTAAATGGACTTCTTAAGAAAGAAGTCTATGTGAAGCAACCTCCAGGGTTTGAATGTTATGAACATCCTGAATATGTTTTCAAAGTGAACAAAG
Source organism: Nicotiana attenuata (assembly GCF_001879085.1). Classification (NCBI taxonomy): domain Eukaryota; kingdom Viridiplantae; phylum Streptophyta; class Magnoliopsida; order Solanales; family Solanaceae; genus Nicotiana; species Nicotiana attenuata. The sequence goes on from NC_031991.1 coordinate 31,077,718, forward strand.
CACTGTATGGGCTAAAGCAGGCTTCTCGAGCTTGGTATGAAAGGTTGTCAAAGTTCCTTGTGGAAAATGGCTTTAAAAGAGGGAAAATTGACAACACTCTGTTCTTGAAGAAACGGGGAAGGAACCTGCTCATTGTTCAGGTCCATGTTGATGATATCATTTTTGGAGCAACAGCTGATTCTCTGTGTAAAGAATTTGCAAAACTTATGGGAAGTGAATTTGAAATGAGCATGATGGGGGAACTGAACTTCTTCTTGGGTCTTCAAGTAAAATAGTCCCCAACGGGCATATCCATTTGTCAGCAGAAATACATCAGGGAGCTTTTGAAGAGGTTTGACATGGAAGCATCAAAGGTGATAGACACTCCCATTGCTACTGCCACTCGACTGGACATAGATGAAACTGGATATCTTGTGAATTAAACCATGTATAGAGGCATTATTGGGTCTCTTCTCTATCTCACTACCAGCAGACCTGATATTGTTTTTAGTGTGGGGTTATGTGCACGGTTTCAATCAAATCCCAAGGAATCTCACTTGAAGGCTGCCAAGAAAATTCTGAGATTTTTTAAGGGCACACAGAACCTGGTTCTGCACTACCGTTTGTTGATACACAATTTTCCCCGTATATTTTTTATATGCAAAATACTTTCAAAATAGTATATATATATGCATATATAAGCATGTCCAAGTATTTTATTATTATTTTTTTCAATTTTTAAAAGATTTTTAAACCAATTTATTGCCCTATTCTAGTAGTACAAAAACCAATAATTGTTCCCAAATTATCCTTTTGGTGATTCAGTTATTGTATTCTTATATTTATACCAATATATAGCTAAGGTAATTTTTTTTGCACATTTTTATAAATTAATTTGGTATTTTTAAAGCTAAATTGCAATTTTAGCCTATTTTAAGAATTAATTGCGTTTGTAATTACAAATTTGATTCCAGTATTTTTAATCTAATATTTATATACTATTAATTAATTTAGCACCTTTAATTTATTCTCCGAAATCGTTTTACTGTTTTATAAAATAAAAAGAGAAAAGTGGCTATTTAAAATTTAGCCCCATTTCATTTCAATTTTAGCCCAAATTAACCCCCCCTAATTAACCCTATTTCAATCTCAAACCGGACCAACCCAATTCCTAAATTACCCGACCCCTAACCCGTTAATAAAACCCGCCCGGCTCCCCTTTTGATCCAGGCCGTTGATCATTTTGATCAACGGCCATAATTACCCCTTTCCTTTTTAATTTCCCAAACACCCTAACCCTAATCACTTTCACCCAATCAGCCGCCTTTGAACCCCTTGGTCTCTCAAACTCTCTCGAACATTCCTGGAACCCTAATCATCTCCCACCGTCTTCAACCTCGAAACCCACCGGAAACCATGGCTTCTCCGGCCATGGGAGTCTTATATTCACCTCCTATCTCTCCTCGATACTTGAAGATTCGAGGACAGACCTCGAAGGTCTTCACTCAGACCTTCGCCGACTCGAGGTTTCACGGCCATCTCCGGCCTTGCTCCGGCGTATCCTAGTCTTCTGAGCCTGATTCTAACTTCTCCGACTCAGATCGGTGACTTTTCAAAGCCTACTCATTCTACGGTTCTTCTAAAACCCTAACCTTTCGAGGTTTTCTCCGATTCTTTTTTAGATCTGTTGTGTATCTATGCTCTACTTGAGTTTTCAAATGATTTCCCTAATTTTTCTTTTGAAAATTACATTCAAAACCCTTCTTTTCCGATTTAGGGTTTTCTGGAAAGTGTTTAAGTGTTTTATGATTTTTCTTCTTTGTTATTCGTATTGTTCTCTTACTGTGTTTCCTATATCATTTTCTCGCATGCTTTATACTGTGTTCTTATGCTTTTTCTTTTACCATGTTCTTGTATGTTCTTTTACTGAGTTTTACACTCCGTTCTTGAATGTTCTTTACTGTGTTCTATATGCTCCACGCTTGTGTTTCTTCTACCATGTTATCCATATTATGTTCTCATGTGCTTTCTACTATGTTCTGGTATTTCTTCTACTATGTCCTGCTATACTATACCTTTCTACTGTGTTCTTTGATATTTTCCTTCTACTGATCCTTGTTTAGGTTTCTTCTGAGAAAAAAATTTCTTAAGCATGTTTCTTCTACTCTTTCTACTGTGTTTACATGTTTTCTTATGAGTTTCTGAAAGAAACCCCTGAGCTGGTTTCGACTACTTGCCTCCTCATCCCTGTATTTGATTCTAGGTGGAAACCCTAGAATTTGGGGATTCCGCCGAGGTTTGATTATGTGAACTAGGGTTTTGTTTTAGAACTCTTAACTCCTTCAGACTGACTTTGAGTCTCTGAGCTGAGTTTGGACATCTTTTGTACAATTCTAAACGTTTTGCTAAAACTCTCCTACACTGGAGTTTCTACTGATTCTACAATGGTTTGAGCAGTTTCTTTCATGTTTAACGTGTCTGTATGATTTATATGTGATGAATCCTTCTTCAAAAAGGTTTTTAAACTAGTGATTGACTCAGAATTCCTTTTTAATAGGTCTAATTGATTGTTTGCTGATTTTTCTTAAGTAAATACATTTTCCATCTTTCTGACTTGGTTCATTCATACCAAATCTCAAACCTTGTGATTTCTTGGCTGTTAATTGATTTTCTTTCCTTAAATTGTACAACCGTGTATTTCAGAGACCTTGTCCTTAAATAACCTTTATGTATTTACCCTCAATTGCATGCTTTACACAAGTGTTTGATTAATTTCTTTCCTTAATTGTTTTATACCCGTTTGAATTTCAATCCCTTAATTAAAGGGAGTCTTATGTGATTGATTTACAATCAGTCTTCAATTATTTTCTTACCTTATTTCCTCATGACTTCCACACTATAAATACACGACCCCTCTTTTCACAAAGCACACACGATTAACACATTTCAAACCTCACAATTTCACAATCTCTCTTGAACTCACACTCATAGTATTCTGTCTTCCTGTTTGCACTTTGGCTTTTACAAGACTACTTCCTTTTCTACTTCTTTCTTTGAAACTGGTATGTTCTAATTTAAGTTTCAGCATCACCCCAATTTGTTTACTTACAGTTTTCTTTTGTATCCATGTCTACTTTATTATTTTCTGTGGAGTTTGATATCTAGTTTAGTAATGTCTATGTTCTACTGCTTGTTTCTTTTATGAATCTTTGCTCCCCTACCCCATTACCCCTATGTGTTTGTGAGTGGGGACTCAGGGCATGGCAATATGAATTGTTGTCCATGAACTGAGTTCTGAACCTTAACCTCCAAACAGGATGGAGGGTGTGCCAGCATATCCCGTTACTGAGTATGCCCATCAGCCTGCTCTCCTTATGTTCTTGCAAATTCCCACTCCCCTACACCCTTATGTGTGCTGATTTTAAGTTATAACCTTTTTCCCTTTCCCCTTTCAGAATTCCATTCCTGCACCTGCACTCTCTCCTAGTTTCTAAGTTCTGCCCCTCTCTTGTGAGCCTTGCCTTGGGACCTTGAGTTCCCTCTGAACTTCGACACCTGAGGGCTGGCCCTTACACTGCACTATTGTCCTTATTTGGTAATGTATTTGGGGTGTAAGCACTACCAGGAGTCCATGAGGCTCTTAGGGAACTCTGACACACCCCAAATGAGAGAAAGGCTTTTGAAATCTGATCTTTTGAGATGGTTTACTTCATACTTCAGACAGGAAGTCTGAATCAGGCTCTCCTTGGTTGTAATTTTCAATTTATGATGTATTTTTTCTTTATTCTCTTTGGGCTGTAATAAACTTTCGGGGATGTTTAGTGAAAAGGGAGGGGTGACTATGCATGAAAAGGGTAGATAACTTGTCTATAGGAATCTGTAATTTCAGTATTTCTCATGTAGTTACCATGCCTATAAGACTTCTGCACTTTCATATAGTTACCATGCCTATAAGATTTCTGCACTTTCATATAGTTACCATACCTATAAGATTTCTGCACTTTCATATAGTTACCATACCTATAAGACTTGTGCATTTTCATGTAGTTACCATGCTTATAAGACTCCTGCACTTTCATATAGTTACCATGCCTATAAGATTTCTGCACTTTCATTTAGATACCACGACTATACGTATTCTGCACTTTCATGTAGATATTATGTCTATAGCTTCTGCATACGCACGTAGAGAATATGCCTATAGGTCTTTTCTGATTCTTGCATACCCGTTTTTCACTAGGAAAACTTATCTATAGGCCCTAATAACCAAAAATGTAATTAGATACGCAACGCTTAGATATCATATTGTAGAATTTCTGCATTCTTCTATGTCTATAATAATGTTTTGAGTTGGCAAACACATAGAAAGCATGCTATAGGGGTTCTAATTCAAATCTAAATCGCCTCATTCGTTTATAAGTTTAAAACTGGCATTACCAATGGCAGAACCTGTGCTCGTTTTTTACTGGCAACTTTCTTTTTACCTAAATCGATCTGCAATCAGTTCTTCTTCTTTTGTTTCTGAAATCAGTAGATATCATGCCTATAGGTTTCGTCTATCACTTAGGCAAGCCTCAGGATAAACTTATAAACTGAACCAGATTTTATTAACTACAACCAGCAGGCAGGCCTGATTCGTGCTTCTTATCTAAATTATGTAATAAATCAGTCTGCCACCAATTCTTTATAAGTTTTATTTAGACCTTAAACAGTACGTGTAAGACATGCTAAACTATGTGTTTTCTCTGGTTTAAGGAGGTTTGTCTGAGCCTTATTATTTGTTTATCTGCTCTCCCCCAAACTTTCTATATGTGTTTTGATTGTCGCCTTAGTATTTTAACCTTTTGAAACCATAAATAAGCCAATGTCCCCTCCCTTTAGGATTAGTAATCCCAAATACCTCCGGGATTGATAGATTTGGGGCGGGTAATAGCATGCAATAAGTAAACGAGACTATTCCGCGCTTTAGTACCTTAATGGGGTGGGAAAGGGTAGATATGGATATGATGACCACGTGATAACACCATGTGTATAAGTGATTACCGGGTGTTGTGTGGGGTGATCCATATTATTTATAAACCTAGGACCCCCCCCCCCCTCTCTTTTACTTGTTTATTTCATTGTTTATTTTCAAATTTCTCAAACTATTTTTTCTCAAAATTCAGCTTTTCTTTCGTTTCTTTTCACTCCATCTATTTGCAACATTTATGTGAAAATCCCCTCTTATTTGAAGCCTTATTTGTCTATATGTTATTTGTACACTAAAGTCACAACAATAGCTTGGCCGGGAACCACACTAGTGGATTCTGAGGGGTGCCTAACACCTTCCCCTTGGAATAATTTCAAGCCCTTACCCAATCTCTGGTTATCCAAACAAAACCCTTCTTAGTGTCCTAATGCACTTTAATCATTAGGTGGCGACTCTTCACTTCTCTTAAACCCAATTCCCAAAAGGGAACGAGTTGTCCTCCCAAATGTCATAAACCCGATTTCGCGAGAAAAATGGGGCATCGACACCGTTCAGCTGAAGCAGAATATGTTGCAGCTGCCTTGTGTTGTGCTCATTCACTGGGGATCAAGCGACAATGTGGAAAAGGGTCTTATTTGTATAAGATTTTGTTGCACAGAAGATCAAATTGCAGATATCTTCACCAAAGCTCTGAGCAGGGAACACTTTGAGAAACAGGATGGCACTGGGTTTACTTAAACCTAATTGAGAACCTGGTTCTGCTGACATGACTATGATAGTCACACTAAGGTAAAATTGGCTAAAGTGTTTTCTAACTAGGCCTAACTCACATCTATACCGTTGCAGGTAAACACGCATGATGATCATAGAAGCTAAAGGTACAGTGTTGAACTTCGGAGGAGAGCTACAAAGCCCTTTTACAAAAACAGGTCAGGAACCTGGTTCCTGTAACACAGGTTAGTAGTAATGTGTTTTTCGCATGCTTGTTCAAAAGGATAGCAAAATTAATTCAACTACCACATCATCCGACTTTTCAGACCAGCAGTTCTAAACCAATGTCTCCCTTTGCATATTTTTAATTTTTCCTTCAGAACTCTCTACCACTTCTCTCACCATGGCCAACAAACATTCGTCTTCTTCTCCTGGCATCAACATCACTCCCACATATCCACCTCCCTTAACACCACCACCAGAAACCCACTTCTTCACTATCCCTGATACTACTGTACCCATCAGTACTTGAACGCCTCCGTTCTAGGCTCAGTGGCTCCCACGGAGTCACCAAAAAAGGAAGCTGCACTAAATATCATTTCTATCGCTGCTAAGAGTCTTATGAATGAAGGAACCTCCCCTCTGCCTGAATCTCAAGGGGAAGAAACTTCATTCTTAGGTGATAAAAGGACTCTGGTGCTTTTTGAGTCTCCGGTTCATGACACAGTCACAGAAAAACCTGTTGAAAAACCCGATTCTCTTTCAGCTGAAACAAACTAGGTGGTTGAAGAAGAAAGAGGCTTTTGAGTCTGCCTTGCAGAAAAGTAAGCAGAGTATTAAGAAAAAGAAGAAGAGGTTGATGAAATAGGGGGAAGTTGTGGTAAACAAACACATTCTAGTGGTTGAGGTTGATAAAGATGTTGTGGAGGAACCTAGTTCCTTAATGAAAAGATCTACAAAAGTTTGTGGTTGAGAAAGATTAATTTGAAAGTGACATTGTGGCTGTTGCAAGCAGGAACGGGAAGGTTGTTGAAATGTCTAGAAAACAAAAGTGGGAAACTGTGGGAGGACATGGTTCAATGAAGACCATTCCAAGTGACAGTGGCCTTGGGCAGGAGAGTCTGAGCACTCAGAAAAGTCTTGTGGGGATGCACGTTTGACCCGGCAATCTTGGAGATGGCAGGCATGCGACAAGTTCTGGACTTAGGCAACAAGTGGAGAACCTGCAGGAGAAACTACTTGACTAACAGTTGTCTGCAAATGCCCGCATGGACCTGGTTCTCAAAACCATTACTGCCTCCTCTTCCAAGCCTCCTCTTCTAGTACCCCCTAGGATCCTCTCCGTGGCCAGTTATCTTTTGCTCTGATGTTTTGTGGCTGTTGTTTTCTTTTTGTTTATCTTTTTGCGATGGCATGTTGGATTTCACTATTGCTGCTCCTGTTGAAACAATCTAATTTCTTATAAATGAAACAGCTCTTCTTTTGCTTGTACAATGCTTGTTTTCCCTTTTGTTTCTCTTTTCTATCATGTTGTGTGCACATATGTGGCATGAGTTAGCTTTGTTAGACTTCTTTATGCCTTTTTGTCTGACTGTCTTTTTTTTATGCCAAAAGGGGGAAGAATTGATTAAACTGAAATTGTAGCAAGTAATTAAGGGGGAAGCATAGAGTCAAGGGGAACATATGCGGTTGCTGGTACCTTATCTGGTTAAATCAAATAGTCATCAATGTCAAAAGTTTGTCATCAACAAAAAAGGGGAAATTGATGGGCTTAAGGTCTTTTAATATATGTTTTGATGATCTAACAAACTTTCTGTATAGAACCAGATGAAAGACCAAGAATGATAGTAAAAAGTCAGGGGGAACATATGGGGAAACATGTGTAAGTAAGGGCATAAAGTCAGGGGGAACTTGTGGTCTCCTGTTATTCAATCTGGTTCTTTGAGCTCTAACTCCTAGTTTTCAATGCTAAGTTTGTCATCATCAAAAAGGGGAAATTGATAGGTTTCAATATCTTTTCCTTGTATTTTGATGATCTAACAAACTTAATGTCAAGAACCAGATAGGGAACCTAACTCACTTGGATTACACTGCATATAACGAATTCCAGCCAAATGTGAACTTACTACAGCTTCAAGAGGTAGGAACCCAAACAAGGACCTGATACTCTTGTGGGTTCCTCACGGCAGTATAAAGTCAATTGGACACAGCTGGAAACGAAGTGACTGCCTGCACTGTTTCTGCCGCACTGCACTGTTTCCAGCGCCCACTCATTCTCTGACCAACTAAAGTGCTCACATTATTTCAAGTGATGTGATCAAGGTGTACCTACAATGAGTTTATACAAAACATCATTCAAGTTACTCAACTCAAGAAAATCTGGGCAGCGTACACAAGAACTAGATTAGGGACCTAATCCCTTGGTGTTGCCCTGACAGAAGTACAAGTCAACTATACAACTGGAACGCAACTGCAGAAAGTGACTGTCAGCAACTGTACACAAAGTAACATAACAGGGATCTGGTCCCTTAGGGTTCTCTGACAGAAGTATGAGTCAACTATACAGTTGGAAAGCAACTGCAGAAAGTGACTGCCTGCAACCCACAACAGTGCAGCAGACAGTGCAGCAGACAGTGCAGCAGTCACTTCCCATTGAGAAAAAGCATGTACTAACCAAGATTTGACATCACCATTGTGAATTTACATCACCATGGTAATGTCTTTTGTAATATAACAACCTTGTGCATGGGATCTGATTACTTGAACACTTGCAAATCAGAAAAGGAAACATTCTCTCAAGTGCTCAAGAACCTCTCTCAAGAACAAAACTGCTACAACCTCAAGGACCTGATCCAAGATTGATGATATTTTAAGTCCTTAGGGTTGTTGAGTCTTTGTTATGTGTTCTTCATTGTAACTCCTATCCTGCTTTCTTAGAAGCGTTGATTAGGAAACCTTTGTAAATTCGTAAACTCCCTGAGTTTATGTTGTGGCTAGGTTTAGTCATAAGCAAAATCCTTTGTAACCGTAGTGTGACAAAGTGGCTTGTGGTGGAAACATCACAATTTAGTAAAAGTCTTTGTAACTAGGATAGTTATAGAGTGGCTTGTGATGAGAGCATCACAAGTTAGTTGAAGTTTTTGCAATAGGGTTATTGTAAAGTGGCTTGTAATAGGGAGACTGCAAGTTAGTGAAGTTAAAAGCCTACAGGTGTAGGTCGTGATTTTTTGATCCCCTTGTGTGGGATTTTTCCAAGTAAAAATCCTCTTCCTTATTTATATACAGCTTTACTAGCATTCATAGCTTTACTTGCACATCTTGTCTTGCTTGAACACTCGTATGATTGTGTTGATGAACTGATTCGGAATGAGTTACATGCTAAGTGTGTGTGAGTTGTTACTTGCATCCTATGCGTGCATATGATACCTAGAACTTGCCCTGTGTGTTTGCAAAGCGAAATAGAAGTCGTTTGGTTTTAGAGATGATTGAGGCATTTCTTTGTGCGCAACCCTTTATACTTGAGAATCCACCTGTGAATATTACCACAGTTAACCCCTTTGAGCCTGAAGCCTATTCTTTGATAACCCTATAATGATCTAAATCGCGGTGTTTGAATAAGCTAATTGTTTGAACCGTTACCTCCTAGAAGCACTTGAATAACTAAAGAATATACAAAAGTTAAAGTGTGGGGTGGGAGAGAGTTAGTGAAAAAAGGGGAATCAAGAATGAAGGTTCTGGTTGGTGAACTGGCAGTGTACAATCAAATAATAAAAAAAAAAAAAAAAAAAGAGAAGCAGCAGCCAGTTGTACCTAACGAAAAGTGGGGGTCACAAGTGAAACAAAATGTGGAGTAATGATTGGGTTGAGCATAAAGGTAAAATAAAAAAAAAGGAAGTGTGTGTTAAAAGTGCTTAGGGAGGTTAGTCACTATATCCAAATATATCCTATCCATCCCTTAACCTACATTACAACCTATAAAGACCTCTTGATCTTTGACTGAATGGCTCGATTAGTAGAGTATTACACTAGGGGCAAGCTTATGGTGTGTCTGTGTGGCATGTGAATGCTCTTTGCTGAGAGTGAGTGAATCCTTTCTATATATGGTTCCTTGTTGTTGAATTTTATATGTGTGGAACTTCTCTCAAATTTTGTTTATGTGAGGGCATGTGACTCAAGAAGAAAAAGTGAGTCTTCACCTCTGTTAGAGTAATTAGAGTGAGCACAAGTGTGTCTTGGCATGAGAGTCCGCATTTGAGATATGATTGTGCACTGCTTGGGTCGATCATTGATAATAGCAGGTGTGACATAAATTGGGGCAATGCATTGAGCAATTAGGCCTAGAAGTGTGGTTTAGTTGCTCGAGGACGAGCAAAGATTTAAGTGTGGGGTGTTGATAATAGGTGAATTTGACTATGATGACACCTTAAATAATCACCTTCTTGTGTAGTTTTAATGCTAAAAGTGATGACAAAATGCTCTTATTAGTGCTTTTCATGATTTGTAGGTGATATATGCATAAAGACGGCTAAGGAGCAGTTTTGGAGTCAAAAGTGATGAAAAAGAGGCCAACTGTGAAATTTCCTAAGTGACCCGTGCAAAAACAGGCCGAAGATTCAGAGAACTGGATCCACCGCGGTTCCACCGCGACCGCGGCAGAACCGCGGTAGGAAGCAGCTGCAGAAGTTCAGAGATTCCGCGAGGGTGTTTGGCCGCGGTTTCGACCGCGGCAGACCGCGGCAGGCGCAGAAACTTCTGGGACCAAAGTGTCAATTACGGGATTTTTAGACCTAAACCCTATTTAAAACATTAGACTTCGCCCAAGAGAGGCATGTATTGATTTTTTAGGTTTCTTAGCAAGGAAAACAATTGTGAGAAAGTACTCTAAACATCTTTCTTCTTTTCTTTTGATTTTATGATGAATTCAAGCTTAGTTTATGTTCCCATAGCCATGAGTAGCTAAATTCCTTGTCTAAGGCGTTGATGGAACCTATTGGGTGATGAACTTCTTGTTTATGTGAATACAAATTGCTAGTTTAATCTTTATTTGTTCAACTTCGTGTTCGTTGTAGTTAATTGACAGGATCCTCAATTAGCTGTGCCTATTTAGTGTGCATAACTTGGAAAAGAGTGCATATTTAGGGTATTGTTGAACAACACCACTCCTAGATTATTAGAGGAATCTATAATTGCGGGTTTAAAGGCGGGATTAGGGATAACGAAGCCTTGGGTGTAATCTAAAGTGAATCGTGCTAAATAAAGTAAGCTAGTGTATCTCGGGAGAGTGCAATAGTAAATTACTGTGATTACTCGGGAGAGATTTACGGTAAGATTAGCGGTCATGATTGATAGAGATGTGTGGGTAAATTTGTATGAGCATAAACAGAAGGGATTCCATCAATAGGGGAAATCATTGCCTTAGCTTTTTCTCATAATTGTTTACAACCTTTATTTTTACTTAGTTACCGCCATTTAGTTATTTGCAAGCTAGTTGTTAAAGAACACTCAACTGAGATTTGAATATTTGGGAAGCTGGTTCTGAAGACTTAGTGGGTCTGAAGATAGCAGTTGATAGGTTAACTCTCTGTGGATTCGACCCTGGGCGTAATACTCGGGTTATATTTGCAACGTGCGCAGAGTCCTTTTTATAAGGCATAGTTGGGCGTGATCAATTACTTCATTTAAAATTTAATCTAACAGTGTAATTACATTCGTGCAACCAAACAGTAAACTTGTAATTACAGTGTAATTACACTATGACAAATAAGTCGTCGTAATTACACAACTGTGTAAGTAATTACACCAATTCCAATTACGTGGTAGCTCTCAAATTACTGTGTAATTTCGGCATTGATTATGCAGAAACCTTAACATCTCACAAAGTCGAACATTTAAAGACCATGGAGCATGTACATTGCATCTTGTCGCATGATTTAGATTACTTCACCCATATGGTGTTTTAGCAAAGGATTCGAGAAGTTGATTATGGAACTGAAAGTTTTATCCATAGTTGATATAATTGAAACAAGATAACTCATCTTGGTAAAGTCTTATGTATGCTCATTAAAATCCATAATCTCTCTGTCATATTCTTTCTCCTATAAGCTCAGCAAAAACTATTCTCTCCTGCATTCTGTTTTTTCCCCTCTGAACTTTGGTCTGAATTCTTGAGCATGTGATCCTTCAAGAACTTACCTGATGAAAATAACAATTTTCACCTTGAATTTTTGTGCAACATGTTGCTTCACTTGGAAGATGACGAGGTAATACCTGGAGTCTAAGTTTGCTTCGAGCATAAAAAGAATGATGAGTTTGTTTCCTCTTCTTCTCTCACTTTTTTCCCAGACTCATGGACATAGAAAGATGAAAATGTGAAATTCTGCGTCCTATAATCTGGTACAACTGGTGAAATAGTGTTAAGAGTACTGGAGGAAAATTATAAGAAATATGCAGACATATAAAATTGAAATCAAATCCATATCAAAAGGACAAAATACAGCTGACATGGATTTATAGCCGTTGGTCCATAAGGAACTTTTTTTCCCCGGAATAAGTAAAAAAGAAAAGATCAACCATGATAGCGAATTTTTATGCCTATGTGTCCAATTCCTATGCCAGCTACATGGAGTATTCGTGTGTTCCCATAACTTTTTACTGGCACGAGTCTTTTAGTGCATGCTGAAATTGAGTCTCCAACATTTTTGAAAGCTATGGCGGAGCATAAATAGGGATGTACGATGGACAATGTTTAGAAAGGTATGTTAATTGCGATAAGCTAATTTAGTTCTCTTACTTCTATTCCTTTTCTCTACGATCAGACAAGCACTTCAAGTGATCCCTTTATCATTTTGACACTTCAAGTGTGTATTAATAAGTGTATCCCGTAGACACTTCACGCTGACATGGAAGGTTACGTGTATTTTAGTTACATTTGGGCGCATGAGTTTTTCATCAACTTCTTCTTTCTTGTTTTTAAAATTGAATTAAAATTTGTAAGCGGTTCCCATGCTATATTATCATTTTATAATGATAATATATTACTCCATCATTTTTAGAATTAGAATTTGGGCATTGATCTGAAATCCAAAATGTGTCCCCCGCCATCTAGGTACGCCGCAGACTACCGGTTGGGTTCATGGTAAGAGGAGCTGTATTTGGGCTTGACTTCAGATCTTCTTGGTGGGAAATATTTCTTGCTATTTTGGTTATATTTGTTGGGGTACCATCGTAGTTGTGATTCGTCTGATTATCAATTTTCTACTGGAAATTGATCGAAAAATATGAGGTTTCTGTTTTATGGCGAAGAAGATGGCGTAGCTCCAGTGTTCGCCATGGTAGCAACATTCCGGCGAAGCACCGCATCTAAACTCTGCGACTTTGTTTGTGTCTGGTTTTCCCTGTTTTGTTACTGTCCGTTCTTCATTTTTTTCTCTTTATAGGTTATCAAAAAATGAAAAAAGAAGTTCCTTCACAGGAAACTGCGCCGGAAAACTTTTCCGGTGACTATTCGATTTATCGCCGACCCCTATGAGTTGATTTTGTAAGAACTTAAAATGGGTGAACCGAATCCCAGAAGGCCAAACACTGCCATTGCAAGAATTGGTCTGGTGTCAAATTTGTCGGTGAATCCGGCGACGGCGGGGATGTTAAACCTTCTTCTTACCGTTTCCTGTAGGAAAATTGGAAATTTAAGTAATCCGTCTTTCTTTAGATTGTACTCTAATTAATCAGTGGTGGCTGGAGTTTATGTTAGGGTGAGAGAGGTTCTTTCTCTTACTGTAAAATTATGATAATGGAAAATAAAATTTTCTCCTTGAAACAACAAAGAAGATGGCTGAGAGAGAGGGCTCTTTTTCTTTAAATGTTTTTTTAAATTACATGTGTCAAGTTTTTATTATAAATTATACATGTCAATTTTTAATTGGTTTATTTGCCATGTCATTGGCAAGTGTAAATCACTCACATAGTTTGTTAGACTCGGATATTTACTTGATATCTTAATAGGCTTTTGAAGTGTCAAAATGAAAAAGAAATCACTTGAGGTATTTGTCTGATCGTTGAGGACAACTTAAAGGGGTCGTTTATGTATTTCGCCTTGAAAGAATGAGATATGCTAGTCTGCTAGACTAACAAATAATCCCTACAGGTACCAATATTTTTGTCAAATGCGGGCAAGAAAGGAACCTAGCTACAACATAGTGGCTGCAGTACATTTTATCAATTTGCGAACCATGTAGTAGGTTAGTATTGTATACATATTTGACTTCTTAAAAATGCCCTTGGGTTTTAATGTATAACTTTATTGTTAAGAAAGGCTTTTCGTCATTTTGCCATGAACGAACCTCTCTCTCTTCAACCTTCTCCAATTTTGCCCTCGCTATTCTCTCTCGATCTAGCCTCTGTGTTCTCTTCAATTTTTTCTTTTCCTTTATCTTTGTAAAATTCAATCTTCGGTTTTCTATTTGGTACCTCTCTTCTGCTTTTCTTCTTTGTAAGATTCAATTGATTTATGACTCTCCCCCCCCCCCCTCCT
>NC_031991.1:31091926-31111536 GCF_001879085.1 Nicotiana attenuata
CTTTATAAGATTCAATCTATAGCTTTCAACGTCGCATGTGAAAAGGAGTAATTGATTTTTCGACCATTTGGTGGTTTTCTGATTATTCATGATATTTCACAGCAAATTTAAATTGGCAATAGTTCACAAAAATAAGAAAGTTCCCAAACATATCGGTACCTATAGGCTACTGATAATTGTTGTTGAATAATTGACTCATGCTTTAGTTCATGAACTGAAAATAACAATTTGGGTCTAAGAGATGGTGGGAAAGAAGACAAGGAGAAGAGAGAATAGGGAGATGCGGAAATCGAGGGAATAATTGTTTGGCTTAATTTGTGAAATGTCCAAAAAGCCTCTCATTCTAATGTGTTGGCATTAAAATCTAAGGGCATTTTTGAGAAGCCAAATATGCATACAATGCTAACCTACTACAACTATGTAGTAGGTTAGCAAAATCCATATATATACATATATATATATATATATATGTGTGTGTGTGTGTGTGTGAGATCAGATTTACTCCCATTGATGAAAATAATGTGTCGTTCGGCAACAACGCAACATCTAAGAATAAATATTTTGTTCCTATATGCATGTAAATAATATTGGGAGAATGATACAGTTACCCACAAAAATAAAATTATTTACCCTTTTCTACCTATTAGTTTTAATTACATTTCCTACTCATCCCTAGTAGTTTTTGTGGGGAATTTTTTCTTTATTCTCCAATTCTTTTTTATTTCTATGCTTCTTTTATTTTCTTTTTTTCTCGTTTTCTTCTTATTTTTTTTCTTTTTTCTTTTTCTAATTTCATTTAACTTCTTTTTTTTATATTCTTTTTCTTCATAATCTAATTTCATTTATTGTTTTTGCTATTTTTTATTATTCTTTTTTTTATACTATTACTAAAGAAAATTCAAATTGTGTACCAATTAAATGTAGCTAATACAATCAAAAATTATTAACTAACATATGATACCAGTATAGTATATAGCTATACCAACAGGGTATACAATTGTACGCAAAGAGTTAATTTTTTTTTCTTGTTTTGAGTTTCAAAATAACCACAAACTCAACAAACCCAATTTATGAGTTTCAAAGCTTCAAGGTCCTCCAATGGTAGATTAATGTTTTGTAGAAGTCAGAAGTCTTGGAATTCAAGTCATAGAATAAATCAAAACGAAAAAAAGATTTAAATTTTCACTTTGCCCCTCACGTTGGGTAAAAGCTTAAAGCAAATTAAAAGGAAAAAAGCAAGTGAATTTACGGGTAATAAGTATACTATTATGGTATATTGTATACTATACAGTATGCTATTACAATATATTGCATATTATTACAGTATACTATAACAATATATTATATACTATAATAGTATATTGTTGCAGTATAACTATATACTCCTATAGTATATTATATATTGTAGTATACTATTGGGTAGTTGTGTTCTTCTTCGATTTTCAACTGAAAATTTCGATTTCAATCACCTCAAATCAGCTCCAAATGCTATCAAGTTTCAGTATGAACTTGCAGGAGGTATTATAAGCAATATTTAACAGCACCCACTTTGAATCGAACAAGAAATCTTCAAAATAAAAATTTTAAATTCAAGAGCTTCAAGCCCAACAATGTTGAATATTCAAATACATATAAAAATCCAGATCCGCGAAGCTTACTTGAATGTATTATAATCAATATTTTATAGCACCCACATCGAATCAAACAATAAACCTTCAAAATAAAATTTTAAGTACATGAGCTTCTTGCTCATCAATGGTGGATCTTCATACACAGACACAAATCAGAGCTAGAAAACTTAATATATAACTGCAATAATACATGGGTTCAGAAATACAAATAAATACAAAAAGTGTATTTATTTGGAACTTGCAACTGATGTTGCAACCAAACCTGTTAGTTCTTTGGAAGGTGCAGGGGTGTTTGTTGGATAGTCAGGTTGTTAGTGCGAATAGAATAAAGACCGGGTAAATAGTTTGGGCCGCATAGGTAGGAGAAGTAAATAATTTGGATCTGGACATTGAAGGGTAAATAATTTAGAATTAATGGGTATAAAATAAAATTTTCTCAATAATATTCAGCCGTCATTATACGATTTAGTATTTTTTTTCGATTTGTTCACTTATGAAATTTTATATCAGAACAAAGCTAATAAAAAATAAATGTTTCAGCTTCTACATTATTGGCCCGTTCTGGCACGGGCTATACTTACCTGGTGAGCATTAGAAGTAATTAATTTTTATATTAATTTCAGTTAGCAAACATTCTGAATTAACTTCTTCGGCTCATATGCACATGTTGACCAACAGTTCAAGAATTGTAAGTAAAACGAATCTTAGTTACAAGCTAAAGAATTGTAATACAACTTAGAGCAGATTTACTTCTCCATTAACTTAGAACGAATAAAAAAACAAGGCCCGCACAGGGTTGGTTGCCTTTTATTTATTTATCAGTTGAATCAAAATGGTTTTAGCCTTCTTTATCAGCTTTTCACTCACCTTTCAGGTGCTGAGCTGGCGCAACTTCAACAGTAAATTTCTGTATCCAATCCCACAATTCAATCTCAAGTCCTCAAGAGACATTCAAATTTAAGTTGGAAAAGAGCAAACTGCCTGATTGAAGCATCTTCCAGATCTAATGCAATTGGACAATAAAAATGTTTGACTGAATTCGTTTCAAATACATCCTAAAGAGAAAGGAAACTAAGAACATACGTAACATTCACAAAAGAGGGCAAAGAAATTTCAAAATGATGAAGTCGCTAAGAAAGCAACTTACTTTTTAAGGCAATAACTGTTAGGACCGAAAAAAACCAGGTGTCATGCGGAAACTAAGGTGTCATGCGGAAACTAGTAAAGCAAACATTGAACAACGATATATCCAACAACAAAGAGAAATCTACCAAAATAGACACAAACATATAACGTGGTTCGGTCAACTGACCTACGTCCACAGCGGAAATGAGCAATCCACTATAATAAAAAGATAGTACAAAATATCGAGAGAACAACCTCACGAAGAGGCAAACACAAGTGACACACTAACATTTGTCCCGTAAAGTTCTCCCCCTAGACACGACTCTCAAGCCCACTATGACTACATTGTGGATGCTACTGAATGAGAAGGACAAATCTTCAATTTATAGAACACCAAACATTTTCCTACAAGAAAAGGGCCTAGCCAGATATGGGAGATATGTAATTTCCTTCTACAAGAAGGAAAACCCAATTAAGGTAAACATGTTACCCTTCCCTTCAACAAATAGGAAAACCAAATATGGTAAGAAAATTATGGCAAACACCTAACAATAACCCCAATAGGTCCGGATATCTCTACCCCGATAAGTAAAGATACTTCACCTAGTAGTTACCCTAGATCAATAGGATCTAAAATTTTGACCAACAAGAAAAGGAAGAAGAATATGAGTAGAGGTAGCAACATGTTCACCTTCCCTACAGATTTGATAGTGTCTTTCTTCTTCACGATTGTTCGATATAAATAATATGAAGGCTGGCTCGTAGATGTTTTCTGGCAGCATAATGTCACATTTAAAGAATATCCACCACTATTTCCTACAAATATATCACTGTTTGGAACTCCTGCAGCAAATTTACTCAAATGTGCAGCAATTATATCGACTAAGCATGATTACGTTGTGAAAAATTAGAAACAGATGTAGATGGCAGATTCTCCCTTTGCTTTCCTACTGGAATGGAGGTGGTAAAAATAATTGAATGACTTCCCTGCTTTAGCAAAACTATAGCAGTCACGCAAACCTGCAGAGAAAGATGAAAAGCTGATCAGTTCCTGGATGCTGCCTTGAAATCTCACCTGAAACCCAAGCTTGATTTGTCTTTCCCTATTTGGATGCTAGAAAACAAAAACCAGCTACTTTTAAAAAATGTGACAGCCATCTCACAGAGGATATATTTAATGGCCAGATAAATTCTCACGAACAGGCGTGGAATAATGAATATTGGAACATCGGTTAGTATAATATTACATTTAAAACCCTAAAAGAGGACGTAATCATATAGAAGCAGTAGATGCAATATATAACGATGGAAATAATATTGACCTCTAACAGCACGTGAACAATCATCTGGAAAACAAGCAATCAAGAAAACATAAACATAGCACTCTCATAAAAGATTTATATTTGAATGATATCGAGTGAAGGTTTTCACTTGGCATTAATAAATGCACTTTGCTGAATACGAATTTGTTTCATCTTATCCTTCTCATTAGACTCCTTACCTGGTCCCCATCAGAATATATTAATGGCTCATCTGGTCATTCAGAATTCTGAACCTAGTTCCAGCAACCTTAACCCATAGAGATTCTCTTCACCAAGTTATAGTAAAGATATCCGATCACTTGGCGTCAAAATAAGATCTCTTATGATTCAGTATATAATGGGTAAATACGAAGCGAAAGAATTGCAGATAGAAACCAGATAGGGTCAATAATAGGAAATTATGAAAACACGTTCTACTTTCAATTCAACAAGAATGATCCCGGAAAAAGTATCAGAACTTGAAACCTAAGCTTGCATTAAGCTCTCCTATATTTTATTTGGCCTGCTTCCAACTTTGGTCTGCCAGAAAAGATTGACATATTCTCTTAAACGGAACACTTTACAATCATCAAAATCTCATCGCGTTATTTTGAGTGTTATTTTGAGTATGAACGAATGATATCAAACTTCTCTCCTCTTTTCACATCTTCTTACTAGGAGTTTATTTTAATATCACTCTAGGAACATATAGTAACCTGTTCACTCTTTACACTAGATCTTGCGAGAGTCAACACTGAGTCGCTGATCGGTCGGTCCATTCAGGATGAGGAATGGATGGAGGTATTACACCTAAACACCTAGATATTATCTACAAAGTTGCTACGTTTTTCCCTTCTCGTAAATCATTCTAATCCTGCACTACAAAAGTTCTTTTTTCCTTCTAATGCTTTATTTTTCAGACATGGAGCAAGGGGAGGAGATGTGGGAGATAAGCAACTGTAACTTGAAACAAAACTTCCAGTACCCTTTTTCATAAGCTAACCTAAGAAAACGTGGTATCAAAGCCTTGCCAAGCAAATAACCTTTTCTCACTCAGACGGCTGCATATATACATAAGAAGCACAGCATATTTCTCCTAATGTATAAATTTAACCACTTTGATAGAATACAAGGACCAATAAATTCTGATGACCAATACAACATTCACGATACAAATATTAGCTTACTAGGAGACCCTTATTATATTAGAAATATAACCACTAGAGTATATTAGAGAATCCCTGGTGTTAGATAATCCTTGAGTATTAATTTTTGCAATATTATGAACTCAAACAAAGCATTGAGGATTTACGCAGCCGACCCCAACTAGCTTGGGATTTATAGTTATCGTTGTTGTTAATAGCCATGTCAGCCTAGCTTCACCTGTTGTCTCATAATCTTAATTTTGCCTTGGTTAAGATTAAGATCTTTAAAACTCAAATCTTCATCTATGTGAAGAGTGAAGACATTTTTGTCCATCTCCACCCTACACCAGATATGTTATCCTTTCCGCTACTACCACTGATTTTCAGCTTATAGAGGAAAGACCTCTACGTTAGCCCTATATCCTTTCATTCTTTCCAATGTTTCCATGAATTAGGCAAAAGAATTAAGGAACATTTAATCAAAAGGGAATGAGAAATTTTAAGTAAAAAGCAAGGGCATGGACTTGCAGCTCTTGAAAGCTTGATTTCATTACATTCAGCCACTAATCAAGAATATAAAAGGTTAAAGTGTACTACAACCTCTTAAACATCACGCTGTATTCAATTCCGTTTCATTCCAATACTAAATACTTTTATCTTTTAATACAAATTGGAACTTCTCTAATAGAGTTTGTCTAAACCTTAAACTTATCCCTGCACAAACATACAAATCTCAATTTAGCTCCATTTTGTTCCTTTTCCCTAAGTCTCTGGAATGTTAACTCTATTTTCAATCAAGCAAATATTTGTTTAGGGCAAAGACCAATTTTCAGGGGCTTGCTAATCGAACAACTTAATCTTCAACTCTATTTTTTAGATTAATGAAAAAAGACCCCCATTGTGCAGTATAAATAAGGCCAAAAAGGTTCCTACATGAAATATAGAAGGAAAACATGGGTAAGATAGGTATACTAGATAACATTAAAAAACAAATGAAGAAAAAACAAAAGAGATTACACAATGTACCTCATTTTTATTGCAGATCTGGTCCAATGGTTATTCTCCACAAGGACATGGGAATACCTTATTTCATCTTCAAGGATAACAGGGTGGTGGACACATGCTTCATATAGTATGGCTGGTATGAAACCATCATGGCCCAAATATTAAATTCTTAGATGGTATTACGACTTCATAATATTTCAGTGATGACAAAGAGGACAATTTGGTCTAGAGAAAAAAAAATTAAGAACAAAAAAGAGAAGTATGGTGATGCAAGACTTAGCTAAAGATAGGGCGCAATGGTAAAAAAAAAAACTCCATATAGGTGAAACCTACTAGTTGGGAATAGGTTTTAGACTTGTTAGAGAATTTCTAATACTATTATTATCTACTACTAATATATATACACACACACTATTATTCATAATTGTATATATATAACTTCCTTTTCACTTTTATTTTTACTTTATGTTATTTTGGTATGACGATGATATGACCTGAGCTTCAAGAAAAAAAATCTACAGCCGAGCCCACCTTGTTTGGGACCGAAGCGTGATTGTTGTTGTATGGTGATGCAAGAAAAAGAAGAAATACACTAACATAGTGAACACTGAGAGATATTGGTGCCTAAGACATGCAAAATAGGACAGAAAGAATACTAATGGTGCATTGGTGCCACGTATTTTTCCTTTAGATTTAACAGCCACCCTTATGGAAAAATGGTTCTAGCACAAAGCTAAAATAGTTTGAGAAAAGAAGGCCAAGAAAATAGTTTTAAGGGGAAAGTTGCAAAATAGCCAATAATTAAGGAGGTTATAGAGCATTTTAGCTGCAAAAAAGTAAAGCATTTCAGTTCAAAAAGATAAAGAGCAAATTGACAGAGCTTGTAAAACACATTACCTAGAGAGGAAGACCACAAACCAGAGCTACTAACCAGAGGAGCATGATATCTGATCTAGGACCTTACCAGTTGATTCACCTGTACTGGAATAGCTCAAAAAGAAAGGCAAACTAAATTGCTAACCTGCACAAGTTACCCATCAAAAGCAAGCAAACGAAACAGTGGTTTAACTAATTCTAAATACGCCATGTTGAAGAGCTCAGGAATAGCTAATAACAGCATCTGAAGGGAGGTGCTGCAGAGGAACTATCAAACAACTACAAACTCGAGATAACTACAATCAGAAACAACAGAGAAGACCACTGTAATGCTGCAGAGTTTACGTCAAAAATCATGTCATCAGAACATCATAAATTCAAAACCTGAACAATATTATGGAAAATATATTTACTCTAGTTCCAAAAGACCTTTTATAGACAGCTTACAACACCATTGAAAATGTCATCTCCAACACAACATATATCAAAGTACTCATCCCTCGATCAAAGATCAAATATTAATTAAACTTTTGAAGATCATGGACATCCAGTGCCACTTCCATAGATAACATTATCAGAGAAACGTAATACATGTCATCAAATTTATCATTCTTGAAGACCACAGTAGGCATGCCTTCAGGGTCAAAAGCTAAAATACAAACAAGTAAAATGTCATTACATGACCATCATTTACTTGAGCTGTTAAGCTAGTACAATTGAAAGTTATGCAATTTTCTTCCAAGAAAAGAGCTCATAAAAAAATCCATCAGGCTGTACCTAAAAAATAACCAGCAAAACAGGACAGATTCGAACCTGTAAACATAACACCTGAAGGTAGTATCATATACCCATTCAATATTATCCACAACCAACACCTACTATTGGCTCGCCAGCTAGCTTATGCGATCAACTAAACCACAAGAAGGTTTTGACAAATGAAAAGAAAAAGAAGACCAACCAAGAGAAGCCGTCCATAGATCAACACACATCCTAACCAAGTAAATTTGATTTCAATCCTGGACCTATTCAAATTGACTGAAACATGTACAAACTTTTCAGGCCTAAATCCCTAACCAGATTAAATCAAACCAGACCAAACTGAATGAGGGTTCAGAACTAAAGCTATCCAAGTTCAATAGAAACCCTAAGTAGTCATTGTATACATAGAATCCTCAAAACCCCTCCAAAACAAATAAAAAGTACAGAAAAGCATCAAAATTCAAAACCAAGCAACTTTAACAGAGAAAACTGAAAATTCTTAATTTATGAAATAGCTGTCCATTACATACCATATAATTTCAAATGAAACCCTAATTGGACAATTCTTTACATCTACAAACCCTAATCAAAACACAAACCCTAAAATTGATTAAGAGCTAGTAAATTTAGTAACAGCCTTGGTACCCTCAGAAACAGCATGCTTAGCCAATTCACCAGGAAGCACAAGTCTCACAGCAGTCTGAATCTCCCGAGAAGTGATAGTAGGCTTCTTGTTGTAACGGGCCAATCTAGAAGATTCCTGAGCCAACTTCTCAAAAATGTCATTAATAAAGCTGTTCATGATCCCCATAGCCTTACTGGAGATACCGATATCAGGATGAACCTGTTTCAACACCTTGAAAATGTAAATCTTGTAGGTTTCAACTGACTTCTTCACCCTCTTCTTCTTCTTGTCTCCTGCAGCTGCTCCAGCACCGTCCTTGGGAAGCTTCTTCCCTGCCTTTGGCTTCTTCTCCGCTGCTGCTGCTGCTGCTGGTGCCTTCTCAGCTGCTGGCTTCTTCTCGGCGGGCTTCTTCTCGGCTTTTGGTGCCATTGTGAAAACGCTAGACAGAGAGAGAAAATAAGAGAGAGAAAGAGGTATTTGAGGACTTGATTGTGAATTTGTGAAGAGAATTGAAGTGAGGGGTTTAGTTATATAGTGGTGTGGAGGAGGGTTGTTATTGGTCCTGATGGAATGACGTGGATCATGAGTTATAGCCGTTGATGTTGGATATTAATCGACGGCGAAGAATTGTTGGGAACTTAAAGCGAAGTGTCTTGAGGAATGATTTGAAATTTTGAAAAGCTATTCGCTTTCTCTTTGGTTTGGCGGTAATTCAAAAGTAAATTTCGTGTCTAGGAATATTCGCTAGCGTTTTGGCCATAGATTTCAAATTTGTTTTGAAAAATTTGATTTGGGTGAAGTTTGGTTTGAAGATGAAAATTTGTTTGGACATACGTTTTCAAAATATATTTTCCAACTTTATTTTGGTAAAACATGTATATAATTCCCAAGTTTTGGAATTTTGGCTCAAAATCGGCTCAATAGCTGATTTTGGGATTTGAAATTTCAGATTTGGGATTTGGCCAAAATATGGGCAAAATTTATGGCCAAATATGAGTTTTGAAAATAAATCCCAAATTTATTTTCGAAAAACTCATGGCCAAACGGGGCCTTCATTATTCGGTTTGTTGATTTGTATTGACTTTCGAGTGTCTTGAATGTAAAAACTTCTTAATTTGATTTAATTGTTGATTTTTTATGTGTAGAAAACAAACAAGATAAAATAAAACAAAATAGTAGAGAAGATTTTGTATTGAAATTGAAAATTTGAATGAAAAATGAAGAGTTCCCTTGTAGGGGGCTTATCGCGGATAACACTTAAAAGATTTTTGGAGTTGATCTAAAAATGAGATAGTCAAGTATATTGTGAAATGTGATCATGCTGCGCGTAAAGTTTGTGGAGTGCATTATGACTTTCTTCCCTTTATCTAGTAACTAGTACGGGGCCAAATGGAACTTATAATTGTCCAACTTTTTTCAAAATTTTAGTCAATTATATGTTTTTTTATCATAAGATAAATGTAAATATAAAAAGCTTAAATGTTGGATACAAAAATGTGAAATAAAGACCTAAAGTTCATGAATATGAGCCCGTTTGACTTAGCTGATTTAGAGTTGCTGATAAGTATTAGGTGTTGAAAAGCACTTTTAAGTGCTGAAGCTGATTTAAAAATAAGCAGTTACGTGTTTGGATAAAAGTGCTGAAATTAATAATAAGCAGCTGAAGTTTGGGTATATGAAGAGTTTTGTTTTAAAAAGAAGTATTTTAGGGATAGAATAGTAAATATTTTGGTCAAACCTAAAGTGCTTATAAGCTGAAATTTGATAAGTTGGGGTAGACCAACTTATGGCTTTTAGCTTATTTTTTGCTTATAGGCCCTTAACTTATAAGCAATTTTAATTTTACCAAACGCGTAGATAAGCCAAAAAGTGCTTATAAGCCAATTTGACCAGCTTATAAGCTTAGCCAAACACCCTCTATATTTTAACTTAAAAAGTAGAAATATGCAACTTTAAAATCAAAAATCAAAATTTCAAAGAGACTACAACCTCATTTATTTGCATTTAGTGGAGATTTGAATCTTAATTATTCATGTCACAAATATTAAGTATGTTTGTTTTTTAGGTCTGCACATTAATCATTCAGAACTTAATCATTAAGTGCGTCTGTTTTTTCTTTCACAACCATTTAATGGGCGTGAATGATTAAGAACTGTAACAGAGACTTACAATGTTATCATCTACATTCCCTATTGACCATTACCACCGCTCACCATTATCAATTACCACATTGTACCATCCATCACCGTCATACTCAACCACAACTACCATTATTACTAACCACCACCATCCACCACTACCATATTAACTATAACTGCCACCACCTACTATTATCGGTTAATACACCACTAACCACTACCATTTTAACTATAATTGCTATCGTCCACCATTATCCACTAATACACCGCCCATCACCCCTATCATTATTGACTACCAGCACCTATCACCATCACAATTATAAATTGTCACCCCCACAATCATCATCCTCAACCACAACCACCCGCCCATCTACCTTAACAACCACCACCATCATCAACCATAGTCGTCAATGTCTACCATTATAAACTACCGAGAACCACTACCACCAACCAAAATCACAACTAATCACCGCCTTTAGTTGGCATTCACAAGCACCATTATTAGCCATCACCACCACCAACTACCATATTATTATTCAAACTATATTTTGTTGACATAATATAAGGTTAAATAGTATTTTATCTGAATTTATGTTTATTAATTATTAACTAAAGATAATCTTTTTACATTCAGATGTTGAAAAAATAAACAGTCTTAATCATTTAGTATTCAGATCTTAATATTCAGATGTGTATTCAGATTCAGGCATTCTAATCTTAATACATATCTTACAAAAATCAGATGTGAATTCAAATTTAAATGTCTTAATTTGTAAAAAAAATGAGGCATACATATACTTAATTGGAATGTATTTCAAAAAGATACAGAGGTCGGGGGTTGGGCATAAGGTGTGCCAAATCAGAAAAATTCTAACTGGTTTAACTTGGCGACTCCTACACTACTCTTATGCATCGTGGGTCAAGGTCCTTGTTAATAACCATACATTTAGGAAAATTAAAATCAATACGTCCATTATTTGAAGTAGTATTCTTAGAGGCTGGAATTACTGCAATATTAGGATTCTTTGGCTACCGAAAGCCAAATCTAATTTGGATATTTGGATATCCAGATGGATCCCGAATGTTCCATGCCTTAGAAATTGTATTAAAGGTCCTTTGACCAAGAGTAATATTTCTCTCATAACAGAAGACTTGTGTAAGAATAATAAATGGGACCTATCTAAAATATCCCTCGATCTACCTAATAATATTTTCAATAATTTGTGTATCATTCCACTACCTTTGAAAAATTGAACCAACGATATTCTTACTTGGTTTGGCAACAATAATGGTCTCTTTAGTACGAAGTCCTGTTATAAAATTATTGATGGCCCCTCCTCTTCGAACAAAGTCTTCACTTGGATTTTGAATGTAAATTGCCCCAATAAAATTAAGTTTTTCTTATGGCAGTATTTTCTTGAAAGGCTTCCATGTGGATCTTATCTTCATCACTTAGATATTAATATTGATGCAATATGTCTTGTGTGCAAGCTTCTACAGAAACTATAAATCATGTTTTCTTCTATTGTTCTATTGCTAAATTATTCTGGTCTAAGTTAGGGATGCCCAATGTAACTATTACTATCACTACTTATTGGCTTTGTTCGGTGAGAGATTTAAGTTTACACATATTTTTTTATATTAATTGATCAGAGTTCTTCCCTTTTATACTATTGAGTATGTGGATTAATAGAAACAAGAGCAACCAAAATAACATGGTTTTATCTATGGCTACAAAAAATATTCTTCACTATGCTTTGGAATATAAATTGCTATGTGATGATGATTCCAGTATCACCAAGAATTATACTATTTAGGTGGCCTCATCAGAAACACCAGTGGAGGTTGGATTGTGGGCTTTACGAACTGCACATATGCGTTATCTCCACTTCAAACAGAATTTCTAGCTTAAAACAAGGCCTCCAAATTGCTTTGGAAATACACCTAAAAATGCTAGAAATTGGAATAGACTTAATGGAGGAGATTAAATTAATAAAAGAAGGTAATGAAGTATTTAAAGGTAATGAAGTATTTAACGATCTTTTATATGGTTGCAGGTTGTTTATGCTGCAACAGATACTCCTGAAAATTAGATATACCTTCCGTTAAGGAAATGAAGTCACACACATGTTAGCAAAGGAAGCTTCACATCAGTCCAAGTTGAACAAGATCACCCGCTTTGCAAGGCCTCCCATTTGTGTTAACCATGCACTAAAAAAGATAAACTTGGTGTCATTATTTTTGTCAAGCACTTATCTAATGATGCATGTAATATGCTATCAAGTTTAGGTAATCTAATTGTCTTAAGTGACATTGCTATGGAATGTAATATGGTGGAACCAGTTTAGTATTAATTTAATATTTATATTTTCTCAAAACAAAAATTACAAATAAAAGTACTTAGTTATGCATATCACACGTATCTTCAAAACTAGAATTGACAATTTTTTTATGGATCATTCATTTGATTCGTGTTGACCACATCTGTGTAGTAGACAAACATATTCAATGTTCATCCAGTTAATGTATATACTCATCCATTGAGTTGCAGTTTTTATTGCCTAAATGTATTTTCAGATGATATGATTGAACATGGTACAATTGACATATATTGAGCTACAGTTGTTTACCCATAAAACGGTACGGTTGAATTTGCAACGTGATTTATAGACACGCAGATTAAATTGGTCCGAAGAAATAAAATAATGAAGAGCAAAATCGAGTAAAATAAGGATAATTGAAGAAGAGACAAACCTGAGCTTTTAAATTGACCTCTCCGGAGACAAGAACAATGCTGAAAACTTAATATTAGCTGAGTAAAATTTTACATAATAAGAGAGAGTAATAGCCTTTTTTCATCCAAGTATTTTTTGTCCTTCAATAAGTACAAATTTCTATTGATTGCCAAAATTAGGGAAGACAAAATCCCCAAATCATGCTCCTTTTTAAGGTGAAGAAAGACCCTCTTGATAGCTGCATAACGGTTGATAGTAAATACTATGATTCTCTGTAACGGTTGCTCGTTTAATGTTGTTTTCTACAACTGGTACCTCGATTCCAAATTCTCTTCTCCGATTTTGATTCCTTCACCGTGGTCACATATTTATACTTGGTGTCATCTATTTGCTGACTCGTATCCTACCTTTCTTTACTACCATATGTCAACTCGACGAACATCCACCTATCATCTGTTAATTTTACCCAATACAGATAGTCCCCCTACTTTCGGATGACTCAACTTGACATGACCACGAAGTCGATAAGACATTCTCTTTTCTTGGCGAGAAAGTTCTTGAATGGTTTATAACACTTGAAAGGACGCACGACTCTTTGCATTTAATTAGCCGAATACGAGTTAACCTGTGATTCGATAATTATTTTCGCCAGTTAGCTAGGTAATGATAGCCTTGCATTGTGTTGCCTATAAATTTCTTCCCTTCTCACCACTTTTATCTTCACCTTTACAAACTTTCCTCTCCGAGTCTTCCTGAAGCTTTCCTGCAACTCCCATTTTCTTAGTAAAATTTACAAATTCATATTTTTCATCACCATGTCTTCTGCTATTTTTCCCTAGTAACACATCTTCTACCCCTAAACAACATAACTTTATTTTAACTTCTTCATCCACCGGCACCGGGACTTGCATCGGCGATGGCCCATCCAAGAAGAACAAGTCTAAGAAACTTGATACCCGACATCCATCTACAGACACAACCATCCCTTCTCAATTGTCTTTTGAAAAGGATCTTCATGTTCAAAAGGAATCTTCTTATCCTAATAGCGACAAAAATAGAGTTGTTGGTGAATATCCTTCTTCTATTTGCCCGACCAGTATTTCTGTTGTAAAAGAGGATTGTGACTGGAAGAACATTGAGGTTTTAGCCCCTCGTGAAGCGTAGAGGATTATATTCAGTAGACCATGGTATATTTACGTTTATACATACCCTTTCACTTTAAGACTCGACAAGAAAATAGTTCCAATCATATAAGAGTTTTGTCGAAAATACCATATTTGTTTGGCTCAAGTGGGATCAACAATATGGCAGATGGTGGCTTGCCTTCTATACCTATGTTCCCGGGCTCAAGAAAATCTTACTCTTGTGTCACAATCCAAACTCCCACCGGAGCCGTGACAACGCCTAACACTGCTTGCTACAATAATTTCACAATAACAATAACACTCAAATAACATAACTTAATAATCTCAACAATGGTAATATCATAAAATATCTGAAAATAGCAACAATACCACAACTACAACCAACCCAAATATCTAGTGTCAACGAGTACATGAGCACTACTCAATATAAAACTGTCTAAATGATAGAACAGTGATAACAAAATAACCAAAGAGAACTTCAAGGTCTGCTAACGACATAACAGCTACCTCGTAGTCTCCACAAGCTGAAACCGGTGTAAACCTCTAGCAATCACCGCGTCCCGAAGTACCTGAATCTGTACATAAAGTGTAGAGTATAGTATGAGTACAACCGACCACATGTATTCAATAGTAACAAATCTAACCTCGGGTTGAAAGTAGTGATGAGCTCGGAAGAAAGTCAGTGAACAACACCAATAATTAATAACAACACATGATATAATGATGACTGTAAAATTAAACAACTCAAAAGATATCATATTCAGTTCGCTCACAATTACGGAAAATTAGACATGCTTTCCAAGTATAACAGTCAAAGCCTAATTTTCACCGAAATCGCTAAAGCATGAGTTTATCAAGGAAACTGTGATTTTTCAATTTTTCAGCAACAGATAAGACGTTTCATTTACCATCTAGCATGAGCAAAAATAAATCCTTATGCCTACATGTCAAGTCAATAAAATCACAGTGAAGTCATGAAGTATACTCACCCTCAACACACTCACGGTGCCTGGTAAAAATGTCCATCGCCATCTCACACACAACCATATTTAACACTATACGGATGCCTGGCATAAATGCCCCTCACCAAAGCACATATATAACACCGTGTTTTCGCTTACTGTAATATCATACTCCGGTGAGACGGATCATTGCCCAAGCGCTAATCAACAATCAATATAACCGATGTGGCGTGCAACCTAATCCAAATATCAATCCATTGCAGCGTGCAACCCGATCCAATATAACTCACAACACGGCTCTGTGACCCACATCAGTCATCAATCGCTCAAGTCACAATAGCTTACATCTCATAAAACTCAGCATCACATATAGAAGGAAATAATAGCATGTGATATGACTTACTCCTGGTGTACAGAGATTGAGATATAACATGCAGATGAAGAATTGTGACTGAGAATATGACTACAATTAAGGCAAACAGCTCAAACAACAAGAATAGCCCTTATCATGTCTCAAACAAATAAGCACATAGCCTAGACATGATTTCTAACATGAATCATAACTCAAATAATCATACTGTGACCATCTTCACTACAGGGGAGAAGGTGTCATGATAATCCAATCCCTCTCTTTGACTGTAGCCCTTTACAACTAGCCTTTCCTTAAATCTTTCAACCTCACCATTGGCCTAGTATTTGATTTTATATACCCACTTTGAACCAACTGTGTTCTTGCCCTTAGGAAGTGTCACTACCTCCCAGGTATTGTTTTCTTCCAAGGCTTTAATCTCCTGCTTCATAGCTTCTACCCATATTTCATCCTTAATTGCTTCCTTGAAGGTCTGAGGTTCAATTAAGGTGGAGAACTTGGCAAGATAGCTTTGATAAGCTGGTGTAACCTTGTCATAAGACATATGATTGGAGATGGGATGTTTGGTCCTAGTCTTGTCACCTTAAATCACATAATCCTTCATCCAGATGGGTTGTTTACTTGTTCTAGCAGACCTCTTGAGAGTTGTAGGTTGATCATGTGTCATTTCACCCTCCTCAACCTACAACTCAAGAGATGAGGCTGCACTTATATTTGTCAGCAGTTGCTCTTCATCAGTAGGTAAGGGTACCTGTTCTGCACTAGAACCACTCTGCTCATCAATATCATCTTCAATGGCATAATCTTGTGCCCCACTGGAAGGGCATAACATCGGGGCTGGGGCCCACCACCCTAGACTACCTCTCTGGGACGACCTGCGGCTGGCTGGCCTCCACCTCTAGCGGCCTGAGCTCCACCTCTAGGACCTCTACCTCTACCTCTAGCACCTCTACCCCCACCTCTAGCTGGCTGAGCGGGCTGGACGAGTCCCTCAATGAACCTCCTCACTCTCTATCTCTCTCAATGGGAAGTATGATAAGAGCATGACGAGCCAAGTCGATGATTCTGATCTCGTACTGAGTAATATTCATAGAACCCTGCTGGAGACTCTCGAACTGCCTCCGATAGGCCTCTTTCTGAGTGATGGGGAGAAACTCCTCCAGAAATAGCTAAGCAAACTGCTCCCAAGTCAAAGCTGGAGATCCGACTGGTCTAGCCAAACAGTAATCTCTCCACCAAGTCTTGGCGGATCCAGACAAGCGAAAAGTGGAAAAATCGACCCCATTGGTCTCAACTATCCCCATGATCCTGAGAACCTCGTGAACGCTGTCTAGAAAATCCTGGGGATCCTCGCAAGATGCACCGCTGAAAGTAGTAGTGAAGAGCTTGGTGAAACCTATCCAACCTCCACAAAGCCTCCGAAGACGTAGCTGATCTATCACTGGTCTGTGCTTCTGTTCGACTGAAGAAGCGGTACGTGACCTCGCCATTCGCGAAAGGGCAAGAGTAGAGGTTTCAATTTAGTACTGAGAGAACAAAATCGCCAACAGGAAAGAATAGATGTGAAGTCTTTTTTCTAACTCTGTAGCCTCTCGGGATAAATACAGACATCTCCGTACCGATCCCTCAGACTTTACTAAGCTTGTCTGTGAATTGTGAGGCCCATGTAACCTAGAGCTCTGATACCAACTTGTCACGACCCGTATTCCCACCCTCGGGAGTCGTGATGGCGGCTACTAGTACGAGCTAGGCAAGCCAATTAATTTCACAATTTACCCTTTTTACTCATTTTATATTCATTAGCAATTTTCAATAATAATAATAATAATAATAATAATAATAACATTTAAGCAGCGAATTTAACATAAGCGGAAGAAAGGAACAATAAGCTATCTAAACATGAATATCTAATACAACTGTTTGAACCTCGACTACCCAGAACTGGTGTCACATCGTCACAGACAGTCTAAGATTCACTACACACAAAGTCTGAAGAAATAACAGTACACTGTTTCTGAAATAAGGAAAATGAAACAGGGAATAGAAGATAGAGGAGACGCCAGGGCCTGCGGACGCCTGCAGGTCTACCTTGGATCTCCGCGTGGTCTGAAGGTAGCTAACTGATCTACTGTCCGAAGTCAGCAGCACTGGGGTCTGCACAAAAGAGTGGAGAGTGTAGTATCAGCACAACCGACCCCATGTGCTGGTAAGTGCCTAGCCTAACCTCGGCGAGGTAGTGACGAGGCTAGGACTAGACTACCACATAAACATGTGCAGTTCAAATATATATACAGCGGAAAAGAAATACAGAAGTAAACAAGTAAAGATGGGAGGGGGAAACATGCTTCGTGGAATAACAGGTAAAAACAGAATATCAAGAGAATAATAAAGGGATCAAAATCCAACCATTAACAAGAATAAGGAAACAAAAGCAGATTTCACTTTCTGTTCACATCTTGTTGCAGGCGTGCAACCCGATCCCATTTCTCATATCTTGTGGCAGGCGTGCCGCCCGCTCGCATTTCATGTATCTCGTGGTAGGCGTACCACCCGCTCCTATTTTATGTATCTTGTGGTAGGCGTACCACCCGCTCCTATTTCATGTATCTTATGGTAGGCGTACCACCCGCTCCTATTTCAATATATCTTGTGGTAGGCGTACCACTCGCTCCTATTTCATTATATCTTGTGGTAGGCGTACCACCCGCTCCCATTTTATTATATCTTATGGTAGGCGTACCACCCGCTCCCATTTCATTATATCTTGTGGTAGGCGTACCACCCGCTTCCATTTCATTATATCTTGTGGTAGGCGTACCACCCGCAAGGGAACAATGATGATAATAACATGTGAGGCACAATAAACCACAACAGAGTCACAACAATTTATAACACAAGACTCACGGGCATGCTTGACACCGACGTCTAGATACTCATCACCATGCCTATACGTCGTACTCCACAATTAACACTAAGAAAATAGACACAACTCATAATCCCTCAAGCTAGGGTTAGACCAAACACTTACCTCAAACTTTCACGGCCAACTCAATCCTCAAACACCGCCTTTCCTTTCGAATCCGGCTCCAAATCAATTGTATCTATACATAATCGACTTCATAACATCAATAAATGCTAAACAATCCAATTCCAATGCTTAATAATGGCTTTCTAACCATTCTTCCCAAAAATCCAAAAATTGACCCCGAGCTCGCTTGGTCAAAACACGAGGTTCGGACCAACACCCGATCACCCATTCACCCACGAGCCCAAATATATAATTGGTTCCAAAATTCGACCCCAAAATGAGGTCTAAATCACAAATAATCAAAAAGCCCTAACTCTACCCAAATCCCTAATTTTCTACCCTTAAGAACATGATTTAATCCTAGAAATCTAATGGGTGTTAATGGAAATTGAAGAAATGAGTCTAAGATTACATACCTATGAATTGGTGGTTAAATCCCCTTTCAGAAATCGCCCAATTTGGAGTTTAGATGAAGATGAGTTTTGGTGAAAATCCCGTAATGGCTACTGTTCTGGTCTTTTAAAATAACTGGGCGAAATTGGTCATCGCGTTCGCGATAAGCTCATCGTGTTCGCCATGAGTTAGGTCTGACAGACCTTCGCGTTCGCGGAAGATGGCCCACGTTCGCGGAGCTTTGGCTCCTCAAACCTACGCGTTCGCGGGCCAGTGGCCGTGTTCGCGATGCACAAAATGGTGACCCCTCCCCAGGCCTTTACCTTACGCGTTCGCGAGTGCATGGACGCGTTCGCGAAGGGTCTCCCCCCC
>NC_031991.1:31114016-31132301 GCF_001879085.1 Nicotiana attenuata
ATGCAAATCGAGGCGATGCTAACAGAGGTTTTTTAAGGCCTTGGAACATAGAATTTCAATTTAAAAGCAAGTGATGACCTTTTGGGTCATCACATTCTCCACCTTTAAAACAATTGTTCGTCCTCGAACGGACATTTGAAGGAAGTACCTGAGTCGGGGAAAAGAGGGAGGATAACGACTCCGCATATCGGACTCGGACTCCCAGGTCGATGCCTCAGGAGGCTGACCTCTCTACTGAACACGAACAGAAGGAAAACTCTTCGATCTCAACTGACGAACCTGTCGGTCTAGGATAGCTACCGACTCCTCCTCATAAGACAAGTCCTTGTCCAACTGGACAGTGCTGAAATCTAACACGTGGGATGGATCGCCGTGATACTTCCGAAGCATGGACACATGAAACACTGGATGCACGGCTGATAAGCTCGGCGGTACTGCAAGTCTATAAGCCACCTCTCCCACTCGATCAAGAATCTCAAACGGACCAACGAACCTAGGGCTAAGCTTGCCCTTCTTCCCAAATCTCGTCACGCCCTTCATAGGCGACACTCGAAGCAATACCCGCTCACCGACCATGAAAGCCAAATCTCGAACCTTGCGGTTGGCATAACTCTTTTGCCTAGACTGAGCTGTACGAAGCCTATCCTGAATAATCCTGACCTTATCCAAGGCCTCCTGAACCAGATCCGTACCCAACAACCGAGCCTCTCCCGGCTCAAACCATCCAACCGGAGACCGACACCGCCTACCATATAAAGCCTCATAAGGAGCCATCTGGATACTCGACTGGTAGTTGTTGCTGTAGGCAAACTCTGCTAAAGGCAAAAACTGATCCCACGAGCCTCCAAAGTCAATGACACAAGCTCGGAGCATATCCTCCAAAATCTGAATAGTCCGCTCGGACTTGCCGTCCGTCTGGGGATGAAATGCTGTGCTCAACTCAACCCGAGTGCCCAACTCTCGCTGAACTGCTCTCCAGAAGCGTGAGGTAAACTGCGTACCTCGGTCCGAAATGATAGACATGGGCACACCGTGAAGGCGAACAATCTCCCAGATATAGATCTCAGCTAACCTCTCAGAAGAATAGGAGACCGCCACAGGAATGAAATGCACTGACTTGGTCAGCCTATCAACAATGACCAAGGCCAAGGCCTGAACATCCAAAGCAAGCGGCCTCTCACCGACCGGAATATAAGCAAGATTGCCCATACTGGCTGACTTCCTACTCAACGCATCGGCCACCACGCTGGCCTTTCCCGGATGATATAAGATGGTGATATCATAGTCTTTCAACAACTCCAACCACCTCCTCTGCCTCAAATTCAACTCCTTTTGCTTGAACAAATACTGAAGACTCTTGTGATCCGTGAACACCTCAGATGCCACGCCATACAGATAATGCTTCCAAATCTTCAATGCGTGAACAATGGCTGCCAACTCCAAATCATGAACCGGATAGTTCTTCTCATGAATATTCAACTGCCGCGAAGCATAGGCAATGACCTTGCCATCCTGCATCAACACCGCACCAAGTCCAATACGAGAAGCATCACAATAAACGGTATAAGGCCCTGAACCTGTAGGCAAAACCAACGCCGGTGCCGTAGTCAGAGCTGTCTTGAGCTTTTGAAAGCTCGCCTCACATCATCCGACCATCTGAACTGGGCACCCTTCTAGGTCAACCTGGTCATCGTGGCTGCAATAGATGAAAACCCCTCCATGAACCGACGATAGTAGCCTGCCAATCCCAAGAAACTCCAAATCTCTATAGCTGATGCTGGTCTAGGCCAGTTCTTTGCTGCCTCAATCTTCTTCGAATCAATCAAGATGCAGAATCAATTATTCAAGTGATTTCCCTTTAATTAAGGGATCACTTTGCTTAACGGGTAGTGACAGGTTCAAAATAAGGAAAGAAATCAATTTATAAGCATGATGACAGTTGCCATAAAAGAAGTAGTAAAACATTAAGTAAGCAATCGAGTCTAGGTACAAAAATACACTAATTTTGGAAAGAATTCAGCGAGGCAAAACAGGAAAAGAAAAATCAATTAACCTTAACAGGCGAGTGAAATCACAATTTCACAAAGGAAAAATTTGAAATCAGTCACAAGTTGAAGGTCAAACAAAGAAGGAAACTCAGCATATAAATAGGGTGCATAAACACTATACATGCGAGGCCAAGCCTGTTGGCAGAAGGAAATAGAATACAATAGTAGCACAAAATTCAGTAGATAACAACATTCGAAGCATGATAGTCCAGTAGGTCAAGTAGTGAAGAAAACATAGAATATCAAAGGCATGCGAAGATCCCCGGGTAGCAGGTGAGGAAAACCCCCCTTTAAAATTTAGGGTTTCGAGCATAATCGAATTTTAGAGATGATAGAAAACCAGAGTCAGAACAATCACACAAAGGAATAAGAGATTTTGAAATAAATAACTTCAAATCGAGTCATGCACTTAAACGAACAGTCTCAGACCAAAAACCATAGGATCTTTAACAATAGAAGAGTTTTAAAAGAGGATAAACAAACAAATCAGACAAAAACTCAGGCAAACAAACATTCGTCTAATAAACAGTCGTAAAAAATTAGGGCTTTTAGCATGCAAACCCAAGTAGAAGAACGATATGAGCAAACATAGCAAAACATGTCAAAAAATCAGAGAAACATTTGAAATAACTTAAAAGAAACCCTAATCGGAAAAGATAAGGGGTTTTGAAGGCTGAGTTTTAAAAGAAACTTCGAGAAAAACGCTTAGAAGTTCAGGGCAAACATAGATCTGAAACAAATATAAAAGAAATCGAAAGAACCTTAGAGGTTAGGCCTTGAAAACCATCGATCTAAGCAGGAGAGTCAAAAGTCTGACTCGACTAGCCATGGCTGGCCGGTGAAAGGTCAGAGACGATCGGAGAACAGCCATGAACTGAAATCGAACAGGGTCTGGACCAAGCTCTTTCAAGACCTAGCCTCGAGACCATATGAATCGAACACGTAGATGCCATGGGAGGTTGATACAGGTCTCCGATGACCTTGGAAGCCATCGATTTGGGAGGTATTAGGGTTATAGTTTGATGGCAGCGGCTAGAGTTTGTGAGGGATTGCAGAGAGAGTTGAGAGGGAAAGGGATTAAAGGGCGGCGTTTGGTGTGAAATGGGGTGGGGTAAGGGGTCGTTTGAGGTTAAAATGGAAAGGGATGATATTGGCCGTTGATCTAAATGATCAACGGCCAGGATTGAGAGGGTTAGGTAGGGGATCTGGTTTTGGGTTATTTAAATGGGTTGTGGGTCGGTTTGAATAGGAATTGGGTCATGGTAATTGGGCTTCAAATTGGGGGTTCAATTCAGGCCATAATTGAAATATGATTGGGCTAGATTTTAAATAGCCAATTTTCCCCTTTTTATTTTATAAAAACTAGTAAATTAATTCCTGGAAATAAATTAAAGGTGCTAAAATAGATTGTAATACATAATTATCAATTTAAAAAATACTGAACTTAATTTTCGTAAATATAAACGCAATTAAATATAAAAGAGGCATATATTGCAATTATATACAATTTAACTTTAAAAATACTAAATAAATTTGTAAAAATATGCAAAAATTATCTTGACTATATTTTAGTATAAATATGAGAATCCAATAAATGAATCACCAAGATTGATACTTTTGGGAATTATTATTGGGTTTTTTATGAGTAAAATAGGGGAATAAATTGGTTAAAAATCCTTCAAAAATTAAGAAAAGAAAAAAATAGTAATAAAACATTGGGACATACTTATATATGCATATAGATGCTATTTTGAAAGTATTTTGCATATAAAAATATACAAGGAAAAATTGGATATGAACAGCTGCCCCTCTTTACCCGGGAATGATGAAAGAATTGTCGGGTAAAGATATGATGGCCAATTTTGACCAAGCAAAATGGTTTGAGAAATAGGCCGCACCCTAGCTTCTGATCTGCCTACATATCCATGGTCTTACAGGAATCAGGCCATATGTAGTTCGGGATCTGTTGGCGGAGTATGCCGATGGAGACTTTCGAGAACGGACGCAATATTCAGGACGGGAGAATGGTTAAGGTTTGACACGGCTGCGGGAACTGGAGCGGGATCGATCCTGCCGAGATGGCCGTTGCTTGCCGGTTTACCTGCAAATAAGCGATACAAGCATATATTGTGCATAAATTTAAACATGATGCAATTTCCCGTCGGACCATGAGGATTGTCTTCGGACGGTTAGAATGACGTCCTTAGACCATGATGTCCTGGGCCATGAAGCGTATAGTAAAGGATTCGCATGCCATGAAATGATGCTCTCGGGCTATGAGGATGATGCCTCCGAACCATGATGCCTTTGAATATTGATATGCAAAAGATTAAAAGGGGTCCTCAGGCCATGACATGGCGTTCTCGGGCTATGAAAATGGTGCATCTGAACAATGACGCCTTCGGATGATTTGGCGATCTTTCAGCCCATGAGATGCAGTATTTGGCGATCTTTCAGCCCATGCAATGCAGTAGGTGGCGATTTTTCAGCCATGCAAATGTGGATAAGGTGGCGATCTTTCAGCCATGCAAACGTGGATAAGGTGGCGATCTTTCAGCCATGCAAATGGAGATAAGGTGGCGATCTTTCAGCCATGCAAATGTGGATAAGGTGGCGATCTTTCAGCCATGCAAATGTAGATGAGGTGGCGATCTTTCAGCCATGCAAATGTAGATGAGGAGGCGATCTTTTAGCCATGCAAATGTAGATAAGGTGGCGATCTTTTAGCCATACAATGTAGTAGGCGGCGATCTTTCAGCCATGCAAATGTGGATAAAGTGGCGATCTTTCAACCATGCAAATGTAGATAAGGTGGCGATCTTTCAGCCATGCAAATGTAGATAAAGTGGCGATCTTTCAGCCATGCAAATGTAGATAAGGTGGCGATCTTTCAGCCATGCAAATGTAGAGGGGGGTAGAGCTTAACCTCGGAAGGCAGAATGGTAGCCTTATGCAATGCGGAAATGCATATGGAGACAACGTTTAGTCTCGGAAGGCAGAACGGTAGCCTTATGCAAGAAATAAAATAGCGCATGGTAACGGAGCTTTCTTAGCTGATGGTGGATTGCGATATGATGACTGCTGGGAACATTGTGACACACGGAACGTCAGCGGTGTAGATGGCAAATGTGAGTACGTGCGACAAAACTGAGAGTTGTATTCCCTAATGACGTTTGTCTCGTGAGTGTATAGCATGATTGATGATTTCGTAATCCGAGTGCCTGCGTCCAAAGAAAAATCGTGAGTTTTGTAAAGGGGGGATGGTTAGTTCGTATCGCCGCTGGCTCTGCTTGACCTGCTCGGCTTTGATATGGTGATACTGTATGTATCATCGGGGTAGCGTTGCTAAACAAGGCAATTTCGGTAATAAGAATGCATGATTTTTGTAAAAATATGACATAGGTATATAATTAAGAAACAACTTTTAGATAAACCGACGACTGTGACGTGGTTCAAGACACTGCAGCCCCTCTTGCTACGGAATTTTGAGGGTCCTCCTCAAAATTCTGCCCGAGTTAATGGGTTGATACTTCTGGCTGTTGCTCGTGCGACGATCGGATGAAATTACTTCGGAATTTTGAGGGTCCTCCTTAAAATTTTGCCCCAGTTTCCAATTTGGGGGAAATGAAAATTTTATCTAATGACCGAACCCATAAGGCTGCCTACGTATCCCCTCTTAAACGGGAATCAGGTCAGACGTAGTTCAAATTACATCATATAGGGAAAACATGGAGATTACACATAGTAACGCTTAACTGCATCTGAATTAATCGGCTTTGACCAGACTTCTCCGTCCATTTCTGCAAGTATGAGGGCTCCTCCTGTCAAAACCCGGTGAACCATGTACGGACCCTGCCAGTTGGGAGAGAACTTCCCTTTGGCTTCATCCTGATGCGAAATTTTTTTCTTTAGTACCAGTTGTCCTGGTGTGAATTGCCTCGACTTGATTCTCTTGTTGAAGGCTCTGGGCATTCTGTTCTGATAAAGTTAACCATGACAAAC
This sequence comes from Nicotiana attenuata, assembly GCF_001879085.1. NCBI lineage: Eukaryota > Viridiplantae > Streptophyta > Magnoliopsida > Solanales > Solanaceae > Nicotiana > Nicotiana attenuata. The sequence goes on from NC_031991.1 coordinate 31,120,067, forward strand.
TGCTTTCATTCTTTTCCCATCTATGAGAGCTAGTTGCTCGTAACGATTCTTCACCCATTCTGCATTGTCGAGTTCGGCTTCCTGTATGATCCTTAAGGAAGGAATTTCTACTTCAGCGGGAATGGCGGCTTCTGTACCATATACCATCATATAGGGGGTCGCGCCGGTTGATTTGCGGATCGTGGTGCGATACCCCAATAGAGCAAATGATAACTTCTCGTGTCACTGTTTATGCTTCTCTACCATTTTCCTCAATATCTTCTTGATATTCTTGTTAGCGGCTTCTATGGCTCCATTCATCTGAGGCCCCATTCATCTGAGGCCTGTAGGCTGTAGAATTCTTGTGTTTGATCTTAAAGGTTTCACACATAGCTTTCATCAAGTCGCTGTTGAGATTGGAGCCATTATCAGTAATCATTGATTCTGGAATCCCGAAGCGGCAAACAATGTGATCGCGGACAAAGTGTGCCACGACCTTCTTAGTCACTACTTTGTAAGATGCTGCTTCGACCCGTTTGGTGAAATAGTCAATTGCCACTAGGATAAACCTATGTCCGTTGGAAGCAGCAGGCTCGATTGGTCCAATAACATCCATTCCCCAAGCGGCGAGCGACCACGACGATCTTGTTGCATTGAGCTCATTTGGAGGCACCTTTATCATGTCTGCATGTATTTGACAGCGGTGGCATTTCTGGACATACTGATACAGTCTGTTTCGATAGTCATCCAAAAGTAACCAGTCTGGAGTATCTTTTTTGCTAAGACAAAACCATTCATATGTGGACCGCAGGTCCCAGCGTGAATTTCTTCTAGCAGTTTGGATGCTTCCTTTGCGTCGACACACCTTAGTAGTCCCAAATCAGGAGTCCTCCAATACAGGATTCCTCCGCTGTGAAAGAAGTTATTGGACAATCTCCGCAGTGTGCCTTTCTGAGTATGATTGGCAAGCTCCGGGTACTCTCCTTTTGCCAAATATTCCTTGATATCATGAAACCAAGGCTTTCCGTCTGCTTCCTCTTAGACATGGGCGTAGTAAGCTGGATGATCATGAATTTTCACTGGAATGGGATCAATGAAATTCTTGTCTCGATGTTGTATCATAGATGACAAAGTAGCCAATGCATCGGCGAACTCATTCTGGATTCTGGGAACACGTCGGAATTCTGTCTTTGTGAACCTCTTCCTCAATTCCGGTACCTGATATAGATACGGGAGTATCTTGGAGTTTTTGGTTGCCCATTCTTCTCGTACCTGATGTATAAGCAAGTCTGAATCTCTAATTACTAGCAACTCTTGCACGTTTATGTCAATGGCCATCTTGAGGCCTAGGATGCAAGCTTCGTATTTAGCCATGTTGTTGGTTCACGGGAACCTGAGTTTGGCGGACACTGGATAATGCTGGCCGGTTTCTGATACTAGGACTGCTCCTATGCCAACTCCTTTGAAATTTGCTGCTCCATCGAAAAACATCCTCCAACCATCATAGGATTCTGTAATGTCTTTTCCTATGAATGATACTTCTTCATCAGGAAAATACGTTTTCGGAGGTTCGTATTCTCCATCTACAGGATTTTTAGCAAGGTGATCTGCCAGTGCCTGTCCCTTTATTCCCTTCTGAGTTACGTAGACAATGTCAAACTCACTCAACAGGATTTGCCACTTGGCTAGCTTTCCAGTAGGCATGGGCTTCTGAAAGATGTACTTCAAAGGATCCATCCTTGATATGAGATATGTAGTATAGGCACAGAAGTAATGCCTTAGCTTCTGGGCCACCCAAGTCAAAGCACAGCAGGTGCGCTCTAACAGAGAATACTGGGCTTCGTAGAGAGTAAACTTCTTGCTGAGATAGTAAATGGCCTGTTCCTTTCTCCCTGTTTCATTGTGCTGCCCCAAAACACAACCGAAGGCACCGTCTAATATTGTGATGTAGAGTAGTAGGGGTCTACCTGGCTCGGACGGGACCAAGACTGGTGGTGTTGACAGGTATTCCTTGATTCTGTCGAAAGCTTTTTGGCTGTTATCAGTCCATTTGGTAGCAGCGTCCTTCTTCAACATCTTAAAGATTGGCTCACAGATAACCGTAGACTGTGCTATGAACCGACTGATATAGTTGAGTCTTCCCAAGAAACTCATCACATCTTTTTTGTTCTTTGGCGGTGGCAGTTCCTGAATGGCCTTGACCTTTGATGGATCCAATTCTATTCCTCGGCGGCTCACAATAAACCCAAGCAACTTTCCGGCGGGGACCCCAAATGTACACTTCGCGGGATTCAGTTTCAGGTTGTACCTTCGCAATCCGTTGAAGAACTTCCTCAAATCTTCCGTATGATCAATGGACTTCTTGGACTTGATGATGACATTAACCACATATACCTCAATTTCTTTGTGTATCATATCGTGAAAAATGGTAGTCATGGCCCTCATATAGGTGGCCCCTGCATTCTTCAGGCCGAACGACATCATTTTGTAACAATACATTCCCCACGGCGTTATGAAAATCGTTTTCTCAGCATCTTCCTCATCCATCCAGATCTGATGATAACCAGCGAAACAATCCACAAATGACTGCAACTCATGCTTGGTGCAATTGTCGATCAGGATGTGTTTATTTGGCAAGGGGAAGTCGTCTTTCGGACTGGCCCGGTTTAGATCCCGGTAGTCGACACAGACTCTTACATTCCCGTCCTTCTTTGGTACTGGTACAATGTTGGCTAACCATGTCGGATATTCTACTACCTTGAGAACCTTAGCTTTGACTTGCTTAGTGACTTCTTCCTTGATTTTCAAACTCATGTCTGGCTTGAACTTCCTGAGCTTCTACTTTACCGGCGGGCATGTCGGATCAGTTGGCAGTTTATGGGCCACGATAGACGTACTTACACCAGTCATGTCGTCATATGACCAGCGAATATGTCCTCATATTCCCTTAGAAATTCTGTGTATTCCTTCTTTTCTGATGGCGACAAATGAACGCTGATTCGTGTTTCCTTGACATTCTCTGCATCTCCCAGATTAACAATTTCTGTCTCGTCCAGGTTGGACTTAGGTCTGTTTTCAAAGTTCTCAACTTCTTTGACAATCTCCTCTGGTATGTCATCTTCCTCTGAATCAATGTCTGTTTGTTGCGTTGTCTCATTGCATGTCACAGTCATTGGTTCATCAAGATAGGTAATAGTAATGTTGTATAAGTGAAGTAATGAGAGAAAATAATAATGAAGTGTTGGTTTATAAGAAAAATCGAAATGCTTTGATAAATTCCATAACAGTTTTGAACATTGAAGATCTTATTGCGGAAATCAAAAATGCGAAAAGAAAATATTATCTAGTAAAAAGTAAAAACAGTGCATGATGCTTGTTTAGCCTTTCTACCCCGAAGCTCGCCGGGCTTTGGTGGTTCTGATGGTCCAACTTTTGAGGTATGCTCCTCTACTCACAGCTTGTATGGAAGGACCTTCCTCCCCCTCCTCCTCGAAAACAACACAACAATCCATGTCATTGTCTTCTAAGAACAAGTTCTTCACCGCAGCAAGTGCCTCTTCTTCGTCTGTCCCATAAACAATGTCAGCCTATAGGAAAGTCTGCTCTAAAGGCGGTATTGGCTGTTCCAGTGGGTATTAAGGACCGCACCATGGTGGCAACCGGTTGTTAAATTCCTCCCAAGTGTACTCGTACCCCAGACCGAAAGTAGTGCCGTGTTTCTTGAGCTTTATGGGTTTAGCAATCCCTTGGAGGTTCTTGCCAAGACCCTTGCCAGGTTCGAATCCCTTGGAGGTTCTTGCCAAGACCCTTGCCAGGTTCGTACCACTCCAATTTAATATGCTCTCGATCTTGCTGTCCATCATTTATCTTTGTTAACACGCGCTCGATGTGGTGCTAGATCTCCCCACCTAACTTTCTTCTTTTCCATATTACCGAAATGGTCTGACGACTATATATAGGATTGCTGCCATCACCGTGAATGATCACACCCTGGTGATTCCATTCAAATTTCACTGCCTGATGCAGTGTCGAAGCCACAACTCCTGCAAAATGAATCCAAGGGCGTCCTAACAGCAGGTTGTAGGATGCTGGCACATCTATTACTTGAAAGTCAACCTCGAACCAAGTTGGTCCCATTTGAAGACACATGTTAATTTCACCGATGGTGGACCTCTGGGATCCGTCAAAAGCTTTCACGTTGATCGATCCTTCTTTTATCTCGTGCAGCCCTTTACCCAGCTTCTTGAGTGTTATCAATAGGCATATATTAAGGCTGGAACCCCCATCAATCAGGATCCTAGTGAGGAAGTAGTCTTCACATTGCACGGTAATATGCAATGCTTTGTTATGACCCAGTCCTTCAGGAGGCAGCTCATCCTCATAGAAAGTGATTTTGTGGCTTTCTAACACTTGTCCCACCATATTGGCCATTTCTCCGCCAGTGATGTTACTCGGCACGTATGCCTCACTCAACACCTTCAACAGAGCATTTTTGTGTGTCTTGGAGTTCTGCAACAAAGAGAGGATAGATATCTGCGTTGGTGTTTTGTTCAGCTGGTCAATAACTGAATACTCCATGGCCTGTATCTTTCTCCAAAGGCCATCTGGGCCTGTTTCAATGATGACTGGCCGATTAGAAGCTTGCTTATTTGACTCAGTTAAGTGCTCCAAGGTATAGACTCTTCCAGTCCTTGTCATACCCTGTGCTGCAATAGTCTCTTCGAACCTGACTTTGCCTTTCCTCCTAGCCTCAGCCGTATAATCCCAAGGGATAGCTTTTGTATGGAATGACGACATGGTGGTCATTGCTACTGGAATTGGTGCAGCTACCTTTACTTCAAATGGGACACGTTCCTTGGTTGGTAAAATTGTAACCTCAAACGGTGTCGGTGATGGTGCTACCTCAAACTCGAACGAGATAGACACATCTACCTCAGTGACCTCAGATGGTTGAATCTGGACCATGATGGGGTTAAGAGTAACTGCTGGCTTCTTTGGATCATCGCCTTCTGCGATCAACCCAATGGATCCCTCGGGATCCCAATCATCCTCTATTTCAATCATGTGAACACCCCCGCCCTTGTGATCTGGTAAGGGGTTGTTGAGAACATTCGGAGCGGCTTCCTTTACTACAATGACCTTGTTATCAATTAAGGATTGTATCTTGTCTTTTAGGGAGCGACATTCGTCGATGGTGTGCCCCTTTATGCCGGAATGGTATGCACAAGATTTGTTTGGGTTGACCCACTTGAGAAGGGTTCTCAGGGGTTGAAACAGGGATGGGGGTGACATAACCGGCAGTTTTGAGTCTCTCATATAGCTGATCAATGGGTTCGGCAATGGATGTGTATTGTTTTGGGGGCCTCCGATCAAAGTTAGGTCGGGGCCTAGGAAAGTGTTGGCATGTGGGGGTGATTGGTAATGAGATGGTTAGGCATTGTAGGCTTGGTATACATGTGCGGGTTGGGAATATCTGGACGAGGTAGGCTGATATATAGTAGGTGGAGGTGACTGATAAGTCGGTCCTGGGGGTTGGTAGGAAGGTGCTTGGTAGTTTGGAGCTGACTGATATGTGAGTGGAGGCATAGGGTAGGTTTGGTATTTGAGGGGAGACTTGGTCCTTTGTGCAACCATTACGGCCCCCACATCTCTCTTCTTAGACACACCACCGGACTGCAAGGCTTTATTTGTAGCTTGCAAGGCCTCGAAGTTTGTAACCATACCGCTTTTGATACCTTCTTCAATGCGTTCTCCCAGCTTGATGATGTCGGAAAACTTGTGATTTTTAATCAACATTAGCCGTTCATAATACTGCGGGTCCTGGGCCCGGACAAAGAATTTGTTCATCTGTTCCTCTTCTAAGGCAGGTCTGACCTTAGCAACTTCCGACCTCCAGCGAGTAGCATACTCGCGAAATGTTTCTATAGGCTTCTTCTTCAGATTCTGAATGTAAAATACATCCGACGTATTTTCCGTGTTGAATCTGAACCTGTCCATGAAATCAGAGGCCATTCCTACCCAATTTGACCACTTCTTAGGATCCTGGATTATGTACCAAGATAGTGCATCTCCCTTTAGACTCCTCATGAATAGCTTCATGCGGATCCTTTCGTCCTTTCCTGCTCCGACCAGCTTGTCGTAGTATATTCTTAGATGGACCCTCGGATCACCTGTACCGTCAAGTATCTCGAACTTGGGAGGTTTGTACCCTTCTGGCAGTTCAACATCTGGTTATATGCAGAGATCTTCGTAGTTCAACCCTTCAATACCTTTACTTCCCTCGACGCCTTGGATTCGGCTAGTCAATTTCTTAAGCTTTTCAGCCAAATTCCTGATGAGTGAATCCTTCTCCTCAGACTCAGGGGTGCAAGATACAGGTTGGGCGGAGTGTGGCATAGTCTCTACGTAGATGGGGGTATTATGGTGGGTGTGGAAGTGGTCATTTGTGGAGTTCAGGGGTTCTGGGATGAGCAGTGGGGTATTGTTTGAGGTATGGCAGGTATTGCAGTGATGGTGAGGAGCGGGATGGTTTTGTTGCTTTGGGATATTTTATGGGGGTGTAGGGTTCTGAGCATTTGGAAAATTGATATCTGGGTAGTAAGGGAAAATGACAGACTTTCCAAATTCTTGAGCCTAATCAAGTTCTTCTTGGAATTTCAACAGCTTTTGCTCGAGTTGGGATGCATTTTCCTTAGGAACCTAAGTACCATGACCATGAGTGACCTATACCCGTTCAGTTGAATTATCCTTCCTGGCGTTGTTCAAATCTTCCATCTTTCCTTTGTTCTTGCTTTTGACAGGACTAAGAGGAGGAGTGGGTGGAGGGCCCTTGGATCTTGTGGAATAGGATGATATTGCCAGAGTGCTCGAACTAACCTTTTGGGGAGGGGAATAACAAGACAAAAGTAAAATAAAAAGGTATCCAAGTTAGTGCGGATCATAAAAAATGTTGCAATATTTAAACACATAGTGCGAAAATATAAAACGCGTCCTAATTTGGGAGCCCCGTTGTGCCCGAGGTAGGCCTAGCGACAAGTTGATTTGGAGAACTTAGGATGCTAAATGCCTCATTTCATTGATAAAATAGACGAATCCCGAACTGACACTTAAATAAATAAGAAATAAAAATCACTAATGGCCATTGGCCTTATTACAAAAAGAAAGACTCCTATCTACTTGGTCCTAGAGGGACCTTCCCCAGATTCGACATCCCTGGATCCATCGAACAGCTTTCCCAACTCGCGAATTCCCAGCAATAGGTAGGCCCTGGCTAGGTGTTCGCCTTCGTCTCCTTCAGCATTTTGGCAATCCTAGACCCTCTTGAGAAACTTCTTCTCCAACTCCACTATGCCTCGCTCCAAGTATCCCAGTCGCTTGTTGGCAGTGACATCCATGTCCTTCTATTCCTCAATTAGTTTCTGGCTGGACGCGGTGCTTGCTTTCATACTCCCGGATCCTCTTGCGCAGTTGATTGTATTTGACCTGTGTCTCGGCCCTTTCATCTATGATTCTATGACCTCGAACAAACCCAGGCTGGCCCAGACCATCATGATTATCCTCCAACCAGCCTGAATAGTAGGGAGCACAACTAGCATGGTATCTATCTGGCTCGATGGTATCCCTCCCCATGACGATCTTGCATTGCCACATATGCTGAGCTTGGCACTTGTAAGGACTGCCATCATCCTAGAAGTCAGCTCGGAAGTGACTCATCTTGTCGACTCTAGGTACAACCTGCTTCCTACCAGCTTGCCTCATAACCCGGAGAGGGACGTAAGGGTATGTTCCTCTCAAGCCGATCAATATCAGGAAAGGTGCATCTCTGGATCGAGCGATGAACTCCTCGGTCGGAAACCATTCGAACATCCATTGTACCCGGTCCTTAGTCAGATTTTCGAAAAGCTCGACCCATTCTTTAGCATTCTCTGGATGGGCGAACATATTGGGCATGTAATTCATTCGCTTTGGATGATGGAAAGCGATATGATCATCCCAGTCCCTTTGTTGAATCTCTTGTCGGTATTCACCTTTTTGGAGATGCTCTATGAGCCAAAGTTGAAGTAGCAAATTGCAACCTTCGAAATGTTTGGCTCCCTGTTGACACTTCTCTAGGGTTCGGTATATTTCCGCAATGATCATGGGCACAATGCTGAATGGTTGCCCGCCAATTCCTTCCATTAAGGTCTTAGTTACCATAGCCAGTCTGGTGTGTATTCTGGCCTTCTTCATTGGAAACACGATCAACCCTAGGAAACAAAATAGACCCTTCGATGAATGTGCCCTAATGATGTGATGGCAAACTCGTCAGGAGAGGTACGGTAGCAAGGGTGTCATTTCAATGTCTCTGATGCGGAATACAGCCCTCTCACAATCCCAGAACAAAGTAGCAGCTTCTATGATCTTGTTGTTGGGTTGGATTTCCAGGAGAGAAGGTAGGTTTCCCAAATATTTCCGGACAAGAGTTTGATCACTAGAGTGAAGATCTTTCCACCAGCTTAGTAGTTTTGAGTGGATGTTGGTGACCATGCTGAATCTAGGGACTTCGTGCCTCATATTTCTGCAAGACAAATAAGGTTAGGCCCTTACCCCCACCAGACTCGACTATTTAATACCAACAATTAGCATAACGCATTTAGTTCTCCAAATAAGTGCACAGAACATGGTAGTGTCCGTTTGGGTTTAGGGAAACCCAGTGGACTTTGGATAAGGCTATCTTATAGAGTCATTATGCGGACAACATAACTGACCCGGCTAGGTTTGACCATGATGCATGCATAGTTTGAACAGAGTAAGGTTTCTATGGGGTTTTAGACTGGTACCCTTGAGCGGACAACTCAAGGGAGAAAGGCACGGAACCGTCGACTACACCGTTGATCGACTGGTTTTACCGCAAATATGCCTTTTTCGGATTTAGGGGGTAATAATATAGGAAGAGGCAACCACTCATTATAAGCGTTGCTATGGTATTTGTTTGGCACGAGTGGAATATGATGTTGAGCATGATTATGCAATAATTAAAAGCATGTTGTCACGTATTTGTACGTTAAGAAAGCAGTAAATACAATAGTTTCATAATTCAAAGCAGTAATAAAAGGAGGAAACAAAAGACAAGTCAGTTTTGCAATTGAAAAGGGAATTGAATGCTTAAAGGAATTAAACAAGTAGTTGCACATAAAGGAGCACAAATTCACAATGAATAGTATGAAATGGTAAAAGCCTAAAAATCCCCACCAGAGTCGCCATGCTGTCGCGCCCCCTTTTTCTCGTGAAATCGGGTTTATGACATTTGGGTATAGGACAACTCGTTCCTTTTGTGAACTAGGTTTTGCATTTTGAAGAGTCGCCACCTAATGATTTGAGGTGCATTAGGACACCAATGGGGTTCAATTCTATGTTCCATTTGAATAACCAGGGATAGGGTAAGGGCTTGAAGTTATCTCTAGGGGAAGGTGTTAGGCACCCCTCAGGATCCACTAGTATGGTTCCCGGCCAGACAGTTATTGTGAATTTAGCAAGTAGACAAGTATGGGCTCAAATATTAGGGGATTTAAATTTAAACACATAAAAGAAAGAACAATTAAAAGAAGAGTCTTAAAAGGAGTTTGCAAATAAATGAAAGGGGGGGTGCTAGGTTTATATTTAATATGGATCACGTCAATGCAATACCCGGTAATCACTCCTCAAAAGAGGGGTTACACGTGGCATTAACGCACCGGTCATCATATCCATATCTACCATTCCCACCCCGTTAAGGTATTAAAGCGCGGGTTGATCTCGATCGCTATTGCATGCTATTACCCATCCCATTCCTATCAGTCCCGAAGGCACATAGGACTACTATTCCTAAAGGGAAAGGATATTAGGCTGATTGGTTTCAAAGGATAAAAATCTAAGGCGACATATAAAACACATACTGCATGTTTGGGAAACATATAAACAGATAAAGGCTCATATACACCTCCTTGAATAAAAGCACATAACTAGCATGACTTGCACATACTTTTTAGGTCTGATTAAAAAATACTAAAGACGAGGGGAGCTTGATTATTGAAACAGATTTGTTTATTACATAACTCAGATAAGAAGTCCGAATAAGGCCTGCCTGCTGGTTGTAGCAATTAACAAAAGCGGATTTAATTTTACAGTTATTACTCTAAGGCTTGCCTAAGTGTTTAGACGGGGTCCTATAGGCATGATATCTACTTAATTCGGAAGGTGGTGAAACCGTGATAACTCAAAGCGAATTGTTTGAAATCCTATAGGCATGCTTGCTAAACCTCGTTAAAATAAGGGAATTAGATTGTTGAAAGAAAAAAAAGGGTTCATAATGGACGAATTGCAGATGACAGTATCTACTCTCGCTGATTTTTACTCCTATGAGCATGATATCTAGGATTACTGAATTTAGACCCTTATAGACATAATTACTAGTATCTAAATGAATAATGTCAAACCCTATAGGCATAATATCTAGTAGACAATGGAAACAAGCAGGTTCTTTACTTGGGAATTCCTACAAGCATGATTTCTATACTTTATACGGATTTTAACATGCTACTAGGTTATAACCAATTGGGCCCTAAAGAACATGATATCTAAACAGTGACAAACGTGCAGAATTTTAGATAATTCCTATAGGCAGGTTATCTAGATATGAAGCTGAACAAGCAGGATTTATAGTAAGTCCTATAGACATGATTTCTAAATGTGATGTGAATATGCAGAATTAAAAGCAGTCCTATAAGCATGTTTTCTAAATGCGAATTGAACATGTGGGAAAAGCAGTCCTATAGGCATGTTTTCTACCGCTGAGCATGCATAATTATCCAATCCTTTTTTTCACTAGCCAGCCCCAAATATTCATTACAAATTATTACAAACCAGGAATACTGAATTACATCAGAAAAGTACAAAGAAAAAACCACCTCAAAATGCCATTGATCCAAAGCCTTTCTTAGACTTGAGTGTGTCAGAGTTCCCTAAGGGCCTCAATAGGACCCCGGGCAGTGCTCACACCCAAGTTACATAACCAGAATAGAGATGAGTGCAGTGTGGAAATGCCAGCCCTCGTGTGTCCAAGTTTAGAGGGAGCTCATGGGTCCCAAGGCAAGGCTCACATGACGGGGGCAGAACTTAAGTCTAAGAAGAGATTGAAAGTGCAGAAATAGAGTTTTAAGAGCTAAGGGAATAAAGGAGAGGGAAATGGTGATGGGAGACAGCCATTGACATTTCAGGGAGTCAATAACTTCACACAAAGGGGGCAGGGGATTGGGAATCCATTGCAAGGAGCATATACACTTAGGCATGGGTTAACTTTTGGCATGCACAGCAATACAAAGTGCTGACATGCCTGTAAATCAACCAGAACACACAACATATAAGAGAAACATGGAGGTTATGATCCTAGGAGGATCAAGTTTGGGTCATGCACAGCAATTTCCAATGCTGTCATGCCCCAAACCAATCGCAAGTATTAAACACATTGGGATAGGGATTTAGGATTCACAGGTCATAATACATTGATCCAGAACAGGAGAAAGGAAAATTACAGTATGCTAAATAATGGTACTGGGTTAAATAAAAACATTAGGCAGACAAGAATGCAAGAAACAGTAAGCATGTTGTTGTTCGTGCGGAAAACTTAATTAGAACATACCAGTAAGAAATGCAAATGCAGAAAATAAGAAAGTTTCCCCACAACCTGGCCTTGGCTTTCAGCTGGCTAGGTAAGGCAGCAACATAGTAGTAGCAGAGAAGAGAGAGAGGTTTAGTGTAGTGTGTGTTTGAACTCAAGTGTTTATGCCTTGTGTTCGTGTTTTTTGAAAGAAAAAAAGTATAGGGTATTTATAGTTTTTTGAAAACGAGTAAGAGAGAGGTAATAAGCTACAAACATGGAAACAATCAAGATGCAGAATCAATTATTCAAGTGATTGCCCTTTAATTAAGGGATCACTTTGCTTAACGGGTAGTGACAGGTTCAAAATAAGGAAAGAAATCAATTTATAAGCATGCTGACACTTGCCATAAAAGAAGTAGTAAAACATTAAGTAAGCAATCGAGTCTAGGTACAAAAATACACTAATTTGGAAAGAATTCAGCAAGGCAAAACCGGAAAAGAAAAATCAATTAACCTTAACAGGCGAGTGAAATCAGAATTTCACAAAGGAAAAGTTTGAAATCAGTCACAAGTTGAAGGTCAAACAAAGAAGGAAACTCAGCATATAAATAGGGTGCATAAACACTATACATGCGAGGC
>NC_031991.1:31132401-31141274 GCF_001879085.1 Nicotiana attenuata
ATGCAATGCAGAGAAATGCAGATGGAGGTAGAGCTTAACCTCGGAAGGCAGAAAGGTAGCCTTATGCAATACAGAGAAATAAAAGGCGAATAGTAGTAAAATCTTTTAGCTGATAGCTGATTGCAATATTGTGGCTGCTGGGGATATTGTGTGCGAATAGCAATTGTAGATAGGTGATGGTTCTGAAAGTTGTATGAGTGTATAAATGTATTCGATGGTTTACGACTCGGGTACCTGCACCCAAATCATGAGTTTTGTAAAGGGGAAAAGGTTAGTTCGCATCCCCGCTGACATTTGCTTGACCTACTCGGCTCTATTTTGGCGATACTGTGCATATCCTTTGGGTAGCGTTGCTAAACAAAACAATTTTGATGATAGACATGCATGAGTTAGTAAAAATACGACATAAATATATAATTGATAATAGTTTTTCTTTAGGTGAACCGACGACTGCGACTCGGTTCAAGACATTGCAACCTCTCTTGCTTCGGAATTTTGAGGGTCCTCCTCAAAATTCTGCCCCAGTTTACTGGGCTGGTGCTTCTGACGCCGGCTTGCGGTGATCGGCTTGAAGTTACTTCGGAATTTTGAGGGTCCTCCTCAAAATTCTGCCCCAGTTTCCAATTGCAGGGGGAAATGAAAATTTTATTGAATTGTGACCGAACCCATAAGGCTGCCTACGTATCCCCTCTTAAACGGAAATCAGGTCAGACGTAGTTCAAATTACATCATAAAGGAAATGTTAAATGGTTACACATACTATCGCTTCACTACATCTGAATTGATCGGCTTCGGCCAAACTTCTCCGTCCATTTCTGCAAGTATGAGGGCTCCTCCTGTTAGAACCCAGTGAACCATGTACGGACCCTGCCAGTTGGGCGAGAACTTCCCTTTGGCCTTATCCTGAAGCGGGAAAATCTTCTTTAACAACAGCTGCCCCGGTGCAAACTATCTCGACTTGACTCTTCTGTTGAAGGCTTTGGACATTCTGTTTTGATAAAGCTGACCGTGGCAAACTACATTCATTCTTTTTCCATCTATAAGAGCTAACTGCTCGTAGCGATTCTATTCCCATTCTGCATCATCGAGTTCTGCTTCCTGTATGATCCTCAAGGAAGGAATTTCTACCTCGGCGGGAATGACCGCCTCTGTACCCTAAAGCAGCATGTAGGGAGTTGCCCCGGTTGATGTGCGGACTGTGGTGCGGTACCCTAATAAAGCAAATGATAATTTCTCATGCCACTTCTTATGCTTTTCTATCATTTTTCTTAGAATTTTCTTGATGTTCTTGTTGGCGGCTTCTACGGCTCCATTCATCTAAGGCATGTAGGCTGTGGAATTCTTGTGTTTGATGTTAAAGGTTTCACACATAGTCTTCATCAAGTCACTGTTGAGGTAGGAACCATTATCAGTAATGATTGATTCTGGAATCCTGAACCGATAAACGATACGGTCTCGGACGACGTCTGCCATGACTTTCTTAGTTATTGCTCTGTAAGATGCTGCTTCGACCAACTTGGTGAAATAGTCGATCGCTACTAGGATAAACCTGTGCCCGTTGGAAGCGGCAGGCTTGATTGGTCCAATAACATCCATTCCCCATGCGGCAAACGGCCACGGTGAGCTTGTTGCATTAAGATCATTTGGAGGCACCTTTATCATGTCTGCATGTATCTGACAGCGATGGCATTTTCGGACATACTGGATGTAGTCTGTTTCCATAGTCATCCAAAAGTAACCAACCCGGAGTATCTTCTTTGCTAAGACAAACCATTCATATGTGGACCGCAGGTCCCAGCATGAATTTCCTCTAGTAGCTTGGATGTTTCCTTTGCGTCGACACACCTTAGTAATCCCAAATTTGGAGTCCTCCTATACAGGATTCCTCCGCTGTGAAAGAAATTATTGGATAATCTTTGAAGCGTGCGCTTTTGAGTAGTATTTGCAAGCCCTGGGTATTCTCCTTTTGCCAAATATTCCTTGATGTCATGAAACCAAGGCTTTCCGTCTGCTTCTTCTGCGACGTGAGCACAGTAAGCTGGCTGATTGTAGATCTTCACGGGAATTGGATCAATGAAATTCTTATCTGGATGTTGTATCATAGAGGCCATGGTAGCCAATGCATCGGCGAACTCACTCTGGGCCCTGGGGACATGTTGGAATTCTGTCTTTCTGAACCTTTTCCTCAATTCTTGTACATGGTGTAGGTATGGGAGTATCTTGGAGTTCTTGGTTTCCCATTCTTCTCGGACCTGATGTATAAGCAAGTCTGAATCACCAATCACTAGCAACTCTTGGATGTTCATGTCAATGACCATCTTGAGCCCTAAGATGCAGGATTCGTACTCTGCCATGTTGTTAGTGGAGGGAAATCTAAGTTTAGCGGATAACGGATAATGCTAACCCGTTTGTGATACCAAAACTGCTCCAATACCCACTCCTTTGAAATTTGTGGCTCCGTCAAAGAACATCCTCTAACCATCATAGGATTCTGCAATGTCTTCTCCTACAAATAATACCTCCTCATCCGGAAAATACGTCTTCAGGGGTTCGTATTTTCCGTCCACGGGATTTTCTGCAAGGTGATCCGCTAGTGCTTGTCCCTTGATTGCCTTCTGAGTCACGTAGACAATGTCAAATTCACTCAACAGGATTTGCCACTTGGCTAGCTTGCCAGTGGGCATGGGATTCTTGAAGATGTACTTCAAAGGATCCATCCTTGATATGAGATACGTAGTATAAGCACAGAAATAGTGCCTCAACTTCTGAGCTACCCAAGTCAGAGCATAACAGGTGCATTCCAACAGAGAATACCGGGCCTCGTATGGGGTGAACTTCTTACTGAGATAATAGATGGCCTGCTTCTTCCTCCCTGTTTCATCATGTTGCCCCAGAACCCATCTGAATGCTCCATCCAATACCGCAAGGTAGAGTATTAGGGGTGTACCTAGCTCGGGCGGGACCAAAACTGGCGGTGTTGACAAGTACTCCTTGATTTTGTCGAAGTCCTTTTGGCAGTCATCGGTCCATTTGGTGGCGGCGTCCTTCTTCAGCATCTTAAAGATTGGCTCATAGATGACAGTAGATTGTGCTATGAACCGGCTGATGTAGTTAAGTCTCCCCAAGAAACTCATTACTTCTTTCTTATTCTTTGGCGGTGGCAATTCTTGAATAGCTTTGACCTTTGATGGATCAAATTCTATCCCTCGGCGGCTCACAATGAACCCCAGCAATTTTCCAGCTTGAACCCCGAATGCACATTTTGCGGGATTCAGCTTCAAGTTGTACCTTCTTAGTCTATTAAGAATTTCCTCAAATCTTCCATGTGGTCAGCGACTTTCTTGGACTTAATGATGACGTCGTCTACATACACTTCGATCTCCTTGTGTATCATGTCGTGGAAAATGGTGGTCATGGCCCTCATGTAGGTGGCCCCTGCATTCTTTAATCCAAACGGCATCATCTTGTACCAATACATCCCCTATGGCGTAATGAAAACTATTTTCTCAGCATCCTCTCATCCATCCATATCTGATGGTACCCAGCAAAACAATCAACAAATGACTGCAGCTCATGCTTGGCGCAGTTGTCAATCAAGATGTGTATATTCGGCAAGGGGAAGTCACTTTTGGACTGGCCCGGTTGAGATCGCGGTAGTCGACACAGACTCTGACCTTCCCATCCTTCTTTGGTACTAGCACAATGTTGGCTAACCATGTTGGATACTCTACCACCCTGAGAACCTTAGCTTTGACCTATTTAGTGACCTCTTCCTTGATTTTTAAACGCATATCTGGCTTGAATTTTCTGAGCTTCTGCTTTACTGGCGGACAGGCCGGATCAGTCGGCAATTTGTGAGCCACAACGGATGTGCTTAGACCAGTCATGTCGTCGTACCACCAGGCAAATATGTCCACATACTCTCTTAAAAACTCTGTATATTCTTCCTTCTTTGATGGTGACAAATGAATGTTGATTCGTGTTTCTTTGATGTTTCCTGCATCTCCAAGGTTAATGATTTCGGTCTCGTCCAGGTTGGACTTAGGTCTATTATCAAAATTCTTAACTTCTTTAACAATTTCTTCCGGTATATCATCTTCCTCTGAATCTATGTCCGTTTGTTACGTTGTCTCGTTGCAAGTCACAATCATCGGTTCATCAAGATAATTAATAGTAATTATGTATAAGTGAAGTAATGAGAGAAAATAATAGGAGTAAGATTTATAAGAAAATCGAATTGCTTTTGATAAATTCGATAAATGTTTTAAACATTGGAGCTCTTCCTTGCCATAACAAAAATGCCAAACGAAAGTAAACTAGTAAAAATAAAATGATGCTTGTTCAGCCTTGCTACCCCGAGGAACACCGGGCTCTGGTGGTTCTGACGGTCCAGTTGTTGAGGCATGCTCCTCCGCTTAATGCCTGTATGGAAGGGCCTTCCTCCCCCTCTTCTCAAAAATAACACAGCAATCCATGTCATCATCTTCTAGGAACAAGTTCCTCATTGCTGCTAGTGCTTCCTCTTCTTCTGACCCATATATAATATCGACTGGTTGGAAAGTCTACTCTAAGCGAGGTATTGGTTGTTCCAACGGATAGTAAGGACCGCGCCAGGGTGGCGACCATTCATTGAATTCCTTCCAGGTATACTCATATCCCAATCCGAAGGTGGTGCCGTGTTTCTTGAGCTTGATGGGCTTAGCGATTCCTTGGAGATTCTTGCCAAGTCCCTTGCTAGCTTCATACCTGCTTCAGTTCATTATGCTTTCAATTTTGTTGTCCCACCACTTGTCCTTATCAACGACGTTGACTCGCTCGATGTGATGATAGGTCTCCCTACCTATCTTCCTTCTTCCTCCGATCACAAGGATGGTCTGACGACTATATATGGGATTGCTACCATCACCGTGAATAATCACCTCTTGGTGATTCCATTCAAACTTCACTGCCTGATGTAGGGTTAATGCTACGGCCCCAGCGGCATGAATCCAAGGCCGCCCCAGAAGCAAGTTGTAAGTTGCGGGCACGTCTATCACTTGAAAATCAACATCAAACCCAGTAGGCCATATTTGCAGACATAAGCTAATTTCCCCAATAGTGGACCTTTGGGAACCGTCGAAAGCTTTGACGTTGATGGCTCCATCCTTTATCTCATGCAGGCTCTTTCCCAACGTTCTGAGAGTTACCAATGGACAAATGTTAAGGCTGGACCCTCTATCAATTAGGATTCTGGTGATAAAATAATCTTCGCACCGCACGGTGATGTGCAATGCCTTGTTGTGACTCAACCCTTCTGGTGGTAGCTCATCTTCATGAAAAGTGATTTTGTGACTTTCCAATACCTGACCCACCATGTTTGCTATTTCTCCTCCAGTGATATTGCTTGGTACATATGCCTCACTCAGCACTCTTAACAAGGCATTCTTCTGTGCATCGGAATTCTGTAGTAAAGCTAGGATAGAAATCTGCGCCGGTGTTTTGTTCAACTGATCAATTCCTTCGCTTGTATCTTTCTCCAGAGATCATCGGGCCCGATTTCAGTGATGGCTTGTCGATCAGAGGTCTGCTTACTCGATTCAGCCAAGTGTTCCGGAGTATAAACCCTGCCGGTTCTTTTCATACCTTGTGCCGCAACCCTTTTCCCGAACTTGGCTTTCCCCTTCGTTCTTGCCTCGGCTGTGTAGTCCCATGGTATGGCTTTCGTGTGGAATGGCGTTGCGGCTGTCATTTCCACTGGAATGGGCACCCTTGCTTTGGAAGGTAATACAGCAACTTCAAATGGCTCAAGCGCCTTTGGGGACCCAAACTCGACCTCAATTGGTGTTGGCGTCTTCAAATAGGCCGGTGTTTCAAACTCAAGTGGTATGGACATGTTCACCTCGGCATCTTAAGAAGGCTGAATCTGGACTACAATCGGATTAAGGGTGACTGTTGGTTTCTTTGGATCGTCGCCTTCGGTGATCAAACCGATTGATCCCTTGGGATCCCAATCATCCTCTATTTCAATCATATGGACACCTCCACCCTTGTGGTCTGATAGAGGGTTATTGCGGACATTCGGGGCTGGATCCTTTGCCACGATAATCCTTTTGTCAATCAAAGTCTGGATCTTATCCTTCAGAGAGCGGCATTCATCAATGGTATGCCCCCTCATGCCAGAATGGTATGCACAGGTTTTATTTGGGTTGACCCATTGGGAAGGGTTTTCAGGGATTATAGCAGGGATAGGGGTGACGTAACCAGCAGCTTTGAGCCTTTCATACAGCTGGTCGATTGGTTCAGCAATGGCAGTATACTATTTAGGAGGTCTGTGGTCAAAATTTGGTCGAGGTCTAGGAAAGTTTTGGCGAGTGGGAGGGGATTGATGGTTGGATGGTTGAGTGTTGTAATCTTGGTATACGTTGCGGGTTAGGAATATCTGGGTGAAGCAGGTTGGTATGTAGGAGGTGGAGGCGATTGATAGGTAGGCGGTGGTGTTTGGTAGGAGGGTGCGGGTGTTTGGAAATTTGGAGTGGGTTGATATGTAAGTGGAGGTATTGGGTAAGTTTGGTATTTGACAGGTGATTTGGTTCTCTGTGCAACCATTACGGCACCTACGTCCCTTTTCTTGGACGTACCACCAGACTGTAGAGCCTTGTTAGTGGCTTGCAAAGCTTCAAAGTTTGTAACCATACCACTCTTGATACCTTCCTCGATCCTTTATCCTAGCTTGATGATGTCAGAAAATTTATGGTTTTCGATCAACATCAGTCTTTCATAGTATTGCGGATCCTGAGCCCGGACGAAAAACTTGTTCATCTGTTCTTCCCCTAAAGCAGGTCGAACCTTAGCACCCTCTGATCTCTAACGAGTGGCGTACTCGCAAAATGTTTCTATGGGTTTCTTCTTTAGATTCTGAATGTAAAACACATCCGGTGCATTTTCCATATTGAACCTGAATCTGTCCATGATGTCAGACGACATACTTACCCAGTTTGACCACTTCTTTGGGTCTTGGCTAATGTACCAGGACAGAGCATCTCCTTTCAGGCTCCTCATGAAAAGCTTTATGCGGATCTTCTCATCTTTTCCTACTCCGACCAGCTTGTCGCAGTATGTCCTCAAGTGGACCCTGGGATTCCCTGTACCATCAAACATTTCGAACTTGGGAGGTTTGTACCCCTCGGGCAGTTCGACATCGGGCTGTATCCATAAGTCTTCATAGCTTAGCCCCTCAATTCCCTTGCTACCTTCAACGCCTTGAATTCTGGTGGTCAACTTCTTAAGCTCTTCGGCCAGATTTTTGATGAGCAAGTCCTTATCATCGGACTCGGGTGTGCTTGAGATGGGCTGGGTGGAGTGTGGCACGGTCTCCACGTAGATGGGGGTGTTGTGTTGGGTGTGGCAGTGGTCATTTGTGGAGTTCAACGGTTCCGGGATGAGCAGTGGAGTGTTGTTGGGAGTGTGGCAAGTATTGCAGTGGTGGTGAGGAGCGGGCTGCTTCGGGATGTTTTGTGGAGGTATGGGATTCTGAGTATCTGGGAAGGTAACTTCTGGAGTGGTAAGGCAAAATGAGAGACTTGCCGAATTCCGGACTTGATCAAGCTCTTCTTCGAATTTCAGTAGTTTTTGTTCTATCTGAGAGGCATTTTCCTTGGGGACCATAGCACCACGAGTGACCTCTACCCGTTCAGTTGAGTTGTTTGGATCTTCCATTTTTCTTATGCTTTTGTGCCTGACGCGACTGGGAGGAGGAGTAGGTGGAGGGCCCTGGATCTGATAAAGTATGCTGATGTTGCCAGAGATCACGAACAAACCTTTGGGGAGGGGAATAAACAAAAAGTAAAACAAAAGGTGACAAGTTAGTAAGGATCATAAGGAAAAATGTTGCGATATTTAAACACGTAGCGCAGGAAATATAAAGCGTGTCCTAATTTTGGGGGACCTCGTTGTGCCCGAGGTAGGCCTAGCGACAAGTAAATTTGGAGAACTTGGAACGCTAAATGCCTCATTTTATTGATAAAAAGGTAGACGAATCCCAAAACGGCACCAAATAACAGGAAATAAAAATGTCACTAGTGGCCATAGGCCTTATTACATTTCTCAAAGCAAAAAGGAAAAGCTCCTATCTATTTGGTCCCAGAAGGACCTTCCCCTGACTCGGCAGTGTTAGCTCCCTCGAACAGCTCTCCCAGCTCGCGCAATCCAAGCAGCAGGTAAGCTCTGGACAGATGTCCTCCTTCATTCCCTTCAGCTACCTATGACTTTGTTGTCGGGTTGAATTTCTAGGAGAGAAGGTAGGTTTCCTAGATATTTTTGGACAAGAGCTTGATCAATGGAATGAAGATCTTCCCACCATCTTAACAATCTGGTGTGAATGTTGGTGACTATGCCGAATCTGGGGACCTCGTGCTGCATTTCTGCAAGACAAAAGTGTTAGACCCTTACCCCCACCATACTCGACTATTTCATATCAACAATTAGCATAAGAAGCATTTAGTTCTCCAAATGAATGCACAGAACGTGGTAGTGTCCTTTTGGGTTTCAAGGAAATCCAGTGGACTTTGGACAAGGCTATCCTGAAGAGTCATTATGCGGACAACATAACTGACTCGGCTAGGTTTGACAATGATGCATGCACAATTAAACAGAGTAGGGTTTCTGTGGAGTATTAGACTGGTACCCTTGAGCGGACAACTCAAAAGGGAAAGGCACGGAACCGTCGACTACAACGTTGATCGACTGGTTTTACCGCAAATATGCCTTTGCCGGATTTAGGGGGTGATAATATCGGAAGGGCGCAACCACTCATTATAAGCGTTGCTATGGTATTTTGTTTGGAACGAGTGGAATATGATGTTGAATATGCAGTTACAATACTTAAAACAAATTAC
>NC_031991.1:31141288-31165413 GCF_001879085.1 Nicotiana attenuata
GTCTCTACGTAGATGGGGGTGTTGTGTTGGGTGTGGCAGTGGTCATTTGTGGAGTTCAACGGTTCCGGGATGAGCAGTGGAGTGTTGTTGGGAGTGTGGCAAGTATTGCAGTGGTGGTGAGGAGCAGGCTGCTTCGGGATGTTTTGTGGAGGTATGGGATTCTGAGTATTTGGGAAGGTAACTTCTGGAGTGGTAAGGGAAAATGACAGACTTGCCAAATTCCGGACTTGATCAAGCTCTTCTTGGAATTTCAGTAGTTTTTGTTCTATCTGAGAGGCATTTTCCTTGGGGACCATAGCACCACGAGTGACCTCTACCCGTTCAGCTGAGTTGTTTGAATCTTCCATTTTTCTTTTGCTTTTGTGCCTGACGGGACTGGGAGGAGGAGTAGGTGGAGGGCCCCTGGATCTAGTAAAGTATGCTGATGTTGCCAGAGTTCACGAACTAACCTTTGGGGAGGGGAATAAACAAAAAGTAAAACAAAAGGTGACAAGTTAGTAAGGATCATAAGGAAAAATGTTGCGATATTTAAACACGTAGTGCAGGAAATATAAAGCGTGTCCTAATTTTGGGGGACCTCGTTGTGCCCGAGGTAGGCCTAGCGACAAGTAAATTTGGAGAACTTGGAATGCTAAATGACTTAGACGAATCCCAAAATGACACTAAATAATAAGAAAGAAAAAGTCACTAATGGCCATTGGCCTTATTACATCTTATAAAGCGAAAAAATGAAAATTCCTATCTATTTGGTCCCAGAAGGACCTTCCCCAGGTTGAATGCTCTCGTCGATCAAATCCTCCAGCTCGCGTAGGTTCACCAGTAAAAATGTCTTTGCCGGGTGTTCTCCTTCGTT
Source organism: Nicotiana attenuata (assembly GCF_001879085.1). Classification (NCBI taxonomy): domain Eukaryota; kingdom Viridiplantae; phylum Streptophyta; class Magnoliopsida; order Solanales; family Solanaceae; genus Nicotiana; species Nicotiana attenuata. The sequence continues at coordinate 31,142,142 of NC_031991.1, forward strand.
TCCTTCAGAGTTCTGGCAGTCGGTGACTCTCTTCCTCACTTTTCCTTCCAATTCCAGCAGACTGTATTCTAGATATTCCAACTTTTCGCTAGCTTTGGCAGCTCTCTCCTTCCACTCATTGATTTGGTCATTTGATGGAAGACTCCTCCACCAGTCTAGCAAGAGTGGGGGTGTGCTAATCATACCGAAACTGGGGACCTCGTGCCTCATTCTCTGCAAAACAAAAGTGTTAGACCCTGCCCCCCACCAGACTCGACTATTTAATATCAACAATTAGCATTAGAAGCATTTAGTTCTCCAAATGAATGCACAGAACGTGGTAATTCCGTTTGGGTTTCAAGGAAACCCAGTAGACTTTGGACAAGGCTATCTTAAAGAGTCATTATGCGGACAACATAACTGACTCGGCTAGGTTTGACAATGATGCATGCACAATTAAATAGAGTAGGGTTTCTATGGAGTATTAGACTGGTACCCTTGAGCGGACAACTCAAGAGGGAAAGGCACGGAACCGTCGACTACACCGTTGATCGACTGGTTTTACCGCAAATATGCCTTTGCCGGATTTAGAAGGTGATAATATCGGAAGGGCGCAACCACTCATTATAAGCGTTGCTATGGTATTTTGTTTGGCACGAGTGGAATATGATGTTGAATATGCAGTTACAATAATTAAACAAATTGTCATGTATTTGCACGTTCATAGAGTAATAATTACAACAATTTCTCCTAATTTACAACAGTATTAAAAGAAAGCGATAAAAGAAAGCATTAACAAAAGAAACAAAGAGCCAAGTTAGTTTCGTAGTAGAAGAAAGAATAAATACTTAAAGGCATTTAAACAAGTAAATACATGTAAAGAAACATAAAGTCACAAATAGCATGAAATGATAAAAGCCTTAAAGAAGTCCCCAGCAGAGTCGCCATGCTGTCGATGCCCCCTTTTTCTCGCGAAATCGGGTTTATGACATTTGGGCGGACAACTCATTTCCTTTTGTTTGGGTTTGCAATTGAAGAGTCGCCACCTAATGATTAAGTGCATTAGGACACTAAAGAAATTTGATTTAGAAAAACCAGAAATTGGGTAAGGGCTTGAAATTATCTCGAGGGAAAGGTGTTAGGCACCCCTCAAGATTCACTAGTGTGGTTCCCGGCCATGCTACAATTGTGACTTTAAGTGCAAATGACAAGTGAACAAGCAAGAATTGCAAATACGAGATAGTTTTCACATAACGGTTGCAAGCAACTGAAGCAAAAGAAGTTAAAGAAACTGAAAGTTGGGGAGAAAGCAATTTTAAAGTTCTGAAAATAAACAAGTAAAAGGAAGGTTTTTACGTAATTGATGCAAGTAATTGAAGTAAAAGAAAAGTTAAAGAAGCTGAAAATTGAGCAGTTTCTTTTTTAAAAAAAATTCTGAAAGATTAAACGAGTAAAGGGAAGGGGGGTCCTAGGTTTATAAATAATATGGATCACCCCACACAACACCCGATAACCGTTTATAAACGTGGTATTATCGCGTGGTCATCATATCCATATCTACCATTTCCCACCCCGTTAAGGTATTAAAGCGCGGAATAGTCTCGTTACTTATTGCATGCTATTACCCGTCCCAATCCTATCAGTCCCGGAGGCATTTGGGACTACTAGTCCTAAAAGGGGAGGGAGATTTGGGGCTTTTCAGAGTTTAAAAGGATAAAATTCTAAGGCGACAAACAAAAACACATAAAGCAGATATGGGAGACATATAATAGTTAAAAAGGCTCAGACAGGCCTCCTCACTTAAAGACAGATTGTTTAGCATGTCTTGCACGTACTAGTTATGGTCTGAATTAACTTAAAGCGTTAAGGCAGGTTGATTTATCACATATTTTCAGATAAGAAGTCCGAATTAGGCATGCCTGCTGGTTGTAATTATCAAAGATTGGTGCAGTTGATTAATTACCTAATGGCTTACCTAGGTGAAACCTATAGGCATGATATCTAATAATGCAGGAGTACACTGATTTTAAAGAAGGCTTGCTGATTATAGAAAAACATAAGTTCTGCGGGTATTGGGTATCGTTACCACTGATTTTAGACTTGTAGATGATTCTGATTCAGCTGGTTACTCCTATAGGCATGCTTTCTAAGCGTGGTTGGTTTGAAAAACGTTTATAGAAATGCAAGAGTCCTATAGGCATGGTATCTAGAAGGCAATTTGTTATTTAAACCTATAAATTGTTTGCCTAGTGATAGATGTTTATGCAGAATTTAAGAGATCCTATAGACAGGTTCTCTATATGAGATGCAGAAATGCGGAATCCTATAGACATGTTCTCTATATGAGATGCAGAAATGCAGAATCCTATAGACATGTTCTCTATATGAGATGCAGAAATGCAGAATCCTATTGACATGTTCTCTATATGAGATGCAGAAATGCAGGAATTATTGATATGATATCTATGTATGAAAGACAGAACTTATAGACATGATTTCTAAAATGCAGAAGTACAGAAAACCTATAGGGCAGGATTTCGAGAATGCAGAAACGAAAGCAGGATACGATTGCAGAAGTACATACCTAAGAGCATGATATCTACCCTTATGCATACATGAGTGACCCTTCCCTTTTCACTAAAACCCCCATAAGTTATTATTACAAACCAGAACGAATCAAGAAGAGTAAAATTACATTAGGAATTAGAGTACAACCAAGGAGAGCCTAATTCAGACTCCAGGTCTGAAATATGAAATAAACCAACTCCAAAGATCCAATTTCCAAAGCCTTTCTCATTTTCTGGGTGTGTCAGAGTTCCCAAGAGCCTCATGAACTCCGGGCAGTGCTTACACCCAAATTCACTACAGAATTGGATTATAGCAGTGTGGAAGGGCCAGCCCTCAAATGTCCAAGTTCAGAGGGAACTCAAGGTCCCCAAAGCAAGGCTCATAGGAGGGGGGCAAAACTTAGAAACTAAGACTGAGTGTAAGTGCAGAAAGGGGTTTAGGGGAAAGTCAAGACAGGTTGGTGGTCATACCCAGCAATTGGAAGTGCTGGCACACCCCAACCAGCCTGTTAGCCACATTGTTTGGGAGTTAAGATCCTTTAAAGGATCAAGCACAGACATGAACAACAATTCGGATGCTGCCATGCCTGAACCTTAACTCAAACACATAGAGGGGAATAGGGATATGGGGATTCACAGCAGAAACAGATGCAAAGAGGACAACATACATATTTAACACTAAGCATAGACAGCAAAGTAGACAGGATGATAGAAGCTGTGAAATAAACACATTGGGATGAGGCTGAAACTTAAATTAGAACATACTAGTTTCAGGGAAACAAGAAAGTAAAAGCAGTAGTCTTGTAAAGCCAAATCGCAAGCAAATAGTCAGAATATCTCAGAAGAGAGTAGAGTGTTGGGTGAAGCGTAAGAGTATTGAAATTGAAAGTATGTAATGTGTGTTAGAGTATTGAACTCAAGGTGTCTTAAAGTGCTGAAAGGTCGTGCCCTTTATAGTGCAGAAAGCAAGTAAGAAAAAGGTAAGAAAATAGTTTTGAAATCAATTACATAAGGTCTCCCTTTAATTAAGGGATTCTGATTTTAAACGGGCAGAATAAATAAGGAAAGAATTTGATCAAAATCTTTTCCAAACTAGTACAAGAAGGGCAAATACACAGAAAACTGTTTAAGGAAAGAGTTTGATAGCAACACGGTTTGTGCAAATAAGGAAAGGCAATCAATCAACAGCCAGTAAAAATTAGAAATTGAGTTTTGGTATGAATAAATCCAACCAGAAAAGGTGAAGAAAGGTTTAATTAAAGAAAATCAGTAACAATCAATCGAAGCATATTAAAAGGAATTTTGAATCAATCACAAATTGGCAAAACCTATTTTGAAGGAAGAATTCCTCATATATAAAGCATACATACATGTCAAACAAGAAAGAACTGTCATGCTAATTAGAAAGAATCTAGTATAGAAAAGTTCAGAGTCACAAACAAAGAGGCTCAAATTCAGTACATAGACTCAGACTTAGTTTGAGAGAATCCGGGGTTCCATAATAGAACCCTAGTCCACACACAAGATCAAACTCGCCAAAAACCCCAAATCCTAGGGTTTTCAACTCGAATCAGAAGCAGAGACGAGAAGACAAATAAGTGAAACAGGCTCAGAGGTCTCTATCAGAGACTCATGAGAAAACACAGGTAAAATAGCAGGTTCAAAACAAATAGAGTGAAGAAACTGATTTAAGGCATAAAGAACATGTTTTAAGAAAAACATGGAACTTAAACAAGTTCAGAAGTCAAAGAGGTAGTATAAACTTAAGGAAACAGTAAATGAAACATGTTTAGAAAGAACTCAAACAAAGTCCAGAAGAAGGCAAATAAAGAACTAAGAGCTTAGTAGAAAATACAGTAAAGGAACACAGGGGTAAACTCAAACACATAGAGGGAATAGGGGTATGGGGATTCACAGCAGAAAGGGGTTTAGGGGAAAGTCAAGACAGGCTGGTGGTCATACCCAGCAATTGGAAGTGCTGGCACACCCCAACCAGCCTGTTAGCCACATTGTTTGGGAGTTAGGATCCTTTAAAGGATCAAGCACAGACATGAACAACAATTTGGATGCTCCATGCCGGAACCTTAACTCAAACACATAGAGGGAATAGGGGTATAGGGATTCACAGCAGAAAACGGATGCAAAGAGGACACCATACATATTTAACACTAAGCATAGACAGCAAAGTAGAAAGGATGATAGAAGCTGTGAAATAAACACATTGGGATAAGGCTGAAACTTAAATTAGAACGTAATAGTTTCAGGGAAACAAGAAAGTAAAAGCAGTAGTCTTGTAAAGACAAATTGCAAGTAAATAGTCAGAATATCTCGGAAGAGAGTAGAGTGTTGGGTGAAGTGTAAGAGTATTGAAATTGAAAGTAAGTAATGTGTGTTAGAGTATTGAACTCAAGGTGTCTTAAAGTGCTGAAAGGTCATGCCCTTTATAGAGCAGAAAGCAAGTAAGAAAAGGGTAAGAAAATAGTTTTGAAATCAATTACATAAGGTCTCCCTTTAATTAAGGGATTCTGATTTCAAACGGGCAGAATAAATAAGGAAAGAATTTGATCAAAATCTTTTCCAAACTAGTACAAGAAGGGCAAATACACAGAAAACTATTTAAGGAAAGAGTTTGATAGTAACACGGTTTGTGCAAATAAGGAAAGGCAATCAATCAACAGCCAGTAAAAATTAGAAATTGTGTTTTGGTATGAATGAATCCAACCAGAAAAGGTGAAGAAAGATTTAATTAAAGAAAATCAGTAACAATCAATAGAATCTCATTAAAAGGAATTTTGAATCAATCACAAATTGGCAAAACCATTTTTGAAGGAAGAATTCCTCATATATAAAGCATACAGACATGTCAAACAAGAAAGAACTGCCATGCCAATTAGAAAGAATCTAGTATAGAAAAGTTAAGAGTCAGAAACAAAGAGGCTCAAATTCAGTACATAGACTCAGACTTAGTTTGAGAGAATCTGGGGTTCCATAATAGAAACCTAGTCCACACACAAGATCAAACTCGCCAAAAACCCCAAATCCTAGGGTTTTTAACTCGAATCAGATGTAGAGACGAGAAGAGAAATAACTGAAACGGGCTCAGAAGTCTCTTTCAAAGACTCATGAGAAAACACACAGGTAAAATAGCAGGTCTGAAACAAATGGAGTGAAGAAACTGATTTAAAGCATAAAGAACATGTTTTAAGAAAAGCTTGGAACTTAAACAAGTTCAGAAGTCAAAGAGGTAGTATAAACTTAAGGAAACAGTAGATGAAACATGTTTTGAAAGAACTCAAACAAAGTCCAGAAGAAGGCAAATAAAGAACTAAGAGCTTAGTAGAAAATACAGTAAAGGAACACAGGGGTAAACAAACACATAAGATAAACGTACGAAAGCATGATATAGAAACCAGTAGAAGAAATAACGGAGCACAATAGAAGAATATGCATAACAAGGCAAATATAAGAACACAGGGGAAGGGCATGCGAGGTAGAAAAGAGAACATAATAACATAGCATAGAAGATTCACACAAAGAAAAGAAGAAGAGGAGTCAGAAAATGTTTTAAATTTTTTTCAGAAACCCTAAATCAAAGAGAAACGAATTTTGAAAGAAAAGATTGGGGAAAACATTTTAAAACTCCAGTAGAACACAGATATAGCATAGATCTAAGGAAACAAACAGAGAAAACCTCGAATAGCTTAGGGTTTCAGAGAAACCCTAGAAATGAGAAAGGCTTGGAAGAAAGTCCGATCTTGAGTCGGAGAGATTAGAAATAGGCTCCTGATGCTTGGATACGCTGGAGCGAGGCCGGAGAGGCCTCAAAGCCATGGATCTGAGAGGATTTGAAAGAACACCATCGAGGTCAGACCTTGAAACTTCGAACACCCAGGGTTTAAAGGTGGAGGGGGTGAGTACAGGCCATCCATGGCCTGAGAAGCCATGGATTCCGGTGAAAGTGCGGTTGAAAAGGGCAGAAGATGACTAGGGTTCCGAGGAACCTTTGAGAGAGTTTTGGGAAAGGAGAGCGTTTGAAGGCGGCTGAGAGATGGAAATGAGGGGATTAGGGTATGGTTGGTGGGTTAAAAATGGTAAGGGGTGATCGTGGCCGTTGATCAAAACGAGCAACGGCCTGGATTAAAAGAAAAGGCCAGGCGGGTTAATTGGTCGGGTCGGGGGTCGAGTTACAATTGAGATTGGGCTGGTCTAATTGGGAGTTTAGGATTTGGTCAATTGGAGGGGTCAATTTGGCTATAATTGAAATAAATTGGGGCTATATACTAAATAGCCAGTTTTTCCCTTTTTATTTTATAAAAAATAGTAAAAAGTGATTCTGAAATTAAATTAAAAGTACTGAATTAGTAAATACTATATAAATATTAATTTAAAAATATTGGAACCAAATTTATAATTATAAAATGCTATTAATCTTAAAATAGGCTAAAATTGCAATTATATGCAAATTAGCTTTTAAAATACCAAATAAATTTGTAAAAAATATACAAAAATTACCTTAACTATATGTTGGTATAAATTTGGGAAATAAAATAAATTATCCACCAAAATAATAATTTTGGGAATAATTATTGGTTTTTATACTGCTAAAATGGGCAATAAATTGATTTTAAAAATCTTTTAGAAATTAGGAAAAATACTAAAACACTTTGGCATGCTTATATATGCATGCATATGTTATTTTAAAAATATATATATAGGGAAAAATTGGGTATCAACATAACACACTACTCATTATTCCAATAAGCCAATTCAGTGCTAATATCCTCTATTTCAATCTCACAAAAAAGTGTTTCCCCATGCATTTCTGGTGCTACAAAATTCAGTTTGAAACCTGCATTTAAGACTTATGTGATGTCAAAATTGTCCCAAATCGAAGGCTTCTTCAGCAATTTTTCCTACGCCTCAACTTCATCTGCCCAGGATATCCTACCTTTCCCTATTGAATTAGTTACCCTTACTCCTTCTCGCACCTGTGACTGCTCGGTTACTACATGCAATGGAACAGTAAACTCACCATGTGGATTTGTTGTACCTCCAGTTTTCGACTGGTGCCTCGGATCAAAGCTCGATGCTTGTTCAATTCTTGTTGGTTTAGTAACTTATTCCACTAAAGTGTCAAATTGCTCCGGCTCTGACGTAACCTTCCCACTCACCTCTTCAATTCTCAATTGTTCCAGTTTCTCAGAATTGCGCAGATTTATACTCGTACTAGCTTGATTCCCATTCGATTTCATATGTGCAGCGCTTCATGCAGCAGTGGCCTGCGCCATTAGAGCTTTATGAGAGGGGATGCTTTCTGAGAGGGGATCCGAGCTCTCTTTCTCATGGGTAGCATAGGTTTGCTAAACTACACCGAGAAAGAATAGTATCGTGCGCCTCTTTGCTAAAGTTGAGAGTAACAATTTAAGGAATAAAGTTTATGACATGGAACAAGCTACTATGGTTCAAAGGGGCTCTATGAATATAAAAGTTGAGGAATTGGGGGATGCTATTAAATTCGAAAAAAGGCAAATTTAAGAACTTGTTTGATGAAATGGAAGATGCTACCATGGTTGAAAGGCATATTTTAAAGATGAAACTTGACGAAATGGAGCAATTTAAACTTGTGAAAGCAGGAAAAAAAACTAGTAATTTAGAGGTCAAAGTGAAGAAGATGAGAACTATCATTTTGGTTTCATGGGCTTTGTTATTTGGTATGGTTGTCATAGGGATGATGAAGTGAATGTATGTTACTTTAGTATGTTGTTAGTATTTTGGTTTAGTTTTATGGATGATGAAGTGAATGTATATTGGTTTAGTATGTTGTTATAGTAATTTGATTTAATTATAGTAACTTTGTTTAGTACTTGGTTGCTTTCTTGTGATTTGATCTTAGAAGTTTTCTTTATCTACATTTGTAAACTTCACCACTTATAGACGTCTAAGGGCCAAATGAACTTACAGACGTATAAAGGCCTAATTCACCAGTGCAAAAACTTTTGTAGAAATAACTTCGATTTAAATGTGAAACTCTTCTTATCTTTATTAAACATAAACATACTCCCTCACAATTGAAACTTCCATCAGTGTGGGCAAAAAAACATTTTATACCATGAAGTCCAGAATGAGCACAATATATACAAACTGAAACATAATAGAAATAGAACAAAAATGATTACAGAAAAAGTGGGGCGGGGTTGAGGTTTACAAAGCATAAACATCTATTTAGCCATTTTATCAACATGGATCTTGATTTTCATATCGATTCATCTAAAACAATTTCCTACCAAAACAAGTACCACTAAAACAAGACGAATGTGTGCTACTAGGAAGAAAATAGTTCCCATAGACTCGAACAAAACAGTTCACATATATACGTGAAATTCAGATGTTCAACCATCACTCTCGATGTCCCCTGAGAAAAGAACTATAGAAAATGTACACAATTTCAAAGCTTGAGAATGAGAATGAGAATAGTAGATGCAACAGATATGTGGAACCCTTAATATGTGTTTGAAACAAAAGATTTGCTAGTATTAGTTGTTCAACCAAAAGTTCAAAGACACTGTTGTACAAAAGTGTTCAACCACTGCTGTGCAAAAGTTTTCAAAAAATTGAACACACATTAAACAAGTCTTTGCCAGAACTGTTAGACATAAAATAAACCGCTTTCATATAGTTCTATAGCTACTAAAACCAAAACATCTTTATTGTTATCATGGAGTTTCCGGTAACTAACCCCAAAACACATTAAACAAATTTGTCAGAACACATTAATTGACAAAAACCAATATTTCAAAACAACCAAATTAAACTGGCCAGATTTGGTTGTTGGAAATAAATATCTGGTAACAAAGTTAAAGACCGGCAACTACCTATAACAACCAAGATCCCAAGATTTCTAAGTTCCCATTGAGTTTCCTGCTCTTTAACTTCCCCACTTGATTTTGTCTTGCCACTTCCAACTGATTTTCAATCATTGCTTCTTTACCTTTCCAAGTGAGCTTAGTAGGTGAGTAAGAAAGATCAGTGGGATAACTGACACCATTATGATCTCCTCTGAAAGAGATCAATCTTGTCCCAACTGACATCAATTGATTCTGCCTCATTAGCAATCTTGTTGATCTTCAGAGATAATCTTAGGCATTAAAGCAAGGTCACTTTCATGCTCACTACCATCACCAAAGGGTTCTATTTGGTGTCTCAGTACTCTAGGTGTAGGCATGAACACGGTTCACTTTCATGTTCACCTTCTTGTGTTGGTTAAGGGGGTGAGGAATTAACATCCTCAACATTTCCTTAAGCACTAACCTATAATTAAAAAGAAAAACTTTCTGTTAAAGATTTGCAATTATATAAGAAGAAAGATAAGTTAAGAAGCAGGTACCTTGAATGTCCTTGAATTGTGGTCCAGTTCACCATAAATGTTGCATGTCATTCTAGTTCCCCTTCTTGATGCAGCCGACTCTCCTTGTCTCTTGTTAGCCTCATCCTTCTCCCTATTCCTTTTGACTTTTGGCCTTCCAACAGTTTTGGCAAGTGGAGGTGGTTCCATAGCATGTTCTGGTAATACTTTCCAGAACTTTTCACCTTTAATAGGCATCAACTTAACCCTATATGTCATCAAGTAAACTTCCTTGTTGTACCACCAACTAATTTCAATCATTGGATCCTCTCTCTTGTATTTTAGTATCCTGATGGCATGGGACATGGGATGCTAGTCAACTGCCAGAATCTACAAGTGCATTTCTTCTTCACTAGGTTCACTCTATGTCTATCATCACCCTCAGAAATCTCATAGCCAGTTTCACCATTGAAATGAATAGTACATAAGTTGACAACCTTCAAATAATCAGCATACAACCTCAAGCAGTACTAACTGAACTCACCTCCTCATGTTCTAACTTTTTCTTCCATATCTCTCAATTTGTTCATGATCTTGATTCTAATATCCTCAAGCATCTTTAGGATAGGCTTGCCTCTTGCTTCTAAGACCCAAGAGTTGAAGGACTCTGTAAAATTATTGTCCACCATTTGAACCTAAGCAACTCCTTAGCAGCATCAACAAAGAATTCACCAAGACTCTTTAAATTATCTTTAAAGTCCTCCTCATAAGTGCTCCAAGCCGACCACCATAGGTATTTCTTCATCTCTCCTGAAATTCTGATACTCTTACTCCAGTTAGGTTCAATATGCCTCACACAAAAACTGTGATTTGAGAGAGGGGGAACAATTCTTACTGCTTCTAACAGACCTTGCACATGTAAATTTAAACAGGAATAACTATATAATAAAGATAAAGATAACTGAAATAGTCAATTAAACAAAATCATAACTTGTACCTTTTGCATACATAAAGGTAATAGTGATTCCATCATTCAGATTCAGTGAGTATTTCAGCAACTTCAGAAATCATGTCCATGTCAAGGTGTTTTCCTTGTCAACTACAGCCTAGTCCAAGTGATAGAAATAATTCATGCAATCTTGTGCAACAGCCACCAATAGTTGCCCCTTCCAATGACCCTTTAAAAAAGTCTCATCTAGTCCAATGAATGGTTTCAACCCTTGTTAGAACCCCAACTTCACTGCATTGAAGCATATGTACATTTTATGAAATCTTCTTTTACCTTCAGCCATGGCATCTTTTGATAAATTGACAACCGCATCACTCCCAAGATTGCTCTCCCCAATCACATGTGCATATGCTTCTAATCTGTTATAGTCATCTAAAAAGCTTCATTGCTGAAGTGCCATCCTCTTAGCCCTTTTCAATGTAGAGTTATGTACATTAAATGAAAATCAATTTTTCAAATCTAGTTCCATACCCTTTATCTTATACTTGGGGTTATTCTCCACCTCACTCCTGAAATATTGAGCTAAAATTTTTGTTTTGGCTCTAGAATTCTCAAATGAATCTTCACAATTGTGCTTTGTCTTCAATGTTTTTATCTTAAAGCCAGGACCCTTCTTATCTTCAGAGATAAGGCATACAAAATGGCAGCCTACTATACATCTTTGCCTTACTCTTATTATATCACTTTTTCTAAGCTTCAGAGGTTTGGAATTTGTAATAGCATAGAAGTTCATGACTTTTTTGGCCTCATCCAAATCCTTAAATATCATAGACTTATCAAGCTCTTTGTAGTGAGCAAGCTTATCATTAACTTCTTTACCCTTTTGCATCCTAAGTAACTTTAATTCTTCAAAAACATATTCACTGACATATGAACCATAATCTGAACTTTTATCACTATCAGATTCACGATCAGTACCTAATTCCCACTGATATTGACCTGAAATAGGCTCTTCGTGGTATTGAAATATCTGTAATATACACACAGAAGAAAACATAGAGGGGCCGCATGAATAATTTAACAACTTCGACAATAAAATATTGAACATACAATAAATTACTACATATAATATAGTAAAAAGAATAAAGCACGCTCTTTAAGAGATAAGACACACATGTTTCTGTCGATTTCATTAACCTAACCCTACCACAATAAATTACTCCATATATTATAAGGAAAGCAAAAAAGCATTGTCTTTAAGAGATAAAGCACATGGTTCTATCGATTTTAACAACCCGACCCTTCCATACCATGATAAAATATGAGAAAAGGACACTTGCAACCAAAGACAATGTAGACCTAGGGCACAAATTGACACAACATAAGGAAACAACAAAGATAACAAAAAAAGAAAGAGTACCAGACCCACATGCAAACACTATACACTAAGCTTCAGAATCAGAAATACCAGTACATGACAAAACCCTAGAAAATTACAAAAATAATTGACTAATCCCTTTGTCCGAGTCAGAGACCCATCAAATGGAAGGAGAAATTTTCTAAATAGCTTCAGACGATCTTCAATTTGTGTTGTTAACCCTTGCTAGATGGTACCATCCCCTCAAGTCTCAAATCGCCTCTATTGAGAAGAACTAGGTTTAGAATGGGGTTTGGAGTTTTTTACAGACCTTTTTTGTTTTTTAATCCCTAAATTGATTGATAATCGGGTATTTTTTCTACGGGTTAATGGGTTATCGGAGCATGCTTATGTGGATTTCCATGTCAGCTAATAAATGCCTCTGAGCAGGCTTATGTGGGCAGTCGTTAACTTGAAGGCATTATTGGCCCAAAAAATTAATGCGGATGATTTTGTTGGCCCAGTTTGCTAACGGAGGACAGAAGTAAGCTATTTCCAACAACGGAAGAATATTTTTGAACCTTTTCCGTATAAATAATTAAGATAAGAAATCAAAACCAATAAATAAATGCCTCTAAAATTAAACTTTAGACTATTGAGAAAAAATCCTAAAAAAAACGTTAAAACCATGGTTAATAAAATGAAATTAGAATTTTTTTACTCACCTTTCGACTAAGGAGACTGTAACAACAAATTTTCGCATCGAGAAAAACAAATAATCAAGACTGGAAAATTGCGTAACAAATGTAGTATTTGATTTTAATAAATGAAAGTGTTACAATCTCTATGGTATTCCTCTGATTCTTCAAGAATGTAAAGTATCTTAATGAGCTTGACTTTGATTTGATTCAAGGGCTTGTAAAGCTTGATCTTGAATCTCCTCCTTGAACTTGAATTTGGGTTTGATCACGAACAAGTAATTTGATCTTAAACGCCTTGGTATTTGATTTGGCTTCGTTCTTGATCTTGAACTTGAACTTGAACTTGTAGCTTGAGTGCTTGAACTTGTAGCTTGTAGAGAAATCTGCGGTGTTTGATGCACGAGCTCTCTGCTTGCTTCTTGTTATCACTTCTAGTGTCTTCTTAGCTTTATGAAGGCCTCTATTTATAGTTGTAGGGAGTGGTGTGGCTCTGCAATTTGATTGGTTCGTTTGAACTGACCAATACCATCCAGACACTTGGCATGATTTAATTGGCTCTTTTATTTGGCTTGGACTGCCACATTACTTGACACGTGTCATGATTTCATTGGCTCATTTACTTCTCTTGGATTGCCACATCACTTGACACATGGCATGATTTTGTTGGCTCCTTCTTTTGACTTGAATTGCCACATCACTTGGCACATGGCATGAGCCTGGGCTTTAAGATGGACTAATAGCCATTTGGACCTTGGGCTAATGAAGTGGGCTTATCATTTAATTTGTAGTCCAATTAAATGGACTAACCCAATACATATATATTGAGTTAACCCAATTTACTAGCCACGATATTTATCTGGACTATTATCTTCAATTTAATATAGTCCAAATTATTTTATGGATTTAAATCCTATAAAATTTAAATACTTACAAATGCCCCCTACTTCAAGATTTGTCGGGGTGTAAAATTGTTAATCCGCAAAGACGAAGCTTGAAGTAAGACAAAAAATTTCGATTGTCTTCTTGTAATTGCTTCGTTCATGTAGTCCATTTTAATGGAGCAGAGAGTTTGATTGATAAGATTAAAGCATCAATTAAGATCCATACATATCACATATCTCATGGCCCCACGTGAAAGCACTTGTTATCTTGATATCAACTACTTGTTGTGCTTAACTTTTAGAAAGGCTAAGGAACAGAAGTTAAACTTATCATATTAACTAATCAATCTCTATGTAATTGCCGCTAATGTCTCATTCCACAAAATTTGAATTTCAATGGACCCATGCAGATAGATTCCAGAGTTTTCAAGTTACAATCGGACTATAATTCTCTTCAACAGTGTCTAATCTGATGCATTCAAATCCTTATTTTAAGGAGATCAACTTGTTGGGTCTCCATTGAATTTGTTGAGTCAATGGAAACTCGTTGCTTCATCCATGCCTATAAATACAAACACTGAACAACGTCTATTTTCGGCTTCATGGCTTGATAACCAAAGGAAGTCTCGTCTTCTTTTTTTATTTTTTTTTGGTTTATTGTCGAGGTTCCTATTCCATGCAGCTGCTCCCTTTTTTTTTCTAGTTTATGCACACAAATAAAGGGCAGTCCGGTTCACTAATCTCCCGCTATGCGCGGGGTTCGGAGAAGGGTCGGACCATAAGGGTCTATTCTAGGCAGTCCACCCTGCATTTCTGCAAGAGGCTGTTTCCATGGCTGCAACCCGTGACCTCCTTATCACATAACAGTAACTTTACCAGTTACACACATAAATGATCTATATATTTTTTTCAATCATGTATGTGATTTGCTATAAAAGAATTAAGGATAAAAGCTGAGCATCATTTATCTCCTTTGTTCTGTACAAACAAGAATATTGCTAGTAATTTATTTGCAGAGCCCCTTCAATGGTCTGAATCAATTTATTTGTGTGGAATATTACACTTGCTTGATTATCTTGTCTTAGTCAAGGGCCCATATGTATTTTATTTTAAATAAACAAGCAATTTTTCTCCAATCAGTGAAACCAGTCATATAATCCAATAGGTTTTGCTGCAACTTGGGAGATATGAAGCTTTATTTGCCTTTGGAGTTACCTTAGTCAGTATGAATTCGGTTTCACGATCCAACTTCGTCCTTCTCTTCTTCATTTAATCTTTATGCTTTTCATTTTTTTTTTTTCGAATTAGACTAGCAATGAGGAGTTAGGCCATTTTGGATACCATCTTCTACTTTGTAACTAGAACAGGTAACTTCTTTTCTTTCCGCTGTCTTGGACATGCTTCTTTTTTTATTTCATGCTCGTAGAGTTCAAGAGAGCTGCAAATCTGAAGCGTTTAATGTTTATCCGCCTGAAAATTTACTCATATTCGCAGAGTATTACTTTATACAAGATGGTATTACTTTGAACAAGGCGAAGACTTTACACCGTCTCACGCAGAAGATTTACACCGTCTAAGCTGAAGACTTTATTTTATTAGAAGATTTGATTTTCTTTATTTGCGGTAATGACCACTATACCGTTTGAGCCAAAAAATTTACTTTGTCTTAAGCGAAGACCATTACACCGTCTAAGCCGAAGACTCTATTTTGTTTGAAGATTTGTCTTCTTCACTTTATTTGTGGCATAGACCATTACACCGTCTAAGCCAAAAAATTTACTTTTATCTGAGACGAAGACCATTACACTGTCGGAGAGAAAGATTTATTTTCTCTGAAGTGAAGATCATTATACCTTCTAAGCCAAAAATCCTTTTTTTTAAAGATTTGACTTTACTTTATCTGAGTCGAAGACCATTATACCGTCTGAGCCAAAGATTTTACTTTGTCTGAAGCGGCGACAATTACACTGTCTAAGCTAAAGACTTTATTTTTCTGAAGCAAAGATCATTACACTGTCCAAGCTGAAGACTTTATTTTATTTGAAGATTTGATTTTCTTTATCTGTGGCAAAGAACATTACATCATCTAAGCCAAAGACTTTACTTTTATCTGAGGCGAAGACCATTACACCATCTGAGCCAAAGATTTTTTTTGTCTGAAGCGAAGACCATTACACCGTCTGAGCTAAAGACTTCATTTCATTTGAAAATTTGACTTTCTTTATCTGTGGCAAAGACCACTACATCGTCTAAGCCAAAGACTTTACTTTTATCTGAGGCGAAGACCATTACACCGTCTGAGCCAAAGATTTATTATGTCTGAAGAGAAGACACTACACCGTCTGAGCTAAAGACTTCATTTTATTCGAAAATTTGACTTTCTTTATCTGTGGCAAAGATCATTACATCATCTAAGCTAAAGATTTTACTTTTTCTGAAGCGGAGACTATTACATAATTTGATCACGCCCAACTATGCCTTCTAAAAGACAAAGCGGTCGTTGCAAATATAATCCGATTTTAAGTCCGGAGTCGAATCCTCAGGGAACTAACCTATCTATTACAACTCTTGTCAATGCTATTATCAATTCAAACAATTTCCAGATGCACGATTTTTATCAATGACGATTGGGTTTTTTTTTTTTGTGTAGCTACTTCAAATGATATTAAAAATAACAATATGCTAAATCAAAGATAATTCAATGGTAAAAAGGTCTAGGGCATCGATTTCCCCAATTGCTAGTTTAAGTCTTAACTCTTTTGCTATGATCTCGCTGTAATACTCTATGAGGATTATGAGCTATGGGTTATCGTGATTATCTCTCGATCAACTACGATAATTTACTAGAGCATTCTCTCGAACTACTCTAGCTGACAATTTGTGCAGCTCTGACTTATCCCACCAAAGTTTCGTTATCTCTAACCCCACTTTTATGTTCAAGTAATGAATCTCTTCAATTACTTAAAAGTGGTGTTGTTCAACAGCAGTCTAACCTAGTATTCTTTCTCAAGCAACACAAGGCAATTATACACGATTAATCAAGGGCCTATTCAATTAATCACCATACAAAACGTAGTTGAACAATCATATAATAAATCAGGCTCGATTATAACATAGTTGAATCAAAACTTCATCCGACAATTGGTTCCATCAACCCTAGATCAAATGTTTAGCTACTCATAACAAAGCAAGATAAAACTACTAAATTATTCATAGTGTGTAATTGCAATAATAAAGAGAAGATAGAAAAACTCTAATGTTTGGTCGTTCTTCTCACACTTGTTCTTACCTCCAAAGTAGTCTCAAAACAAGCTAGATGCTTTCATGGGCGAGCTTCTTAAGTTTATAAGGGTTTGGAATAAGTTTTCTCCGAGTTGCACTTTGGCCCCAAAAGTTCTGGGCAACTGCACAGTTCACCGCGGCCGCGGCAGACCACGGTGCGACCGCGGTGAAAGACAACCATTCTGCCTCGCGTCTTTGGCCTGCCGCGGTCAAACTGCGGTCCACCGCGGTCGCGGTGGATTTCAGCCCAGTCCACTTTTTGCTTCTTTCCGCTCGGGTGCTTCTTGATTTGACGTTTTCTTCACAATAATGACTCCAAAACACTCCATAGTTCTTCCTAACTTGGATTATTTCTTGTGAAGCAAAAGAACAACAATTAGAACTTTTGTTACCATTTAGCCTATAAAACAACAATAAAGCATGGTATAATTAGGGTGTAAATATTGTCTATGTAGCCTATTATCAACACCCACGCTTAAATAATTGCTAGTCCTAGAGCAATCCACCACACTCTACCCTAATTCCTTCCCTAAGATTTTCCCTTGACGTATCACACCAAGAACAATTCACCAAAGTTGCACTGAGTAGTGAACAACCTTTGCCTCAAAAGTCGAATCTCACGTGTCGTGCAATATTCGTACTTACTCAAACCACTCTATACAGAAGTCAAGATTTGCCTCTCCTTCGTGAATCACATGCCCTCACATCACACAAGAGAGTAGTTCCACAGTTAATATTAGTAAGAACAATTAGGAACTCAGATGGACAAAATTCCCTCACTCTCAAAAAGAGTGTTCACATGCCACAAAGATGCACCATAGGATTTCCCGTGGTGTAATACTCTACTAATCGAGCCTATTCAATCTAAGATTAATTAGGACTTCACTTGGTTGTAATATAGGGTAAGGGATGGGTAGGATATATTTGGATATAGTGACTAACCTCCCTAAGCACTTTTAATACAGTCACATTAACCTTCAAAATCATGCTTATGTCAACCAAACGTTCCACCACATTTTTATTTATAACATCCCATTCCTTTAGGTGTATTTGTATCAAGCTACCACTTATCAACTACTACATTTATTCTTTTTTTTTCGTATTGCTTCTTCTTTTACACTTCCAAAAACTGCACATTTCCTCTATTTCATTGGTTCCACTCAAAAACCAAATCACCACCCTGCACTTAAACTTTTGCATATGTCAAGGCCATTCAAGTGCTCATGGGAGGTAAAAGGGGTTCAAACAGATGGCTATTCAAACAATTGGGTAAGATTCGCAATGTGGTTACCAAAGAAACAGGCTTATAGGCTCAACGGAGTTAACTACGACGTATTACATTTAGGTGGATATACTTTATATATATGGCTTAACAAAGAAATGCCTATATCACTTCTAAGACTGAATGAAGCTACTATTTCGCTTTGCAAACACACCGGGCAAGTTCTAGGCATCAAATGTAAAGCATAGAATACAGTACAGCTCACACACACATGGCACATGACTCACTCCAGATTGGTTTATCAAGACATTCTCTTATGAGTGTTCAAGTCAGTTACAAACATACAAATGTAAGGCACTTTAGCAAGAGTCAACTACTGAGACTAGGCGTTACGCTCTAGTGTCAACTGTGTTCAGGTGTATTAACGCCAAGGGTTTTTTCTTTCTATTTCAGCTCGTAGCCCATCAATACTAACTAAAAAACTAAAAACAAAATAAATAAAAACTACCAACACCCGGTTCAAGCTAAACCCTTGGAAAAGAACCGTGGCCCAAAGAAAAACCAAGGGGGAGTTACTACACTACCTAAAATAAAATAAAAAAATCTTTTTGGTGTTTTCTCTAGACTAACTTCCCTCAAGAAACTATCTCAAATATCCGTCATCAGGAAGAGTCCTTATATTCCATTTTTTTCTTTTTTTTTGTTCGACTAATGTCCCTCAAGAGACCTGTCGAAAGGTGTCCGTCTTCGGGTCAAGTCGAAGTTAACTAACATGACCCTAAATTACCACACAATCAAAAAAAAGAAAGCAACATCATACACAGTTTACAATTTTTTTTACAACGACAGCCATCCCCCACCCCACACTTAAAAATTTGGCATGTCCCCATGTCAACAAATATAAAGCTGAGTAAGGTAAGGGGACTCCCCTGAAGCTCAATCCTGATCAGAGACGGTGCCAGGATCGAGGTGACATGTTCGTCCTAGCGCTCGAAGCTATCCCATAATCTTTTTCTCCGACTTAGCCTGTTGAGTGGCCAGAGTGTCAACTCCGGTACCCAGGTCAGTGAAAGAAGTGCGGAGACCAGCCATTCCCTGCTCCAGGGCTGTCAGGCGGGTGCTTCGGCGGGGCTGTGATGCCCGCCTCATTAGTCCTTGGAGGTGGTGGAACAGCAGCAATCTCATCCACCTCGTCATCTTCATCATGATCCTCAACTATCATCACGGGCTCTCTCCCAATTGTGATTTTGCTTGCCCGGAACGGGGCTTTCAATGGCAATTTCCCATCAACTCTGAGGTTTTCAGGGATTCTAACAGCACGGCACAACTTGGTGACCAGAGAAGGGAAGTAAAAACCTTTGAGTATTTCAGGTGAGTGGATGGACATCTCATCATGAATGAGTTGGGCAACATCAAAATCCTGGTGGGTCATGAAACAGTAGATAGCTGTTGCTCGTGGTTGATTGACATCAGTAGTATTACTGGAGGGCAGCAGCCGACTATTGATAATTGTGAGCAAACACCTAGCCTCCCGATTGAGAGACTAGGAGTTAAGTGTGATTCGGTGCCTTATCCAAATGTACTCTCTGTCTGGCACACATATTGTCTCAAGAATCCTTGCCCAACAGACACTTAGTTGGCGATAAGCACAATAATTGTCGGTTTCCCCCATGAAAATTGGCAGCCGATACACCCTGCGGATGGCCTCGAGGGACGCATTTACCCGGGTATTGCGTACTGTGACAACCCCATTCTCATGTTCCGGGCAGTTAGCATAAAATTCCCTCACTACCTGTACGTTTGCCTCCTCCGGTTCCTCCAAGAAGATGTCCAGCTGACACCTCCTCAACTCAGCAAAGATATTCGGGCATTCCCCTTGCAATGCTTCCCGGTCAATATGCACCTCCGGTAACAATTTCTTTGACGCCTTTGCATTGTACCTGTCCTCCACCGGTTTTAAGACAAACCTAGTGCGGTCAAACTGTGCCACACTAGCTTGGCCCCGAGCTCTCGAGGAACTGCCTGGTCCACTAGCGGAGGATCCTGTTGTGCGTCTCTTTCTAGATGGTTGCATTGTACCTATCAAATAGAGAACCTCCTATCAGTAAGGGTATGAGTCGTGTGAACCATGGGTGGTTACTCAGACTTCACCATAACCATGGTCACATTAGCCTTAGAACTCCATTAGGGCAATTCTACAAACAACCTTGTGAGTTAGACACTACCCTAACACATTTAGCCCACGTGGATACATCAATTCTTCCCTCAAAATAATAATTTGGACTCCACCATTTCACGCACAACACTAGTCTTACACACACAAGCACACACTTCTCTACAACATTGTGCACACACTCCATTAAAGAGCAAAGAAAGAAAATTAAAAGAAAGAAAAATTCTACTACAAATACTACACAATTAAACATTAAACTAACACAAAAATACAACAGAAGAGATATGGGAGAGTAACATACCTGGAGTAGGAGAGTGTGAGATGAATGGAGATGGAGTGAGAGTGGGGGATGGGAGGGGTTGTGAGAAATTTTGAAGAAGAAGAAGAAGAAGAAGAAAATAGAGGGGGGGAGGTCGTTGGGTAGGGTTTAGAGAGAGAAGGGAATTGGAAAAGTGATGAGGGGGGGTGGGCGGTTGTTTTATGAAATAAAAAGGGGGGAGTTAAAAAAAAGTATAAAATAAAAGAAGAAGAAGAAGAAGAAGAAGAAGAAAAAGAAAAAAAATTGAAAATACTTACCTGGGTGACAAAACGCCAAACTGTCGCGGTTGACCGCGGTACCACCGCGGTCGCGGTGGGTTAAATAACGCGAGGCAGAACGTTTGCGTTTCACCGCGGTCGCGGTGGATTGAGCGACTGCAAAGCAGAATACTCGTCATTGACCGCGGTCGTGCCCCAGTCGCGATGCGAGGAACTTTTTTTTTTATATGAAGTTACAGAAGAAAACAAAAACAACAACATTCGTGGGTTGTCTCCCATGCAGCGCCTGATTTAACGTCACGGCACGACGCATCGGATCATCACTCCTCATTCGCGTACTGGGGCTCTTCCAATGTTATTATCTCTCTATTCCCTTTCTCTTTTGCCAATCCAAGGTAATGTTTCAACCTTTGCCCATTCACTGTGAACTTATTCGTCCCATATTCTGATTCAATCTCAACATCTCCACTTGAGAACATTTGCACCACTCTGAAGTGTCCTGACCATCGGGACTTCAACTTACCCGGAAACAATCTCAATCTTGAGTTGTATAACAACACTAGCTCTCCGGATTTGAAGTTTCGGTCAATGATGTGCTTATCATGCATTAGTTTCATCCGTTCTTTGTATAATCTAGCACTCTCGAATGCTTAGAACCTGAATTCCTCTAGCTCATGTAACCCAGAGACTCTGTTGGTGCTTGTTGTCTCCATGTCCAAGTTCAACTGCTGCAATCCCCAAAGTGCTTTATGCTCGAGCTGTACCGGAAGGTGGCATGCCTTTCCAAACACCAACTTGTACGGTGACATACCAATTGGAGTTTTGAAGGCTGTTCGGTACGCCCACAATGCATCATCTAGCTTCTTTGCCCAATCAGTCCTTGTTACATTCACTGTTTTTGTAAAGACACTTTTAATTTCCCTGTTGGATACTTCAACTTGCCCGCTCGACTGTGGGTGGTACGGGGTGGTCACTTTATGACAAACTCCATACTTTTTCAACAGTCATGCGAACGCTCTATTGTAGAAATGGGTTCCGCCATCACTGATTATAGCTCTCGGGGTGCCAAAACGTGTGAAGATGTTCTTCTTTAGAAAGCCTGTTACCCCTTTAGCATCATTGGTTGGGAGAGCCACTGCTTCGACCCACTTGGATACATAGTCAACTGCTACCAATATGTACTTGTTACCATACGAGCTGCCAAATGGCTCCATGACGTCGATCCCCATATGTCAAAAAACTCCACCTCTTGAATTGTAGCCATTGGCATCTCGTGTCAGCGAGATATGTTGCCTGTCATTTGGCATTCATCGCAAATTTTGACCCAAGCGTGAGCATCCTTGAACAGAGTTGGCCAATACAAACCTGACTCCAAAACCTTAGCTGCTCTCTGAATTCTTCCAAAGTGTCCACCATATGGTGAAGCATGGCAAGCCTGCAAAACAGAATGTTGATCTTTCTCGGGGATACACCTCCGGATCATGTTATCTACACATATTTTAAATAGTAGAGGTTCATCCCAATAATAATACCGACAATCATGAAAGAACTTTTTCTTTTGAATTGAGGAGAATTCATAAGGTACAATACCACTTGCTAAATAATTAGCAATATCAGCATACCACGGTGCCTCCTCCATTGTCATTGCTAGTAACTGTTCATCCGGGAATGTCTCTGTTATATCCTCAACCTCTACCTTCTTTTCAGCTCCTTCCAACCTTGAGAGATGGTCAGCTACTTGGTTCTCTGTCCCTTTTCTATCACGGATCTCCAGATAGCAAAAGAACCCAATGAATCAAGCGTGGGTTTGACTCCTTTTCTATCAGGTACCTAATTGCTGCATGGTCAGTGTAAACAATAACTTTTGAGCCAATCAAGTATGACCTGAATTTGTCGAATGCAAAAAATGCCAGCCAACATCTCCTTTTCCGTCACGGTGTAATTGAGTTGTGCACCGCTTAGTGTTCTGCTTGCATAATAAATCGGGTGCATCAGTTTATCCTTTCGCTGCCCCAAAACTGCTCCTATAGCATAGTCATTTACGTCGCACATGAGCTCGAACGGTTGTTCCCAGTTGGATGCAACAATGATGGGTGCAGTCACCAATCTCTTCTTCAGCTCTTCAAATGCCAACCTGCAATCATTAGAAAACACAAAGGGCTGATCCTTTTCAAGGAGTTTGCATAAAGGGTTAGCAATCTTAGAGAAATCTTTTATGAATCGCCTGTAGAACCCGGCGTGCCCAAGGAAACTTCTCACTGCCTTGACTGAAGTAGGCGGTG
>NC_031991.1:31165420-31206446 GCF_001879085.1 Nicotiana attenuata
AAGGCTCGATTACAGAAGTGGGTGCCTCCGTCACTGATAATAGCTCTCGGGGTCCCAAAACGGGTGAATATGTTCTTCTTCAAAAACCCCACCACGACTCTTGCATCATTAGTGGGAAATGCTGCAGCTTCTACCCATTTGGACACGTAATCTACAGCAACAAGTATGTACTTATTGCCAAAGGAACTGACGAAGGGGCCCATGAAGTCAATCCCCTAGACATCGAACACTTCAACCTCTTGAATTGGGTTCATGGGCATCTCATGGCGATAGGAAATGTTCCCGATTTGCTGACATTCATTACAGCCCTTCACCCATTGATGTGCGTCCTTAAACACTGTTGGCCAGAAGAACCCGACCCCTAGCACTTTCGCGGCCGTCCTGACTCCTCCAAAATGCCCTCCATATGCCGATGCGTGACATGCCTGCATAACAGAAGATTGTTCTATCTCGGGGACGCACCTCCGGATCATATTGTCAACACATATTCGAAACAGATAAGGTTCATCCCAATAATACATGCGGCAGTCACGATAAAAATTTTTCTTTTGTACAGAGGAAAGGTCATAGGGAACTATACCACATGCCAGGTAATTTGCAAAGTCTGCATACCATGGCACTTCCTCAAGACTTGTAGCGAGTAGTTGGTCGTCCGGAAAGGTTTCCAGAATATCCTCAACCTCAACTGAGTTTTGAGCTCCCTCAAGTCGTGATAGATGATCAGCGACTTGGTTTTCTGTGCCCTTACGGTCACGAATTTCGAGGTCGAACTCTTACAGTAACAGCACCCAACAAATCAGGCGCGATTTAGACTCCTTCTTCTCAATCAAGTACTTGAGAGCAGCATGATCAGTGTATACAATTACCTTAGACCCAATCAGGTATGATCTGAACTTGTCGAATGCAAACACCACAGCCAACATCTCCTTTTCAGTCACAGTGTAGTTCAGTTGGGCTCCACTCAGCGTTCTACTGGCATAGTAGATTGGATGCATTAGCTTGTCTTTCCGCTGTTCCAGCACTGCCCCCACTGCGTAGTCATTAGCGTCACACATGATTCGAATGGTTGTTCCCAATCGGGGGCAACAATAATGGGTGCTGTGACTAGCCTCTTTTTCAACTCCTCGAATGCTACCCTGCAATCATTAGAAAACAAGAAGGGGTGATCTTTTTCTAACAACTTACAGAGAGGGTTGGCAATTTTTGAGAAGTCTCTTATGAATCTCCGGTAGAAACCGGCATGCCCGAGAAAGCTCCTGATTACCTTGACTGAAGTTGGAGGTGGCAGCTTTGCTATCACGTCAACTTTAGCACGATCCACCTCGATTCCTTTACTTGATACCCGGTGTCCCAAGACTATGCCCTCTTGTACCATGAAATGGCACTTCTCCCAATTAAGAACCGGGTTAGTCTCAATACACCGTTTCAGCACACGGGTCAGATTGATAAGGCACTCATCAAATGAGTTTCCCACCATTGAGAAATCATCCATGAATACCTCCATTATGTCTTCTACCATGTCAGTGAATATGGCCATCATGCACCTTTGGAATGTGGCAGGTGCATTGCATAGGCCAAAGGGCATCCTCCGAAAAGCATAAATGCCATATGGGAAAGTGAAGGAAGTCTTCTCTCTGTCCTCTGGTGCAATGGAGATTTGATTGTACCCTGAGTACCCATCCAGAAAACAAAAGTGAGACCTCCCTGCCAATCTATCCGGCATCTGATCAATGAAGGGAAGTGGTCTTTCCGGGTAGCCAGATTTAATTTTTTGTAGTCCATGCAAATTCTCCAGCCTGTGACGGTTCTTGTAGAGATAAGCTCATTGTTATTATTTTTTACCACCGTCATGCCACCTTTCTTAGGCACACATTGCACCAGGCTAACCCAGTTACTGTCAGAGATTGGGAAAATGATTCCCGCATCCAACCACTTTATCACTTCTTTCTTCACCACTTCCTTCATGTTGGGGTTCAGCCTTCTTTGGTGTTCCCTGGAAGGTTTATGTCCCTCTTCCAGCAGACTTTTATGCATATAATAGGCTGGGCTGATCCCCTTAATGTCTGCCATGGTCCACCCAATGGCAGTCTTACACTCCTTGAGTACCTGCAAAAGTTGTTGTGCCTGCACATCTAACAAACTAGATGAGATAATAATAGGTAATGTTGAGTTAGGTCCTAGGAACTCATACCTGAGATGGGCGGGCAGTGGCTTCAATTCCAGCTTTGGTGGTTCTTCAATGGATGGCTTGGCCGGAGGAGTTTCTCTATTTTCTAAGTGCAGGGGCTCGAATTCAAGAGTTCTATCCCAGAACTCTCTGCCCTCTAACGCCAACACCCATTCTGCCAGTTCTTCCCCATTCACCTCATCTAAATTTACCAGACATGTAGCAAGAGGGTCCTTGATAACTAGGGATTTTGATACATTTTATACTCCTCCTTGCTTATGTTTCGATTAGAAATTTGTACAAAATAGTCTCAAAAGGCTCACAAATTGTGCTTGATTCCATGTTTGATCAACAAAGTCACAGGATGTCAAAGTTCGGCTCAAAAAGGAGTGAAACTTGCATAAGTACCAAGACAAAACAAAGCTCAGGCAAAACAGGCCCAATGTGGCCGCACACCATTCTGTGCGGTCCGCACAAGTGAGATTCAGAGAAGGTGATTTCCTGGCCAACAGGCAATACGGCCGCATGAGATTTAATACGGTCCGCATTGGAGTCACTGCGGCCGCACTCGATTTAGTGCGGTCCGCAGAACCAAAGATCAGAGAGGTGCCAGTTTTGGAGATTGAAGCCAATGCGTTCCGCTCTCCATTTCATGCGGACCGCCCTAGAAGCCACCGCGGCCGCACTCGATTCTGTGCGGTCCGCATTGCCTGAGTTCAGAGAGCTAGAATTTTATGTTCAGAGCCCTAGTGCGGCCGCACACCATTTTGTGCGGTTCGCACTAACCCCGCAGGGGTATTTTTGTCCAGACATTTCAGCTTAGTATAAATAGCTTCTTTTCCATTTTTAGGTTAAGAAGATAGTAAGTACTGAAGGCTGCGCTCGTGACTTCCGTTTCTTTAGCTATTTTGGGCAATTTTATCTTCATTTCAACATTGAATCTTCTAGTTTATCTTAGCAATTAATTAATATGAGTTGTTTTTCATCTATTTCTTTGTTTCTTTCTCTAATTATGAGTAGCTAGACCCATCAGCTAGGGTTGTGGCTCAACCCTAGTGTGGGTAATTGATGGGTCTTGTATATTAGAGCTTGATTGACTATGGGTGTTTGATATTTGGGCTAATTCCATGTTTAATTGCTAAATTAGTGGTTGCAAACACTAGTTTGTGTTTAGTTGACTTTTGCTCTTCTTGATAAAGAGAGCCTAAGTCTCTAGAATTAGTCCAACAAGGAATTGGGGCATACTCAAGAGAATTGATAGCCCCAATTAAAGGGTTAAACCGAGAGATCGTAATACCCGACTTGATCCTCAATTGCTTCTGCAAATTCGCATACCCAATTGGTCTTGAGAAAGTCAATTCGGGCAAAATCACTCGAACTACCGAGAGGTATAGAGTGAGTAGAATCGAGCAATGGTTATATCATACTCCCCAATTGTGTCAATCTAGCTTTAGACTCAAGATTTCGTAAATTGACCACCTAGGCGAAAGTCACTACCCTAGTGCCCTTTAATCATTTGAACAACTTGCAATAGTTTAATCCTAGCTTATAGTAGTTTAATTGAGCATTGTAGTTTATAGAATTAGAATCATAATTAAAACCCAAAAATGTGTAGAAGTGCAATTTGGAGCAAANGCTGGATTGTCCAACTTCTTGCTCCCTGTCTAAATCTCTCCCATTACGTAGACTTACTGCCATCAGCTGATTCGGGTTTTTGCTCCTTGGGGTTAATGTTTGTGTCTGCTGGCAATGTTCCCTGGGGGGCGGTTGTTTAAGGCCATAGACAGCTGCCCCAATTGAGTTTCAATGTTCTTTATCGCTGAGTCATGCACTGCCAACTTTTCCTGCATCTTACCATTTTTTCCAATGAGTTGTTGAAGCATACCCCTGATCTCTACCACGTTGTTATCTTGTTGCTGAGGAGGTGGCTGATATGCCAACTGTTGTTGGTTCTGCTGTGAATAGCCCTGTTGTCTCTGATATGGCACCACTTGGCCTTGGGGCTGCATACCTCCAGGTTGTAGCATGTTTGGTCTATATTGCTGATTTGGTGCTGGTCTCCACTGTTGTCCTCCTTGTCTCTGACCCCCAAAGTTGTTGACATAATTCATATCCTCTCTTAACCCTTGGTTGTCACCTTCTCCATTCCTTGAACACACATAAGACTGATTAATGCAGGGTGTACATAGTCCCCCATTTGTTGTGTCAACAATATGCACTTGCTTTGTACCTATGTCATCAATCTTCTTTGTCAATATACTCATCTGAGTCATGAGTGTGGCTATGTTCTCTGCATGCGAATTATTCGGTTCAAGAGGAACTGAATGCACTATTGGTGCTCGTGTTGTACCTCTCGTCATCCACCCTGAATTTTGGGACATCTTGTCAAGAAGGATTTTACACTCGGTGAATGTCTTACTCAAGAATGCACCCCAGCTGAAGCATCTACATTGGCCTTTAGATTGTCAGCTAACCCCATGTAGAATCTCTGGCCGAGCATCTGGTCTGGAATACCATGGTGGGGACACTTCACTAGCATCCCTTTGAATCTTTCCCAAGTTTCCTGCAAGGTCTCAGTAGGCTGCTGCTTGTACTGCAGTATCTCATCAATCTGTCTTGCAGTCTTGTTGGGCGGGTAAAACTTATTCAGGAACTACTTGACTAATTCCTGCCAAGTGACAATGGAATTTATTGGGAGCGAATTCAGCCAAGTCTGAGCTTCCCCAGTCACAGAGAACGGGAACAGTAACAGCTTGATAGCTTCTGGGGTCACATTTGGCTGCCTTTGGGTCACACAAATCGATAGGAAATTTTTCAAGTGTTGTTGAGGGTCTTCAATGTGTGACCCGAGAACAATCCCTTATTCTGCAGAAGATGCAGCATGTTGTTGGTGATCTGGAATGTCTCCGCTTGTATTGGGGGCACAGCAATGGCAGTGGCCAGGTTGTCAGCTGTTGGTTGTGCCCAATCATAAAGTGCAGCTTCTGGCACAAGAGGTGCCACTGCTCTGATGTTTGGGTCAGCTGGCTCGTTCTTGATGTTTTCGTTGACGTTCTCTACGTCACCCATGTCAATTTCAAGTTGGTGTGTTTGTTGGATTCTCTTGTTGGCACGGTTCAATGCCCTGAATGTTTTCTCGGGGTCTGAGAGTCCTTTAAGCAGTTCTCCAGTCCTTGAAGAATTTCTAGGCATACACCTGAATTCTACAAGAGTTCAAACGTGAGAATTTCAATGAAAATATTGTTTAACACCTTCGAAAATTGATTTAAACTAATAATTCTAGCGTTGCTTCTAAGTTGTAATAAATAACACCGTTAGTTCCCCGGCAACGGCGCCAAAATTTGATCACGCCCAACTATGCCTTCTAAAAGACAAAGCGGTCGTTGCAAATATAATCCGATTTTAAGTCCGGAGTCCTCAGGGAACTAACCTATTTATTACAACTCTTAGCAATGTTATTATCAACTCAACCAATTTTTAGATGCAAGATTTTTATCAATCAATGTTGGGTTTTGTTTAACTACTTCAAATGATATTGGAAATAACAATATGCTAGATTAAAGATAATTCAATGGTAAAAAGGTCTAGGGTATTGATTTCCCCAATTTCTAGTTTAGGTCTTGACTCTTTTGCTATAATCTCGCCGTAATACTCTATGAGGATTATGAGCTATGGGTTATCGTAATTATCTCTCGATCAATTACGATAATTTACTAGAGCATTCTCTCGAACTACTCTAGCTGACAATTTGTGCAGCTCTGAATTATCCCACCAAAGTTTAGTTATCTCTAACCCCACTTTTAATTTCAAGTAATGAATCTCTTTAATTACCAAAAAGTGGTGTTGTTCAACAGCAGTCTAACCTAATATTCTTTCTCAAGCAACAAAAGGCAATTAGACACGATTAATTAAGGTCGTATTCAATTAATCATCATACAAAACGTAGTTGAACAATCATATAATAAATCCGGCTCGATTATAACAAAGTTGAGTCAAAACTTCATCCAACAATTGGTTTCATCAACCCTAGATCAAATGTTTAGCTACTCATAACGAAGCAAGATAAAACTACAAAATTGTTCATAATGTGTAATTGCAAGAAATAAAAGGAGATATAAGAACTCTAATGTTTAGGTTGATCTTCTCACACTTGTTCTTGCCTCCAAAGTAGTCTAAAAACAAGTTTGATACTTTCTTGAGCGAGCTTCTTGAGNGCAGCACTACGGGATGAGATCTTAGCCTTCAAGCAGGAGCCCACCAAACCATTGCACGAGATTTGGGAGCGATATAGAACTATGGTAAAGGAATTCCCCAACAATGATATGACCGAGGCTATGATACAACAGACTTTCTATCGGGGCATCAATACAACGAATCAGTGCATAGTGAATCAATTGGCTGGGGGTAATTTCATGAAGCTTCCTTATGATGAAGCTTGTGCTATTCTTGACGAGATGGCTGACACATCCTCCGCTTGGCAAAGTCGAGCCAATGTGCCACAGGGTGACCCCACGGTCACTCATTTGCACAAAGAACTACATGACCATGGACAGGCTATAGCAGAACTTACAACAACAATGAACCAATTAGTAAAGGCAACAGTTGCAACAAGTTCAGAATCCTCGCCAAGTAAATGCCATGGAGGGTGTTAACATGCTTGTGAACAATTGAAGACAGAGAGGTCAACAGAACCAAGGGTATTCGGATCAATTTGACAATGATTGTGGTGGATTCCAAGATGATTGTTATGATGTGCAGAACAAAGAGGTGCAATATGTGAATAATTATCAAGGCCAAAGAGGCAATTCTTCTAACCAACAACAACAGTGGAGGTCCCAGGGCAATTGGGGTAACCAACAACTAGGCAACAATAACTGGAACAATCAACAACAAGGGAACAACAATTGGGGAAATAAAAATAACAATCGGAACTATTAGGGAAACTGGGGCAGCAACAACAATTGGGGTGGAAACAACAACAACCAGGGTGGATGGAACAATAACCAAGGAAATCAGGGGCAAGGCTTTCAAAGGCCCCCAATGTACCAACAACCGAGCAACCCACCACCTTTTCCAACCTAGGGTCCTAGTTCTTCCAACAACAAAATGGGTAGGATTGAAATGATGTTTCAGATGATGAAAAAGAATGCTGACTCCGATGCGCAATTGGCTTCTCACAACACTTCAATCAGGAATTTGGAGGTCCAGCTAGGCCAAATCTCACAGTCTTTGAATACTCGCCCAAAGGGGCTCTACCGAGTGATACGGTGGTTAACCCAAAGGGTGGTAACAATCATGTTATGGCAGTAACTACACGGAGTGGAAGTGGCGGTGATGTGAATGCCTCCAAACAAAAGCAAGTTTTGGGTGATGAAGTTGAGTTGCAAGAAGATGAAGTTCCTTTGGTGGTTGAGAATGTGGTTGATGAAAACGTGAATAGAGAAGTGAGGATTGATATTCAAGATGCCGAGGTGGAAACGCAAAATGACGTGAACCCGTCTAGGGAACACGTCATAGACATGCCGAAGCCGGTTGTGCCAAAAGCCAAGGCACCCTTGCCTAGGTCACCTCCCCCTTATCCTCAGAGGCTAGCCAAGCAGAAAAATGAGAATCAATTCAAAAAGTTCATTGACATGATGAAGAGCTTATCCATTAATGTTCCTTTGGTGGAGGCTTTAGAACAAATGCCTGGCTATGCTAAATTCATGAAAGATTTGGTGACAAAGAAAAGATCCATGGATTGTGAAACTATCAAGATGACCCACCAAGTTAGTGCTATAGTACATTCAATGGCTCCGAAGTTAGAGGATCCCGGTGCTTTCACTATCCCTTGCACTATAGGGAGTGCAGACTTTGCTAAAGCTTTATGCGATCTAGGGGCAAGCATCAACTTGATGCCCTACTCAGTTTTCAAGACTTTGAGTATTGGGCCACCGAGGCAACCTTCCATGAGATTGCAAATGGCAGATAGATCAATGAAGCGACCATTGGGTATTGTTGATAATGTGCTCGTCCGGGTGGAAAAATTTATCTTGCCAGCTGATTTTGTGATCTTGGATTGCGAGGTAGATTATAAGGTCCCGATCATATTGGGGAGACCTTTCCTTGCTACGGTGAAGGCTCTAGTTGATGTGGAAGCAGGGGAACTCACTTTCAGGGTGGGTGATGAAAAGGTCATTTTTCATGTGTGTAAGCCAATGAAGCAGTCCAATTGTACAGAAGTGTGCTCATTTGTGGATCTTCTCACGGCTGTGATAATTGATGATACTAGTGCAATGATCAATGTGGAGGACCCTTTGGAGGCCGTATTGTTGAATCTTGATGTCAATGATGATGAGGGCCGAGTGGAGTGCGTGAATGCTTTACATGGAATGGGCTCCTATTCTTATGAGCCTAGGAAACTCTCTTTGGATCTTGAAAATAGAAAGACCCCTCCAACAAAGCCTTCAATTGAGGAACCTCCGGTGTTGGAGTTGAAGCCATTGCCTCCATACCTCAAGTATGAATTCTTAGGCCCTAATTCAACTTTACCAGTTATTCTTTCCTCTTGTCTTACTAACATGCAGGTAGATGCCACATTGGCGGTGCTCAAAAAGCAGAAAAAGGCAATTGGATGGACTTTAGCTGATATTCGGGGAATAAGCCCCGCATTCTGTATGCACAAGATTATTCTGGAAGATTATGCAAAGCCCTCCTTGGAACATCAAAGGAGGCTGAACGAGGCAATGCAGGAAGTTGTGAAAAAGGAGGTGATCAAGTGGTTAGATGCCGGAGTGGTGTACCCTATCTCTGATAGTTCGTGGACTTCACCGGTGCAGTGTGTACCAAAAAAGGGTGGTATGACCGAGGTGACCAATGCTAATAATGAACTTATCCCAACCCAGACAGTGACCGGATGGAGGGTGTGCATGGACTACCGCAAGCTGAACAAGGTGACCCGCAAGGATCACTTCCCATTGCCTTTCCTGACCAGATGCTTGATCGTCTTGCTGGGCGTGCCTTCTATTGTTTCTTGGATGGGTATTCAGGGTACAATCAAATTTTTATAGCTCCAGAGGATCAGGAGAAGACAACCTTTTCTTGTCCATATGGCACCTTTGCTTTTTCTCGGATGCCCTTTGGGTTGTGCAATGCACCGGTAACATTCCAACGGTGTATGATGGCCATTTTCACCGATATGGTGGAAGTTATTTTGGAAGTGTTCATGGACGACTTCAATGTTTTAGGTGATTCATTTGATGAGTGTCTGAAAAATCTGGATAAAGTGTTGGCCCGGTGTGAAGACACCACCCTTGTGCTAAATTGGGAAAAATGCCACTTCATGGTGGAGGAAGGCATAGTGTTGGGTCATAAAATTTCAAAGAATGGTATTGAGGTTGACAAAGCCAAAATTGAGGCGATTTCAAGACTTCCTCCCCCCACTTCTGTCAAGGGGGTTAGAAGTTTTCTTGGGCATGCGGGGTTCTACCGGCGATTTATTAAGGACTTTTCGAAGGTAGTGAATCCATTGTGCAAGCTGCTAGAAAAAGATGCCAAGTTTGTGTTTGATTAGGGATGTATGCAGGCCTTTGAACTTCTCAAGCATAAGTTGACCACCACCCCGATCATTACCGCACCCAATTGGAGCTTGCCTTTCGAGCTCATGTGCGACGCGAGTGATGTTGAGGTTGGGGCAGTTTTGGGTCAAAGAGTGAACAAAATGTTTCATCCAGTGTACTATGCGAGCAAGACAATGAATGAGGCTCAAAGGAACTACACGATAACTGAGAAAGAGTTGTTGGCTATTGTGTTCGCAATGGAAAAATTTCGGCCATATCTTATAGGAGCCAAGGTCATAGTGCACACCGATCATGCAGCTCTTTGATACTTGATGACAAAGAAAGATTCCAAAGCTAGACTGATGCGATGGGTCTTATTACTTCAAGAGTTTGATTTGAAAATTGTGGAACGGAAAGGTAGTGAAAACCAAGTGGCGGATCATTTGTCCCGCTTGGAGGAGGAAGGAAGACCGTGTGATGGCCTAGAGATCAATGATGCATTTCTCGATGAGCAGCTACTTTCTGTGTCGATGAGTGATATGCCATGGTTTGCGGATGTTGCTAATTTCCTTGTGACTGGCATCATCCCGTGTGAGCTCTCATCTAACCAAAGGAAGAAGCTCAAACGGGATAGTCTGGACTTCTATTGGGATGAGCCATACCTGTTCAAGATTTGCACTGACGGAGTGATCCGGAGGTGTGCCCTGAGAAGGAGCAAACGAGTATCTTAGAGGCTTGTCATTCCTCTCCCTATGGTGGCCATATGGCGGGGCGAGGACAGCTTCGAAAGTTCTCAGTTGTGGGTTTTATTGGCCAACTTTGTACAAAGATGCAAGTGATTTAGTGAGAAGGTGTGACCAATGTCAAAGAGCGGGAGGTATTTCGAAGAAATATGAGATGCCTCTAAACACCATTCTAGAGGTGGATATCTTTGATGTATGGGGTATTGATTTCATGGGCCCATTTGTAAGCTCATGCGGAAACACCTACATTCTTGTAGCGGTTGATTATGTCTCAAAATGGGTCGAGGCCGTGGCTTTTCCCAACAATGAAGCTAGGAGTGTGGTTGCATTTCTCAAAAAGAGCATTTTTACAAGGTTTGGCACTCCTCGTGCAATTATAAGTGATGGAGGATCGCATTATTGCAATAGAGCTTTTGACACCTTGTTTGCCAAGTATGGTGTCAACCACAAAGTGTCTACTCCTTATCATCCTCAGGCGAGTGGCCAAGTGGAAGTCTCAAACAGGGAAATCAAGAATATTCTGTCTAAAACGGTCAATGCAAATAGGACCGATTGGTCTAAGAAGTTGGATGATGCTCTATGGGCGTATAAGACTGCTTACAAAACTCTGATTGGTATGTCTCCGTATCGGTTGGTGTTCGGGAAAGCTTGCCATTTACCGGTTGAGTTAGAGCATAAGGCCATGTGGGCCTTGAGAAGGTTGAACCTTGATTGGGATGTGGCTGCAAATCTCTGGGTTGAACAACTCAATGAACGTGATGAATTCCGTTTCCATGCCTACTCCAGTTCTTCCTTGTACAAGGACAAGATGAAGTACCTTCATGACAAATATGCTCGTGGCAAGGAGTTTAAAGTAGGTGATTTGGTGCTCTTGTTCAACTCTTAGTTACGGTTGTTTCCGGGAAAGCTAAAGTCAAATGGAGCGGACCTTTTGAGGTGGTGTTTGTGACCCCGTTTGGTGCCCTTGATTTGAAGAACAAAAATGGGGAGATTTTTCGGGGTAATGGTCACAAGGTCAAGCACTACTTGGGAAAGTTTGATGATAGCCATGTGGTGACACTTGTTCATTTCAAATGATTGGATGGTAACATGCGTGGTGCCGCGACGTTAAATCAGGCCCTTCTTGGGAGGCAACCCATGTGTTTTTCTTCTTGTTTTTATTTGATTTTCATTGTAGTATATGATTGATTTTTGGATTAACTGGTTGTGAGATGCTACAGGATTGTGTTGATGCAGTGCAGGACATAGTGGAAAAAGTGTTCAGGTCTCTGAAGTTGTCAATGCGGACGCACTACATTTAGTGCTAACCGCACTGATGAAGGGTGAAATTACTAACTCTCTGAAGTTTTCCACCGCGGCTGTAATACATTTTGTGCGGTCCGCGGTGGACCACTGCGGCCGCATTCCATTTTGTGCGGACCGTAGTGGTTGCCTTCTTAAACTCTGATAATTGCTGTGTGGTGCGGACCGCGGTCGATTTTGTGCGGTCCGCATTGGGTTAGTAAGCTGGGCCCAGGTCCTTTTTCTATAAATAGGGCATGAGGTCCTCCTTTTACACTTTTCGACCCTTCGCTCTCAGAACTCATAAAAACACTGTTATTCTTTTCTTTCGCTCGTAATTAACTGCTTGGACTCGTTTACCTTCATTTCTTCTCACATCTGGTACCATTAACTTCTTCTTAATTGTTTTACTTTTGTTAATTTCTTTTAATTTTTGTTTTTCTTGCTTTCCTTCTGTTCTCCTAGTACTGCTTTTGATTTAGTAAAATTTGGTTAGTTAATTTCTCGATTAAAGTAGAATTAGGTAGTTAGAAATAGTGGGCAAACACATAGGAACCTCTCTTAGGTGTAAAATTGGACTTAAAATCAAAATACATTAAACCCTAAGTTAGTGTTGTTTCTAGGCACTCAGTGCGGACCGCGGTCGATTCTGTGCGGTCCGCGGTGCCTTAGTGCTGTCCGCAATGGCATTTTGTGCGAACCGCATTGTTCAGTATCTGTTTTTTGAAGTTTGGGGACTGCGGCCGCACTATATTTTGTGCGGTCCGCATTGGTCCCAATGCGGCCGCATTACATTTTATGCGGTCCGCATTGCATGGATACAGAGAGTGGGTAGTCTGAACCCCACCTTTGTGCAGACCGCATTGCCATTTTGTGTGCTCCGCATTGACCTCTGTGCGGCCGCACTGGTAAAACCTGCAACTGTCTGCAATTTTTTTTCTATCCTGCAACTATGAACTTAACAACTTCTATTGATACTAACAAAGCATGACTGAATTTGTTTGCAGACAATGGTAAAATCGAAAGGCCAGGGTGCTAAACAACCAGGCAGAGGAGAGTCCTCCCGGGGGAGGGGACGTGGAAAGATAAAATTAATCCCCAAAGTTCGAGAGGCAATTAAAGCAACAAGGAAGGCGATGGATTCGGGCTGCTGATAGAGTTGCTTCCCATTCCTCGGGAAGTGAGTATGTACCTTCCATGGAGCTTACTGACTCTGATTCTGTTCCGAAGTTTATGGATGATTTCCCAGACAGATTCAGGCTGACAGATGAACCCACTCCTCCAGCATCCCCCACTGCTCAGGCTTCCGTGCATGTATCTTCTGGGTCGTCTGAGGGCTCAGCCGAAGGCAGTAAGGAGGAGTACTCCACCTCTCCCACAACTTCATTATCTGGAGAGGGTGCAGTAGGAGACGATGAGGAAGTAGGAGGAGAAGGAGAAGTAGGAGAAGGGGGTGAACCGCGGTTGGCGGGGTTGCTAGAACTAGAAAACCGGAGGTGTGGCAAGACCGATTTGTCAATGAGGTAGCTTATCACAAATTTAGGGAATGGTGGCCGGTGAGGTAGTTAATCCCGGAGAGGAGTTTTGTTGATAGAGACTTGTTACCTCACAACCCCAATGTGAGGAGGCACTTTATGGAGAGAGTTGGCTGGGAGAAATTTTTGAGTGAATGTGTAGATGCCAATGAACACTTGGTCAAGGAATTCTACGCCAACGTTGCCCACGTCAAAAAAGGCACCAAGGTGACCAAGGTGCGAAACCTGAAAGTGTTGTTTGACGGGAAGAAAATAAATGATTACCTAGGCATTGATGAGGAGGATGAGGCACTATATATGGCAAAGATGGAATTGGGCGAGGAGGTCCGTCCCTGGTTGGCACAGTATCTGGCAATCCCAGGTACCACCCCCGATTGGTAGAATGCGGGCGTAAAGATTTTGAGAAGAAGTTTGAACTTCCAGGCCAAAGGGTGGAAACATTTGTGGGCAGCAGATTGGACCCCACTACTTATGACAACTCCCTCCCTCTTCACCGGGCAGTTTTGGTGGCATCGATCATGGCGGGGTACCCGAGGGTACCCGATAAATGTCGGGAAGATAATGTCTCGGGTAATCACACTTGTAGGCAGTGAGAATGATAGAAACTACCCTTTCCCCAGCTTCTTGGCTATGTACTTCAGGGACCTCGAAGTTGAAAAGAGGCCATTTGATATCAAGGTCAAAGCGAAGGCCCCATTCTCATGGTACAACATGCAGGGGGATGACAACCCAAAAAGCAAGAACTTCAAGGGAACAACCACTGCTCCAACTGGCCAGTCTAAAGAGCCAGTTGTGGTAGTGGCTCCTACTTAGCCTGCCTCCACCTCCACAGACATTCCTCCGGGCCCATCCACTTCAGCAGATCCCGAGATTCCCTCTTCCCGAGCCTACCCAGTGACTGCTCACCGACTGAGCCAGGCTCTTCTCAGCATCAACAATTGGATGCAGACAGCTTCATCCAAGTTGTCTATCCTCACTACTACAGTGGAAGCTTAGTCGGCACCTCCGCCTCCGCAGGTCCCGCAGTCTATTGAGGATG
Source organism: Nicotiana attenuata (assembly GCF_001879085.1). Lineage (NCBI taxonomy): Eukaryota > Viridiplantae > Streptophyta > Magnoliopsida > Solanales > Solanaceae > Nicotiana > Nicotiana attenuata. The sequence continues at coordinate 31,179,724 of NC_031991.1, forward strand.
CCCTCAAGGAGATTCTGGTCAACCAGAAGAAAATCCTTGACAACCAGAAAGTGCTCACTGATGCTGTTGATTCATATAGCAAGGCTCTCAAGGAGCTTGCTAAGGAGCAGAAGAAGTTGAGAAAGACGCAGGCCTCCAAGGAGTCCGTGAAGGAGCTGAGGGTTGAGGTTCACAAGTTGAAGGCAGACCAGCTGCCTTTGGATTTATTGCTTCATGACCCTGTACCAGCAGCTCATCCCCAGCCGGAGCAGTTTCAGAGGCCTTCCAAAAGGAAGAGGATGATTCCCCGAGCGGACGATGCAGTCATCCAGTTGGCAGACCCACCGGAGGCCTCCTCCAGTCAGCCGCAGGATGCACCTCAAGAGCCTGTCCAGGTCCAGGCCCAGGTCCCAGCAGCAGAGCAGCATGCCATAGGGTACCAGTCTAAGGTTCCCGAGCACAGTGAGGACCCAGGGTCCACTCAGGAGTCCACGCAGACAGACGGGTCATAGGGAGTCTCTATATCCTTTTCCCTTTTTCTTTTTGGTGCTTATTTGGTTTAGTTGGCATTGGGGACAATGCCAACTTTCAGTTGAGGGGGTAGGCCCTAATATTTTTGGATTTGGATGATTGTATATATTTGACAATTTTTATGCTTTCTTGATTTTTCATCTTTGGTTTGTATATAATTTTAACATTTCGTCACATTTCTCGTACTTTTATTTTACTTTGGGTCTGTATATAAAGTTATGTTACATTGTACATATTCATCCCATCTATTGTATATTCGATCAAATCCCCTCTTGTACATATCCATTTTTTCCGCAATTTTTCGTTCTTAGCTTCTTATTTATGTTCGTAGCTTCTTGTTTTGAACGTTTGCAATAAGCCTTTGGTTTTCTTAATGCCACGGTTCTTTCCAAAGGTGGAGTTTGTGTGAACCGGGTGGCTCTTCCCAATGATGGATGGCGTGACAACCTTCTTAAGGGTTTGAGTCTGTTTGTCTTTTCTTTTTGGCTTTTTAGTAGTTAGTGGTTAAGGGTGCCTCAAGCAAAGCTTCACTTGGGCCTAGCACATTTGCCTTTGATCTCATGGTCAAAAACAAATTATTGTGTTTAGGATGGTGAAAGTCGTGACCCTGAGACTCTTGTGTTGACCGATAATCATCAAGTGGTTTTTTGGGACCATTGTGTGCTCAAATCTTATCTAAGGTCGTTGTGGGCCCCCGACTCTGTGTCTTTAGCAATCCCATAGCGTGTGTGGTGAGAAATTGCATTGCAAGTCCAAGTCTCGAGCCATTAGTCTAGAACTTGCCCTGAATGTTTGTTAGGGCGAAATCCTAAGTGAATTTTGACTTGAGACATGATTATAGGCTCTCCTTGATCCAAATGATAGCTTAAACACTTCCATAGCCTGCCAAAGTTAAAATCCCTAGTCAACCCTTTTGAGCCTTAGACCTTTTTCCTTCAAGAACCATGGTACAAGCCTTTACCCGTTCTAAAAGATACCCTCTCTTGGCACCCGATCTTTTCTTAGCACATGACAAAATTATAAGTTTGGGGGGAGAGACGAGGATTGCAACAAAGTGGTAAAAAGGTACAACATGAAGAAAAGGAAAGGCAATGAAAAAGAAAGAAAAACAAAAAAGACAAAAAGAATACTCAATGTGGAAAAGAATAAAAAAGGGATTCAAGAAAAGCAAAGAATGAAAGGTGTGGAAAATTGAGAAAAGAGAAAAAAAAACGAATTTAAAATAGTATAAAAAAAAAACGAAGTGACAGTGTGTCTCTCTCACCCCTTGAAAGAAGTGAAAAGACTCAAAGAGTCAAGTGAATCTGTGCCAAAATGAAACAAAAGAAGTGCTTAAGGAAAGATGGAACCTACTTAGACCAAATATTGCCTACCCGGAACCAAAAGCCTTCACTATGTCTCCACAAAACCCCTATATGATCTCTAGTTGAATGAAGCTTACATTAGTGGTGACTTACATAAGAGGCAAACATATGGTACTTAGTGCCAGACTTGTGACTTTTCTTTTTGAGAGATGAGTGAATTTTCATTAACCTCGTTATGAGTTCCACTATTCTAAAGGTGAGGTTTGCTTAGGGAGAGCTGAGGATGTGTGAGTTTGGGTTCCACAATGACTAAAGTAATAGAAAGAGTCCTTTAATGTGTTTAGTCAACTCTTGATGCTCTTGTGTCACACTTGATCCATGGTGTTTTAAAAGAGTAAATGTTGTTAATGATTTATGTGTATTGAGGGCAATTTTTAGTCCCAATTGATGCTAGATGAGGTCACTTTAGGATAGCTGAATTGTCTTGGATTTTCTCTTAAGGGGTGGGTCTTATTTTGTTTGCTTGAGGACAAGCAAAAGCTTAAGTTTGGGGGAGTTGATAACTAGGGATTTTGATACATTTTATACTCCTCCTTGCTTATGTTTTGATTAGAAATTTGTACAAAATAGTCTTAAAAGGCTCACAAGTTGTGCTTGATTGCAGGTTTGATCAACAAAGTGACAAGATGTCAAAGTTCAGTTCAAAAGGAGTGAAACTTGCACAAGTACCAAGACAAAACAAAGCTCAGGCAAAACAGGCCCAATGCGGCCGCACACCATTCTGTGACGTCCGCACAAGTGAGATTCAGAGAAGGTGATTTCCAGGCCAACAGGCAATGCGGCCACATGAGATTTTATGCGGTCCGCATTTGAGTCACTGCGGCCGCACTCGATTTAGTGCGGTCCGCAGAACCAAAGATCAGAGAGGTGCCAGTTTTGGAGATTGAAGCCAATGCGGTCCGCGCTCCATTTCATGCAGACCGCACTAGAAGCCACCGCGGCCGCACTCGATTCTGTGCGGTCCGCATTGCCTGAGTTCAGAGAGCTAGAATTTTATGTTCAGAGCCCTAGTGCGGCCGCACACCATTTTGTGTGGTCCGCACTAACCCCGCTTGGGTATTTTTGTCCAGACATTTCAGCTTAGTATAAATAGCTTCTTTTCCATTTTTAGGTTAAGAAGATAGTAAGTACTGAAGGCTGCGCTCGTGACTTCCGTTTCTTTAGCTATTTTGGGCAATTTTATCTTCATTTCAACATTGAATCTTCTAGTTTATCTTAGCAATTAATTAATATGAGATGTTTTTCATCTATTTCTTTGTTTCTTTCTCTAATTATGAGTAGCTAGACCCATCAGCTAGGGTTGTGGCTCAACCCTAGTGTGGGTAATTGATGCGTCTTGTATTTTAGAGCTTGATTGACTATGGGTGTTTGATATTTGGGCTAATTCCATGTTTAATTGCTAAAGTAGTGGTTGCAAACACTAGTTTGTGTTTAGTTGACCTTTTCTCTTCTTGAGAAAGAGAGCCTAAGTCTCTAGAATTAGTCCAACAAGGAATTTGGGCGTACTCAAGAGAACTGATAGCCCCAATTAAAGGGTTAACCAAGAGATCGTTATACCCGACTTGATCCTCAATTGCTTGTGCAAATTCGCATAACCAATTGGTCTTGAGAAAGTCATATCATACTCCCCAATTGTAGAGTGAGTAGAATCGAGCAATGGTTATATCATACTCCCCAATTGTGTCAATCTAGCTTTAGAGTCAAGATTCCGTCAATTGACCACCTAGGCGAAAGTCACTACCCTAATGCCCTTTAATCATTTGAACAACTTGCAATAGTTTAATCCTAGCTTATAGTAGTTTAATTGAGCATTATAGTTTATAGAATTAGAATCATAATTAAAACCCAAAATGTGTAGAAGTGCAATTTGGAGCAAATACACAACTCCACTTTAGATAGACACCCAACTCCAATATCTAGCTCTCTATGGAATTCGATCCCGACCCTAAATCGGGTAAAAGCTGCTTCGACCTCTCTCACTACTTAATAGTAGTGCAGGGTTGGCCGCGATCAACTTTTTGGCGCCGTTGCCGAGGAGCAAACCCTGTTTTGGCTATCTATCTAGGTAGTTTTGTGTTTTGTTCTTCTTTCCTTCTTTGTTACTAATTTGTTTGTGTCAATACTTCAGGTACAAAATGGCATTAAATGCTAATGACCCTCTTGAAAACGTGAATGCGGGGGAGGAGGTTGATGACAATGGAGATGAAGAGGTGCCTCTTGTACCTCAAGGACAACGTAGAGGCCACCAGGCCAATGCAAATGAGAACGTCCCAGACCCTCCTCCGCCACCTCCAAGAGTGGCTCCTAGAGTTCTTCCCAGCCAAGGCTATGCAAGTGCAATTGTTCCGCCCCGGATCCGGGCGGGCAATTTTCAAATAACCAACGTGATGATGACATTGTTGGAGCAACGTGGGTACTTCACGGGCGCTGCCACTCAAAATGCTTACAAACATCTCAAAGGGTTCGTGGATACCTGTTGGGGGAGCAAGCAAACCAATGTGTCCGAAGATTCACTTCGGTTGAGGCTTTTCCCATTCTCATTTAGAGGGAAAGCATTGGATTGGGTTGAGCGACTTCCCAACCATTCCATCACAACTTGGGATGAGTTGGCGGATAAGTTCATTGCCAAATTTTTCTCACCGGGGCACATGGCAGCACTACGGGATGAGATCTTAGCCTTCAAGCAGGAGCCCACCGAACCATTGCACGAGATTTGGGAGAGATATAGAACTATGGTAAAGGAATGCCCCAACAATGATATGACCGAGGCTATGATACAACACACTATCGGGGCATCAATACAACGAATCAGTGCATAGTGAATCAATTGGCTGGGGGAAATTTCATGAAGCTGCCTTATGATGAAGCTTGTGCTATTCTTGATGAAATGGCTGACACATCCTCTGCTTGGCAAAGTAGAGCCAATGTGCCACAGGGTGACCCCACGGTCACTCATTTGCAAAAAGAACTACATGACCATGGATAGGCTATAGCAGAACTTACAACAACAATGAACCAATTAGCAAAGGCACAGTTGCAACAAGTTCAGAATCCTTGCCAAGTGAATGCCATGGAGGGTGTTAACATGCTTGTGAACAATAGAAGACAGAGAGGTCAACAGAACCAAGGGAATTCGGATCAATTTGAAAATGATTGTGGTGGATTTTAAGATGATTGTTATGATGGGCAGAACGAAGAGGTGCAATATGTGAATAATTACCAAAGGTCAAAAGAGGAAAATTCGTCTAAACCAACAAAAAACAAGTGGAGATCCCAGGGCAATTGGGGTAACCAACAACAAGGCAACAATAAATTGGAAACAAATCAAACAACAAAGGGAACAACAAATTGGGGAAAATCAAAAATAACAAATACGAAACAAATACAGGGAAAACTGGGGACAACAACAACANTGTGGGTAATTGATGCGTCTTGTATTTTAGAGCTTGATTGACTATGGGTGTTTGATATTTGGGCTAATTCCATGTTTAATTGCTAAAGTAGTGGTTGCAAACACTAGTTTGTGTTTAGTTGACCTTTTCTCTTCTTGAGAAAGAGAGCCTAAGTCTCTAGAATTAGTCCAACAAGGAATTTGGGCGTACTCAAGAGAACTGATAGCCCCAATTAAAGGGTTAACCAAGAGATCGTTATACCCGACTTGATCCTCAATTGCTTGTGCAAATTCGCATAACCAATTGGTCTTGAGAAAGTCATATCATACTCCCCAATTGTAGAGTGAGTAGAATCGAGCAATGGTTATATCATACTCCCCAATTGTGTCAATCTAGCTTTAGAGTCAAGATTCCGTCAATTGACCACCTAGGCGAAAGTCACTACCCTAATGCCCTTTAATCATTTGAACAACTTGCAATAGTTTAATCCTAGCTTATAGTAGTTTAATTGAGCATTATAGTTTATAGAATTATAATCATAATTAAAACCCAAAACTGTGTAGAAGTGCAATTTGGAGCAAATACACAACTCCACTTTAGATAGACACCCAACTCCAATATCTAGCTCTCTGTGGAATTCGATCCCGACCCTAAATCGGGTAAAAGCTGCTTTGACCTCTCTCGTTACTTAATAGTAGTGCAGGGTTGGCGTCGATCAGTCCTCAATAGTCAGCATCTCATCATTAGCTTCTACGATTACATCCACGGCATCAATAAGAGAGGAATTGACGAATTCACTTGGTCGCCTCATAGATTTCTGCACATTGAATGTTATCTCCTCATCGTTCAACCTCATCTTGAGCTTCCCAGTCTCACAATCAATAAGAGCTCTCCCAATAGCCAAGAATGGCCTTCCCAAAATAATGGGAATTTCTTCATCCACCTTGAAATCTAGAATCACAAAATCTGCAGGGAATACAAATTTCCCTACCTGAATCAACACATCATCCAAGATACCCGAAGGTCTTTTCATGGTCCTGTCAGCCAGCTGCCACCTCAACTACCGGTTCCTGGACTATCTTAGCTTCTTTCTCAGACTCAATCTGTATGTCATGTTCTTCCTGGACAGGCTGTACTGTCACCGCTGTCAGTTTCGTTAACTCATCTAGCTCGATGGGCACTGGTATAAGAGTCTCGGCCCGTCTGCTTTCTCGGGCCCTCTCTTGCTCCAAGTCAAGTCTCTGCCATTATGTAGACTCACTACCATCAGCTGCTTCGAGCCTTGATCTTTTGGATTTATCTGAGTGTCTGCAGGTAATGTCCCATGAGGACGATTATTCAAAGACATCGAAATCTGGCCCATCTGCACTTTACTATTCTTAATAGTTGACTCATGTGCATCTACTCTTTAACTGATTTTTGCATTTGACCCAATAACCGCTACATCATTGCCTCGAGTATAGCAAACCCATCTTCCTGCCTTCCACCATGCTGCTGCTGAGGAGGATGATACCCCTGCTGCTGATTTTGATTATATCCCTGTGGCCTTTGATAAGGTGCCACATTATTGTAAGGTCTCATACCTCCCATGTTTCCATTGTTGAGCTGTGGTTGGACTGGCCTGTATGGCTGCTGTTGTTGGCCCCAATTTTGACCACCCTGTCTCTGGCCTCCATAGTTAGATACATAATCATGTCCTCAGGGTAGTGATGATGATCACTTTCTGCAATCCACTGGTTATCAATTGGCTGACTAATGCAAGATGTGCAGAAGCCCCCATTGGTAGTATCAACAATGTGTACCTGGTACTTCTGCCCTAACTCTTCCACCTTTTTGGTTAGTTACTCATCTGTGTCATTAATGTGGCCATGTTTTCAGCAATAGTGTTTGAAGGATCTAAGGACACTGAGTGAACTACTGGAGTGATAGGTGCATTCCTGGTTGTCCACCCTAAATTCTGTGCCATCTTGTCAAGCAGACTCTGGCTTTCTCTCCATGTTTTGCTCAAAAATGCTCCACCAGCTGAAGCATCAACATTACCCTTCATGCCATCTGCCAAACCCATGTAAAATCGCTGCCCAAACATCTGTTCTGGAATACCGTGGTGCGGACACATAACCAACATCCCTTTGAATCGTTCCCATGTTTCTTGCAGTGTCTCCATTGGTTTCTGTTTGAAACTCAAAATTTCATCAATTTGTTGAGCGGTCTTGTTGGGTGGATAAAACTTGTTGACAAATTGCTTGACTAGTTCTTCCCAAGTTGTTATGGAATTAATGGGGAGTGAGTTTAGCCAAGTCTGGGCAGCTCCTGTCATTGAGAATGGAAACAACAACAGCTTGATTGCTTCCTAAGTTACGTTGGGCTGCCTTTGAGTTTTGCATATTGACAGGAAATTCTTCAAGTGCCGCTGAGGATCTTCGATTTGTGACCCCGAAAATAGTCCCTTGTTCTACAACATGTGCAGCATGTTGTTCGTGATTTGAAACGATTCAACCTATATTTGTGGGACTGAAATCGCTGTGGCCAGATTTTCAGCTTTGGGTTGTGCCCAGTCATATAGAGCAGCCTCTGGCACAAGAGGTGCCACTGGCGCTATTGGTGCAGCTGGGTCTACCACGTTGTCCCCCATGTCCGGTTCGAATTGTTCAATTGTTTGTTGCTGTTTGTTCTTCCGGTTGGCCCAGTTCAAGGCCTTGAAAACTTTCTCTGGATCTGATAAGGCTTCAAATACTTCACCAGTTCTCGATGAGTTTCTAGGCATGCACCTATACAACCAAGTCAACAAACGTTAAAATTTCAATGTAAAGATTTGAAGTGAAGAAAACTGACTACACTAAGAATTTTTGTATTTCTTTCAATTGTAATTGATAACACCATTAATTCCCCGGCAACGACGCCAAAATTTGATCACGCCCAACTATGCCTTATAAAAAGGACTAAGCGGACGTTGCAAATATAATCTGAATATTTAGCCCAGAGTCGAACCCACAAGGAATTAACCCATCAATTACTTTGTTAGACTCACTAAATTCTACGTAATCAACTTCCCAAACGTTGTGAATAACAATTGAGAATATTTTTACTAACAATAACTGACTGCAACTAAATAAAAAAGACTAACTATGATTAAGTTGTAAACAATTAAGAGAAGGATCTAAGGTTATGATTTCCCCTATTGATGGAATCCCTTCATGTTATGTTTCATATAGATTTGCCTAACCGTTTCTATCAATCATGAGCACTCTTATTATCGTAAATCTCTCCCGAGTAATCACGACAATTTACTAGACGCACTCTCCCGAGTGACGCCAACTGGCTTTTATTATAGCTCACTTATGATTGCACCCAAGGCTTCGTTATCCCTAATCCCGCCTTTAAACCCTCGGTTATTGATCCCTCATATACTCTGGGAGTGGTGTTGTTCAACAATTACCTAAATATGCACTCTCTCCCGAGTAATACATACTAAATAGGCACAGCTAATTGAGGATCCTATCAATTAATTACAACAAGAACATAGTTGAACAAATAGAGAATAAACCGGGCAAACTATATTAACATATCAAGAAGTTCATCCTTCAAAAGGTTCCATCAAAACCTCAGACTAAATATTTAGCTACTCATACTAGTGTTCATCATAACAAAAGCCAAATTCATCACAAATGGTAAAATACAAAAGGAAGAAAGGAAGAACTCGATGTTGAATTATCCTCCTTGCCTCTTGCCTCTCATTGCCTTCAACTAAGCTATGAAAACCTTGATAATGTTCCCTTGGGCGAGCTAGACCTTCTATAGGTTAAGTGGAATTACCCCCGAACTTTCGAGTTTACCCCTAAACTTTATTTTTCGGAACTGGACTAGCGCGGTCGCGCTAGTGGGCGCGCTACTGACAGCACATATGGCATAGCATTCTGCCTCGAACACCTGGGCTAGCGCGGTCGCACTAGTGGATGCGCTAGTCTGGTTCATCATTTCAGCCTTTCTTTCGTTCTTCTTCCGATGTACTCAGCTCCGAGGGGCTTCCCTTGCTTCAATTTAGCTCCAACCACAGTTCTAAGTCCTCATTCACGCAACTCGCTCCTGCAAAACATGAAATTCACAATTAGAGCCAATTTATCATCATTTAACTATCCTATAACAGTGAAACATAGTCAAGCTGGGGCATAAACACTCACCAAATTACATAAAACTAGCCTATTATCAGTTATCCAGGTAGGCGCTGTGAGCACGTGATTTTTGCCCTATGTGAAATACTCCTACAAATCAAAGAAATAAACTCTTCCAACTGTTTGCAATTTTATAGGATTTTTGTAGGAATTTGTGTTAATTGTTTGCATTGTCTGTGCATGTTTACTTTTATTTAAATCATGAAAAAAAATACAAAAAAATGCCATGCATTGCATTTAGATCTTTTTTTTTATTATTTTAGGATTAATTAGTTAATTTTTATTGTTTTATTAAAAATGAAAATAAAAAATGGCTCATGTTTACTTTTACCTTTTAATTTTTAGATTAGTGATTTTTCTCTTATAATTTAGGATCAAGTAATCTTTATTATTATTTTAATAATTAGATAACTAGTGTAATCTTACAACTTAGATAATTTAGGAAATTAATTTAGGATTTCATTAATTAAAGAAAAAGAAAAAAAAAAAAGAGAAAAGGGAATTAAGGGGTAAGTGGGCAAAAGGTTTTAAAACCTGAAATTGGGCTGCATTTAACCCCAAACCTGTTCCTAAACCCAGGCCCAAACCAGGTCACCCGGTCCAGGTTCCCCCACCCCCAAACGACCCCGTTTTGCCCCTGTTACGTCACAGCCGTTGGATCTTAGTAATCCAACGGTCCGGAACTAATAACCCCCCAACATATGACTGTCCTAACAAGACTAACCCCCCCATTCGACCCTCACTCAGTCTCTCCCCTCTCTCGTTAGAACCAAACCCTAGCCGCCCCGTTACCACGCCGCCTCCGCCACAAACCTCCCCAAATTTCTACCAGCTAACCCTTGTCCCTTCCTCATTCCAAATCTACAAGCCCTTTCCCCCAAATCCTCACCCAAGTCCTCCGATTTTAGATCTAAGAGTCGGACCCCAAAACCTTAGTTCATCCAAATCATCCCAAAAACACACCCCACATCCCTCGCACCCTGTTGAACCCTAAACTACAATTAACTTCCCACAAAACCTCGCCCTTTTCTTCGAATTTTAAATCTAGTATCCTCTGAACCCTAACCTTTTGGTTTCCAGTTGGTACTCTAAGAGGTGTTCCACAAACTTTCATTAGTCGATTGTTCCTTCTTAAGGACAGTCGATTAATGTTAGTTAAAGTTCATTTTGTTTGTTGAAGAAAGTGGTCGGATGTTTTGTTGGATCCAGATTGCATAGGTAATCTTCTTTTGTTTTAATTTTATTTGTTTTTCTCTGTTCTTTTCCTCTTCTTTTTTCTTGGTTTGCTCATCATGATTTTAATTCTGTTTAGCCGCATCTTAGGTTTTGTGTGTCGTTTGGTTTGCTTTTGTATTTAGGGTTTCAGATTAATCAATATCATGTTAGAATTTCATCACAAGCCTAATGTCAGTTTTAGTTTAATGTATGAACTAATTCTGTTTTGCTTTGTTTTAGTACTCCGTTTAAGTTAGTCTTTGTTTTATTTTCAAAGTTCCAATAGTAATTTATGACTTCAGTTTATGTTAGGAGAATTTAGGTCTAGCTAAAGGTTCAATTGCATTTCTGTTGGTTATTTGAACATGTTTAGTTAATAATTATTTTTTAAAGTGCATCGATTTATCCCTTTATGTTCCCAGAATTGTTCCAGTATTTGTGGTTTATTATCTGGCTTAGTTCATGATTAGTTTAGATCTCATTATCAATTGGCTTCATTTGTTTAGAGGTTTAGGTTCATTTGCCACTTTTTAGATGTTCAACTTTCAGCTTTGAATGTTTTGTGATTTTCAATCCGTTTGTCAAATATTAGTTTGTTTGCTTCCTGTTTACCTAGGGTTGTAAATGTTTAGAATTCTTAGGGTGTTAATTGAATAGATGAAACTTAGAGGGTTAATTTGGGAATAGAAAATCAGATTTTTAGAACGGAAACTTCTAGAATCTGGGGCAGCTGGCCCAATTTTGGCTAGCACAAATGCTGGAGCCAATCAAAGGCCGCCAGCTGTCCCAATTCTGCTAGGAAAGATACCTTGCGAGGGAATAATTCCCATTTTGTTTTCAGCAGTACATGGCACCCCTAAAAGGCTATATATAGACCTTTCTTTCACTCAAAAAGAGCAGAGATTCATACTTTGAAAAAGACCCTAAAAATTCTCTGCATTCCTTTCATTAGTCTGCCTTGAATTGCTTTCTTTGATTTTCTTCTTGGAGTACTTAGAAGGTTTCTCACGGAAACTCCGGTTTGCTGGGTTTAAAGAGGGTTTAAAAGGGGCTGAATCCTGCTGTTGATTTGTTGCTTGGCTCCTGTTTTGCTATTGCTGAAATCCTCACTCTCCATTGCTTTATTTTGACATACAGGTTTCCTTGGACTTTGAATGATATGTGAAGTGCAAGTTTGAAACATATAGTCAGATGTGGAGATTTAAGGATAAATATTAGCTTGCTGAATGTTATTCATGTGTTCTTTAAAGTTTATCCAGTTTCTTTATTAAGTTTAGTTTTACTTTATGTGTTCCATTGATCATTCACGTTACTGATGTTATATCTTATTTTCAAGGTTGGATTAGAATTTTAGTTTATTATGTTGGTTTGTGATTTGGCTAAAAATCCTTTTGTTGAGTGTATAATGCTTAAACTTTCTGTGGTATGGATCTAGGTCAGATGATGAGCATATTCTATTTGCTTTTGTTTAAATTTGCTCAGGTTAGTACTGATTTTCAGTTCAGGGTTAATTAATATCATAATTTTGCTGGTTTAGTTACTTTTAGAGTCTGGTTTTGAGCATCCGGATTGGTTTAATAGCCGTAGTTTGAGCATGAAGCTGTTTGTTTGACAATTACCACTGTATATGTCCAATTTAAACTATTTGGAGTTTCAATACTGCTAGAATAATTATATGTGCGAATTCAGCATAAACTAGTGATAATTTCGAATTTCAGATGTATATGGCTGGCAGTAACAGTAAAACAATTTGGTTAAAAGATGTATAACATGTCTATTTGAGTATTGTGATTTGTTGGGCTAGCATATCATCTTTTTGTATGTTAATGGGCTTCATTAGAACCTTGGCATGTGAGTTATCGTGGCCTAGTATTTAGAGTGTGGATCTGACCCAGTTATTTCTATACCTAGGCTCGAATTCGAGCCCAAACCTCCTTAGCTCTTATCCCCCCCCCCCCCAAAAAGAACACAGCCTGTCTTGAGTAATATAGGGGTTGGATCTGTGGCCCACTTGGAAATGAGCAAACGTCTGCCTGGCTACCTTTCTGGGCTCGTTTTTTTGAGCCCAATTTTTCTTTTAAATGAGCTCTTTAGGTTTGAGTTTAACCCAAAACGGGCTTTGAATAATTAAAGGCTTAGCCGTGCTCCTCAAACCTTTTTACAACTATAGTTGTCTACTAAGTCTACATCAACTTTAGATAAGAATATCATTAGACCATTTTAATTAAGTGTAGTTTCTTAGAAATGGATTGAGTTGTGCCATCCATAATTAAATCACCAATGACCCTCCTATTAAGTATTATAACTTAGATACTAAAAATGAATCTCGTAGTTTGCTGTAGGCACGTAATTAAATCATCACAACTGCGGGTATGGTTCCCATGGCGTGGTTGTGACACTTAATTTCAAATCAGTTTAAGTATGATCACCCATAATTAAATACTTTTCCTTTAATAAAATTGAGGTGTGCCATCCAATCACCTAGTCTATGGCCCTCACATCACATCTTAGCTAGTGTAGAAAATGCCTTGAACTTTTGTAGTTTGCTTTAGGCGCGTTATAATAAAATTTTCATAGCTACGGGTACGGTTCCCGTGACGTAGTTGTGTTACATAATTTCCAAATCCGGGGGTATTTTTATGTGACGTGGCCACAACAACTAATAATGCTAATAATTTAAACATGTTGTAAATCGTGGGTACGGTTCCTGTGACGCGATTTGCAATGTCTACCAAACAAACAAGTGTACGACAATCGTAACTTGTTCCAGAATAATTCCATAAATAATGAAAAGCGGCTCAAAAGGAATAAAAATGCACATAGGCTTCAAAGTTGTTTTAAAATCAAATAAATAGGCCAATAATAACAGTTGAGTGACCGTGCTAAAACCATAGAACCCGGGAATGCCTAACACCTTCTCCCGGATTAACAGAATTTCTTACCCGGATTTCTGTGTTCGCGGACTGTAAAACGGAGTCAATCTTTCCTCGATTTGGGATTTAAACCGGTGACTTGAGACACCGTAAATTATCCCAAGTGGCGACTCTGAATTTAATAAATAATCCCGTTTCGATTGTCACTTTAATTGGAAAAACTCCCTTATACCCTTTGCGGGGGTAAGAAAAGGAGGTGTGACAGCTCTGGCGACTCTGCTGGGGACAAGAACCCAGAACTTTTGGTTCAGGGTTCAGAATTCGAGCTTAGAATAATTATTATATTTGGCTTTTATTTATTATCTGATTTTTATTACATGCTTGGGCCTAATGTGCTAAATGCCGCTTTTTACCACTTTGATATTATTTGAACTGTGTATAAATTGCTACGAAACCCTTCTCTTCTCATCTTCGGGGAAGTGCACGCTGGCGTGACTTCTTTTCTATTATTGTCATACCTTAATTTAGAAAGAGGCTCGGACAAGTTACAAAGCCGGATGGCCTTTTGGTTCGCGGTACGTAGCCCCCCCTCGGCTCGAGTTGTCCGCTCGGGTACACAAGTCTAGAACAACATACCCAGGTTTTGAACTTAGAATAACTCAGCCTCATGCCGGATCCCTAGTAGGAACACTTGTTTGCATCATGTGCATTTGACTTAGGGGACTCAACACAACGGTTGGGTCCGTCTAGGACAGGCGAACTCGAAAATAAAGAGACCAACCTGATGCATTTTTATGCGTTACCTGTGCATTATTTATATCGGATTGCATGTTGACCGACTTCTAGATTTAAGTAAGGAAAACCAAAAGAAAAACCATGTTCGGGGTATGAGAGAGAATTTCATCCGTTTCCCAAAATCTGGTATCCAAAATATCCCGAAACTCTGCCGAAATTTTTTGAAAACAGAAGGAGAAAAATCATTTCAAAGTGTTTATATTTTTCAGTTGTGTCAAAACTGGCCGAACTACCCGGGTTTGATTCTCACCGGATGTGGGATACGTAGGCAACCCTCATCGGGTCCAACTCCGCTTTTGAATATTTTGAAAAAATATATATGTGAAGTGTCATCATTTTTGTCGTAAATAAAGTGGGTGATGTCGTTTTTGGCTAAATAGCAGAACGTCCCAACAGGACGCCGGAAGACTATTTTTGCAAGAATAGCCACTAACGGCGTCTTTGTTAATTTTTGGCCATTTAACGAGCACAACCCTAAAATCTTCCATCTCGAAGTGCTGAAGGGTCGTATTCGCAAAAGTAGCCCTGATTTAGTTGATTTTTGCCAAATAAACCCTTTTTATCAGTTTTCAAAATAAAATTCATTTTGTCTTTAAATCAATCACCTTAATCTAAATGTGCAGAATGAGCACGAGTTATAATTTACCAATGAAGGTCATGACCAAGATTCCGTTGGAACTACACATGTGGTGAGAAGATTTTGGTGGGCAAGGACGAGACACGGTCAACCATTACTTGGGGGGAGGGGGGGGGGGGGGGTAAGGCTCACCGGTTTACTAAAGATTAGGCCCAGGGGAGATATAATCAAAGCACTGGTGACATTTTGGGATCCAGCTCACAATGTTCTGCATTTTTCGGACTTTGAGCTCACACCCACTTTGGAGGAGATAGCGGGATATGCCGGGAGTACCGAGGGTCTAAGACACAAATACCTGGTTGCTCCAAGGGCCGTCACCCCTCACAGGTTTTTGGATTTGTTAAAAATAAGCAGGGGGGTCCAGTATGCAGATTTGGCGGCTGGGTTTTCCACTCTACGCTTCATATACCGGCGGTACGGACATGTAGGGGGGTCTGAAAATCCAGAAAGCAGAATCTGTAGTAAAGGGAACCGACCAAAATGGGAAGGGCATAGATGGTTCGCTTTCATGGTAGCATTTCTGGGTGTTCTAGTGTTTCCCAGGAAGGATGAGTACATTGATCTACGGGTAGTCGGAGTCGTCAATACTCTGATTACCAATGCCAAAAGCACCCTCGCACCTATGATAGTGTCTGAAATATTCCGAGCTCTCACAGCTTGTAAAACCGGGGTAGATTTTTTTGAAGGGTGCAATTTGTTGCTACAAATATGGATGATTGAGCATTTATGTCATCGTCCTCGGTACATGAACCATGGGTCGGCAGGGAAAAGCTGCTGATTGGATGTCTTGCCTCCGCTCCGTAACTGCTGATAAGATAGAGTGGACGTTGGGTTGGCTTCCTGTTGATGAGATTATATACATGCCTACCACCAGTCCTCACTTCCTCCTGATGGGTCTTAGAAGTATCCAGCCTTATGCCCCGTACCGGGTCTTGAGATAACTAGGAAGATGCCAAATAATTCCCAAGGACGAAGACCTAAGCATTCATGCAGTCGAGATTCGTCCTGATGGCCAATTTCATGAAGCAGTGGTTCGCCAAATCTGGAGTGAGTGCCAATACTTGATAGCAAAGACCCGAGTGCGAAATATATCCAAGGGTGAAGTCTCGTCCGGTTACCTTGCTTGGTATAAAAGAAGTGTCGAGTTTGGAAGACCAGCCAAAAGACCTCACCTTTAAGAATTTGTTGAAGCATCACAAGACCAATGTGACTGGTTAGCCAAAGAAAATAAGTATAAGGCCACCATAAGCAAGTTGGAAAAGCAAGTCAAGGATCTTCAATTTGAGAGTGGTTTGCAAGCCGCCGCGGATGAGGGTGAAAAGAAAAGGCTAGCCAAAGAAAATGACGCCCTCCGAGCCCAAATCCAGGAGATGAAGATAGCAGCCGAGAACCCTGCCAGAAGTGAGAAGGATGATAGGCTTATAGACAACCTTAGGCACAAAGTGTGTGACTACAGATTTGACTTGGAAAAGACTGAAGCTGAACTAACAAGGACCCGAGCAAAGTTAGCTAAGAATGCGGAGGGACGGGCAAGTTTCGTTCGACAGCTGAAGGAGAAGTACGACAAAGGAATCGTGAGTCTGAAGAAAAAGATCAATGTCCTTGAGCATGAAATGACCAAGCAGGCAAAAGACATCAAAGTAGAAAGAGAACACTGCTATGCCCTGATGTCGCAGCTAGAAAAAAGACCTGCAGTAGCTTCAAGATCAAAGCCATACGGTCGAACAAGTTTTGGAGGCCAGATCTCAGCAGATCGGACGGTTGCTACAAAAGAAGGGTATTATCAGGGAGAGGGTTAGGAGGATTGCGGACTACATTGTTATGAAGTGCAACGAATGCGAGGACATGGCCAGGTCCATGTTCTTCGCTTCAGTTATGATTTTTGTCCGGCAGATCATGGATGACCTATTTCGCCTCCAAGAAGATATGGCGCATAGGCCCGCGGCGAGACCGACCGATGTCCCGCGGGCCTCTGGAGCAGTAGTTGAGGCACTTATGTATTTCTGATTTTTATTGTTCAAATCTGTATTTTCAGTTTCTTTTGGAGTTTGTTAGTCTGCTTTCAGGTCTGTATTTTTATTTTTTGAGTTTGGTAGTCCACCTTTTGAGTGTGTTAGTCTGTATGTTTAAATCTGTAGGGGAAGTCATTGTAATCAGGATGTTTTGTTTTTATTTTACTTTACGAAAATTTGAAAACCCCAAAAAGACGTATCTTTCTTTTATTTCGCATTTATCCCCTGAACTATGTAATAATCTGATTCATACGGCGTCATGATACGTAGGCAATCCCTATAGGATTCGATCATAACCCTAAAATAAGAAGAAAGGAAAAAGGGAGAGAATAGAGAAAAAGAAAAGAGAGAGAGAAAATAAAAGAGGAAAGAAACTGATTAAGAAACGAGAGTGGCAAAACAAGAGAGGAAAGAAAATGCGAGAATAAGAGGAGAGCAACAAGAACCAAGCAAAGAGCGGTAGGAATAAAAGAAAGAGAGAAGAAAAGTACAATGAAAAGAATTATCTAGGGCCGGGATGAAGCATGCAGCCGTTCAAATGCATAATAGAAGCGGTTAACTGTTTAGGTGCATTGCATTCCCAACGTGCGGTTGCCTATCTGTTAAGCTCTTAATCGCTAACAAGTTTGCTTGTTGTCATCAAGTACAGGAAGGTGGTTAGTTTGTTCGGCATTCTGGCAAGTAACCCATACAATACCAGATCTAAGCACAAGGCGAATATGGCTGGCAAAGAATTGGACGCGAGTGTTATTGACCCGCCAAGGGAGGTAGAGGAGTCTGAGCCCGGTTTGAAAGAAGAGCTGCATAAGCTAAAACACCAGATGGCTGAGATGTACCAGGAATGGAGTGAAAGGGCATCCTCCACCATCATACCCCGCTAACCCTGCCTTCATCTCACCATTAGCTCAAGAACCATCTGTCATCGATCTATCCCCACAACATGCCCCAAGCTTCAACCCTTATCACCACTATACGGGCTCCTCTTCCCAAACTGTCCAAGCTCCATTAGTCAAATCAACCGCATACCCCCTTCCACCAGCTACCCCTGTCTTCGTAGCGCCTCCACCAGCCACCCTCCACCGATCCTCCAGTGAGCCGGCACTCCAAGCCCAAGACAACCAGTACTACGCCCTGGAGCCCACCTTCAAAATCCCAAATCACTACTCATACACCCCCCGTCTTGACCTTCCTGTCGAGGCTGAGAAACCACCCAAAAACCCGAAACAAGAGGAGATTTTCAGGAAGGTGAGAAGCCTGGAACAGTCGCTCAGAAACATGCAGGGGTTGGGAGGCCAAGTGAGTGTAGCCTACAAAGATCTGTGTCTGTTTCCGGATGTCCAGTTACCTGTTGGATTCAAATGCCCAAATTTGACTTGTATGACGGGCACGGGGACCCCGTGGCCCACTTAAGGTGATTTTGTAGTAAAATGAGAGTAGCCGGTGGGAAAGAAGAGCTGTTAATGGAATACTTTAGCCAGAGTCCGACTGGCGCGGCATTGGAGTGGTACACTCGTCAGGATCACAACAGATGGTATACCTGGGATGATTGGCCCAAGCATTCGCGCGGCATTTCCAATACAACATAGAAATTATTCCAGATCGTTTGTCTTTGACTAAGATAGAGAAGAATCCGAGAGAAAGTTTCAGGGAATATGGTTTCCGTTGGAGGGAACAGGCAGCAAGAGTTAACCCTCCGATGGAGGAAACTTAAATGGTAGAGTACTTTCTTCAGGCTCTGGAGCCTACTTACTTTGGTCATCTGATACCGGCCATAGGTAAGTCTTTCAACGAGGTAGTGAAAATGGGAGGTATGGTAGAAGAAGGGCTTAAATCGAGCAAGATCATGAGCTACTCAGCTATCAAAGCAACTACCCAAGCAATTCAGAATGGTACTGGAAGAGTAATAGGAAAGAAGAAGAACGAAGATGTTACAATGGTTGACTCGGGATCGTGGCATGGTCCGAGGAGCACACCACACCATTACACCCAGCCTCGACCCCATCCCCGAACTTACACCAAAACACCATATAATCCACCTCAACATTACTTTCCATCACCAGACCCTCAATATTCTGTTAAGCCACCTCAATACCATGTCCACCACGCCCAGGCATACATTCAACCTCCCTCTTACCCACAATGGCATGCCCCAGCCCCACAGAATACCTACCCAACTCCACAGAATGCCTACCCACCTCCACAAATATACCGAAACCCTGCCGGTCCAGGCTTCCGATCTAAGCCAGTATTCAGGAACGAAAGGCTGCAGCAGAGGAAAACTTTCACCCCGTTTGGGGAGTCTTATACCAGCTTATTTCAGAGATTGAGGCAGTTGGATGTGCTGAGGCCAATTGGGTCAAAATTGCCAAACCCTCCTCCAAAGAATCTTGATTACTCCCTCAGCTGTGCATATTGTTCTGGTGCTCCGAGGCACGATACAGAGAAGTGCTGGCACTTAAAAAATGCCATTCAAGAGCTCATCGACACAAACCAGATTGTGGTCCAAACTTCGGAAGCATCCAACATCAATCAAAACCCATTGCCAGTCCATGATGAGACAAACATGATCGAGATAGTACACAAGGATGGGGAGCCCAAGAATCCTTCACAATCCATCATGATGATCCGGTCTAGTGAGGTTAAGGCAGTCAAGGGCACAGTTGTCACAAAAGCAACCTCTTTGACCGCTGAAGGATCAGTAGACAAGTTGAGCATGCCAAATGATAAGCCATCTTTGGTAGTTAAGAAGAGATCCCCAAGTGATAATGTAGCAAAGCAAGAAAAGCCAAAGGTGATCGTGCCGGGGGTGTCGAATAAGCCTGTCATAATTTTGGAGGGCGCCCGCACAGACCCCATCATTATCAAACCTATGACCCAGTTGCCGGTAGTCAACGCCAAGGCTGTCCCATGGAACTATGACCGGGTAATAGTGACCTATAAGGGGAAGAAAGTGAAAGAAGAAGTTAATGAGGCACAAGGATTAACTTGGTCGGGGAGATGCTTCGCCCCGCAAGAGTTAAGGAAAGCTAAAACACTCAGAGACAATCCAGTTCTAGTGAAGAAACCAGTCACTGAAGAAGAGGCAGAGGAGTTTTTGAGAAAAATGAAGGTACAAGATTACTCCATCGTGGAACAGTTGAGAAAGACTCCTGCTCAGATTTCCCTGCTATCATTATTGATCCATTCAGATGAGCACCGCCGGGCCATGATGAAGATTCTGAACGAAGCTCATGTCCCCGACAAAATCACAGTGAACCATTTGGAGAAAATTGCCAACAAGATATTTGAGGTGAACAGGATCACCTTCTCGGATGATGAGTTGCCTGTGGAAGGTACCGAACACAACAAAGCTCTCTATATTATAGTGAAATGTAAAGATTCTGTGGTTACTAGGGCGTTGGTGGATAATGGTTCCAGTGCGAACATTTGCCCTCTCTCTATTCTGCACAAGTTGAAAATTGATACTGAACGAGTCCACAAGAACAGTATATGTGTCTGAGGTTTCGATGGAGGAGGGAAAGATTTTGTTGGCGATATTATGCTTGAACTGACAATAGGACTAGTTGAATTCACCATGGAGTTCCAAGTACTGGATGTAGCCATCTCTTACAATGTGCTGCTGGGTCGGCCCTGGATACATGCTACCAAAGCAATCCCGTCCTCTTTGCAACAGATGGTCAAGTTCGAGTGGGACAGAAAGGAGATTATCGTGCATGGTGATGAGAGCCGGGGTGCTTACAATGATACCTCCGTCCTGTTTATTGAGGCCGAAGATGATAAGGGGCCTTGGGTCTACCAAGTTTCTGAAACAGTGCCAGTTGAGAAGGTTCCAGAAGGGGAATGTATTCCAGCTCCAAAGATAACCTCTGCATCTGTCATGGTGGCATCTGAAATGCTAAAAAATGGTTTTGTGCCAGGCAAATGTCTGGGCGCATCTTTACAAGGTATCGTGCAGCCAGTGTCTCTGCCTGAAAATTTGGGAACGTTTGGTCTAGGATTCAAACCCACAGGAGAAGATGTGAAAAGGGCTAAAAGATCGAAAAAGAAGGCATGGGCACTCCCGAAACCTATCCTACGCCTCTCCAGGTCCTTTGTCAAACCAGGGATCGTGAGGCGCCCAGTGTCAGCAGTCCAAAATCCTGTGGTTGATGTTGATGAAGAATAAATTGAAAGGTTCCAGAGGTTATTTGATGAGGTAAACATGGTAGAAATTGGAAAAGGTTCCAGCAAAGTGGATGCAGTTCGTCAGGCCGAAAATGAAGCTTAACAATTGGAAGGCTACTCCTCTCCCTACTCGGAAGGAGTTTTGGTAGTTTGCTTTGTTTTCCTTTTAGTTGTCTGGATTATTCCAGGGTTGTAATCCATATTTTTATTTTCCGTCTGTTTTGATGTACAAACCCTTCTATCCTTTATTTTCAATGAAATGCAATTTCCCTTTCCATTACTCCTGATAGTGTCATTTTTATCTTTCTTTTTACAGTTCTTTTTATGCTGGTTTTAATGACATGACATGCATGAGGAATCTTCAACCAAGTCTTAAAAGTCAATCTAACTCTAAAATAATAATCCAAGAAATAGAGTGTGATGATGAGACAGAATATGATGAAGAGGAGGCATTTGAGGAAATTAGTAAAGAGCTAAGTCACTTTGAAGAGAAACCCAAGACTAATTTGAATGAAACCGAAGCAATCAATTTAGGGGATCCAGATAATATCAGGGAAACCAAGATAAGTGTACATTTGGAACCACAAATCAGGGAAGAAATAATCAAAGCACTGTTTGAATACAAAGACATTTCTGCATGGTCATATGACGACATGCCGGGTCTAAGTACTGACTTGGTAGTTCACAAATTGCCCACTGACTCGGCATTCCCTCCCGTCAAGCAAAAGTTAAGGAAGTTCAAAACTGACATGAGTGTGAAGATCAAAGAGGAAGTCACAAAGCAGCTTGATGCAAAGGTCATCCGAGTCACGCGGTATCCCACTTGGTTAGCTAATGTTGTGCCGGTACCAAAGAAAGATGGTAAGACCAGGAGTGTGTGTTGATTACCGTGATCTCAACAAAGCAAGTCCGAATGATAACTTCCTATTGCCAAATATCCACATTTTGATTGATAACTGTGCCAAGCATGAGATTGGGTCTTTTGTGGATTGCTATGCGGGATATCATTAGATCTTGATGGATAAGAAAGATGCAAAAAAGACGGCATTCATCACGCCGTGGGGAACATTTTGCTACCGGGTCATGCCATTTGGTTTTTTTAGCATTATGCTGGGGCAACTTACATGAGAGCAATGACGACCATATTCCATGACATGATACACAAGGAGATTGAGGTCTACGTAGATGATGTGATCATAAAGTCCAGGAAGCAGTCCGACCACGTCGGAGACTTGAGAAATTTTTTCCAGAGGCTCCGCAGGTACAATCTTAAGCTCAACCCTGCAAAGTGTGCATTTGGTGTTCCGTCTGGGAAACTGTTGGGGTTCATAGTCAGCCGGCGAGGCATTGAGTTGGATCCATCAAAGATCAAAGCTATCCAAGAATTGCCACCCCCAAGGAATAAGACCGAGGTGATGAGTCTGCTCGGGCGCTTAAACTACATCAGCAGGTTTATTGCTCAACCCACGGCAACTTCTGAGCCCATCTTTAAGTTGATCAAGAAGGATGCTGCGGTCAAATGGACTGATGAGTGCCAGGAGGCATTTGATAAGATCAAAGGATACTTGTCAAACCCACCTGTGTTGGTCCTGCCGGAGCCCGGGAGGCCTTTAATTCTCTATTTGACGGTCTTGGACAATTCATTCGGTTGTGTGTTGGGTCAACATGACATCGCTGGCAAGAAGGATCAAGCCATCTATTATCTCAGCAAGAAGTTCACATCCTATGAGTTTAAGTATTCTCCCCTTNCCCAAAAAAATGTATCTTTCTTTTATTTCGCATTTATCCTCTGAACTACGTAATGATCTGATTCATGCGGCGTCATGATACGTAGGCAATCCCCATAGGATTCGATCATAACCCTAAAATAAGAAGAAAGGAAAAAGGAGAGAAGAAAGAAAAAGAAAAGAGAGAGAGAAAATAAAAGAGGAAAGAATCTGAGTAAGAAATGAGAGTGGCAAAACAAGAGAGGAAAGAAAATGCGAGAATAAAAGAAGAGCAACAAGAACCAGGCAAAGAACGGCAGGAATAGAAAGGAAAGAGAGAAGAAAAATGCAAAATGAAGAGAATTAGTTGAGGCCGGGATGAAGCATGCAGCCATTCAAATGCATAATAGAAGCAGTTAACTGTTTAGGTGCATTGCATTCCCAACGTGCGGTTGCCTATCTGTTAAGCTCTTAATCGCTAACAAGTTTGCTTGTTGTCATCAAGTACAGGAAGGTGGTTAGTTTGTTCGGCATTCTGGCAAGTAACCCATACAATACCAGATCTAAGCACAAGGCGAATATGGCTGGCAAAGAATTGGACGCGAGTGTTATTGACCCGCCAAGGGAGGTAGAGGAGTCTGAGCCCGGTTTGAAAGAAGAGCTGCATAAGCTAAAACACCAGATGGCTGAGATGTACCAGGAATGGAGTGAAAGGGCATCCTCCACCATCATACCCCGCTAACCCTGCCTTCATCTCACCATTAGCTCAAGAACCATCTGTCATCGATCTATCCCCACAACATGCCCCAAGCTTCAACCCTTATCACCACTATACGGGCTCCTCTTCCCAAACTGTCCAAGCTCCATTAGTCAAATCAACCGCATACCCCCTTCCACCAGCTACCCCTGTCTTCGTAGCGCCTCCACCAGCCACCCTCCACCGATCCTCCAGTGAGCCGGCACTCCAAGCCCAAGACAACCAGTACTACGCCCTGGAGCCCACCTTCAAAATCCCAAATCACTACTCATACACCCCCCGTCTTGACCTTCCTGTCGAGGCTGAGAAACCACCCAAAAACCCGAAACAAGAGGAGATTTTCAGGAAGTTGAGAAGCCTGGAACAGTCGCTCAGAAGCATGCAGGGGTTGGGAGGCCAAGTGAGTGTAGCCTACAAAGATCTGTGTCTGTTTCCGGATGTCCAGTTACCTGTTGGATTCAAATGCCCAAATTTGACTTGTATGACGGGCACGGGGACCCCGTGGCCCACTTAAGGTGATTTTGTAGTAAAATGAGAGTAGCCGGTGGGAAAGAAGAGCTGTTAATGGAATACTTTAGCCAGAGTCCGACTGGCGCGGCATTGGAGTGGTACACTCGTCAGGATCACAACAGATGGTATACCTGGGATGATTTGGCCCAAGCATTCGCTCTTCATTTCCAATACAACATAGAAATTATTCCAGATCGTTTGTCTTTGACTAAGATAGAGAAGAATCCGAGAGAAAGTTTCAGGGAATATGGTTTCCGTTGGAGGGAACAGGCAGCAAGAGTTAACCCTCCGATGGAGGAAACTTAAATGGTAGAGTACTTTCTTCAGGCTCTGGAGCCTACTTACTTTGGTCATCTGATACCGGCCATAGGTAAGTCTTTCAACGAGGTAGTGAAAATGGGAGGTATGGTAGAAGAAGGGCTTAAATCGAGCAAGATCATGAGCTACTCAGCTATCAAAGCAACTACCCAAGCAATTCAGAATGGTACTGGAAGAGTAATAGGAAAGAAGAAGAACGAAGATGTTACAATGGTTGACTCGGGATCGTGGCATGGTCCGAGGAGCACACCACACCATTACACCCAGCCTCGACCCCATCCCCGAACTTACACCAAAACACCATATAATCCACCTCAACATTACTTTCCATCACCAGACCCTCAATATTCTTAGAAACCACCTCAATACCATGTCCACCACGCCCAGGCATACATTCAACCTCCCTCTTACCCACAATGGCATGCCCCAGCCCCACAGAATACCTACCCAACTCCACAGAATGCCTACCCACCTCCACAAATATACCGAAACCCTGCCGGTCCAGGCTTCCGATCTAAGCCAGTATTCAGGAACGAAAGGCTGCAGCAGAGGAAAACTTTCACCTCGCTTGGGGAGTCTTATACCAGCTTATTTCAGAGATTGAGGCAGTTGGATGTGCTGAGGCCAATTGCGTCAAAATTGCCAAACCTTCCTCCGAAGAATCTTGATTACTCCCTCGGTTGTGCATATTGTTCTGGTGCTCCAGGGCATGATACGGAAAAGTGCTGACACTTGAAAAACGCCACCCAAGAGCTCATCGACACAAATCAGATTGTGGTCCAAACTTCGGAAGCATCCAACATCAATCAAAACCCATTGCCAGTCCATGATGAGACAAACATGATCGAGATAGTACACAAGGATGGGGAGCCCAAGAATCCTTCACAATCCATCATGATGATCCGGTCTAGTGAGGTTAAGGCAGTCAAGGGCACAGTCATCACAAAAGCAACCTCTTTGACCGCTGAAGGATCAGTAGACAAGTTGAGCATGCCAAATGATAAGCCATCTTTGGTAGTTAAGAAGAGATCCCCAAGTGATAATGTAGCAAAGCAAGAAAAGCCAAAGGTGATCGTGCCGGGGGTGTCGAATAAGCCTGTCATAATTTTGGAGGGCGCCCGCACAGACCCCATCATTATCAAACCTATGACCCAGTTGCCGGTAGTCAACGCCAAGGCTGTCCCATGGAACTATGACCGGGTAATAGTGACCTATAAGGGGAAGAAAGTGAAAGAAGAAGTTAATGAGGCACAAGGATTAACTTGGTCGGGGAGATGCTTCGCCCCGCAAGAGTTAAGGAAAGCTAAAACACTCAGAGACAATCCAGTTCTAGTGAAGAAACCAGTCACTGAAGAAGAGGCAGAGGAGTTTTTGAGAAAAATGAAGGTACAAGATTACTCCATCGTGGAACAGTTGAGAAAGACTCCTGCTCAGATTTCCCTGCTATCATTATTGATCCATTCAGATGAGCACCGCCGGGCCATGATGAAGATTCTGAACGAAGCTCATGTCCCCGACAAAATCACAGTGAACCATTTGGAGAAATTGCCAACAAGATATTGAGGTGAACAGGATCACCTTCTCGGATGATGAGTTGCCTGTGGAAGGTACCGAACACAACAAAGCTCTCTATATTATAGTGAAATGTAAAGATTCTGTGGTTACTAGGGCGTTGGTGGATATGGTTCCAGTGCGAACATTTGCCCTCTCTCTATTCTGCACAAGTTGAAAATTGATACTGAACGAGTCCACAAGAACAGTATATGTGTCTGAGGTTTCGATGGAGGAGGGAAAGATTTTGTTGGCGATATTATGCTTGAACTGACAATAGGACTAGTTGAATTCACCATGGAGTTCCAAGTACTGGATGTAGCCATCTCTTACAATGTGCTGCTGGGTCGGCCCTGGATACATGCTACCAAAGCAATCCCGTCCTCTTTGCAACAGATGGTCAAGTTCGAGTGGGACAGAAAGGAGATTATCGTGCATGGTGATGAGAGCCGGGGTGCTTACAATGATACCTCCGTCCTGTTTATTGAGGCCGAAGATGATAAGGGGCCTTGGGTCTACCAAGTTTCTGAAACAGTGCCAGTTGAGAAGGTTCCAGAAGGGGAATGTATTCCAGCTCCAAAGATAACCTCTGCATCTGTCATGGTGGCATCTGAAATGCTAAAAAATGGTTTTGTGCCAGGCAAATGTCTGGGCGCATCTTTACAAGGTATCGTGCAGCCAGTGTCTCTGCCTGAAAATTTGGGAACGTTTGGTCTAGGATTCAAACCCACAGGAGAAGATGTGAAAAGG
>NC_031991.1:31206995-31219310 GCF_001879085.1 Nicotiana attenuata
GAAGCAATCAATTTAGGGGATCCAGATAATATCAGGGAAACCAAGATAAGTGTACATTTGGAACCACAAATCAGGGAAGAAATAATCAAAGCACTGTTTGAATACAAAGACATTTCTGCATGGTCATATGACGACATGCCGGGTCTAAGTACTGACTTGGTAGTTCACAAATTGCCCACTGACTCGGCATTCCCTCCCGTCAAGCAAAAGTTAAGGAAGTTCAAAACTGACATGAGTGTGAAGATCAAAGAGGAAGTCACAAAGCAGCTTGATGCAAAGGTCATCCGAGTCACGCGGTATCCCACTTGGTTAGCTAATGTTGTGCCGGTACCAAAGAAAGATGGTAAGACCAGGGTGTGTGTTGATTACCGTGATCTCAACAAAGCAAGTTCGAAGGATAACTTTCCATTGCCCAATATCCAAATTTTGATTGATAACTGTGCCAAGCACGAGATCAGGTCTTTTGTGGATTGTTATGCGGGGTACCACCAGATATTGATGGATGAGGAAGATGTAGAAAAGACGGCATTCATCACGCCATGGGGAACATATTGCTACCGGGTCATGCCATTTGGTTTGAAAAATGCTGGGGCAACTTACATGAGGGCAATGACCACCATATTCCATGACATGATACACCAGGAGATTGAGGTCTACGTAGATGGTGTGCTCATAAAGTCCAAGAAGCAGTCCGACCACGTCAGAGATTTGAGAAAGTTTTTCCAGAGGCTCCGCAGGTACAATCTTAAGCTCAACCCGGCAAAATGTGCATTCGGTGTTCCGTCTGGGAAACTGTTGGGGTTCATAGTCAGTCGGAAAGGCATTGAGTTGGATCCGTCAAAGATCAAAGCTATCCAAGAATTGTCGCCTCCAAGGAATTAGACCGAGGTGATGAGTCTGCTCACGCGTTTAAACTACATCAGCAGGTTTATTGCTCAACTCATGACAACTTGTGAGCCCATCTTTAAGTTGCTGAAGAAGGATGCCGCAGTCAAATGGACTGATGAGTGACAGGACACATTTGATAAGATCAAGGAGTACTTATCAAACCCACCTGTGTTGGTCCCGCCGGAACCTGGGAGGCCTTTAATTCTTTATTTGACGGTCTTGGACAATTCATTCGGTTGTGTGTTGGGTCAACAAGACATCACTGGCAGGAAGGAGCAAGCCATCTATTATCTCAGCAAGAAGTTCACATCCTATGAGGTTAAGTATACTCCCGTTGAAAGGACATGTTGCGCCCTGACTTGGGTGGCACAAAAGTTGAAGCATTATCTGTCGTCCTACACTACTTACCTCATTTCTCGTCTGGATTCTCTAAAGTATATCTTTCAGAAGCCTATGCCCAAAGGAAGACTTGCAAAGTGGCAGATTTTGCTCATAGAGTTTGACATCATCTATGTGACGCAGACCGCGATGAAAGCCCAAGCATTGGCCGATCATTTGGACGAGAACCCGGTGGACGAAGAGTACGAGCCATTGAAGAATTATTTTCCTGATGAAGAGGTAATGCATATTGACGAGGTGGAGCAGGATGAAAAGCCAGGTTGGAAACTTTTCTTTGATGGAGTCGCTAACATGAAATGTGTCGGAATAAGGGCTATGCTCATTTTCGAAACAGGGCATCATTACCCTGTTACGGCCCAGCTTCGTGTCTATTGTACTAACAATATGGATGAGTACGAGGCATGCATTCTGGGTTTAAGGTTAGCTATAGATATGGGAGTCCAGGAAGTCTTGGTGTTGGGAGATTCAGATCTGTTGGTGCACCAGATTCAGGGAGAATGGGAGACTCGGGATTTAAAGCTCATACCGTATCGACAATGTTTGCATGACCTTTGTTAACGGTTTAGATCAGTAGAGTTCAGGCATATTCCTAGGATCCATAATGAGGTTGCTGATGCCTTGGCTACCTTAGCATCAATGTTACACCATCCGGATAAGGCTTATGTTGACCCTCTGCATATTCAAGTCCGTGATCAGCATGCTTACTGTAATGTGGTTGAGGAGGAACTTGATGGTGAACCATGGTTTCATGATGTCCAAGAATACATCAAGATGGGGGTGTATCCGGTACAGGCCACAGGTGATCAAAAAAGAACAATTCGACGTTTGGCTAGTGGATTTTTCTTGAGCGGGGGAATTTTGTACAAGAGAACTCCAGATCTCGGGTTGTTGAGGTGCATAGATGCTAAACAAGCCATGACTATCATGACCGAAGTGCATTCCGGAGTTTGCGGGCCGCATATGAGTGGGTATGTTATGGCGAAGAAAATTCTCCGAGCAGGGTATTATTGGCTCACCACGGAACATGATTGCATCAGCTTTGTGCGCAAGTGTCATCAATGCCAAGTACACGGTGATTTGATTCATTTTCCGCCATCTGAGTTGCATACAATGTCCGCGCCTTGGCCCTTTGTTACTTGGGGCATGGATTTCATCGGACCAATTGAGCCAGCGGCATCCAATGGGCACAGGTTTGTTCTGGTGGCCATCGATTATTTCACTAAGTGGGTTGAAGCTATGACTTTCAAATCTGTGACCAAGAAGGCAGTTGTTGACTTTGTTCACTCGAACATCATTTGTCGGTTTGGAATTCCAAAGGTAATCATCACGGACAATGGTGCTAATCTTAACATCCATTTGATGAAAGAAGTATGCCAGTAGTTCAAGATTATGCATCGAAATTCCACTCCGTATCGCCCCAAGGCAAATGGAGCGGTTGAGGCGGCCAACAAGAACATAAAGAAGATACTTCGAAAGATGGTGCAAGGTTCTAGGCAATGGCATGAAAAGTTGCCTTTTGCTTTGCTGGGTTATCGCACTACTGTTCGCACTTCGGTAGGTGCAACTCCTTATTTGTTGGTATATGGTACTGAAGTAGTGATACCCACGGAGGTCGAGATTCCATCCTTTCGAATCGTTGCTGAAGCAGAGATTGATGATGATGAGTGGGTCAAAACCCGATTGGAGCAACTAAATCTGATTGATGAGAAAAGACTGGCGACGTTATGTCATGGCCAGTTGTATCAAAAGAGAATGGCAAGAGCATACAACAAGAAGGTGCGTCCCTGAAAATTTGAAGTGGTTCAGCAAGTATTGAAACGCATCCTTTCATATCAGGCTGAAGCAAAAGGCAAGTTTTTCCCAAATTGGCAGGGGCCGTTCATTGTAACGAGAGTGTTGTCCAATGGTGCTTTGTATTTAACAGATATAAAAGGCAAGTGTGTAGATATGGCTATCAATTCTGATGCAGTCAAAAGATATTATGTATGATTTCGTTGGTTTAAATTGTGTTGTTTGTACTTGGCATATTTTGAAGATTGGAATGACGAAGGCATTTTATTCTGCTATCTAAACACTTTATCCTTTGTTACCCATTTTGAGCCTTTATTTTCTTTCATACCCCTCCTTTGGAATCAGAAGCAAAGTTTAGAAGTACAGATACAGAAAATATAAGTAAGAAAAAGAGAGGAAAAAGGAGAAAAGTTGGGGGAAAAAAGAGAAAAAAGAAAGAAAAGAATGGAAAAAGAGTAAAAAAAAAGAAGAAGAAAATAAAAAGAAGAAGAAAAAAAAAGAAGAGAGAAAAAGAGAAGTAACAAAAACAAAGCAATTCCTATGTCATGAACTACGTTCGACCTGATTCCTTATAAGGATACGTAGGCAGCCTCACGGTTCGGTCCCATCAAAATAAAAATTCAAAGTTCCCCAGGCCAGGAAACTGGGGCAGAAGTTGTGGTTTCGTAAAAGATCTGGTTCCAAAAGTTGTAATTCTGAACCCATTCAAGTTCGTTTTGAGCCTTTATGGTATCCTTTCTTTCTAGCCCTATCCAAAGCCTACATTGCAGTCCAAAGAAAGACCTTCCGATCAGTCTTTGAGAATGCCAAGTCAAGCGAGATAGAGGTATGGTTCACAGTAGGGGCAACACTCCGTTCTACACAAGGAAAGTAAATAAATGAGAGAGTCCTATTGGTGAAAACCCTCACAGGCGCCGTAGGGCGATGTAAAGATGAGAAAAATTAAAATGAGAGAGTCTTATTGGTGAAAACCTTCACGGGCACCATGAGGCGACGGTGAGTTGAGAGATGAACAAATGAGAGAGGTTTGTTGGCGAAAACCCTTCAGGGCGCCGCAAGCCGAACAAGGTTGGTGACTTTGCAAAGAGATTGGAATATGGAAATCCCGGGACATAAAGGATGACAACTGAAAGGTGATTGTTTGAACAGGCTAGGCTGATTAATCCGAAATGCATGTCATGAACATGGGTGCCAGCCGCCTCACTCAGATAAGTATCTTCTCATTTTCTTCCTCAAACAGTCCTCTTGTTTCGAATTTCCTTCTCTATTCCTAACTCTTGAAGTCATTGCATTTCATTTTCTTTTGGGTTTATTTCTTTAAGGCTTTTCCAATGTCAAACTTGTTTAAGCAAGTAAGAAAGGATTTCAAAGCTTACTACCAACTTCCAAATTTCACAAAGCAAAGTGCGGCCAAAACATACCAGAAACAGCATGATGCAAAATGGAAAATAAGGTGTTAGTGAAAGTTCAAGTGGTCGAGTGGTTTATGAATTTTGTGGAAAATACAGAGGTTCAAATTAGAAGGACAGGAATGTAAAACAGCGGGTTGAGTGCAGGGCACTCGGGTCATTCAGGGCCCTGTGGTTGAGATTCAGTCAGAAAGTCAAACAATTCTTTGCCAGTCCAAGGCAGTCAGTCAGAACAAAGCACGGTAGTGGAAGGGCCATCTTCAGCAAGAATGCCGCAAACTAACCACCACATTTTCAAACTGATAAGATTTTCTTTGATTGAAACAGGGGCAGGAAATTCCATTTGTTCCAAAGAGACCCTCCGTGAGTAAAAACACGGGCCAGACAGGTTCGACTGTAAATCCTCAGGACCCTCCTGGATAATGGGATTTAGTTTAAAAATTTTCAGGGCCCTCCTGGATAATGGGATTTAATTTTAAAAGTTCTCGGGACCCTCCTGGATAATGGGATTTAGTTTAAAATTTTCATGACCCGCCTGGATGATGGGATATAATTTAAAGTTCTCAGGACCCTCCTGGACAATGGGACTTAGTCAAATTTCAAGACCTTCATAGGCAACAAGATTTAGCGTAAGTTCTACCTTTTAGAAACTTAATTTAGCTTTAAAGCTTTCACTCTTAAGATGAGATTCAATTTGGAATTTTCAGGACCCTCCTGGATAATGGGATTTAGCTTTTAAATTCTTAGAGCTTTTGGGTAACATGATTCGATTAACACTCACAGATGTGCCTAGATACCAAACTGGGGCAGAAAAGCTTCTTTGTTTTGTCTGTTTTGTTGTAATCAGGCGCCCACCTAGAGAACAAGCGAATACAGTTTAAATTTTGGTAATCAGGCGCCCACCTGGAGAACAAGGGAATACATTTCAAGTTTTGGCAACCGGGCACCCACTTGGATAACGAGGGAATACAGTTCGAGTTTTGGTAACCGGGCACCCACTTGGATAACGAGGGAATACAGTTCGAGTTTTGGTAATTAGGCGCCCACCTAGAGAACAAGGGAATACAGTTCAAGTTGTTGTAATCAGGCGCCCATCTGGAGAACAAGGGAATACAGTTCATGTTTTGGTAATCAGGCGCCCACCTGGAAAACAAGGGAATACTGTTAATGTTTTGGCCATCAGGCGCCCACCTAGAGAACAAGGGAATACAATTCAAGTTTTGGCAATCAGGCACCCACCTGGAGAACAAGGGAATACAGTTCAAGTTTTNTCAAAAATGAGAGAGTCTTATTGGTGAAAACCTTCACGGGCACCTTGAGGCGACTGTAAGTTGAGAGAAAGAACGAAATGAGAGAGGCTTGATGGTGAAAACACTTCGGGCACTACAAGTCGAATAAGGATTGTGAATCAGATTGGATAAGCGGAGCATTGAAGCCCAGTTTCATGGTAAAAAGGTACAACAAGAGCTGATCATCAGATTTTGCTTGACGAAATATCTACAGGTGCATGTCATGGTCATTAGAGTTGGTATCCACGCCTGATAGGTTTCTACTTCGTAGTTTTCTTGTTAGGAATCATCTCTTTCCTTTGTCCTTCACTCTGTTCCTTTTGTTTCATTTACTTCCTCCTCCTGAGTCTGTTTGGTCATAGCAAGTGAGAAATGACTTCAAAATCTGCCACCAAGCTTTCCAATTGAACAAAACGGGATCTGGTGAACACATTAAAGCGTCAAGTCAGGAACGAAAATCAGGCACACCGAGTTGGCAACAATCAACATGCTTTGGGAATTCTTGTGAAATGCAAAGGCTTGGTATATGTCAATTCATGAACGATGCAACAAATGAAGGGTTAGGGCGAACAGATCAAAGGTTTCCTGTGATAAGCTTGATAAAAAGGTGTTAAACCAGTGACAAGCAAGACCTTCCAAGCAGAAGTCAAAGTTATCATGGCAAATGGGGGAGCTGTAGACCTCAATGACCGGACCAGGGGTTTAAGTCAAGAAAGAACAACATACATCTTGAGTGGGTGGCAATTGACGTGCTTTGGGATTCGTGTGAAATACAAGGGTCTGGTACATATCAATTCATGAACAATGAAACAAGATGGAGGGTGTTTGGTGAACGGATCAGGGATATTTTCTATGTCAAGGGTAACAAAGAAAGTGGTAGGTCAATAAACAAGCAAGGTCTTCGGGTGGGAATCAGTTATCATGGCAAATGAAGGAACAATAGATCTCGAGGCCAAGGCCATTGATTCAAATTAGGAAAGAACAACATGCGCGCTGAGTTGGTAACAATCAATATGCTTGGGAGTCCATGTGAAACACAAAGTTTTGGTAAATGTCGGTACGAGCGGTGCAACAGATAAAGGGTATTGGGCCTGAACGAGAAGAGGTGTTTTCCGGGTCAAGGCTTACAAAGGAAGTGGTTAGTCAAGAAATGAGCAAGGTCGTCAAATGGAAATCAAAATGAAAGAGCAACAGACCTCAAGGCTGAAGCCAGTGGTTAAGTTAAGAAAGAACAGCGTATACACAGAGTGGGGGTACTGGACGTGCTTTGGGATTCATGCGAGACACAAAGGTTGAGTAGATGCCAGTTCATGAGCAATGCAACATATAGAGGGTATTGGGTCTGAATGGAGAAAAGGTATTTTCAATGGTAAAGATGACAGAGGAAAGTGGTTAGTCACTAAACAAGCAAGGTCTTCAAGTGGAATCAGCGATCATGGGAAGAAAAGGAGCAATCACCCTCAAAGTCAAGGCCACAAACCAGCCACCACCGTTTTAAAACTGACAAAATGTTCTTTGCTTGAAACAGGGGCAGAAAAATTCATTTTTTTTCGGAGGAACTCTCCGCAAGGAAAAGCAAGCACCAAAACAGGTATGACGGGAAATTCTCAGGACCCTCCTGGAAAACGGGACTTAGTTTAAATTTCAAAACAATCATAAGTAGCATAATTTAGCATAAATGTACCCCAAAGGAATATAAGTTGGTTTCAAAGTTTGCACGTTTAAGATAGGATTCAATTAGGAGTTTTCAGGACCCTCCTGGATAATGGGATGTAGCTTTAAGGTTTGTTTAGATAACAAGATATAGTGGGAGTCGTACCTTCAGTAGATATAACTTAGGTTAAAACTATCTTTTAACTAGAAGTTGTCAGGACCCACCTGGATAATGGGGAGTAGTTTAAGACCTTTTAGACAACAAATGTAGTGGGAGTAATACCTTTAGAGGATATAACTTAGGTTCATAATTATTAGAAGTTGTCAGGACCTCCCTGGATAATAGGACTTAGCTTTCAAATTCTTATAATAGTTGGTAGAATAATTCAGTTTAACACTCACCCATGCGCCCAGCTACCAAACTGGGGCAGAAAATTTTCTTTGTTTTTGTCTATTTTTGTTAAAATCAGGAGCCCACCTGGAAAACAAGGGAATACATTTCAAGTTTTAGCAATCAGGCGCCCACCTGGAGAACAAGGGAATACAGTTCAAGTTTTGGCAATCAGGCGCCCACCTGGATAACAAGGGAATACATTTTAAGTTTTGGCAATCAGGCGCCCACCTGGAGAACAAGGGAATACAGTTCAAGTTTGGTAATCAGGCGCCCACCTGGAGAACAAAGGAATACAGTTCAAGTTTTTGGTAATTAGGCGCCCACCTGGAGAACAAGGGAATACAGTTCAAGTTTTGGTAATCAGGCGCCCACCTGGAGAACAAGGGAGTACAGTTTAAGTTTTGGCAATCAGGCACCCACCTGGAGAACAAGGGAATACGTTTCGAGTTTTGGCAATCAGGCGCCCACCTGGAGAACAAGGGAATACAGTTCAAGTTTTGGCAATCAGGCGCCTACCTGGAGAACAAGGAATACAGTTCAAGTTTTGGCAATCAGGCGCTCACTTGGAGAACAAGGAAATACAGTTCAAGTTTTGGCAATCAGGCGCCCACCTGGAGAACAAGGGAATACAATTCAAGTTTTGTAATCAGGCGCCCACCTGGAGAACAAGGGAATACAATTCAAGTTTTGGTAATCAGGCGCCCACCTGGAGAACAAAGGAATACAGTTCAAGTTTCGACAATCAGGCGCCCATCTGGAAAACAAGGGAACTCATTTCAGAATTCAATTCGAGTTAGCAACAACAGAAATTCGCCTCGAGAGTGCAGGTCAACAGTTCAAGATGCACAACAGAACTGTAGAAGCGGCAAGACCAAGTTTGAAGATGGTAGATAGGATTCTTGTAATTCATAGATCATAGTTTAGCCTAGCTTCTTTTTATTTCGTCTCGGTGTAATAAGGAGTTCAACAAATAGTAGCAGCAGCAGCAATAGTGAAATCACAGCTTCCCGGTAGTCCCAGCTACCGAAACTTCCCGAACTACACTGACCTGATTCCTTTATAGCCAAGGATATGTAGGCAACCTCGGAAGCAGGGTTCGGTCAGATCTTTCAAAAAATGCTTCCCACGGTGTATTCAAACGGGCAAAAATCGTTTGTATCCGCTTACTTTATCTTTGCTTGAAAACTCTTCGTGTTTCCGAGCAAAGAGGGGCAGCTGTGAGAACGTGATTTTTGCTCTATGTGAAATACTCCTACAAATCAAAGAAATAAACTCTTCCAACTGTTTGCAATTTTATAGGATTTTTGTAGGAATTTGTGTTAATTGTTTGCATTGTCCGTGTATGTTTACTTTTATTAAAATTAAGAAAAAAAATACAAAAAAATACCATGCATTGCATTTAGATCTTTGTTTTTTTTATTTAGGATTAATTAGTTAATTTATTATTTCATTAAAAATGAATCAAAAATGGCTCATGTTTACATTTTACCTTTTAATTTTTAGATTAGTGATTTTTCTCTTATAATTTAGGATGAAGTAATCTTTATAATTATTATAATAATTAGATAACTAGTGTAATCTTACAACTTAGATAATTTAGGAAATTAATTTAGGATTTCATTAATTAAAGAAAAAGAAAAAAAAAAAAAGAGAAAAGGGAATTAAGGGGTAAGTGGGCAAAAGGTTTTAAAACCTGAAATTGGGCTGCATTTAACCCCAAACCTGTTCCTAAACCCAGGCCCAAACCAGGTTACCCAGTCCAGGTTCCCCCACCCCCAAACGACCACGTTTTGCCCCTGTTTCATCACAGTCGTTGGATTTTAGTAATCCAACAGCCTGGAACTAATAACCCTCCCAACATATGACTGTCCTAACAAGACTAACCCCCATTCAACCCTCACTCAGTCGCTCCCCTCTCTCGTTAGAACCAAACCCTAGCCGCCCTCGTTACCATGCCGCCTCCGCCATAAACCACCCACCGGAAATCGCCTCACGGCGGTTCCGGTGCCCCAAACCTCCCCAAATTTCTACCAGTTAACCCTTGTCCCTTCCTCTTTCCAAAACCACAAGCCCTTTCCCCAAAATCCTCACCCAAGTCCTCCGATTTTAGATCTAAGAGTCGGACCCGTAGTTCATCCAAATCATCCCCAAACCACAACCCACATCCCTCGCACCCTGTTGAACCCTAAACTTCAATTAACTTCCCAAAAAACCTCGCTCTTTTCTTCGAATTTTAAATCTAGTATCCTCTAAACCCTAACCTTTTGGTTTCCAGTTGGTTCTCTAAGAGGTGAAGCACAAACTTTCATTAGTCGATTGTTCCTTTTTAAGGACAGTCGATTAATGTTAGTTAAGGTTCATTTCATTTTGTTGAAGAAAGTGGTCGGATGTTTTGTTGGATCCAGATTGCATAGGTAATCTTCTTTTGCTTTAATTTTATTTATTTTTCTCTATTCTTTTCCTCTTCTTTTTTCTTGGTTTGCTCATCATGATTTTAATTCTGTTTAGCCACATCTTAGGTTTTGTGTGTCGTTTGTTTTGCTTTTGTATTTAGGGTTTCAGATTAGTCAATATCATGTTAGGATTTCATCACAAGCCTAACGCCGATTTTAGTTTAATGCATGAACTAATTCTGTTTTGCTTTGTTTTAGTACTCCGTTTAAGTTAGTCTTTGTTTTATTTTCAAAGTTCCAATAGTAATTTTTGACTTCAGTTTATGTTAGGAGAATTTAGGTCTAGCTAAAGGTTCAATTGCATTTCTGTTGGTTATTTGAACATGTTTAGTTAATAATTATGTTTTAAAGTGCATCGATTTATCCCTTCTAGTTCCCAAAATTGTTCCAGTATTTATGGTTTATTATCTGGCTTAGTTCATGATTAGTTTAGAGCTTATTATGAATTGGCTTCATTTGTTTAGAGGTTTAGGTTCATTTGCCACTTTTCAGATGTTCAACTTTCAGCTTTGAATGTTTTGTTGTTTTCAATCCGTTTGTCAAATATTAGTTTGTTTGCTTCCTGTTTATCTAGAGTTGTAAATGTTTAGTACTCTTAGGGTGTTAATTGAATAGATGAAACTTACAGGGTTAATTTGGGAATAGGAAATCAGATTTTTAGAAGGGAAACTTCTAAGAATCTGGGGCAGCTGGCCCAATTTTGGCCAGCACAAATGCTGGAGCCAATCAAAGGCTGCCAGCTGTCCCAATTCTGCTAGGAAAGATGCCTTGTGAGGGAATAATTCACATTCTGTTTTCAGCAACACGTGGCACCCCTAAAAGGCTATATATAGACCTTTCTTTCACTCAAAAAGAGCAGAGATTCATACTCTGAAAAAGACCCTAAAAATTCTCTGCATTCCTTTCATTAGTCTGCCTTGAATTGCTTTCCTGGATTTTCTTCTTGGAGTACTTAAAAGGTTTCTCACGGAATCTCAGATTTGCTGGATTTAAAGAGGGTTTAAAAGGGGCTGAATCCTGCTGTTGATTTGTTGCTTGGCTCTTTTTTTGCTATTACTGAAATCCTCACTCTCCTTTGCTTTATTTTGACATACAGGTATTTCTTGGACTTTGAATGATATGTGAAGTGCAAGTTTGAAACATGTAGTCAAATGTGGAGATTTAAGGATAAATATTAGCTTGCTGAATGTTATTCATGTGTTCTTTAAAGTTTATCCAGTTTCTGTATTAAGTTTAGTTTTACTTTGTGTGTTCCTTTGATCATTCACGTTACTGATGTTATATCTCATTTTCAAGGTTGGATTAGGATTTTAGTTTATTATGTTGGTTTGTGATTTGGCTAAAAATCCTTTTGTTGAGTGTATAATGCTTAAACTTTCTATGGTATGGATCTAGGTTAGATGATGAGCATATTCTATTCGCTTTTGTTTAAATTTGCTCAGGTCAGTGTTGATTTTTAGTTCCGGGTTAACTAATATCATAATTTCGCTGGTTTAGTTACTTTTAGAGTCTGGTTTTGAGCATCTGGATTCGTTTAAGAGCCGTAGTTTGAGCATGAAGCTATTTGTTTGACAATTACCACTGTATAT
This sequence comes from Nicotiana attenuata, assembly GCF_001879085.1. Lineage (NCBI taxonomy): Eukaryota > Viridiplantae > Streptophyta > Magnoliopsida > Solanales > Solanaceae > Nicotiana > Nicotiana attenuata. The sequence continues at coordinate 31,218,861 of NC_031991.1, forward strand.
GTCCAATTTAAACTATTTGGAGTTTCAATACTGCTAGAACAATTATATATGCGAATTCAACATAAACTAGTGATAGTTTCGAATTTCAGATGTATATGGCTGGCAGTAACAGTAAAACAATTTGGTTAAAAGATGTATAACATGGCTATTTGAGTATTGTGATTTGTTGGGCTGGCATATCATCTTTTTGTATGTTAATGGGCTTCATTAGAACCTTGGCATGTGAGTTATCGTGGCCTAGTATTTAGAGTGTGGATCTGACCCAGTTATTTCTATACTTGGGCTCGAATTCGAGCCCAAACCTCAGCTCTTATCCCAAGTTTTGGCAATCAGGCACCCACCTGGAGAACAAGGGAATACAGTTCAAGTTTTGGCAATCAGGCGCCCACCTGGAGAACAAGGGAATACAATTCAAGTTTTGGTAATCAGGCGCCCACCTGGAAAACAAGG
>NC_031991.1:31219326-31267963 GCF_001879085.1 Nicotiana attenuata
CCCCCCCCCAAAAAAAAGAACACAGCATGTCTTGAGTAATATAGGGCCTGGATCTGTGGCCCACTTGGAAATGAGCAAACGTCTACCTGGCTACCTTTCTGGGCTCATTTTTTTTAGCCCAGTTTTCCTTTTAAATAAGCTCTTTGGTTTTGAGTTTAACCCAGAACGGGCTTTGAATAATTAAAGGCTTAGCCGTGCTCCTCAAACCTTTTTACAACTATAGTTGTCTACTAAGTCTACATCAACTATAGATAAGAATATCATTAGACCATTTTAATTAAGTGTAGTTTCTTAGAAATGGATTGAGGTGTGCCGTCCATAATTAAATCACCAATGACCCTCTTATTAAGTATTATAACTTAGATACTAAAAATGAATCTCGTAGTTTGCTGTAGGCACGTAATTAAATCATCACAACTGCGGGTATGGTTCCCATGGCGTGGTTGTGACACTTCATTTCAAATCAGTTTAAGTATGATCACCCATAATTAAATGCTTTTCCTTTAATAAAGTTGAGGTGTGCCATCCAATCACCTAGTCTATGGCCCTCACATCACATCTTAACTAGTGTAGAAACTAGAAAATGCCTTGAACATTCGCAATTTGCTTTAGGCGCGTTATAATAAAAATCTCATAGCTACAAGTACGGTTCCCGTGATGTAGTTATGTTACATAATTTCCAAATTCGGGGGTACATTTAGGTGACCCGGCCACAACAACTAATAATGTTAATAATTTAAACATGTTGTAAATCGTGGGTACGGTTCCCGTGACGCGATTCGCAATGTGTACCAAACAAACAAGTGTACGACAATCGTAACTTGTTCCAGAATAATTCCATAAATAATTAAAAGCGGCTCAAAAGGAATAAAAATGCCATAGGCTTAAAAGATGTTTTAAAATCAAATAAATAGGCCAATAATAATAGTTGAGCGACCGTGCTAAAACCACAGAATTCGGGAATGCCTAACACCTTCTCTAGGGTTTAAAGAATTCCTTACTCGGATTTCTGTGTTCGCAGACTGTAAAACAGAGTCAATCTTTCCTCGATTCGGGATTTAAACCAGTGACTTGGGACACCATAAAATATCCCAAGTAGCGACTCTGAATTTAATAAATAATCCCATTTCGATTGTCAGTTTAATTGGAAAAACTCTCTTATACCCTTTCCGGGGGTAGGAAAAGGAGGTGTGACAGGCACCTGCTGCCAAAACTTGAACTTTATTCCCTTGTTTTCCAGGTGGGCGCCTGATTGCCAAAACTTGAACTGTATTCCCTTGTTTTCCAGGTGGGCGCTTGCTGCCAAAACTTGAAATATATTCCCTTGTTTTCCAGGCGGGCGCCTGATTGCCAAAACTTGAAATGTATTCCCTTGATTTCCAGGTTAGCGCCTGATTGCCAAAATTTGAAATGTATTCCCTTGTTGTCCAGGTGGGTGCTTGCTGCCAAAACTTGAATTGTCTTCCCTTGTTGTCCAGGTGGGCGCCTGCTGCCAAAACTTGAACTGTATTCCCTTGTTTTCCAGGTGGGCGCCTGATTGCCAAAACATAAAATGTATTCCCTTGTTGTCCACGTGGGCGCCTGCTACCAAAACATGAACTGTATTCCCTTGTTTTCCAGGTGGGCGCCTGATTGCCAAAACTTGAACTGTATTCCCTTGTTTTCTAGGTGGGCGCCTGATTGCCAAAACTTGAACTGTATTCCCTTGTTTCCAGGTGGGCGCCTGATTGCCAAAACTTGAACTGTATTCCCTTGTTTCCAGGTGGGCGCCTGATTGCCAAAACTTGAACTGTATTCCCTTGTTTTCCAGGTGGGCGCCTGATTGCCAAAACTTGAACTGTATTCCCTTTTTTTCCAGGTGGGTGCCTGATTGCCAAAACTTGAAACGTATTCCCTTGTTATCCAGGTGGGCACCTGCTGCCAAAACCTGAAACGTATTCCCTTGTTTTTTAGGTGGGCGCCTGATTGCCAAAACTTGAACTGTATTCCCTTGTTTTCCAGGTGGGCGGCTGATTGCCAAAACTTGAAATGTATTCCCTTGTTATCCAGGTGGGCGCCTGCTGCCAAAACTTGAACTGCATTCCCTTATTTTCCAGGTGGGCGCCTGATTGCCAAAACCTGAACTGTATTCCCTTGTTTTCAAAGTGGGCGACTGATGCTTCAACTTGAACTGTATTCCCTTGTTTTCCAGGTAGGCGCCTGATGCTTCAACCTGAAATGTATTCCCTTGTTCTCCAGGTGGGCGCCTGATTGCCAAAATTTGAACTATATTCCCTTATTTTCCAGGTGGGCGCCTGATGCCAAAACTTGAAATGTTTTCCCTTGTTATCTAGGTGGGCGCCTGCATTGTGGCAAAACAAACAAAACAAAAGAAACCTTTCTGCCCCAGTTTGGTACCGGGAGCATCTGTGAGTGTTTATCGAATCCTGTTATCCAAAAGAGCTATAAGAATTTAAAAGCTAAATTCCTTTATCCTTGAGGGCCCTGAAAACTTAAAACTACACTCCATTGTCCAGGAGGGTCCTGAAAAGTTACGACCGAACCTGTTTGGCACATGCTTTCCTCCCGGAGGGTTCCTCCAGAAAAAACGAAATTTCCTGCCCCTGTTTCAATCCAAGAAAAATCTTATCAGTTTGAAAATGTAGTGGTTAGTTTGTGGCATTCTTGCTGAAGGTGGACTTTCCACTGCCATGCTTTGTTCCGATTAGCTGCCTTGGGCTAGCAAAGAATTGTTCGACCTTCTGATTAATCCTCAACCAAAGAATCCTGAATGATCCGAGTGCCTCAAATTCATTCTGCTGTTTTATATTTCTGTCCTTCCAATTTGAACCTCTATACCTCCTCAAAGTTCACGAAAACACTTGACCACTTGAACTCCCACTGACACCTTATTTCTCATTTTGAATCATGCTATTTCTGGTATGCTTTGGCTGCACTTTGCTTTGTGCAATTTGAAAGTTGGTAGTAGGCTTTAAAATCCTTTCTTGCTTGCTTAACAAGGCTAACATTGGAAAAGACTTAGAGAAGTAGACCCAAAAGAAAATGAAATGCAGTGGCTTCGAAAGTTAGGAATAATGAAGAACATTTGAAACAGGATGACTGTTTGAGGAAGAAAAAAAACTTATCTGAGCGAAGCTGCTGGTACCATTGATCATGACATGCATTTCAGATTAATCAACCCAGACCGTTTACCTAACCATATTTCATTTTGTGCCCCGTCTTCATACTTCGAAACCGGGATTTTCTATAATCCAATCTCTCTGCAAAGTCACGAGCCTCATTCGGCTTGTAGTGCCCTGATAGGTTTTCACCAACAAACCTCTCTCATTTGTTCATTTCTCGACTCACTGTCGCCTTACGGTGCCCGCGAGGGTTTTCACCAGTAAGACTCTCTCATTTTAGTTTTCTCTCAGCTTTCCATCGCCTTACGGTGCCCGTGAGGGTTTTCACCAATAGGACTCTCTCATTTATTTATTTTTCCTTGTGTAGAACGGAGTGTTGCCCCTGATGTGAATCATACCTCTGTCTTGCTTGACTTGGCATTCTCAAAGATTGATCGAAAGGTCTTTCTTTGGACCGTAATGTAGGCTTTTGGATAGGGTTAGAAAGAAAGGATATCATAAAGGCTCAAAAGCAGCTTAAAAGGGCTCATAATTACAACTTTTGGAATCAAATCTCTTACAAAAAACCACAACTTCTGCCCCAGTTCCTTTGTCTGGGGACTTTTGAATTTTTATTTTGATGGGTCCGAACTATGAGGTTGCCCACGTATTCTTAAAAGGAATCAGGTCGAACGTAGTTCATGACATAGGAATTTCTTTGTTTTTGTCACTTTTCTCTTTTCCTTTTTTTTTCTCTCTTTTTTTTCTTTTCTTTTCTTTCTTTAATTTTTTCTTTCTGTTTTTTTCTTCTCTTTTCCCTCTTTTCTCTTCTTTATTTATATTTTTTGTATCTGTATTTCTAAACTCTACTTCTGATTCCAAAAGAGGGGTATGAAAGAAAATAAATAAGGCTCAAAAGGGGTAACAAAGGATAAAGTGTTTAGATAGCAGAATAAAATACATTCGTCATTCCAATCTTTAAAACATGCCAAGTACAAATAACACAATTAAACAACCCAAATAAATATACAAAATATCTTTTGACTGCATCAGAATTGATAGCCATATCTACACATTTGCCTTCTATATCTGTTAAGTACAAAGCACCATTGGACAAAACTCTTGTTACAACGAACGACCCTTGCCAATTTGGGGTGAACTTGCCTTTAGCTTCAGCCTAATGTGGAAGGATGCGTTTCAATACTTGCTGACCCACTTCAAATTTTCGGGGACACACCTTCTTGTTGTATGCTCTTGCCATTCTCTTCTGATACAATTGACCATGACACACTACCGCCAGTCTTTTCTCGTCAATCAGACTTAACTACTCCAATCGGGTTTTGACCCATTCATCATCATCAATTTCAGCTTTAGCAACAATTCGAAGGGATGGAATTTCGACCTCCGTGGGTATAACTGCTTCAGTACCATATACCAACAAATAAGGAGTTGCACCTACTGAAGTGCGAACAATAGTGCGATAACCCAGCAAAGCAAAAAGCAACTTTTTATGCCATTGCCTAGAACCTTGCACCATCTTTCGAAGTATCATCTTTATGTTCTAGTTAGCCGCCTCAATAGCCCCATTTGCCTTGGGGCGACAGGGAGTGGAATTACGATGCATAATCTTAAATTGTTGGCATACTTCTTTCATCAAATGGCTGTTAAGATTAGCACCATTGTCCGTGATGATTACCTTGGGAATTCCAAACCGGCAAATGATGTTTGAATGAACAAAATTGACCACTGCCTTCTTGGTCACATATTTGAAAGTCATAGCTTCAACCCACTTAGTGAAATAATCGATGGCCACCAGAACGAACCTGTGCCCATTGGATGTCGCAGGCTCAATTGGTCCGATGACATCCATGCCCCAAGCAACAAAGGGCCAAGGCGCGAACATTGTATGCAACTCAGATGGTGGAAAATGAATCAAATCACCGTGTACTTGGCATTGATGACACTTGCGCACAAAGCTGATGCAATCACGTTCCATGGTGAGCCAATAATACCCTGCTCGAAGAATTTTCTTTGCCAAAACATACCCACTCATATGCGGTCTGCAAACTTCGGAGTGCACTTCGGTCATGATAGTCGTGGTTTGCTTAGCATATATGCACCTCAGCAGTCCAAGATCTGGAGTTCATTTGGACAAAATTCCCCCGCTCAAGAAAAATCCACTAGCCAAACGTCGAATTGTCCTCTTTTGATCGCCTGTGGCTTGTACCGGATACACCCCCATCTTGATGTATTCCCTGGTATCATGAAACCACGGTTCACCATCAAGTTCTTCCTCAAACACATTACAATAGGCATGCTTGTGAGCACGTGATTTTTGCCCTAAGCAATAATTCCCAAAATTTCAAACAAAACAATTTCTCTAGTATTTTATAAATTTTTGTGAGTTTTGTGGCATTTTTTGGTAATTGTCGCATTTTGTGCATTTTAATCCATATGAAAATACAAAAAATATGCATTTTTTGCATTTAGGATTTAATTTCATATTTTAGCATTAATTGATTTTAGAACAAAATGTTAATAAAATAAAATAAAAAAAAAGGGGTCCATTTTGCATTTTGGTATTAGTTTGCATTTTCCTTTAGGAATTAATTAGGAAATATAATTGTTAGAGTCAATTTATTTTAGTTTTATTTTTAGCATTTTTAGCATTTTTATAAAAATTTAGANATCTAGGTGTTTAAAAAATGATCAATATGCGTAGCAAGCCTTTAAGGCCGCTTAAAATACAATTGTGGTTGCGTATACGTTCGCGTAATATGACCATAATTCTAAAATTAATTTGGAGTATGCGTTCGCGCAACATCGATCGAACTTTTCTTAATAATAAAATGGGTTACTGGCTATTAATTAATGTTAGTTTATATAGTTTGAAGGGTGCCATCCTCCTTTAAATCTCATATGGCCCTCATATTAATTTCTTATGACTTAGATAGAAAATGACTAATATTTGTAGAATATCCTTTAGGGCCGTTTAAAATACTACTGTGATTGTGTATACGTCCGCGTAACACAACTACGCTTCTAAAAACAAAACCGGAGTATGCGTTCGCGCAACTTTGGCCCAAATTTTCTTAATAATAATAAAGCGTTATTAATTGTGGACACGCTCGCGTGACATGATTTTTGACGCGCCAAACAAGCGGGTATACGTACGCGTAACCCGTTTCAAGATAATTTTCTCAATTAAAAGCGGTGAAAGAAGTAAAGCACATAGGTTCTAAAATCAGTAATTAAATAACTTAATAAGCCGAGTAGGATCAAAGCGACCGTGCTCGAACCACGGAACTCGGGAATGCCTAACACCTTCTCCCGGGTTAACAGCATTCCTTACCCGAATTTTTGGTTCGCAGATTATAATAACAGAGTCATTCTTTTCCTCGATTCGGGATTAAAACCGGTGACTTGGGACACCATAAATCTCCCAAGTGGCGACTCTGATTTTTAAAAATAAATCCCGTTTCGATTGTCACTTCAAGTTGGAAATAACTCCCTTTACTTATACCCTCTTTCCGGGGGTGTAGTAGGAAAAAAGGAGGTGTGACAATGCTGATCACGAACTTGAATATGCAGAGGGTCAACATAAGCTTTGTCCGGATGGTGTAACATTGACGCCAAGGTAGCCAAGGCATCGACAACCTCATCATGGATCCTAGGAATATGCCTGAACTCTACTGATCTGAACCGTTGACAAAGATCATGCAAACATTATCGATACGGTATGAGCTTTAAATCCCGAGTCTCCCATTCTCCCTGGATCTAGTGTACCAACAGATCCGAATCTCCCAAAACTAAGACTTCCTGGACTCCCATATCTATAGCTAACCTCAAACCCAGAATGCATGCCTCGTACTCAGCCATGTTGTTGGTACAATAAAAACAAAGCTGGGTCGTGACAGGGTAGTGATGCCCTGTTTCGGAAATGAGCACAGCCCCTATTCCGACACCTTTCATGTTAGCGGCTCCATCAAAGAAAAGTTTCCAACCTGGCTTTTCATCATGCTCCACCTCTTCAATATGCATCACCTCTTCATCAGGAAAATAAGTCCTCAATGGCTCATACTCTTCATCCACCGGGTTCTCTGCCAAATGGTCAGCCAATGCTTGGTCTTTCATCGCGGTTCGAGTCACATAGATGATGTCAAACTCTGTGAGCAAAATCTGCCACTTTGCAAGTCTTCCTATGGGCATAGGATTCTGAAAGATATACTTTAAGGGATCCAGATGAGAAATGAGGTAAGTAGTGTTGGACGACAGATAATGCTTCAACTTTTGTGCCACCCAAGTCAGGGCGCAACATGTCCTTTCAAGGGGAGTATACTTAACCTCATAGGATGTAAACTTCTTGCTGAGATAATAGATGGCTTGCTCCTTCCTGCCAGTGATGTCATGTTGACCCAACACACAACCGAATGAATTATCCAGGACTGTCAAATATAGAATTAAAGGTCTCCCGGGTACCGGCGGGACCAACACATGTGGGTTTGACAAGTACTCCTTGATCTTATCAAATGCCTCCTGGCACTCATCAGTCCATTTGACCGCAACATCTTTCTTTAGCAATTTAAAGATGGGCTCACAAGTTGTCGTGAGTTGAGCAATAAACCTGCTGATGTAGTTTAAACGCCCGAGCAAACTCATCACCTCCATCTTATTCCTTGGCGGTGGTAATTCTTGGATAGCTTTGATCTTTGAGGGGTCCAACTCAATGCCTCGTCGACTGACTATGAACCCCAACAGTTTCCAAGACGGAACACCCAATTCACACTTTGCGGGGTTGAGCTTAAGATTGTACCTGCGGAGCCTCTGGAAAAACTTTCTCAAGTCTCCGACGTTGCTGGACTGCTTCCTGGACTTTATGATCACATCATCTACGTAGACCTCAATCTCCTTGTGTATCATGTCATGGAATATGGTGGTCATTGCCCTCATGTAAGTTGCCTCAGCGTTTTTCAAACCAAATGGCATGACCCGATAGCAATATGTTCCTTACGGCGTGATGAATGCCGTCCTTTCCGCATCTTCCTCATCCATTAAGATCTGATGATATCCCGCATAGCAATCCACAAAAGACCCAATCTGATGCTTGGCACAGTTATCAATCAAAATGTGGATTTTGGGCAATGGGAAGTTATCCTTCGGACTTGCTTTGTTGAGATCACGGTAATAAACACACACTCTGGTCTTACCATCTTTCTTTGGCACCGGCACAACATTAGCTAACCAAGTGGGATACCACGTGACTCGAATGACCTTTGCATCAAGCTGCTTTGTGACTTCCTCTTTGATCTTCACACTCATGTCAGTTTTGAACTACCTTAACTCCTATTTGACGGGAGGGAAAGCTGGATCAATTGGCAATTTGTGAACTACCAAGTCGGTACTCAATTTTGGCATGTCATCATACGACCAAGCAAAAGTATCTTTATATTCAAACACTGCTTTGATTATTTCTTCCTTGATTTGTGGTTCCAAGTGTACACTTATCTTGGTTTCCCTGATATTATCTGGATCCCCTAAATTGATTGCTTCAGTTTCATGCAAATTAGGCTTTGGTTTCTCTTAAAAATGATTTAGTTCTTTACTAATTTCCTCAAATGCCGCTTCTTCATCATATTCTGTTTCATCATCACACTCAATTTCTTGGATAATTATTTCAGAATTAGACTGGCTTTTAAGACTTGGCCGAAGATTCCTCATGCATGTCATGTCATTGAAACCAGCATAAAAAGAACAAAACTCCTTCCAAGTAGGGAGAGGAGTAGCATCCCAATTGTTAAGCTTTACTCTTGGCCCAATAAACTGCACGTCTGCTTTGTTGGAACCTTCCCCAATTTCTACCATGTTCACCTCATTAAATAGACTCTGGAACCTTTCAATTAATTCTTCATCAACGTCAACCACAGGATTTTGAACTGCTGACACTGAGCGCTTCACGATCCCTGGTTTGTCAAAGGACCTGGGGAGGCGCAGGATAGGCTTCGGGAGTGCCCATGCCTTCTTTTTTGACCTTTTAGCCCTTTTCACATCTTCCCTTGTGGGCCTGAATCCTAGACCAAACGTACCCAAGTTTTCAAGTAGAGACATTGGCTATACGATACCTTGTAAAGATGCGCCCAGACCTTCACCCGGTACAAAACCATTCTTCAGCATTTCAGATGCCACCATGACAGATGCGGAGGCTAACTTCGAACCTGGAATACATTCGCCTTCTGGAACCTTCTCAGCTGGCATTGTTTCGGAAACTTGGTAGATCCAAGGCCCCTTATCATCTTCGGCCTCAATGGACGGAACATAAGTATCATTATAAGCACACAAGTTCTCCTCGCCATGCACGACGATCTCCTGTCTGTCCCACTCGAACTCGACCATCTGGTGCAAAGAAGACGGGACTGCTTTGGCAACATGTATCCAGGGCCTACCCAACAAATAATTGTAAGAGACGGCCACATCCAGTACCTGGAACTCCCTGGTAAATTCAACTGGTCCTATTGTTAGTTCGAGCACGATATCGCCAAGAGAATCTTTTCCCCCTCCGTCTAAACCTCGGACACATATACTGTTCTTGTGGACCCTTTCAGTAACAATTTTCAACTTGTGCAGGGTGGAGAGAGGGTAAATGTTTGCATTGGAACCAAATCCACCAACACCCTAGTAACCACATAATCTTCACATTTCACTGTAAGATAGAGAGCTTTGTTGTGTTTGCTACCTTCCAAAGGCAACTCGTCATCCGAGAAGGTGATCCTATTCGCCTCAAATATCTTGTTGGCAATATTCTCCAAATGGTTCACTGTGATTTTGTCGGGGATATGAGCTTCGTTCAGAATCTTCATTAGGGCCCGGCGGTGCTCATCCGAATGGATCAACAATGATAGCAGGGAAATCTGAGCAGGAGTCTTTCTCAACTGTTCCACGATGGAGTAATCTTGTACCTTCATTTTTCTCAAAAACTCCTCCGCCTCTTCTTCAGTGATCGGTTTCTTCACTAGAACTGGATTGTCTCTGAGTGTTTTAGCTTTCCTTAACTCTTCCGGGGCAAAGCATCTCCCCGAACGAGTTAATCCCTGGGCCTCATTAACTACCTCTTTCACTTCCTTCCCCTTATAGGTCACTATCACCCGCTCATAGTTCCATGGGACAGCCTTGGTGTTAGGTACCAGCAGCTGGGTCATAGGTTTGATAATGATAGGGTCCGTGCGGGCACCCTCCACAATTATGACAGGCTTACTTGACATCCCCGGCACGATCACCTTTGGCTTTTCTTGCTTTGCTACATTATTACTTGGGGGACCTCTTTTCAACTACCACAGATGGCTTATCATTTGGCATGCTCAACTTGTCTGCCGATCCTTCAGGTCTCGAGGAGGTTGGTTTTGTGACAACCGGGTCCTTGACTGACTTACCCTCACTAGACCGGATCATCATGAGGGATTGTGAAGGCTTCTTGGGCTCCCAATCTTTGTGCACTATCTCAATCATGTGCGTTTCAGTGTGGGTTGGCAATGGGTTCTGATTGATGTTGGGTGCTTCCAGAGTTTGGACCACAATCTGATTTGTGTCAATGAGCTCTTGGATGGCGCTTTTCAAATGACAACACTTTTCCGTATCGTGCCCCGGAGCACCAGAACAAAATACACAGCTGAGGGAGTAATCCAGATTCTTTGGAGGAGGGTTTGGTAATTTTGATTTGATTGGTCTCAGCACATCTAACTGCCTCAACCTCTGTAATAGACTGGCATAAGATTCCCCTAGCGGGGTGAAGGTCTTCTTCCGCTGTTGCCTTTCTTTTCTGTACTCAGGCCTGGGCCGGAAGCCTGGACCGGCAGGGTTTCGGTATGTTTGTGGAGGTGGGTAGGCATTTTGTGGAGCTGGGTAGGTATTCTGTGGAGCTGGGGCACGCCATTGTGGGTAAGAAGGAGGTTTAGCAAATGATTGGGCGTGGTGGACATGGTATTGAGGTGGCTTGACAGAATACTGAGGGTCTGGCGATGGAAAGTAATGTTGGGTAAATTATATGGGGTTTGGGTGTAGGCTGGAGGATGGGGTCGAGGCTGGGTGTAATGGTATGGTGTACCCCTCGGACCGTGCCATGATCCCGAGACGACCATTGCAACATCTTCTTTCTTCTTCTTTCCTATTACTCCTCCAGTACCATTCTGAATTGCTTGGGTAGTTGCTTTGATAGCTGAGTAGCTCATGATCTTGCTCGATTTGAGCCCTTCTTCTACCATACCTCCCATTTTCACTACTTCATTGAAAGACTTTCCAATGGCCGAGATCAGATGACCAAAGTAAGTAGGCTTCAAAGCCTGAAGAAAGTACTCTACCATTTCACTTTCCTCCATCGGAGGGTTGACTCGTGCTGCCTGTTCCCTCCAACGAAAACCGTATTCCCTGAAACTCTCACCAGGCTTCTTCTCTATCTTAGTCAAAGACAAACGATCTGGAACAATTTCTATGTTGTATTGGAAATGCCGAGCGGATGCTTGGGCCAAATCATTCCAGGTATACCATCTACTGTGATCCTGATGAGTGTACCACTCCAATGTCGCGCCACTCAGACTCTAGCTAAAGTATGCCATTAACAACTCATCTTTCCCACCGGCTCCTCTCATTTTGCTGTAAAATCCCCTTATGTGGGCCTTGGGATCTCCGTGCCCGTCATACAAGTCGAATTTGGGCATTTTGAACCCAACAGGTAACTGGATGTCAGGAAACAAACACAGATCTTTGTAGGCTACACTCACTTGGCCTCCCAACCCCTGCATATTTCTGAGCGACTGTTCCAAGCTCCTCACCTTCCTAAATATCTCCTCCTGTTCCGGGTTTTTGGGTGGTTTTTCAGTCTCGACAGGAAGGTCGAAACGAGGGGTGTAGGAGTAGTGATCCGGGACTTTAAAGGTGGGCTCCTTGGCGTAGTACTGGTTATCTTGGGCTTGGAGTGCCGGCTCACTGGAAGATCGGTGGAGGGTAGCTGGTGGAGGTGCTACGAAGACAGGGGTAGCCAGTGGAGGAGGGTATGCGGTTGATTTGGCTAATAGAGCTTGGACGGTCTGGGAAGAAGAGCCCGGATAGTGTTGATAGGGGTTGAAGCTTGGGGCATGTTTTGGGGATAGATCAATAACGGGGGGTTCTTGAGATTGAGCTAGTGGTGGGATGAAAGCAGGGATGGTGGGGTATGATGGTGGAGGATGCCCTTTCATCCATGCCTGGTACATCTCAGCCATCTGGTGTTTCAGCTTATGTAACTCTTCTTTCAAACCGGGCTCAGACTCCTCTACCTCCCTTGGCGGGTCAATAACACTCGAGTCCAATTCTTTGCTAGCCATGTTCGCCTTTTGCTTATATCTGGTATTATATGGGTGACTTACCAGAATGCCCAACAAACTAACCACCTTCCTGTACTTGATGACAACAAGCAAACTTGTTAGCGATTAAGAACTTAACAAATAGGCAACCGCACGTTGGGAATGCAATGCACCTAAACAGGGAAATATTTCTATTGTGTATTCGAATGGTTGCATTCTTCATCCCGGCTTTAAGGAACTTTTCACATTTGGGTTTTCTTTTCCTTTTCATTCCTGCCTTTTTTAGTCACTATCAGTTCTCTCACTTGGTTCTCATTGCACCCCTCTTATTTTGCATTTCTCTCTTGTTTCTTATTTTGCCACTCTTTCTTTTCACTCAGTTCTTTTTCTCTTTTGATTTTCTTCATTTTATGGTTATGATCGAATCCTATGGGGATTGCCTACGTATCATGACGTCGCATGAATCAGATCATTACGTAGTTTAGAGGATAAAGGTGAAATAAAAGAAAGAAATATTTTTGGGTTTTCAAATTTTCATAAAATAAAAACATTTTGATTTTCCTCTATTACAACGACTCCGTCCTACAGACTTAAACATAAAAACTAACAGACTCTAAAAGAAACTGCAATACAGACTCGAAAGTGGACTAGCAGACTCCAAAAGAAACTGAAAATACAGACTCGAAAGTGGACCAACAGACTCCAAAAGAAACTAAAAATATAGACTCGAAAAATAAAATACATAAGTGCCTCAACTATTGCTCCAGGGGCCCGCGGGACATCAGTCGGTCCCGACGCGGGCCTATGTGCCATATCTTTTTGGAGGCGATATGGGTCATCCATTATCTGACGGACAAAAATCATAACTGCAGCGAAGAACATGGACCTGGTCATGTCCTCGCATTCATTGCACTTCATCACAATATAGTCAGCAATCCTTCTAACCCTCTCCCTGACGACGCCCTTCTCTTCTAACAGACGTCCAATTTGTTGAGATTTGGCCTCCAAAACTTGTGTGGCCGTATTATTTTGATCTTGCAATTGTTGCAGGTCCTCTTCTAGTTGTGACATCAAGGCATAGCAGTGTTCTCTTTCCGCTTTGAAGTTCTTTTCTTGCTTGGTCATTTTTCTCTCAAGGGTATTGATCTCTTTCTCCAACCCCATGATTCCTTTGTCGTATTTTCCCTTCAACTGTTGAACGAAACGTGCCCGCTCCTCCGCATTCTTGGCCAACTTTGCTCGGGCCCTTGCTAGTTCTCCCTCGGTCTTTTCCAAATCAAACCCACAGTCACCTACTTTCCACCTAAGGTTGTCTATAAGTTTCTCATCCTTTTCACTTCTGGCAGGATTCTCAGCCGCTATTTTCATCTTCTGGATTTGGGCTCGGAGGGCGTCATTCTTTGGCTAATCTTTTCTTTTCACCCTCATCCGCAGCGGCTTGCAAACCACTCTCAAACTGAAGATCTCTGACTTGCTTTTCCAACTTGCTTATGGTGGCCCTATACTCATTTTCTTTGGCTAGCCAATCCCATTGGTCTTGTGATGCTTCAACAAATTCTTGTAGGTGGGGTCTTTTTGCTAGTCTTCCAAACTCAACACTTCTTTTACACCAAGCTAGGTAACCGGACGAGACTTCACCCTTGATAAATCACGCACCCGGGTTTTTGCCGTCAGGTATTGGCACTCACTCCAGATCTGGCGAACCACTGCTTCATGAAATTGGCCATCAGAACGGATCTCGACTGCATGAATGCTAAGGTCTTCGTCCTTGGGAATTATTTGGCATCTCCCAACTGTCTCAAAACCCGGTACGGGGCATAAGGCTGGATACTTCTGAGACCCATCAGGAGGAAGTAAGGACCGGTGGTAGGCATGTATATAATCTCATTAATAGGAGGCCAACCCAACGTCCACTCTATCTTATCGACAGTTATGGAGCAGAGGCAAGATATCCAATCTACGACCCCTTCCGGCATCTTGAACCCATCGACCCTTGTATAAAACTCCTCTATGCAGCTTTGCCCTGCCGACCCACAGTTCATGTACCAAGGACGATGACATAGATTCTCAATCATCCACATTTGTAGCAACAAATTGCACCCTTCGAAAAAATCTACTCCGGCTTTGCAAGCTGTGAGAGCTCGAAATATTTCAGACACTATCATAGGTGCAAGGGTGCTTTTGGCATTGGTAATCAAAGTATTGACGACTCCGGCTACCTGTAGATTAATATTCCCATCCTTCCTGGGAAACACTAGAAGACCCAAGAATGCTACCATGAATGCGAAACATCTATGCTCTTCCCATTTTGGTCGGTTCTCTTTACTACAAATTCTGCTTTTCGGGTTTTCAAATCCCCCTATATGTCCGTACCGCTAGTATAAGAAGTGTAGAGTGGAAAACCCAGCTGCCAAATCTGCATACTGAACCCCCTGCTTATTTTTAGCAAATCCAGAAACTTGTGAGGGGTGACGACCATTGGAGCGACCAGGTATTTATGTCTTAGACCCTCGGCACTCCTAGCATATCCCGCTATCTCCTCCAAAGTAGGTGTGAGTTCGAAGTCCGAGAAATGCAGAACATTGTGATCTGTATCCCAAAATGTCACCAGTGCTTTTATTATATCTTCCCTAGGCCTGATCTTTAGTAATCCGGTGAGCGCCCCCAAATAATGGTTGACTATGTCTCGTCTTTGCCCACCTAAATCTTCCCGCCACATATGTAGTTCCAATAGAATCTTGGTCATGACCTTCATTGGTAAATTTTGACTCGTGCTCATTCTGCACATTTATATTAAGGTGATTGATTTAAAGACAAAATGAATCTTATTTTGAAAACTGATAAAAAGGGTTTATTTTGAAAAAATCAAATAAATCAGGGTTACTTTTGCGAATACGGCCCTTAAACACTTCAAAATGGAAGATTTTAGGGCTGTGTTCGCTAAATGGCCAAAAATTGACAAAGACACCGTCAGTGGCTATTCTTGCAAAAATAGCCTTCCTACGTCCTATTGGGACATTCGGCTATTTAGACAAAAACGGCACCACCCACTTTATTTACGACAAAAATGACGACACTTCATAGTTTTTAGAAATTTTCAAAAGCGGGGCTGGACCCGATGGGGGTTGCCTATGCATCCCACATCCGGAGAATCAAACCCGCGTAGTTCGGCCAGTTTTTGACGCAACTGAAAAAATATACACTTCGAAATAATCTTTCTCCTCTTTTTCTTTCTTTATTCTCAAAAATTTTTGGCAGAGTTTCGGGATATTTTGGATGCCAGATTTTGGGAAACGGATGAAATTCTCTCTCATACCTCGAACTTGGTTTTCTTTTGGTTTTTTCCTCACTTAATCTAGAAGTCAGTTGACATGCAAGCCGAAACAAATAAATGCACAGGTAGCACATAAAAATGCATCAGGTTGGTCTTTTTATTTTTGGGTACGCCTGTCCTAGACGGACCCAACCCCTGTGTTGAGTCCCCAAAGTCAAATGCACATGATGCAAACAAGCGTTCCTACTAGGGATCCAGCATGAGGCTGAGTTATTCTAGGTTTAAAATATGGGTATATTGTTCTAGACTTTGTGTACCCGAGCGAACAGCTCGAGCCGAGGGGGTTCTACGTACCGGGTACCAAAAGGCCATCCGACTTTGTAACTTGTTCGAACCTCGTTCTAAATTAGGGTATGACACTAACAGAAAAGAAGTCACGCCAGCGTGCACTTCCCCGAAGATGAGAAGAGAAGGGTTTTCGCAGCAGTTTATATATAGTTCAAATAATATCAAAGCGGTAAAAAGCGGCATTTAGCACATTAGGCCCAAGCATGTAATAAAAATCAGATAATAAATAAAAACCAAATATAACAATTATTCTAAGCTCGAATTCTTGAACCCTGAGCTAGAGGTTCTGGGTTCTTGTCCCCAGCAGAGTCGCCAGAGCTGTCGCACCTCCTTTTTCTACCCCCGAAAAGGGTATATGGGAGTTTTTTCCAATTTAAGTGACAATGGAAACAGAATTATTTTATATTTAAAATTTAGATTCGCCACTTGGGATGATTTATGGTGTCCCAAGTCACCGGTTTAAATCCTGAATCGAGGAAGTTTGACTCTGTTTTACAGTCCGTAAAACACAGAAATCTGGGTAAGGAATTCTGTTAACCCGGGAGAAGGTGTTAGGCATTCCCGGTTCCATGGTTTTAGCGCGGTCGCTCAACTATTATTGTTGACCTATTTATCTGATTTTAAAACATTTTGAAACCTATGTGCATTTTATCCCTTTTAAAGCCACTTTTAATAATCTGATTGTCATACAACTAATTATTTGATTACACATTGCGAATCATGTCACAGGAACCGTACCCACGATCCACAACATGTTTATTTTATTAACAAGATAAAATTGTGGCCGGGTCACATAAATGTACCCCCGAATTGTAGGAATTAAGCATCACAACTACACCACGGGAACCGTACCCGTAGCTATGATAATTATTTAATTAACGCAAAGCAAACTACGAGAGTTCAAAGCATTTTTCTACATTAGTTAAGATATTGATGTGAGGGCCATAGACTAGGTGATTGGATGGCACACCTCAATTTTATTAAAGAAAAAGATTTGTATTCAACTAAAGTAAATTAAGGATGTTCAGGTTTATTCTAAATTAAAGTTCGATTCTAAAACTACTAATTATAAGCAAGCATTGGACAATATTCTAGGCATTTGATTATCTGGGGTAAACTGGGCCAACGATAGGCCCAATTTAATATTTGATCAAGAAAGTAAGATGTTGCAGCTGCCTGGGCTCGAAGCTGAGCCCAAAAGGCATGGATCTTCGAAGACCTCATCAGGTCTAATGTGTGATCAAGGCTATTTTGTTTTGGGCTGATGCCCAGCACAACAATCTCATAAACTCCACATTGAACTCTTTCTTTTATTAAATTAACGCAGAACTTTATTAAAAGAAACAAATTAAGGTTGAACACTACTGGGCTTGAAATTGAGCCCAAAGCAAGAGAAAACCAGGTCTGGTCACTCTAGGCCTCGTGACAAACAGGCCAACCTGTGGGGCCAAAATCAAGCCCACATTCAAACTGAAAAACTTAAGCAAACTAAGGCCTTTCTTGATATTAAAGTTGCCTTAAACACACACATAACAAAACATGGTACTGGAATCTGAAGAACAATATACTGAATCAATTGTATTATCCGCATGACATGCAAAGCATGGATATTAGCTAGATTGATCAAACATAACTACTCTGAATCGAGACATGTTGTTCAAGGGAGAAAACTTCAACTAAATTCGACTTTCAGAACCAAAACAAACTAGAATTGATCAAAGACTACTAACATTGCTAATGCTCAATTGTGAACTATCAAACAATTACAAAAATGCTCTCAGAATCAAACAGATCTTAATAATGACCACATAAACTATTATGGTCGCCTACTGCTTCAAAATCGTCCAAAACAATACACGGAATTGACTAAACTAAACTGACCATTCATATGAAAACATCTAGATTCTGAATATTTACATAAAACCAGGATGCTAAACAAAACAAACTATGAATAGCACACATATGAAACCACAGTTTTAACATCTTGAACATCTAAATTTCGTATTATAGCTCAAACAAAATTCATTCTTTATAGCTTCATTTGCCATTCAAAAAAAGTTCATAGGAGTACCTGAAAATCAAGAACAAAGCAAAATAGAGTAAGGATTTCAACCAGAAAAGGCAATAGCAACTAGTCAGCAACACACAGTTCCAGCTTAGTCCATATTTGAATCAGAAATCCAGAAAATCCAGTGGAAATTTCAGAGTATTTTTCCAGAAAATCAAAAAACAAGCTAATTCAGCCTTTCTTAAACAGTGCAGAACTTGTTTGGGTGTTTTCTAGGGTCTGAAATCTGTATCCGTGTCTGTGTAAAATGAGTGAGGAAAGGATACTTTTGTAGGCCTAAATGCCATGTGTTGGAAAAACAGAATTAGGGAATTATTCCCTCACACAGCCCCTAGCAGCATCTTTTTTAACAGAATTGGGACAACTGTCAGCCTCTAATTAGTTTCAGCATTTTTGTACTGGCCAAATAGGGCCAGCTGCCCCTATTCTAGAAGCTTCTAACATTAACCTTATCTGAAAATCTTATTTCTATTTCCCAAATTAACCCCTTAAATTTTTTTATTGTTCAATTAACCCCTCCTAAGTTTCTAATGATGCCTAATCAAACAAACATGGACTAGGCCAGCAATTTACCAAAATAATGATCAGAACAATAGTCAAGCAGTAATAAAACAAATGCAATTAAATCCTACAATAAGAAAACCTAAATCAAACTGAACCTAAAACATGAATCGAATTATGTTGGATGCAGTGAAACTATTAAAACATGCTTAATTAATATAAGCAAAAATGAACAAACATTTAAGACTGGAGCACTGGAAAAAAAACCTGACTAAATCGAACAAAGAAGAAAAGAAGAATAATAAAGGGAAGAACAATAAATTACCACCAATACTCGTCTGAGACCAACACAAACCCGGAACAATTTTGATGGGGGGGGGGGGGGATAAGTGAACCTAAACTAACATCAATCGATTGCTCTTAATTAGAGCTACCGACTGATGTAAGTCATGGGTCCAGAAAATTGAACTTGCATGTCCATATCAAGAGTCAAAACGAAACTAGGGTTCCAGAAATTGGATCGACAATTAATGAAGCCAGGGCAGGGGTTTTGGGACAATTACTGTAGTTTAGGGTTCAGAGGGGTGTGAGGAGTGTGGGGTGTGATTTGGTCGATTTTAGGGTTTGGGGTCAGATTTTTAGATCTAAAATTGGAGGATTTGGGTGAGGATTTAGGGGAAGAGGTTTGTGGATTTGGAAAGGGGAGGGAAAGGTGGTTGCCTGGTGTTAATTTGGTAGGGTTTGGAGCACCGGAACCGCCATGAGGCGATTTCCTGTGGGTGGTCAACGGCGGCAGCGGCGGGTGTTTTTTTAGGCGGCTAGGGTTCGCTGGGGTTAGAGATGGAGAGGAAGATGAAATGAGAAATGAATTTAGGGTTTTGGGGAGGGGGGGGGTGCTGTCTTCGGATAGTCTTATACGAAATCAAAGCCAAGTTCACAGCCGTTGGATCGCACGAGATCAACGGCTGTGATGAAAGGGGACAGAAACGGGGTCATTTGGTTTAGTGGGGGGAACCTGGACCGGGTAAGCGGTTTTGGGCTGGGCGAAATTGGTATTTTTGGGCTCAACGATTTTGGCCCAATTTTGTGACCAAATTAAACCCTTTTTAATTCTTTTCTCTTTTTTTTTCTTTTCCTTTCTCTAATTAATTAAAAACCTAAATTAAATTCCTAAATTAATTTAAATTATAAAATTAAGCTAATTATCTAACTATAATATTTATAAAAATTAGTTGCTCATAGATTAAAGGAGAAAATTAGTAATCTAAAATTAAAAAGATAAAAATGTAAAAGTGAACCAATTTTTGTGATTTTCATCTTAATAAAGCAATTAACTAACTTAATTAATCCTTAAAATATGAAAACAAATCTCAATGCAATGCATGGTATTTTTGGCATTTTTCATGATTTTAATAGAATTAAACGTGCACAAAAAATGCAAACAATTAACAAAAAAATCCTACAAAAATCCTATAAAATTGCAAACAATTGGGAGAAATCTATTTCTTTAATTTGTAGGAGTATTTCACATAGGGTAAAAATCACGTGCTCACAGCATTTTATGAGTTTGTCCATGTTTAGTGCGCGCAACCGGCCAAGTACATCCGGAAAGTTTCGTTCTAAAGCTTTGACATTTATCCCCATCTCGGAGACATACCGCCCATATGGCACGAAGTCCCTATGCCAATAGCCGCGTTAGAGACTAGTTTCAAGCGAGGCCTCGGTTGCAATGGTGCCTACTGTGATCTCTCAGCAACTTGTTTCCCTTTAGCTTGCCGTAAGGAACCTTCTCCTTGCTTCCGCTTTTTGGGCGCGGGGGTAATGGTGGAGGACTTTCCTATTCTATTGCCTTTTCTTGCATTATCACGAGCCATAATAACTTGCAACACAAATAAGCATGAATGTGATAACTAATCAAGAAATACGCCTAAGGTCGTTGCGCTAGTCAGAAATGACCCCACCGTTAAAACCGAAGGCTCACTGTACAAAACTTCATAATTGTGATCTAATACGCACAAGTGTTGCACCACTAGGCCATGGGTACTCAAAGACTTACCCATGCCACACAATTGCTAAAAGGCACTAATCAATGCCACACAAACAAGTGATTGATCATGGCTAAGTGAATTCACCTTAATACAAGCAAGTGGCATATGGTACTTTAATCTCCATAACTACTTCAACTACACTAAATTAGCTAACTCTACAACATTCTACAACATACATCATATTGGATACAAGGTGTGGGCAACCTGTGTGCATTGAAACCAAGCTCCCTAGCATGTAAAATCAGCCCCACATAACCCCACACTTAGCCCAATATCGTATATAAACACACCCAGTTACTCAGACTTCACCGGTGCATAAAATATTCATTCAAACATTTTAACAAATACCTTCTGGGCATGAAGTGTGTGCATTCTAGTTTAACAATGGTGGAACATGGTGGCCCTCCCAAATTTCAACGAAGTAGAGGGAATTCTAGTTTACTACTCCGTATAAACTACAACCACAACCAATTTCGGCCAATAACTATACCACCAACCATAGAACAATCTTAAGAAGCAACATAGGGGAAACTTTAGGGATTAGGGCAATTGGGGAGATGAGATGTGCATTATCATCTACCTAGTAAAAGAACAAGAAGAAGAAGAAACATACCTGTAGACTTTAAGATGAGAGCAAGAGAAGAACTTGAGAAATTTAGTGAGAGAGAAGAATGAGGAACTCGGCAGAATTTGGGCGTGAGAAAAAGAAAGAACGATGGGGGAAATTCGGGTGTTTTAATTTGTGTTGTGGATGGGTATGGGTATTTGAGTAGGTTGTAATGTGAGAGAATATGGGTAGATGGGTTGAGTTTTATGGGTATGGGTTAAATAA
The DNA here is from genome assembly GCF_001879085.1 of Nicotiana attenuata. Taxonomy (NCBI): domain Eukaryota; kingdom Viridiplantae; phylum Streptophyta; class Magnoliopsida; order Solanales; family Solanaceae; genus Nicotiana; species Nicotiana attenuata. The sequence goes on from NC_031991.1 coordinate 31,240,828, forward strand.
ATTAAACAAAACGAAAAAAAATTAAAAAAAATACTTGCCTGGCAACCCCCAGCCCAGCGCTCCATGCTATGCTTGGCACTGGGGTTTCGAACATACTGTCTTGAGCACCCCAGCCAGCGTGGGGCGCTGTTTTCGAGGTTTTTTTTAATATAACATCCCGATTCCCCGAGCCTTTTATATACAAAATTTACATGTCCCACACCATTCTACCCATAACTTATATGCCTACAAAGAAAATGCAAACTCTATTCTACTCTAACTAAAAAAAAAATCAAGAAGCTAAACTATGAAAGCAATAAAAATTGGGTTGCCTCCCAACAAGCGCCTTATTTAACGTGGCGGCACGACGCAGGGCCTTGCTTACTCATCATCGAGTACATCTTTGGTCTTCTCACGATCAATTATTCCTCCCCAATAGTACTTTACCCTGTGTCCATTCACAAAAAAGTTTCTTTCGCCATTTAATGCGTGCAACTCAGTTGCACCATAAAGAGTGACTCTCACCACCTCGAATGGGCCTGACCATCTCGACTTTGACTTCCCAGGAAACAACTTGAGCCTAGAATTGAACAATAATACCTGTTGGCCAGCTCGAACTGACGTGGCTTGATACGCTTGTCATGCCATCTTTTTGTCTTCTCTTTGTAAAACTTAGCATTTTCATAAGAGTACAGCCTGTACTCATCTAACTCATTCAACTATAAGAGCCTCTTCTCACCCGCGGTTTCAAGGTCCATATTAAACTTCTTAACGACCCAATACGTTTTGTGTTCAAGTTTAACAGGCAAGTGACATGCCTTCCCATAAACAAGCTTATACGGTGACGCCCCAATTGGTGTTTTGTATGTAGTTCTATATGCCCACAAGGCATCATCTAACTTTGCAGCCCAATTCTTCCTATTCACATTCACCGTCTTCTCTAAGATCTGCTTTATTTCTCTATTAGACACCGCAGCTTGTCCACTTGTTTGAGGATGATATGTTGTAGCAACTCTATGGTGGACTCCATATTTAGCTAGAAGGTTATTCAACAACCGATTGCAAAAATGTGTCCCTTCATAACTAATCAAGGCACGTGGAGTCCCAAACCTCGAGAATATGTCCTTTTCCAAACGCAGCTACTACCGTGGCATCATTTGTTGGCAATGCGATTGCCTCTACCCATTTTGACATGTAGTCAACTGCTAGTAAAATGTATTTGTTTCCTCTGGACAATGGGAATGGTCCCATAAAATCTACCCCCCTCACAACAAAAATCTCAACTTCCAGGATGTTATTCAAAGGCATCTCATTCCTCCTTGTGATTATTCCTGTTCTCTGACACTGGTCACACTTCTTAACAAATGTATGGGCATCCTTGAATAATGTTGGCCAAAAGAACCCGAACTGTAACACCTTTCCAGCTGTCCTATCGCCACGATAATGGCCCTCAAAAGGTGAGGCATGGGAATCATACAACACTAATTCGACATCCTTTTCTGGAATGCACCTCCTCATCAACTGATCAGCGCACTTTTTGTACAAGAATGGCTCATCCCAGTAGTAGAAGTTTACATCATGTAGAAACCTCTTCCTAGCTTCGGATTCAATATTCAAGAGGAAGTACCTCACTCACAAGATAATTCACATAGTCCGCGTACCATGGGGAAGGATCTTGGGTGATTGCAAAAAGTTGCTCATCAGTAAATGCCTCCTTAATTTGTCCACCTTCCTCCACGTGCTCATGATTTTCCAGCCCTGATAGATGGTCGGCCACTTGGTTTTCTGTGCCCTTCCGATCTTGTATTTCCACATCAAATTCCTGCAGCAACAAAACCCAGCGCATCAATTCAGCCTTGGATTCTTTTTTTTGAAAATAGATACCTAATTGCTGCATGATTGGTATGGACTATGACTTTTGTTCCCACCAAGTATGCCCAAAATTTCTCAAATGCCCACATAACGACCAACAACTCTTTTTTAGCGGTGGTGTAATTCAGTTGTGCATCATCAAGAGTCTTACTCTCATAGTATATGGAGTAAAACATCTTGTCCTTGCTCTGGTCTAACACTGCTCCAATAGCATGGTCACTTGCAACGCACATAAGTTCACTTGCATCGCACATAAGTTCAAATGGTAAGGACCAATACAGTGCCGCAATAATGGGGGAAGCCACCAACTTCTTTTTGAGCTCCTCAAATGACTTCGGACAGGCTTCATCAAAATTAAAGGTTACATCCTTTTCAAGCAACCTGCACTAAGGAGTAGCTTATTTTTGAAAAATTCTTAATAAAGCGTCTATAGAACCCCGCGTGTCCCAAGAAACTCCAGACACCCTTCACAAAAATGGGTGGAGGTAATTTTTCAACCGCCTCCACCTTCGCCTTATCAACTTCAATGCCACTCCTTGACACTCTATGGCCCAACACGATGCCTTCTTATACCATAAAATGGCACTTTTCCCAATTTAGCACCAAATTTATTTCTTCACAACGAGCCAACACCTTGCTCAAATTCTTCAAACAATCATCATGCGAAGACCCAAAGACTAAAAAAATCATCCATGAAGACTTCCACAAATTTTTCCATCATATGAGTGAAAATAGCCATCATGCACCTCTAGAAAGTGGCCAGTGCATTATAAAGACCAAATGGCAATCACTTGAAAGCGAAAGTACCATAAGGACATGTAAAAGTGGACTTCTCCTGATTCTCTAGGCATATGACAATCTGGTTGTACCCTGAATAACCATCAAGGAAGCAATAATATTCATGTCCTGCCAATCTGTCCAACATTTGGTCAATGAATGGAACTGGGAAGTGGTCCTTGGGGGTTGCTTTGTTGAGCCTTCTGTAGTAAATGCAAACTGCCCACCTCGTCACAGTGCGTGTAGGAATTAGCTCATTTTTCTCATTCTCTACAACAATCATCCTCCCCTTTTTAGGCACACATTGCACTGGGTTACTCAGTTGCTGTTAGAAATAGGGAAGATGATACCTGCATCAAGCCACTTAATTACTTCCTTCTTTACGACCTCTTTCATAATGTGATTTAATCTCCTTTGTTTCTCAACACTGGGGTGGTGTCCATCTTTCAGAAAGATTTTATGCATGCAAAATGATGTACTGATTCCCTTGATGTCAGCAATTAGCCACCAAATCGCCTTTTAATGCTCACGAAGCACTTTGAGCAATTTTTCTTTTTGCACATCGGTCAAGTTGGATGAGATAATCACTAGAAATGTCTCAGAGTTCCCCAAATAAGCATTACAGATGCGCTGGAAGGGGCTTAAGCTCTAGCTTTGGAGCTTCTTCAATAGATGGCTTAGGAGGGGTCAAAGTAACAGGCATGTCCAACTCCTAAAATCTCCCAAACCCATGGACATAATTGCAAGACATGTTAAGTACTTGCTCAATTTCTTCCATCATCTAATCTTTAATATCTTCTTCATCCCCATTCAAGGCTCGTTCAAGAGGAACTATGGGGCTCATAAAAGGCATCAATGACATCACATCACTTTCCACAACAGAAATCATAGATAGCTCTTCATAGTGGATTGGCAATCTAAGTGTTTTATACACATTGAATACCTCTACTCGATCGCCCACTCTCATCGTCATCTTTCCTTCACATACATCAATAATAGCTCGGACCGTGGCTAAGAATGGACGCCCCAAAAGATAAGGGACTTCCTGATCAAGCTTATAGTCCAAGATAATGAAATCAACAGGGAATATGAAAGAACCCACTTGAACTAACACATCTTCAATCACTTCTTTAGGATGAGCAAGGGAGCAATCAGCCGGTACATCTCGCATTTTTGTACGTTGAAGTTTCGTCTTCAGTTAACCGGCATGGACTCGGGGATGAGATTATCTTGAGGTTAATGTATTTATGCTATTTACAACAAGCGATAAGTAAGTGTCATGAAGGATAAAGGGCACACAAATTAAAGAAAACGAGTTTCATTGAAGGTGGCCGAATTGGGATAAAATACAGGTCGGGCGATAATACCCGATAATTATGGACTAGTACCATGCAAGGTACCATATGACCTCGGTAGTACGATGTATAAAGTATATCAAAAATAAATAGAATTTTAAGTAATTTAAAATAATTCTTAATTACACGGGTAATTGGTCAATTACCGGATAACAGAACATTACCTAGTTAATTAATAAAATAAGTGGATAAGATTAACCCCTTCTTCCCTTCCGAAAACGTGGCACAAGGCCACCAATTAAGAAAATGACTCATAGTCATTTATTAGTAGGTGTCTACCTAAGGCTAATTGAAATATTAACAAGGTAAGTCTTATTAAGTGTCTTTGTTTCCATTTTGTTTGGATAAGAAGTCAGAACGTCACTTAGTCCAAAAAAAGAATCACATATCATTTTCATTCTTCCTACTTTGAAGACGTCAAGAACAGAAGTTAATTCAACCTAGTTCTTGCAATTCTCAATTCAATCCAACGTGCAACAACACAATTTCAACAAGAATTTGTTAAAATCGTAGCAACGTAAAATTTTGCGGTTCTAAAGAAGTACGTGCAATCTTCTCCAAGAGTATTATACGGGGTTTTCCCTATTCAAGGTATGTTAAGGCCATCCCTTCTTTCTTTTTTGCATGGTCCAAGTTATACAGAAGAAACGAGCAAATGCACAGTTTTCATAAACGACTCTATTCATAGAAATACTAGGGGTCTCTGTGTTCCTGATTCCCCATGTGACATATTATTATATCTTCTGTTCATGGTTCTCAGAATAATATGCAGTTGAAAAAGTTTATCCGGAAAGAATATTGAGATTATTACATATTTTTCATGCATTTCATTCATTTACACATGTACATTGGCCCGTGACCAGATGGTGTTATATATATATATATATATATATATATATATATATATATATATATATATATATATATATATATATGGGATATGGGAAAAAGGTTACGGCGTTATATACGCACCACCACCTGATCAGTTTGTATATGTTGATGATGTTGCCCACAGTGGCCAAGATGATATGATGGGATGCCCTCAGTGGCTTGATGATGTTATGTACACCTATACCCATGCATGACACGATATTTATATACACGTGCATAACATTATAAATGTTTCAGAATTTACAAAGTTATTCAGATTTACAGATGGATTTCTTTATTCCATGTTTCATCTATGCCTTTTACGTGCAGATTTTCATGCCTTACATACTCAGTACATTTTTCGTACTGACGCCCTATTTCACGGGGCCTGCGTTTCATGCCCGCAGGTGAAGGTAGGCAAGTTGACAGTCCCCCTTCTTAGGATCTTTGATCAGCGAGAGTTTGCGTGCTCCACTTGATCCGGAGCTACTTTTGATCTTGGTACCATATGTTTGTATATATATGGGTATGACGTGGCTCAGTCCCGTCTTTGTACAGTTATACTTCTATTAGAGTTCTGTAGATAGTATGTCTAGTTGGATAGTATGTGGCCTTGCCAGCTTCCAGTTTTAAGGTACGTAGTTGGCTACAGCAGCCTTGTCGGCTTGCCCTACGTGTGTTGCACGTATATGTACATACGCCTTTTTGGGCAGGTTTCCTTCATGTACATTATTCTCGTAATTCAGCAGATGTTATTCAGGTTTATATCTTGGACGCATGCTTAGGGGCGTTTGACAGGTAGGACTCTGGCACCCGTCGCGGCCCATCGGCTTGGGTCGTGATAAAAGTGGTATCAGAGCAGTTCTGTCCTAGGATTGTCTACAGACCGTGTTTAGTAGAGTCTTATTTATAGGTGTGTTGTGCACCACACTTATAGACAGGAGGCTACAGGACATATAGGATGTTATCCTCTCTTTTTATCTTAGATCGTGCGATATAAGAATTCATGTTCCTAATGATATGTTACGTTTTCAGCAATACCTTTGAATACTACAGCTGCTAGTATGGGTCAGAAGGCTACGAACGTGTTAGAAAGAGATATAAGTTACACTATGGAGTCAGACCCATTGGAGATCATGGGTCCTATTGAGGAGGATCCATCCGAGGATCCATATGAGTCATCCTTTCGAGCTGTTTCGACCACTCCAGTAGCAGATGGGGTGAGAGGAGTTCTGGCCTCACTAAGGCCCTTAGTTTTATTATTACAACCCATTGATCAGGGTGTGAGGGGAGTAGTGCATGGATATGCACAGCCGGGTTTCCCTAAGGCTCAAAACTATGTCAAGGTATTTGCGGACACCAGCTCTTCTGAGGTTCCAGATAGTCCACAGTCTTGGGAGTCCGTTAATCAAGGTTCATCAGTGTATGTTATGAGATACGCAGAGGAAGAAGATAGTAGTTGGGCCAAGAGGAGGAAGGTAACTGATAAGGACATGAAGATTCTGCTTCAAAGTGTGTCCGATCGAGGTTCTCATATAGGACGAGGCAAGGACCCTCTACTCTAAACTTCCTCCAGATGTCAGCTTTTGGTTGGTGAGCTCCAAACTTCCTCCAGATGTCAGCTTTTGGTTGGTGAGCTCCACTTCTTCTGGGAATATTACCAATTCACGGATCGGCATATGTTAGGTTGTTTTATAAGGACGTAGGGAGCTCTGTCCCGACTTGTAGATATACTATGGTTATGTTTACTTAGAGGTTTTGTAGACAGTATCCTGTATATAGTTTTGGGTATGACATGTCTACAGCATGGTCGACCCTTATGTATATAAACCCTTTTTCTAAATTAGTAATGCAAGTTATGTTTCAATATTGTTACCTATATATACGGATGTGGCCCGAAATGACCCGTGATAGATTTGAGAAGAAACAAGGATAAGGTACATGGTGTTCGCTTGGGTATAACATAATATTATAATGGGTATGGATTGGTTGGCCTTTTGTTATGCTAACATCAAGTGTAGATCAAAGATGGTTTGATTTCAGTTTCCAAGAAAGCCTGTTTTAGAATGGAAAGGTAATACGACATCACCAAGAGGTAAATTTATCTCCTATCTCAAGGCAAGAAAGATGATCAGAAAGGACCATATTTATCACTGAGTTCGGGTTTGGGATGTGAAAGTAGAGTTACCAACCATTCAGTCCTTCCCTGTGGTTAATGAGCTTCCCGATGTTTTTCCTGATGAACATTAGGGTCTTCCGCCAGAGCGAAAAATTGAGTTGCTATTGACCTACTACAAGATACGCATCCAATATCTATTCCTCCCTATAGAATGGCCCCCATAAATTAAAAGATTTGAAGGAACAACTAAAGGATTTTCTTGAAAAAAAGGCTTTATCAGACCTAGTACATCACCAGTGGGAGCACCTATGTTATTTGTGAGGAAGAAAGATGGTTCCTTAAGGATATGTATTGATTATAGACAATAGAATAAGGCTACGATCAAGAATAAGTACCCCGCTCCCGAGGATTGATAATTTATTTGATCAGTTGCAAGGTGCCAAGTGTTTTTTTAAGATAGACTTGAGGTCCGGGTACCATCAGGTAAGGGTTAAGGAGGAAGATATTCCAAAGACAGCATTCAGGACCTCATACGGGCACTTTGAGTTTCGTGTTATGTCATTCGGTTTGACCACATGCGCCAGCAGTATTCATGAATTAGATGAAACGTGTGTTCAGGCTCTTTTTAGAGTTGTTCGTAATTGTATTTATCAGTGATATATATATATATATATATATATATATATATATATATATATTGGTATATTCTTGTTCAGAGGCTGAGCATGCAGATCACTTGCGTACTGTGCTCAGAGTTCTACAAAAAGGGAAGTTGTATGCAAAACTCTCTAAATGTGAATTCTGGTTGAACTCTATAGCTTTCCTTGGGCGTATCATTTATGCAAAACTCTCTAAATGTGAATTCTGGTTGAACTCTATAGCTTTCCTTGGGCGTATCATTTCGGGTGAAGGCATCCGGGTGGATACAAAAAAGATTGAGGCAGTGAAGACTTGGTCTAGAGCCACAACACCGATGGAGGTTCGTAGCTTCTCCATTTGGCAGGTTATTACAGGAAACCTGAAACGGAATTTTCTTTTCTTTTAGCATCTTCGACTAAAGTGGTATGTGGTGTCTCGCTTGATGTTCTGGAATAACATAAGGAAATCTATGGTGCAAGCAAGTTGAAGGATGGTTGCGAATAAGTAAATAGATATGTGTAGGTCGCAAGCTAAAGTATGATAGAGCGACAAGGTTTTAGGAAGACAGGAGGAAGGATAAGAAAAGATGAGTGAAAAGGTTACGAGAATGAATAAGTCCTTGGGGTTAAGCTCATAAGATAGCTAATGGTTTGTCTAAGTTATAGAAGGTTCAGTATAGCCTGAATGAACTAGAAGGAGTCTAAGACTAGTAGCATTTATAATAGATGAAATGCTGCCCTAATAGTGGAATAAAGGCGTAGTTGTGATGAATAAAGGATGAAGTCTGGGCCTTCGAAGAGGGGAATTTCATGAATTGTAAAAAGATTAGAATACCCATGTATGTTAACTTAGAAGGGCGCTAAGTTTCGATGGACCGATGCTTGCGAACGGAGTTTCCAGGCATTGAAGGACAGACTAACTTCAGCACCAGTTCTAATGCTCCCAGAAGGGACCGATGGTTATGTTATCTATTGTTACGCTTCAGGCGTTGGATTGGGTTGTGTGCTAATGCAGCATGGTGAGGTTGTAGCTTATGCTTCTAGACAACTAAGAAAGCACGAGAAGAATTACCCCGACCCACGATTTAGAGTTAGCCGCAGTGATTCATGCACTAAAGGTGTGGAGGCACTACTTGTACGGCATTCATGTTGATATCTATACGGATCATAAGAGGCTCCAGTATGTCTTCAACCAAAAGGAATTGAATTTACGTCAAAAGAGATGGTTGGAACTACTTAAAGACTATGACGTTGATATTTTATACCATCCGGGGAAGGCGAACATAGTAGATGACGCCCTCAGTCGTAGATCCAAGGGTAGCCTATCATTTTTACATCTAGAAAAGAGGAGAATAGCCCATGAGATTCATCATCTAGCTAGCCTTGGAATTCGGTTACGGGACTCAGGTGATATTGGAATTACTATTCAGGATACGGCAACATCCTCTTTAGTAACTAAAGCAAAGGAATGCCAGTACGAGGATCCTATGTTAGTTCATTATAGGGATATCCCCCCTTCAGAAAAAAGAAGACACCGTCTGAAATCACAGAAGACGGGATCCTCAGATATCGAGGACGATTATGTGTCCCTAATGTTGCAGGGTTGCGTCGGCAGGTTATGGGAGAAACTTGCTATTCTCGTTATCCTATCCATCCAGGAGCGACAAAGATGTATCATGATATCAGGGAAGTATATTGGTGGGGCGGAATGAAAAAAGATATAGCGGAGCTTGTTGCCCAGTGTCCTAACTGTCAGCAGGTTAAGATTGAGCAGCAAAAACCCGGTGGATTATTGCAGGCTATGGAGATTCCGACTTGGAAATGGGAAGTAATCAATATGGATTTAATCGTAGGCTTACCTCGTATCCAGCATAAGTTCGATTCGATATAGGTGATTGTTGATAGGCTTACAAGTCAGCCCATTTTCTGCCCCTTAGGACTACGGATTATGCAAGGTTTTATATTAAGGAGATAGTATGACTGCATAGTGTCCCTGTATCTATTATCTCGGATAGAGAAGCTCAATTTACAGCTAACTTTTGAAGGAGGATTGGGGATTCAGGTAAGTCTTAGTACGGCATTCCATCCCTAGACAGATGGACAGGCTGAGCGTATTATTCAGACACTTGAGGATATGTTACGAGCTTGTGTAATATACTTCAAGGGTAGCTGAGATGATCATCTGTCTCTTATTGAGTTCACATATAATAATAGTTACCATTCAAGTATTCAGATGGCTCCATACAAAGCTTTATATGGACAGAAGTGTAGATCGCCTATACGGTGGTTCGAGGTTCAGAAAGCTACGTTAGTAAGACCAGAATTGGTACAATAGGCAATAAAGAAAATTAAGCTTATACAGGAAAGGCCATTAGCAGCTCAAAGCCCGTCAGAAGTCTTATGAGGATAATCGACGGTGAGACTTGGAATTTCAGGTTGACGACTGGATATTCCTAAAGGTATCACCGATGAAAGGTGTCATGAGGTTCTGAAAGAAAGGAAAACATAGCCCTCGGTACACTGGACCATATAGGATCATATGCAAGGTAGGCCAAGTAGCATATGAGTTAGACCTGCCCTCGGACTTGGAGTCTGTACATCCAATCTTTCATGTGTCTATGCTCCGTAAACGTATCGGAGATCCTTCCAGAATCATGTTAGTTGACGAAGTTCAGGGCACAGAGCAGCTATCATATGAAGAAACTACGATTGCTATACTCGACAGACAGGTTCGGAGATTGAGAACAAAAGACATAGCTTCGGTGAAAGTACTTTGGAGAAACAACAGTGTGGAAGAAATGACTTGGGAGGCCGAGGTAGGCATGAAGCCTAGATATCCCTACTTATTTCCTCCTCCAGAGAAGGGTCCGACAGAGACGTCATAACCTTAAGGTACGTGTATGGATTTTGGTGTCAGTTATTGTCGTTGGTCGTGTGAGGCCATTGTCGTTATTGATAATTGTGATCCTATGTGGCGTTGAATTATTAAGTTTCTACTGGAAGAATTGGTAGTAGTATTGTTACAAAGGCGACTCTGCCAAGGTTATATAGATCCCGGAGAGTTAAACATTCAAGGACGAATGTTTCTAAGGGGGGAAGGATGTTACATCTCGCGTTTTCGTACGTTAAAGTTTCGTCTTCAGTTAACCGACGTGGACTCGGGGATGAGATTATCTTGAGGTTAACGTATTTATGCTATTTATAACAAGCGATAAGTAAGTGTCATGAAGGATAAAGGGCACACAAATTAAAGAAAACGAGTTTCATAGAAGGTGGCCGATTCGGGATAAAATACGGGTCGGGCGATAATACCCGATAATTATGGACTAGTAACATGAAAGGTACAATATGACCACGGTAGTACAATGTATAAAGTATATTAAAAATAAACAAAATTTTAAGTAATTTGAGATAATTTTTAATTATACGGGTAATTGATTAATTATCAGGTAACGGGATATTACCTAATTAATTAATAAAATAAGTGGATAAGATTAACCCCTTCTTCCCTTCCGAAAACGTGGCACAAGGCCACCAATTAAGAAAATGACTCATAGTCATTTATGAGTAGGTGTCTACCTAAGGCTAATTGAAATATTAACAAGTGTCTTTGTTTCCATTTTGTTTGGACAAGAAGTCAGAACGTCATTTAGTCCAAAAAAAGAATCACATATCATTTTCATTCTTCCTACTTTGAAGACGTCAAGAACAGAAGTTAATTCAGCCCAGTTCTTGCAATTCCAAATTCAATCCAACGTGCAACAACACAATTTCAACGAGAATTTGTTAGAATTGTAGCAACGTAAAATTTTGCGGTTCTAAAGATGTACGTGCAATTTTCTCCTAGAGTATTGTCGACGCCCCCTTTTTCTCGCAAAATCAGGTTTATGACATTTGAGAAGACAACTCTATTCCCGTGTGGGAATTGGGTTTTTGGAATTGAAGAGTCGCCACCTAATGATTAAGTGCATTAGGACACTGAGGGTTTTTGAGTTTGAAAACCAGAGTTCGGGTAAGGGCTAGAAATTATCTCGAGGGGAAGGTGTTAGGCACCCCTCAAGATCCACTAGTGTGGTTCCCGGCCACGCTATGTTGTGACTTTAATGCAAATAAGTATACAAATAACTTCACACTTAAGGGTTACAAATAGATACGTAACAAGCATGTTGGAATCAAGGTCTAGATGATCTACAATTTGTTTTGAGGGAAGGGCTAAATGCAGAAAATTAATCAAGACATTGAAGAAATATATTAGAAAAAAAAAAGGAATAATGCAGTAAAATAAAAAAGGGGTTTTGGGTAGTTGAAAAGACAGAATTTTATTGGTATTAAACAAAGTCACATAAAGTAAAGGGGGTCCTAGGTTTGTAAAACACACGGATCATCCACACAACACCGGTAATCAATCGTACGCATAGTGTTATCATGTGATCATCATCTCCATGTCTACCCTTCCCACCCCGTTAAGGTATTTAAGTGCGAAATGGTATCGTTACCTACTGCATGCTATTACTCGTCCCACCTATTAGTCCCGGAGGCGTTTGGGACTACTAATTCTAAAGGGAGGGAGCTTGGCTTTTTAGGGGTTTTAAAAGGATAAAATTCTAGGGCGACAAACAAAACACATAAAGCAGTTATTGGGGAAATAAGAACAATTAAAGGCTCAAGTAGGCCTCCTCACTTAAAGAAACGAATTGTTTAGCATGTCTTACACATACTGTTTAGGTCATTAATTAAAATTAGCGTAGGAAGAATTGATTTACCACATATTTCCCAGATAGGGAGTCCAAATTAGTCCTGCTTAGATGTAGTTGTCGAAAACTGACAGTTGATTAATTATCTAACTATTTGTATGTTAAACAGGGCCTATAGGCATGATATCTATTAATCCAGGGACGGAGGAATAACTGATTGCAAAAAGTCATTAGTTATAAGCTCTACGAGTGTTAAACAAATTGCCACTGATTTTAAACTTAGGAACGAGTGGCGATTCTGATTAAGTTGATAGTTCCTATAGGCATGCTTTCTAGGTGTAACTGATTTTGAGCAGAGATCCTATAGGCAGGTTATCTATATGTAATGAGTTATTTTAACTCCTATAAGCAGGCTTGCCTAATGACAAATGTATATGCAAAGTGCAGGAAGTCCTATAGGCATATTATCTATACAATATGCAGAGCTTCATTATCGATTTATTGCCATGGTATTATTACAAAGTGCAGAAAAACCTATGGGCATGGTATCTATGTGAAAAATGCAGGCTTTGAAAGTGATAACCCTATGAACATGGTTTCTAGGCGAGATGCAGAATTTTAAAGAGTAAATATCCTATAGACATGGTATCTACGTGAAAATGCAGAGTTTGAAAGTAATGATTCTACGAACATGATTTCTGTGTGAGATGCAGAATTTTAAAGGGTGAATATCCTATAGACAGGATTTCTATGTGAAAATGCAGAATTTGAAGGTAATGATCCTATGAACATGATTTCTATGTGAGATGCAGAATTTAAAGGGTGAATATCCTATAGACATGATTTCTACCCCTTTGGCATGCATACAGTCCCATCCCCTTTCACTATACCCCAGTAGTTATTACAAAGTTATTTACAAAGCTTATTACAGACCAAGCGAATCAGAAGAGAAAAAAAAAAAAATTACATCAGTGATTACATCTACATCTAATCAGCCTAATCCAGACTCAAAGTCTAATAATATGAGATAAACCAACTTCCAGGATCGGATTTTCAAAGCCTTTCTCTTATTTGGGATGTGTCAAAGTTCCAAGGAACTTCAAGAATTCCAGGCAATGCTTACACCCCAAATATCATTGCAGAGTTAAGAACATAGTGCAGTGTGGAAGGGCCAACCCTCAAATGTCCAAGTTCAGAGGGAACTCGAGGTCCCAAAGCAAGGCTCATAGGAGGGGGGCAGAACTTAGAGACTAGGAGTAAGTGCAAGTGCAGTAGAGGGGAAATGGCAAGCTGGTGGTCATGCCAAGCATTTTGGGGTGCTGGCACACCCCTGACCAGCTTGTCAGTTGAACTTGGGGAGTTAAGACCTATTGAAGGTCAGGTTCAGCCTTGGACAGCAATAGGGATGCTGCCAGGCTATACCTTAACTCAGCATACATGGGGGAGTGGGGATATGGGGATTCATAACAAGCAGGACTCAAGAAAGGAGCAGGCAAGGGCATACCCAGCAATGGGACATACTGGCACACCCTTTAGCCTACTTAGGGGGGTTAGAACTCAGTTCATGAGCAACAATTCTTGTTGCCATGCCCTGAGTCCCCACTTACAAACATATGGGGGTAAATGGGATGGGGAACTAGTGTTTACAAGAAAGTAAAGCAAACAGTAGCACATAAGCATTTCAATGTCAAATTCTGCAGAAGGTAGACATAGGCGAAAAGACTGTAAATAAACACTTTGGGATGATGCTGGAAATTGAATCAAGTCATACCAGTTCTTAAAAAAGATAAGCAAAGAAAGCGGCGATCTTGTGAAAGCCAAAGTGCAGACAAGAAAATTCAGAAAAGGTTGTGAGAATTATAAGCCTGAAGTCTGAAGTGTATTCCGTGTGTTGTGAAAAGAAAAGGCCGGGTATTTATAGTGTGAAAGTCATGAGAAATAAGGTAAGAAAATAAATGAAGTTTTATTTTCAATCAGTCACATAAGACTCCCTTTAGTTAAGGGATTCAAATTCAAACGGGTATAAAACCAACTAAGGAAAGAAATTAATCAAACTCTTTGTGCAAAACATGCAATTGAGGGTAAATACATAAAAGGTTATTTTAGGGACAAGGTTTTCTGAAAGTACACGGTTGTATAATTAAGGAAAGAGAATCAATTGACAGCCACAAAATCACAAGTCCAAATATTTGGTGTGAAGAAAAAGGTTTTACTCAAGGAAAATTAGTACAATCAATTAAAGCCCCCAAAAAGATTCTGATTCAATTACTAGTTGAAATCCTTTTAAAGAAAGATTCAACACACATATAAAAGCACACAGACATGCCTAAACACGAAGAATTTTTCCATGACCTTGTAAAATCAGTAGAAAGAATCGAATGCGGAGATGGAGAGGCAAGTAATCAAAAACAGGCTTAGTGCTTCTTTTAGAAGCTCATAAGAAAGCACGCAAACAAGTAGAAAGATCAAAGCAAATAGAGTGAGTAAACTAGTTTCGAAGCGTAGTGAGGGAACAACTGACAGTAGAAGAACCAGTAGAAGAAATACATGATGAAGATAGCAGAGCATGGAAAAAAAAAACGGGAATCATAGCGTAGAAAACACAGTAGGAGAATATGCCAGGACGGAGTATAGAAAACACAGCAAAAGAACATTCAATCACGGAGTATGAAACTCAGTAGAAGAACACCTAAGAACATAATAGAGCAAGTATAAGAACATAGTGGAAAGCGAGTGAGAACATGATACAGGAACACAATAAGAGAAACAATACAAATAATAAAGAAAGCAAAAATCATAAAAAGACTTGAATACTTTCCAGAAACCCTAAATCGGAAAAGAAGGGTTTTGAAAGCAATTTTCAAAGGAAAACTTAGGGAAATCGTTAAAAATTCACGCATAGATAGATATATAACAAATCTAAAAGGAATAGGAGAAAAACCTCAAATAGTTAGGGTTTTGAAAGAACCCTAGAGTGAGAAAGGCTTTAAAAAGATCCGATCTAAGTCGGATAAAGTCAGAACCAGACTCAGGAGACTAGATTATGTCGGAGCAAGGCCGGAAATGGCCAGAAATGGCCGGAAACCTCGAGTCGGCGAAGATCTGAGTGAAGACCCTCGAAGTCTGTCCTCGATCCCTCGAGCATCAGGCTCACAGGAGCAGTAGGAGGTGTGTATGAGGTTTCCATAGCCTGAGAAGCCATGGATTCCGGTGGGAATCGAAGGGGATTTGGGTTAGTTTGGGTGGCGGCGGCTAGGGCTTGAACGGGGTTGCAGAGAGGATTGGAGAGGAAAGGGATTCAAGAGCGGCGGGTAAAGTGGAAATGATTTAGGGTTGAGGGTGTTGGTGGATTAAAAAAGGAAAGGATGCATGTGAGCCGTGGATCTGTTAGATCAACGGCTGGTATTAAAAGAAAAGGCTTGGGCGGGTTATTTGAGTCGGTCAGGGGCGGGTAATTTAGGAATTGAGTCAGGTTTGAATCAAAAATAGGGCTGAGAAATTGGGGGTTTGATTTTGGCTAAAATTGAAATGGTAATGGGCTATATATTAAATAGCCAATTTCTCCTTTTTTAATTTAATTAAAATAGTTAAAATGATTTTAAAAGCAAATTGAAAGCACTGAATTAATTAATAATATATAAATGTTAATCTAAAAATACTGGGAACAATTTTATAATTGTAAAACGCTATTAATCGTAATATAGGCTATAATTGCAATTTTATGCAATTTAGCTTAAAAAATATCAAATAAATTTATAAAAATATGCAAAAATCACCTTAATTATATTGTGGTGTAAATATGAGGATGGAAATAAATTACTCACCAAAATGATAGTTTTGGGAATAATTATTGGATTTTGTATTGCTAAAAAAAATGATTTGAGAAAGCTTTAAAAATTGGAAAAAATTTCAAAATTCTTGGGCATGCTTATGTATGCACGTACATGCTATTTTGAGAATATTCTGAGTATAAAAATATGTAGGGAAAAATTGGGTATCAACAGCTGCCCCTCTTTACCCGGGAAGGATGAAAGAGTTGTCGGGTAAAGATATGATGGCCAATTTTGACCGAAAGAAATGATATGAAAAGGTTTTGACCGAGCTCTGGCTCCTGAGCTGCCTACATATCCCTAGTCTTACAGGAATCAGGTCATATGTAGTTCGGGATACATCGGCAGAATATGCCGATGGTGGTTTTGAAAAGGACGGACGTAATATTTAGGTTGGGAAGGATGGTCAGGGACCGATGGGCTGCAGGAACCGGAGCGAGATCGCTCCTGCTGTAATGGTCGTTGCCGGCTGGTGTACCTGCAGATGAGCAATAAAAACATATCGTGCATAAATTTAAACGTGATGCAAGTTCCCGTTGGACCATGAATGCTGTCTTCGGACGGGCAGGATGACGTCCTCAGACCATGACGTCCTGGGCCATGAAGCGTATAATAAAGGATTCGCAGGCTATGAAATAACGTTCTCGGGCTATGACAATGGTGCCTCCGAACCATGATGCCTTTGAATAATGATGTGCAAAATATAAAGCGGGGGTATCTCAGGCCATGGCATGGCGTTCTCGGGCAATGAAAATGATGCCTCCGAACAATGACGCCCTTGGATAATTTGGCGATATTTCAGCCCATGAAATGCATGATTTGGCGATATTTCAGCCGATGTAAAGCATAAATATAAATGGTGATATTTCAGCCGATATGAAGTATAAATACAAATGGCGATATTTCAGCCGACAGAAATTTAAACAAAGCTGGCATTTTTCAGTCGATACAGAGAATTAAATAAAGTTGGCGATTTTTCAGCCGATGCAGGATTTAAATGAAGTGTCGATATTTCAACCATGCAAAAAATGTAAGTAAAATGGCGATCTTTCAGCCGATGCAAGATTTAAATGAAGTGGCGATATTTCAGCCATGCAAAAAATGTAAGTAAAAATGGCGATCTTTCAGCCGATGCAAAGCATAAATATAAATGGCGATATTTCAGCCGATAAGAAGTATAAATACAAATGGCTTTATTTCAGCCGACAAAAATTTAAACAAAGCTGGCATTTTTCAGCCGATACAGAGAATTAAATAAAGTTGGCGATTTTTCAGCCGATGCAGGATTTAAATGAAGTGTCGATATTTCAGCCATGCAAAAATGTAAGTAAAATGGCGATCTTTCAGCCGATGCAAGATTTAAATGAAGTGGCGATATTTCAGTCATGCAAAAAACAAAAAATGTAAGTAAAATGGCGATCTTTCAGCCGACGCAAGATTTAAATGAAGTGGCGATATTTCAGCCGATGCAGGATTTAAATGAAGTGGCGATATTTCAGCCATGCAGATGGAGACAGAGCTTAGTCTCGGAATGCAGAATAGTAGCCTTATGCGATGTAGGAAAATGCAAATAGAGGTAGAGCTTAACCTCGGAAGGCAGAATAGTAGCCTTATGCGATGCAGGAAAATGCAGGATGGAGACAGTGCTTAGTCTCGGAAGGCAGAAAAGTAGCCTTATGCAATACAAGAAAATGTAGGATGGAGACAGTGCTTAGTCTCGGAAGGCAGAAAAGTAGCCTTATGCAATGCAAGGAGATGCAGGATAGAGACAGTGCTTAGTCTCGGAAGGCAGAAAAGTAGCCTTATGCAAAATGCAAATAAAGGTGAGTAGTAACAAAAATTCTTAGCTGATAGATGATAGCTGATGGTTGATTGCGTCGTTGTGGCTGCTGGGGATGTCATGTGCGGACAACACTTGTAAGTGAGCGATGATTCTGAGAGTTGTACTCCTGCAAAATATGAATATGTAACCGTATCTGATGGTTTTATGTTTTGGGGTGCCTGCATTCAAAGAAAGATCGTGAGTTTTGTAAAGGGGGAAGGTTAGTTCGTCTTCCCGTGGACCTCGCTTGTCCTACTCGGCTCTTGTTTTCATTGGGGGGGGGGTAGCGTCGCTAAACAAAGCAATTTGGTAGTAGCCATGCATAACTTTAAAAAAAATGATGTAAACACATATATAATAATAAAACAATTTTTCTTTTAGATGAACTGACGACTGCGACGCGATTCAAGATATTGCGACCTCTCTTGCTCTGGAATTTTGAGGGTCTTCCTCAAAATTCTGCCCCAGTTTACTAGGCTGGTGCTTCTGACGGCTGCGCGTTGGTGAATGGCTGAAGATCAACTTCGAAATTTTGAGGGTCCTCCTCAAAATTCTGCCCCCAGTTTCCAATAGTGGGGGAAATGAAATTTTTATTGAATTGTGACCGAACTCATAGGGCTGCCTACGTATCTCCTCTTAAACGGGAATCAGGTCAGGCGTAGTTCAAATTACATCATACAAAAATCATAATGATTACACATAATAGCGCTTGACTGCATCTGAATTAATTGGCTTTGGCCAGACATCTCCATCCATCTCTGCGAGTATGAGGGCCCCTCCTGTTAGGACCCGATGAACCATGTACAGGCCTTGCCAGTTAGGAGAGAACTTTCCTTTGGCTTCATCCTGATGCGGAAAATTTTTCTTCATTACTAGATGTCCTGGCGTGAATTGTCTCGGTCTGACCCTTTTGTTGAAGGCTCTGGACATCCTGTTCTGATACAATTGACCATGACAAACTGCGTTCAGTCTTTTCCCGTCTATGAGGGCTAACTGCTCATAGCGACTTTTTACCCATTCTGCATCTTTAAGTTCCGCTTCCTGTATAATCCTCAGGGAGGGAATCTCTACTTCGGCTGGGATGACTGCCTCGGTACCGTAAACCAGCATATAAGGAGTTGCCCCAGTTGATGTGCGGACTGTGGTACGGTATCCCAACAGAGCAAATGATAGCTTTTCATGCCACTGCTTGTGTTTTTCTATCATTTTCCTTAGTATTTTCTTGATGTTCTTATTGGCTGCTTCTACAGCTCCATTCATCTGAAGTCTGTAGGCTGTGGAATTCTTGTGCTTAATCTTGAACGTCTCGCACATTGCCCTCATCAGATCACTGTTGAGATTTGAACCATTATCAGTGATGATTGACTCTGGGACGCCGAACCGGCAAATGATACGGTCGCGGACAAAGTCTGCCACAACCTTCTTGGTTACTGCCTTATACGATGCTGCTTCAACCCATTTGATGAAATAATCAATTGCCACTAGAATGAACCTGTGCCCGTTTGATGCGGCGGGCTCAATAGGTCCGATGACATCCATTCCCCAAGCGGCGAACGGCCACGGTGAGCTTGTTGCATTGAGCTCGTTAGGAGGCACCTTTATCATGTCTGTATGAATCTGGCAGCAATGGCATCTCCGAACATACTGGATGCAGTCCGTCTCCATATTCATCCAGAAATAACCGGCCCGGAGTATTTTCTTGGCTAAGACAAAACCATTCATATGCGGACCACAGCTCCCTGCATGAACTTCTTCCAACAACCTGGATGCTTCCATTGCTTCGACACATCTTAGTAATCCCAAATCGGGAGTCCTCCTATACAGGATTCCTCCGCTGTGAAAGAAGTGATTGGATAGCCTCCGCAGTGTGCGCTTTTGAGTAATGTTTGCGAGTTCTGGCTACTCTCCTATTGACAGATACTTCTTAATGTCATGAAACCATGGTTTTCCATCTGCTTCTTCCTCGACATGAGCACAGTAAGCGGGTTGATCCTGGATTTTTACCGGGATAGGATCAATGAAGTTCTTATCTGGATGCTGAATCATGGATGATAGAGTGGCCAATGCATCGGCGAACTCATTCTGGACTCTAGGGACATGCCGGAATTCTGTCTTTGTAAACCTCTTCCTCAACTCCTATACCTGATGCAAATATGGGAGTATTTTGGAGTTCTTGGTTGCCCATTCTTCTCGAACTTGATGTATGAGCAAGTCTAAATACCCGATCACTAGTAACTCCTGAATGTTCATGTCAATGGCCAACTTGAGCCCTAAGATGCAGGCTTCGTACTCGGCCATGTTGTTGGTGCACGGGAACCTGAGTTTGGCGGACACCGGATAATGCTGACCTGTTTCTGATACTAGAACTGCTCCTATGCCAACTCCTTTAAAGTTTGCCGCTCCGTCGAAGAACATTCTCCAGCCATCATAGGATTCTGCAATGTCTTCTCCTATGAAAGAGACCTCCTCGTCAGGAAAATACGTATTTAGAGGCTCGTATTCTCCACCCACGGGGTTTTCGGCAAGATGATCGGCCAGTGCTTGCCCTTTGATCGCTTTCTGGGTCACGTAGACAATATCGAATTCACTCAGCAGGATTTGCCATTTGGCTAGCTTGCCCATGGGCATGGGCTTCTGAAAGATGTACTTTAGCGGATCCATCCTTGATATGAGATAAGTGGTATAGGCACAGAAATAATGCCTCAACTTCTGAGCTACCCAAGTCAGAGCACAACACGTGCGCTCTAGCAGGGAATACCGGGCCTCGTACGGGGTGAACTTCTTGCTGAGATAGTAGATGGCTTGCTCCTTTCTCCCTGTTTCATCATTTTGTCCCAAAACACAACCGAATGCCCCATCCAGTACTGCAAGGTAGAGCAATAGCGGTCTACCCGGTTCGGGCGGAACCAAGACTGGCGGTGTTGACAGGTATTCCTTGATTCTGTCGAAGGCCTTTTGACAATCATTAGTCCATTTAGTGGCGGCGTCCTTTTTCAACATCTTAAAGATTGGTTCACAAATGACAGTGGACTGGGCTATGAACCGGCTGATGTAGTTGAGTCTCCCCAAGAAACTCATAACCTCTTTCTTGTTCTTTGGCGGTGGCAATTCCTGAATGGCTTTACCTTTGATGGATCCAGCTCTATTCCTCGGCGACTTACGATGAACCCAAGCAACTTTCCAGTAGGAACCCCGAATGCGCACTTGGTGGGATTCAGTTTCAGATTGTACCTGCTCAGTCTGTTGAAGAATTTCCTTAGATTTTCCATGTGGTCGGCGGCTCTCTTGGATTTGATGATGATGTCATCTACATATACCTCGATCTCTTTGTGTATCATGTCATGAAAGATAGTAGTCATGGCCCTCATGTAGGTGGCCCCAACATTCTTCAATCCGAACGGCATCATCTTGTAACAATACATCCCCCACGGCGTAATAAAAGCCGTTTTCTCCGTGTCTTCTTCGTCCATCCATANTGAACCGGCTGATGAGTTGAGCCTCCCAGAACTCATACCTTTTCTGTCTTGGCGCGGCAATTACTGAATGGCTTTAACCTTGACGGATCCAGTTCATTCCTCGGCGACTTACGATGAATCCAAGCAGTTTTCCGGCGGGAACCCCGAATGCACATTTGACGGGATTCAGTTTCAAGTTGTACCTTCCCAGTCTGTTGAAGAACTTCCTCAGATCTTCCATGTGATTAGTGGCTCTCTTGGATTTCATGATGACGTCATCTACATACACCTCGATCTCTTTGTGTATCATGTCATGGAAAATAGTAGTCATGGCCCTCATGTAGGTGGCCCCAGCATTCTTCAATCCAAACGGCATCATCTTGTAACAATACATTCCCCATGGCGTGATGAAAGCCGTTTTCTCCGCGTCTTCTTCGTCCATCCATATATGATGATATCCGGTAAAACAATCGACGAATGACTGCAGCTCGTGCTTGGCGCAGTTGTCGATCAGGATGTGTTTGTTCGGTAAGGGGAAGTCATTTTTCGGACTAGCCCGGTTGAGGTCCCGATAGTCGACACAGACTCTGACCTTCCCGTCCTTCTTTGGCACTGGCACAATGTTGGCTAACCATGTTGGGTACTCCACTACCCTGAGGACCTTGGCTTTGACTTGTTTGGTAACTTCTTCCTTGATTTTCAAACTCATATCTGGCTTGAACTTTCTGAGTTTCTGCTTTACCGGCGAACATGTTGGAACTGTTGGCAGTTTGTGAGCTACAATAGATGTACTAAGACCGGTCATATTATCATACGACCAGGCAAATATGTCCTCATATTCTTTTAAGAACTCCGCGTACTCTTCCTTTTCTAACGGTGACAAGTGAACACTGGTGTGCGTTTCCTTCACATTCTCTGTATTCCCCAAGTTGACGACCTCAGTTTCGTCCAGGTTAGACTTAGGTCTATTCTCAAAGTCCTCGACCTCTTTAACGATCTCTTCTGGTATCTCATCCTCTTCTGAGTCTATATCCGTTTGTTGCTTACCTCGTCGCATGTCACACTCGTCGGTTCATCAAGATAAGTAATAGTAATACTGTGTAAAATAAAATAAATGATAGAGAAAAATAATAAGAGCGAGACTTATAAGAAAATGAAATACTTTGATAAATTCCAAAATTGTTTTGAACATCGGAGCTCTTTTCAAAATTTTAAAGATAATACTGAAGGGAAATCAACTAGCAAAAAAGTAAAAGATAATGCATAGTGCTTTGTTCAGCCTTGCTACCCCGAAGCTTTCCAGGCCTTGGTGGTTCTGATGGACCAATTGTTGAGGCGCGATCCTCGGCTCACAGCTTGTATGGAAGGGCCTTCCTCCTCGAGAATGACATGACAGTCCATATTGTCATCTTCCAAGAACAGGTTCTTCATTGCTGCCAATGTTTCATCTTCCTCTGACCCATATATGATGTCTGCTGGCTGGAAAGTTTGCTCCAAGCGGGGTATTGGGTGCTCCAGCGGGTAGTAAGGGCCGCGCCATGGTGGCGACCAGTTCCTGAATTCTTGCCAAGTATATCCATACCCTAACCCGAAAGTGGTGCCATGTTTCTTCAGTTTGATAGGCTTGGTGATTCCTTGGAGGTTCTTGCCGAGCCCTTTCCAGGTTCATACCCGCTCCAATTCAGTATACTTTCTATCTTGTTATCCCACCACTTATCTTTGTCCACGGCGTTGACTCGCTCAATCTGGTGGTAGGTTTCTACTCCTAGCTTCCTTCTTCCTTCAATCACTGGGGTGGTTTGGCGACTGTATATGGGGTTACTCCCGTCACCATGAATAATCACCTCTTGGTGATTCCACTCGAATTTTACTGCCTGGTGCAGGGTTGATGCTATAGCTCCAGCGGCGTGGATCCAAGGTCATCCCAATAATAAGTTGTATGATGCTGGGATGTCTATTACTTGAAAATCAACATCGAACCAAGTTGGTCCCATTTGCAGACATAAACTGATCTCCCTAATAGTGGACCTTCGGGAACCATCAAAAGCTTTGACGTTGGTAGCCCCATCCTTGATTTCATGTAGACTCTTCCCCAATGTTCTGAGGGTCACCAATGGACAAATGTTGAGGCTGGACCCTCTATCAATCAAAGTCCTGGTGATGAAATAGTCTTCGCATTGCACAGTGATGTGCAACGCTTTGTTGTGGCCTAAACCTTCAGGGGGCAACTCATCCTCGTGGAAAGTGATCTTATGAATCTCCAATATCTGCCCGACCATGTTTGCCATCTCTCCTCCAGTTATGTTACTGGGTACATACGTCTCGCTCAGTATCTTCATCAGGGCATTCTTATGTGTTTCGGAGCTCTACAGTAGAGCTAGAATGGAAATCTGCGCTGGTGTTTTATTTAATTGATCAACAACTGAGTATTCTTTCGCCTGTATCTTCCGCCAGAGATCATCAGGCCCAGTTTCAATTGGCCGTCTAGAGGCCTTCTTATTTGATTCAACTAAGTGCTCCGGAGTATAAATTCTGCCGGTTCTGGTCATACCTTGTGCTGCAATTGCTTCTCCAGACCTAGTCTTCCCCTTCCTTTTTGCCTCGGCGGTGTAATCCTAAGGAATGGCCTGTGTATGGAATGGCGTTATGGCTGACATTGCTACAGGAATGGGCACCCTTGTTTTGGGAGGTAACACAACAACTTCAAATGGTATAGGTGCCTTTGGAGACCCAAACTCAACCTCAATTGGCTCTGTTGTCTTTGTAGACGGCGGTGTTTCAAGCTCGAGTGGTATGGACACATCTACTTCAGCATCCCCAGAGGGTTGGATCTAGACTACGATTGGATTCAGTGTGACTGTTGGTTTCTTGGGCTCGTCACCTTCGGCAATTAATCCAATCGACCCTTTGGGGTCCCAATCATCTTCTACCTCGATCATATGCACGCCTCCACCCTTATGATCAGGCAAGGGATTGTTGCGAACATTAGGAGCAGGCTCCTTCGCCACGATGATTTTGTTGTCAATTAGAGCTTGGATTTTGTCTTTCAAAGATCGGCACTCATCAATGGTATGCCATTTCATGCCGGAATGGTATGCACAGGTTTTGTTTGGATTGACCCATTGGGAAGGATTTTCTGAAGTTATGGCAGGGATTGGGGTGACATAATCGGCTGCTTTGAGTCTTTCATATAGCTGGTCGATTGGTTCGGCGATGGCGGTGTATTGCTTGGGAGGTCTACGGTTGAAATTAGGGCGTGGCCTGGGGAAGTTTTGGCAGGTGGGAGGTGATTGGTAGTGAGAAGGCTGAGCATTATAGGCTTGGTAGACGGGTGCGGGTTGGGAATATCTTGGTGAGGTAGGTTGATATGTGGGGGAGGGAGATGATTGGTAAGCAGGTGATGTAATTTGGTAAGAGGGCGGAGGTGCTTGGTAATTGGGGATAGGCTGGTATGTGAGAGGGGGTACCGGGTAGGCTTGGTATTTTGCTGGGGACTTGGTTCTCTGTGCAACCGTCACGGCACTCACATCCTTTTTCTTGGACGTGCCCCCAGATTGTAGGGCTTTGTTGGTAGCCTGTAATGCCTCGAAATCAGTGACCATACCGCTTTTAATGCCTTCCTCGATCATTTCTCCTAGCTTGTTGATGTCGGAGAATTTTTGTCCCTCTATCAGCATTAGCCTCTCATAATACTGTGGATCCTGAGCTCGGACGAAAAATCTGTTCATCTGTCCTTCTTCTAAGGCTGGCCTGACCTTAGCAGCCTCAGATCTCCATCGAGTAGCATACTCGCGGAACGTCTCAGTAGGTTTCTTTTCCAGATTCTGGATGTAGAAGACATCTAGTGCAATTTTTCTATTGAATCTGAACCTGTCCATGAAATCGGACGCCATTCCTACCCAGCTTGTCCACTTCTTAGGATCTTGGCTGATGTACCAAGATAGCGCATCGCCTTTCAAACTTCTCAAGAAGAGTTTCATGCGAATCTTTTCATCTCTTCCTACGCCGACTAACTTATCACAGTATGTCCTTAAGTGGACTCTAGGATCCCCTGAGCCATCAAACATTTCAAACTTAAGAGGTTTGTACCCCTCGGGAAGTTCGACGTCTGGCTAAATGCAAAGATCCTCATAATTCAACCCCTCACTACCTTTGTTTCCTTCAACACCCTGGACTTGGCTAGTCAGTTTCTTGAGCTCGGCAGCCAGGTTTTTGATGAGAGAG
Organism: Nicotiana attenuata; assembly: GCF_001879085.1. NCBI lineage: Eukaryota > Viridiplantae > Streptophyta > Magnoliopsida > Solanales > Solanaceae > Nicotiana > Nicotiana attenuata. The sequence goes on from NC_031991.1 coordinate 31,266,463, forward strand.
TCTTTGTCATCAGACTCCGGTGTGTTTGTAATGGGCTGAGTGTATTGTGGTAGGGTTTCCACATAGATGGGAGTGTGGTGGGGATGATCATTTGATGGTTCAGGGATGAGGAGTGGGGTGTTGTTGTGACATGTGTTGCAATTTTGATGAGTAGCGGGTTGTTTCTGTGGCTTCGGGATGTTCTGTGGAGGTATGGGGTATTGAGCATTGGGAAAGTTGACGTCTAGAGTAGTGAGGGAGAATGACAAGCTCGCCAAGTTCCGGACTTGGTCTAGTTCTTCTTGAAATTTTAGTAGCTTCTGTTCGAGCTGGGCGGCACTTTCTTTGGACACCTGAATACCCTGAGGAACCTCTACCCTTTCAGTTGAGTTCTCTTTTCTGATGTTGTTCACGTCCTCCATTTTTGCTTTGTTCTTGCTTTTGATAGGACTTGGAGGAGGAGGAGGTGGAGGGCCCTTAGATCTTGTGGAGTAGGATGATGATGCCAGAGTGCACGAACTAACCTTTTGGGGAGGGGAAAAAATAAAAGAAAAAACAAAAAGGTAACAAGTTAGTATGGATTCCGAGAAAAATATTGCAATACTTAAACACGTAGTATAAGAATATGAATCGTGTCCTAAATTGGGTGCCTCGTTGTGCCCGAGGTAGGCCTAGCGACAAGTTAATTTGGAGAACTTATAATGCTAAATGCCTCATTTTATTGATAAAAATAAGACGAATCCCAAAACGACACTAAGATTGCATAAAGTAAAAATATCACTAATGGCCATTGGCCTTATTACATTTTAAAGCAAAAAGGAAAGAGACTCCTAACTATTTGGTCCCAGAAGGACCTTCCCCAGATTCGACATCTTTAGCTCCATCGAACAGCTTCACCAGCTCACGCAGCCCCAGCAGTAGATAAGCCCTAGCCAAATGTCCTCCTTCATTTCTCTCAGCATTTTGGCAATTCTCGATCCTCCGGATGAATTTCCCTTCCAGCTCTACCAACCCTCGCTCCAAATGCCCTAGACGCTTGTTGGCGCTGACAGCCATATCCTTCCATTCCTCGATCAACATTTGATTTGCTTCTTGAATTTCCTGATGTTCACTCTCGCACTCCCTGATCCTCTTGTGCAACTGGTTGTATTTAACCTGTATTTCAGCCCTCTCGTCGATGACCTTGTGACCTCGAACAGACCCGGGCTGTCCTAACCCAGCATGATCCTCTTCTAGCCAACCTGGATAGTATGGGGTGTAACCGGCATGATATCTGTCAGGCTCTATGGAATCCTTTTCCAGGATGATCTTGCTGTTCCAGATGTGTTGAGCCTGACATTTGTATGGACTATCGTCGTCTTGGAAATCAGCCATGAAATGACTCATCTTTTTGACCTTTGGTATGACTTGCTTTCTCCCTACCTGCCTCATGACTCGGAGAGGGACATAGGGATAACGTTCCCCTCAGACCAATGAGTATAACAAATGGAGCGTGCCGAGAGCGGATGATGAACTCTCCAGG